>NC_079339.1:16884732-17516005 GCF_029582105.1 Oenanthe melanoleuca
CCAGGGGGGACACTCGGAGGCACAGCAGGTGCTGAAGGAAGGCCTCAGACTGTCTGGGTGCACAGACTGGGAGGGCAAAAGCTCGGGAAATCTTTTGGCGGGCCCCAGCTCGAGCTGGTAGTTATGTTGCTGCGTGGTGATTAAATTCTTGTGAGGATCCAGACATCGGGACTCTGCTGTGGGATGACTCTCCGAGGGACGAGGCGGTAAGGAGTCCCCGTGTGACTGTGCGGGTGGGTGTGCAGGGAGCCCGTGGGGCCACCGCAGCTCCTGCCGTGAGGGGCCTGGTCCCCGCTCAGGTGGTGGGAGTGTGGTACGGCTGGAGTGGCTCCTGGGTGGCTGGACAGGAAAGCTGCCTTAACAATCCTGAGTCACAACCTATTGCTGTAGGATGGGGAATGTTACAGGTGGTGTTTGCAATGACACTAAATTCCTAAGTCGTTTTGAAGTAAGACTACGCTACCCAAAAGCTGGGGCTTTTTTCTGCTAGAAAGGGACTACGAATTGTCTGGAATAGACTGAGTATGGTGTTTGCATAATTTCCCAGAGAAATGCTGAAAATTACAAGAATCACTGCATCTTGAAAGCTGGTTCTGTGGTTTGTCAGTTTCTGTGTGTTTGCAGTAGTTGTGAGTTGCTGGACACACCTTCTGGCTAACAGTTTCATTGTGTGGTATGTGGGTCTGCTACATTTCACACAGCTCAAGTGATCAGCTATTCTCTTTCAGGAGAGCCTGCCCTAAAGGCATTTCATTTTCAATTAATGGGTTAAAATAGTTTGAGGTCACCAGATGGTTTCCTGATCAGGCATCCCCTTCATTCCTACCTAAACCTATATTTCTGTTGGAACTTTGAGAGTCATCCTTAAGACTTGAGTCTGTCTGAATATGCCAGAATAGCATAGCTATAATAGATTTTCATGGGTAATGAATGATCAATGTTCATTATAATGTTCAATAGCATGGGAGGTTCCAAAAGGAAGAGTTAACTAGTCATTGGGGAGAGAGAGAGAGATCTTTTAGCACTGTATTTCACTCCATACCAACCACAAACAAGCTACTACAGCTGTAATTACAGCTGGGTTTGGTTTGGGGGGTTGAGGTGGGGTTGTGTTTTGGTTTGCTTTTTTGTTTGGGTTTTTTTTTTTTTTCATTCCACTGAGGAATTGTTCTGTGTCTGCATATGCGTATTTTTTTGAGTTAGAGACAATGCTACTGAGTAGCAGGCTTTATTGCTTCAGGCCTATCGAGGTAGGGATGTCACACGTGAAAATGTTGCACATATGGCCACGAAAAGTCCTGGTTTGTCACATTAGAAAGGATAGGATCACATCTCAGAAGCTTACTGGTTTTGGGTGCTTCTTCCTATTTATGGATACTTCAGTGTCACAGAGGTAGGGAAGAATTTCAGCTTTTTTTCAAAATTTGAAGTAGAACCCTGTTAAAAATTAAGGAATTAAATAAAAAGTGTACAAGCCTAATGTTTGGAGCTGAGTTTACCTGATCTGCTCTCAGGTGAAAAAAAAAACTAAAAAAAAAAATATATATATCTCAAATGTCATATAATATAGCTCAAATCTTCTTGAAGTTGCTCAGGAGGTTTTGTTCCTAGATGATCCTGAAATAAGATTATCAATAAATGATGCCATATGTAAGATCACAAGTCACAGATGCTTCATAACTGCCTTGTTAATAGAGCTCTTTGTAATTTCCACAAATTCTTATGCTGTTGCTCTGTTTTTGTATTGCTACATTAGATACAGTGAGAACAGTACCATTTTTGTGGGGGATCTGACAGAATTTCTCTGAATCAGTGAGATATCCCACCCAGTAGCAATCTGTAGCCACAAGTATCACAGTATTTTATATTTATGTGGATCATCACTGCTGTCAGATCCAGACCTTAATGATCTTCTGTGCCTCCCAGGTCTGCAGAAGACAGCTGGGGAAACCATTATGTTTCTTTTAAAATCTATTTTCTTTCATCATATGGACATTTTAGATGCTGGACTTTAGATACTTAGCAGTACATACTTCAGTAATGATGAGAGTACTTAACAGGACATGCTTTAGTAATGATGAGAGTTTCTTACCCTTCCCTCCTTGCCAGCAGCCATGAATGGACATTTCCTTTGGCAGAACCAATAGCATGACTTCTCTAAATCACATGCTTCAAAAAGGGACAAATACTTGAAAAGGCAACACAAAAAGAATAGATGTTGCATCTTCAGTAAAAATAAGCAATCAAAAACCCAGTCATCTTTCATTTGTGTATTCTTATATTTGACTCCACTAAAGTACTTTGTTGTAAATATTTCAAAACCTCAAATGCTCAAGGATATCCTGTCATGCTTATGTCATTGTTGAGATATCTGTTGAGTTTGGTGCTTGCTAATGAGAATTTACCACAGTCATTTAACTACTTTCTGCTGATCTTTTAGGATTTAATTTAGCAAGTAGGCACTATTAAACTGCTAAATCTTGAACAACACACAACATTATGTTAACATCTAGTTAAAAAAAGTTGAGAATTACAGCCTTAGTGATACAACTCCGTGTAGCAGTACAGGCAGTGTCTGAAGCATTTTGCTGCTTTTATCTGTGATTCTGGAAAAAACTTTCATGCAGGGACAGGTTTATGACAATAAGTGTGCCTTCAGCAGTCCAGTGGATCCTCTATTGGACTTATTGTTAGGAAACCAATTGTGGAAGAATGATCATGTAAGTTATTAGTGTCCTCAACCCAGACTGTCAAGAGAATGGTCACAATTGTTAACTTGTTTGCTCCAAGACAAAGTTGTTTCCAAGTAAGGATCCACTATCAGGGTTTATCTCCAGCTGCTAACCAAGTACCAGAAAGCTGCTCACTCACTTTCCCCTGTGTCTGCTCTTCCATGGGATGGGTAGGAGAGTCAGGGAAAGGAAAAAGTCCAGCAAACTCATGGGTTGAGATATAGAGTAGTTTAATAAATGTAACATATAAATGTAAAATATAATAGTGCTAATTATAAAAATTAATATTGATGTTGTATTACATTAATAATTAATAATAAATCTTGGGATTAACCCAACCAAACGAGCTATGCACAATACAGTTGCTCACTATCCAATGCCCACCCTGTCCTGTACCCATCCATATAACTCACTTCAGTTTATATGCTGAATATGATGTTCTATGGTGTGGAACATCCCCTTGGACACCTCAGGTCAGCTGCCTCAGCCATGTTCCCTCCAGCTTCTTGAGCATCTCCTCACTGGCAGTGTGAGAAATTGAAAAATCCTTGACCAAGGGTAAACACTACTTAGCAACATCCAAAACACTGATTTGTTTTCAATATTGTTCTCATACTAACTCCAAAACATAGCACTGTACCAGCTACTAAGGAGGCGTCTAGCTCTATCCCAGCCAAAACCAGGACACTCATGATGCAAGTTGCCTTAACTGAGTTTCTTGGTGTATCATGGAGTTGCCACATGGCATTGTAGAAAACAGTAGAAAGCCTCCATCTCCCAACAGCAGCCACCCCACTGCTCTCAGTTGTGAAGAGAAAGGTCATTCAGGTTTAGCCATTATAAAATCTGCTGGAAAACACCATTTTCTCTCTCTCTCTCACCTGTGTTCATCATCACTGCAAACAGAACAAAATAAAGGAAGAGGCTATTAGCACTGACAAAAACAGGAGAAATGTTTTCACAGTTATTAATGTATTTCTGCTGAGTAAAACACTTTGTAGCTTGCAGCTCTCTGCAGAAAACCTGCCTTTGTCAGTATAGGCTGTAACAAATTGGTATTCTCAGATAGCAATGAGTGGCTACAAACAGTTCTTTTGTTGTCTCCTATTGGATATAAGGCTGCTAAATATCTTTCCAACAAATGGCATTGACTTGACTGTAATAGAGGATAATAAACCGAACACGAAGCTTTCATTATATGGGAAAAGAGAGCCAATGAAAAATGCTGCAGAGCACCTTCTCATCAGTCCATAACAAGTGTATCACATATCCTTTCTTAGCTGTGCTGCCTTCCCATACAGTTTCAAATCCAGAACCAGCCTTTCAGCAGACTCTCTGAAATTCAGTATTCAGAAAGCTCTGACAAAAGGCTGTATTGCTCAGCAATGCTCTTCTGCCACATTGGCAGCCTTTTAGATAAGCTGACATTGTACCCCAATGAGCTTACCTGAGAGCAAGAGAGGACTGCTCTAATGCTCACTGCTTGTCACGCATTGTGTGCCAGCACTGACCACAGCTTTCCTAGCACATTTAATGGTGTTTGTTAAACACCAGCTCTTTGAACAAGAGCCCCACTGCTACATCTTTCTCACCTTGGGGAAGAATGAGAGATTGAACCAATATCTGTTTTGCAGTGTATTACTGGAAGAAAGCAAGATCATAAGTGTGATGCAGTAGAAATTAGTAAGAATTCAATATGATGTTTGAAACTCAATTCTTAAAATAAGAGTGTGTGGGAAGCCCACTCTTTTATAGCAAGCTTAGCAGAAGTCAGTGAGGACACTCTAGGAATTAAAATCCCCTTCACCTGTATTTGCAGTTCTTGCAGGAGAAGAAGGGACAGCACAAAGAAGGTTCTCCCATTATTTTCTGACTGCATGAAACATCTCACATTGTGATGTCTGCTTCTTACTGAAAAATCCACAGGCTGCCAAGCCCCAGAGTAACCAGAAACATATGCTTATCAGTGAGGGCAAGGAATACATGACATTTCCTGCACATTTATATAGGCAGCACTCCACTACATAGTGAGAAGTTGTAGTAATTGGTGAGAGCATATGTAAGCATCAAAAGCTCTAACTTCTCAGGTGAGATCAATGAAACACAATTAAACTAAATTCTTTCTCAAAATGTGTGGAAGATAGATAAATATGATAAAAAAGTAGTTGAAGTTCCACTTTATTTATTTATTTATTTATTTATTTATTTATTTATTTATTTATTTATTTATTTAATGTATTGTCTTTACTGGCACTTCTTAGATGTGAATATTCCACTGCTTTTTAGGCTTGGAAAATATTACCTTAAAAGTACATGAGAATTTTATCACAGACTTCAGGAACAGCCAGCATTCATGGGTGTATTAATTTTTTATTTAATTGAAAGCAGGTAAACATAGGAGTAGTTCAGCTTGCCAGATTCCCCACAGGCAATTTCGAGTTCTTGTATTCTCAGCAAGCAAGTATTCTGCTGATACTTAGTTGGGCAATTCAGGTAAGTACACAATTTAAAGCTCAGCAGGCACAGGCCTTGGAACTACTGTAATTACTGTTAACTCAGATGGAATTACTGACATCATACCAGAATTGCATCTATGAAACAAAACCTGCCCCTGCCATTTTTTCCTATGCTTTGAGCCATGTTAAGTACTTTGATTGGAGTTCTGTTCTGAGTTGTCAGCCTGACAGCACCACAGTTCTCTGAACTCAACTAAATAACTAGTCAAGAGAACAGGATGTATAGCTATATACATATTATATGGAAATGCATCTAATAAGGAAAGAGAGTCTAAAATGAAAAAAAAAGTGGAGAACAACTCATAGAGAGTATCTACTTCTAATTTAAGTATTACTTTAAAGAAGAACACAAGAGAGTAGCCCAGCTCACAAGTGTAAGGACTCAAGTCTGGATCCTACCGATGCTCTGTGAAATAGTCCTTTATATTTGCCCTGTACATTTGCATGTGAGACAACTACCACCTGACCCAAGGGAAGAAAATCCGAGCTTGAGATAATAAAGATATAACTGCATGGCACAGTGCAGCAATTCAGTGCTTTATTGTACTGGGTTTAAAAACTGGGCAGTGCATTTGTCAAACTGGAACTGCCAAATAAAGGCAGTTTAATGTTCAGTTTTAATTTTCCAACTGATTCTTCATAGTTTATTATTTTTAATCTTCCTTGAACATCATAGTATTAAAAGTGCATGTTAACTTAATTACACAGATCTTTCAAATAGTGGGGGATTTTATCATGAGCAAAAACTGTTCTTTCTGTACCAGTGTGACCGATAATAACATGCAGATTTGATTACATTTAGTCATGCAGAGAAGCAAGGAGCTTTCAGGACAGAATTTGTAGCATTTATTTAGGTGAAAAATGAGGGCAAAGAATTTCAAATCTTTGTGAGAAAATAAGAGTGCTAACATCTTTATTCTACATTAAGATTAACATAAACTGGCTGCCAGTCTCTCCATGCAGTGAGGTCTTAATATATTAGTCAGCTGAGAGAGAGATGACACAAACACAGCTGTCTGTCCTCAGAGACCAAGATGTGAAGAAGAGTTTCAAGTTGCAGTTGCAATTCTGTCATGTTTGAATAATCAAATGTAAAGACACGCAAAAGCAATGCAAGTTGTTAATTCTTGTTCTTGTATGATTTCTATCAGTGCATTCTTGTTATGATACTCCCTAGAGAGAGCTCTCTGCACATGGAGAAAATAGCCATACTGTCCTTTGTTTTTGAAACTGCATGGAAACCACCTCCATCAATCCCTTCCACTTTTCCACCCTTACCTTTAATTCATTCTTCCAATAACTTAATTTCTTTGGAAATTGAAAGAGTTTTTCAAATTTGAGAACAAGATATAAGTCATGATTTTCAAATTTGTTCTATCACAATTCAGACATCTGTGAGATTCACAACTTTGGCAAAGTGACTACAGAGGCTGTTTATGTTTGGTTGTTTTTTCTTTTTAATCAAAGTCAATCAAATTGCAGAAAAGAAGAAGGATCAGATTGTATCAAGTAAAGGGTAAACAAAAATTTATGCTTGAATTTATTATCTTAGTAGATATGTTATATTAGCATTAACTGGACACTATCTCCTCTAAAATGCACACACATTAAAGGACAAGTTAAACATGGATTGCCACTGACTTCCTGTTCCCAGCTCTTAATATTTGTGTAAATACAGGTTCTATTTTACTTCCTTAGCAGCAGAGGTCAAAGCTTGTACTTAATGAATTCCTGCTTCACACAATGTATTTGCTTTTCATGCTGTATCTGCAACAAAATCTATCTGATTATTAAATTAACAGAGCTGTGATGTAACTAGAAGCAAATAATTTTATTTTTTCCAAGTCCGGTTTGAACATTAATTACAAACTACACATTTAGCTCAGTTGTGAGGCAATTATGAGTACAGCAATGAAGAAAACTTAGAATGTTTCAAATAACTTACTGAACTGAGTTCTTATTGAACTGAGTTCTTACTAAGATAGAAACATTTGAGCCACAGCTGCTTTCGTGTGTAATGCTTTCCGTTCCTTTTCTGTATAGTATGGAGTCAAAGTGCATGCTGCCCAGGAGAACGGCTGATGTATAACTCAGGATACTCCCTGAATTTCCCTTAGAAAAGGAATACTGATTAGTTGTTAAAGCCTAAAGGCAAAAAAAAAATAAAAAAATCACAAATTATTGTCCGTCAGATAAATGTTCTCCATGTTAATGTAACTCAGAAGAAAAATATAGATTAGGAATTAAAAAAGTAAAATCAAATTGGTTTCAACATTTTCTATTTGGGAAAAAAGGGAGGACTCCAAGTCTGGGTTTAGTTCAGCATAAAGTCTAATCTGTCTCTAGAATTTATATGAGGTCATCATGAATCTTTTTTCTCTCTACTAGAAGCAAATGAAAGTGAGATAATAGGTCTTCCTCTGCAGATTCCTTAATCACTAGAAGATAAGTTTGTTCTTAAGAGAATCTGCACAGAATTTTGTTCATGATTATAGTGTTTGAGAGAAATTTTAGTTAAAAAGGCAAAGGGAGACAGACATTAATAGAGGTGACAGCCTTCCTATGGTTTCTTTCCACAATCCTATTATTCTGTTCTTTCCTGTCAACACTGTAGCCAGAATGACCAGAATTCAGGATTCTTGTAGAACAAAGTGTGCAGCCTAGACCACTCCAGAGATCAGAATGTAAACCAGTTTCAGCCTAGCATCAACTACACGGGATTCAGAAGCAGGAGGAGAGTGTGGGAGCTGAGAGCAGCCAGAGTTTGTCTTCCTAGTGTTCCTGTGCAGGAAGGGGAACAAGGTATCATAGTAGCAGGCCTTGCTTTGTTTTGTGTGGTTTATTTTTTTTTTCCCAAAATGGTTTTACTCCAGAAACATTTCAAATATTTTGTCCGTGTCCTCAGGGCAGTGGATACACTTCAGGGAACTGTGGGAGTGGTGGCTTTGTCAGCCTCTGGTTTTGGCAGGACATAAAGAGTGAACTGCACCAACCCACAGCTACAGTATCTGAGATATTCATCACAGTGAGTGCCAGAGGCATGAAGCCAACACAAGGAGGTCTCAGGGCATTGTCCCCAGCAAATTATAATTAAAAGTTAAGTGCAAATCCATTAAGTCTTTACCACTATTAGAGGCAGGGGTTTTAAATTATTTTCTACATTTTTTTCAAACAGGTAGTTGGGAAAGACTGGACTCTAAAGTCATTTAAGTTCAAAAGTACTTTTGGAACAGTATAAGAGTTCTACTTTTGGTAGAAAAGTACAGTGAAAGAGTGCTGTTAGCTATTTCTTAGTTTGTGTTTACTTTCATCTATACCCATTGTTAAAACAAGAAATTAAATACTCCCTAACACCTGTGGTCACCGTGTGTCTGCATATTGCAACCAAGCATAATTTACAATGTTAAATTAAATTTTACATGTAAATATCTGTAGGCAGCTACCTGAGGACAGCAGGGGTGGTTCCAGCTGAATGGCAGCCCTAACAGTCTGTTCAGTAGCAATTTTTTCTGATTGTGTGTGAGGTATCTGAAATACTTCAAAGATATGAGGAAAATAAGTTTTCTTGATTCTGGTGACCAAAAGGAAAGCAGATAGTGTGGATTTCTACTAAAACCATAAAGTGGATTATTCAGTGTCTCGTAGAAAATAACCCTAGGCTTCTTTTAGGTACTGTTTGGGGAAGGAGTTTAAGTGTACAAAATGCGTGAAGAAAAGCAGCTGGAAAGGCACATAGCATTAAATACCAGGAAGTACTAAAGCTGGGACATAGGCTGAGGATGTGGGATAAGCTGGTCATAATTTTTTTGTGAGTACATCTCAGCCAAAAATTTCTTATTTACCACAATTGGAACGTTCTCAGAATATGTGTCCGTTTTACTGCCAGTTTCTTTGGAAAGCATCTTGGCAGCAGGGACAACCAGCTGGCTGTGTGGTGCCTGCCAGCTACTCACACAACTAGACAGGAGCCCCTGGTGAGTGCCATAAGCTTAGCTCAGGGAAGCTGCACTGTATGTGATCCTCTGCTCCCTGGATACATTACCTGAACGACAAGGATGAGAAACAGGAAGCAAAAATGGGAGCTTGTTTTCTTCTGTTTAGCTCATTAATGCCGATTACGTTGTGCTTTTGGTTTATTTTTAAAAGGTGGAATGGTAGTGGAATTACCTTGTGTTAGGTGAAGCACCACTAACAGAAAATAAGTAGTGTTACCTTGAGGCAGTCTATACCAAAAAAAACCCCTGGACCGTCAAACTTTCCTACGGAAATTTTACAGCTCATTGGATTGTAGATAGAAACCAAGATTTCCCTGCCAATCATAGTGAATGTCTCAGTCATAAAGGATAAAAGATAACCCAGTTGATTTCAAGAGCCTTATTTTATGTAATCCTGATACAGAATTTATGAGACAATAAATATTCTATTCATTATACAAAAATGATTCAGTCATGAATATTTTAAAACAATTAGTTGAAGGCCAGGAATCTAAAATGGTTAAAGTACAGATGATTTTCATAGTATCATATTAAAACAGTTTATCTTATAGTTATTCAAAATTTGAATGAGACAGGAAATCAAATTTCAGAGCCCGAAGACAAAACCCACCAGCTCAGCTGTTGTGTCAGATTGCTATCAAACTGTAGCCTGTATCTTTGCATTCCACTAAGAGCAATGGAAACGTACAGGCACAAGCTTCCAGAGCTGGAAATTGCTTATACACCCACAGGGACTAGGGCTAATTAAATGCCATATTTTGGTCTGACTCTTTCTAAAGATATGTAGCTATTTATCCAAGAAATACGCAAGGCTGCTAAAATAATATACAATGAGTATATTACAGGAAGTAGAATGTTTTTTTAGCAATCTGCATAAAAGCATCAAAATATTCTGTAATTGATATACCTAAAAATTCCTAAAGTAATTAAACTGTAGACAAGATAATCCATTACTTAGTTGAAGAGTTACAACTTTTTCAATTTGCATAATATCTGGCTTACATAAATTCTTTAGACATTTCAAAAATCTTCCAGAAGTGTACATGATGCTGGAAACTAAACTGTATTTCAATACTGAGAAACTGTTACTGGGTACTAAATATGGCCACTGCAATCTCTGCTCTCCTGTGCAACAGCAGTTTCTGACAAATGATGTTGTTACTAAAACAATTTTAATAATTAAATGGGAAAAAACCCCCATCATTCTCTCACTACAGCCGGGCACACCGTTTTTCATAAAGCTTTTCCACATAAAATAGTTATCTGTGTACTATGAACTCAGTCACTTCTCATAGTCCTCAAGCAAATGCTTTTTTCTTGGTCTGGAGTCCTGACTTAAATGCAGTTGTAGATGGATGCTTTTGATTAACTGTGTTCACATCATTGTGGGATGTCTCCATAAAATAATAACTTGTTGAATCATAAGTGTTTAGACTAATTGACTGAAATTCCTTCCAGGAAAGCTGAAGGTAATATCCTCTTCCTGACTTCTCAGAATGAGTTCAGCTAAGAATGTTGCTACAAATACAAGGAACTGAAAACAACAATATTTTGGGTAAATATTTGTAATAAATTTTGTCAATATTTGTCAGCATTTCTTGAGAATTGTTAAAGTTTATATAGTAAAGACATAAAAGATTTCAATATACATACCGGCTACAGAGAAAAGCTTTGAAGCTATGATAGTGGAAGAGGAAAATTAACTATTACCAGTGATCTTAATTCCATGACGCCTCAGTCTGCTACCTTTGATAGTAAAAGTGATGCTCTCAAGTGTCCAGCTCTTCAAATGAGGAAGTCATTAAATGCTCATTGATGTCAGCTGTTTTAATTTATTACGGCTTGACAGAAAGATTATGAGCATATATTACCAAAAAAAAATCCTATTTGACAACAGTGATGAATT
This sequence comes from Oenanthe melanoleuca, assembly GCF_029582105.1. Classification (NCBI taxonomy): domain Eukaryota; kingdom Metazoa; phylum Chordata; class Aves; order Passeriformes; family Muscicapidae; genus Oenanthe; species Oenanthe melanoleuca. Next base: position 16,895,882 of record NC_079339.1, read on the forward strand.
TTTTTTGTCTTTTCTGTCAGAGAAAGGCAAATTTCTATCTGACACTCAGTTATCAAGTTTGAGTTGCTGGGGAGTGCTGTAGTCCCTTATCTTCATAAAGAAGATACTTCTTAAAAGTAGAAAAAAATTAAATTTTCATTAATAAGAACTTAAACTGATTTGCCAGAAATAATGTGGTATTTACAGTTGTGAAATCTTAATTACATATTTATCATAGTATCATATTAATTATATGTTTATCACAGCATGGTTAGAGGCTGTTTTGAGGGCTTACTATTTTTTTCACTTTTGATCATGATTTTCAGAAGTGAAAGTGATTTTGTTCATTTACTTTAGGGCTTTTATAAGGCAGACGCAGAAAATTTTCAACAGAAATGTATAAATTTAGGATAGCAATTCTATTTTCAGCAGCCATTTACTTCATGCTGGGGAGCGGAATGGGGAGTAGTAAGGGGAAAAAAACCAACCACGAAAACCAAAAAGTCAGACCTTCATGTCAACTAAAATTTAATGTTCTCATTTTAATTACAACCATGTTGAGCTAGTGCTGAAATTATGTTAAGTCACTGTCTCTCCTGGGCTTCTTCCCACCACTCAGAAGAGGTAACTGAGAATTTCCCTTCCTCTTCACTCCCCTAGCCTGACCTTCCCTTACCTTCCCTTCTCTGACCCTTAATGCACTGCCCTTGGATGCTGGAAGCACATGGAAGCACCAAGGCAAGCACAGTGTTGGCAGCTGTGGGCATGGCTAGTGATCTGGTTGTTGTGGTATTGGTGGGGATGACAGAGGAGGCACCTCTTGTGCAGGCAGATTGCCAAGTAAAAGGCCCCATCTATTCCCACTTTCTTCAGAGGCTCACCCCAGTATGGTGAATACAGGAAAGGAAGAAGAAATTCATATGGAGAGATAACCCGTGCATTTTATGTTTCATAGGGAAATGTTTCTTATATCGAGACTATTTTTTCAACAAGCAATTATTTTGCTAGTGAGAAATGACAGGATCAAACTAGTTCTTGTTTTACTGTCAAATCAGTTATGGCAGCAATGCTTTGAACATATCCAGTGCATTCAACACTTCACCTCTAATGTGGAGAGATTCAGGTGTCACAGAAGTGGAAGTGATCTGTGATGTTGGCAGGAAGGTGGAGATTAACTTGTGAAAGTTTCCAAAGTACCACAGTGCAGTGGTCTGCCCCATTTTGGGTTTGCCGTCTGCCCTTCGCAGTGCTAAGGTGGTGGGCAAAGGCTTGCTTAGCTCCCTTGCATAATCAGGAAATCAGCTGTGCCATGGACAGACCTCTTTACCCAGGCAAAGTTTATCAGTTTGTTTCAAAAGTCGCAAAAGGGTGAGATGAACACAATCACCCAGTAGAGTGAATGGAAGTTAATGAAAAAAGAGTTAATACAAAAATCTGAGATCTGTATCTCTGTTCATTCATCTCTTACCATCTTTTATTCACACAGTCTTTTCAGCAGTTCCAAAACTCCTTCATTTCATTCTTCCACTTTGTGTGCTGGTCCAATATTATTCCTTTCCTTATCAGCTAGTGGTCATAATTTGTGTATTATTTGTCTTTTTGCTCTTGGGTGTAATACCAAATTTGTTCAGTGAAGGCAGGTAAAAGTGTTTGAGCTGTTACAAATAGAAGCCATTATAAAAACCTTGTAAGAATGATAATAAACTGGAAGAGGTTTGCATTTTCTTTTTTCTTCTTTTTCTAAGTGGATTTTAGGTGTGTTGAACTTGATAAAGAGGAGATCCTGTTTGGCTGGTACTCTGCTGTTGCAATTTCTGCAAGCTGTGGGAATGAGGGAGGGCATTGCAATTCTATATATAAAGCATCCAAGCTTGAAGAGGGCAGCCTAGAAAGTGGCAGCACTGGCACTGCCCGCTTGGAACAGAGGGGAGCACTGAGAACACTGCCCAGGCAGGGCGTGCATCATGCTCCCAACACTGGTATTGCTCATCTTCTGCAGTTTCCTGCACTCTGCCGGTAAGTCTGAGGTGCCTGGGCTCCTCTTGGTACATGGCTTGAAGGAAAATTGTAGTATTACATCACATGAGGTTCAGGTTTTGTTCTCCTTTCCCACAACCTGCAGAATTCGGTTTACACATTCTCTTCTCCTTTGCTTCATCTTAAAACATAACAGGTTATTTAATGAATGCATGACTGAAATAAAATTATTTGTTCGCAGCAATTTCAGAAAGTTAGTTACTGATTTGTTGGATGCTTCCCTAAAACTCATTCCCTAGATACAAAGAATATTTTTAATGGACCTTTGTTGTGTTTCTGAGTTGCTTAATGCATTCATCTTCCTGATGTTCATGATCCAGTGTCCTAGAGATGTCATTGCAGATGCATATTGCATATCTTCTGTGTAGAATGATAATCAAAATCATTTTTCTTTGTTATGTGAACTGCAAAAAGCATTAAGTATGAGCTATTTGATGGCATTTGTTTTTTGAAGAATGATGTGGTGGAAGGAATCCTGTCCTGAAAAGCAGGCAAATGGTTCTAATCTAAAAATTGTACATGACTCTTATATATTCCTCCATATATTATTCATACAATCCTTCAGTCTTTCTAAGAAGTCTGTCTTACCTTTTGGTCCAACCCACCTATATAACATATGAATGTGTAATTTCTAAAAAAAGATTTGATAGGTACGTTCACTGGCTATGTAGCTGCTTGGCCACCTTACTCATTATTACTCCTGTGCTGTTATCAGTGGATTTTTTTGAGAATAAGCCTTTTTTGCCATGGTTTGGCATTGTTTAAGTTTTGGTTTTTTTTAATCTCTTCTGTATATTCTCTTTAATTACCAGATATAATTTAAAATGTCAAGAAAATATTTCATGCTGCTAAAAAGCATACCTCAATTGCTTTAGGTTGAACAAAGTTAAATTTATTTCCTCTGTATTGTGTTTACTACATTTAATGAATCAGTTCAGATTGCATGGGGATATTTATTCCTCTTAAATCACTGACTTAAACTGTAGCATGAAAATAATTAAAATATAAGCAACTCAACCCTTTTGTAGACTCTCAGAGCCAATTTCTAACCTCAGCTCTATTGTTATAAATCAGGTGTAACTCCATTCACTGTATTAGCACCATTGTAACCAGTATCAAGTCAAGTACCTGAACATGGGTCCTAACCCCAAGTTTTGCTGCCTGCAAGAGCAAAAGTTTATTCTACTTCCTATTTTCGATAATAGATGTATTGAAATAAATACTTGCAATCAAATAGAAAATTGCTGTAGACACTTACACAGCCACAAGCTTTATAGGTAAATGTGGCAATCACAAATCAAAACTTCTTCTACAAAGGACTAAATTGAATTTAAAGATAAAAACCCTAGAAACAGGATCTAGAAAATTCTTACAGAACAGTTTTGTCCTTTGGGATGTGTCAATATTTCAGGTCCTTGGAATGCCTCACAAGATTGGAGGCTATGATAACAAACAGATTTCATTCTGTCAAGGAAAGATTTAAAATCAGACAAATTTTGGATGTTGATCTGTATGTTCTTAAATTGGACAACATGCAGGGTGCTCATTGTTTTGAACTCTAGATCCCAGCATTGTTTCCTTAGAATGAGCCAGATCAAGGCTGGATATAATTCTCTCCTTCATGGATCTGCATCCAAATTCTGTAGTTCATCTCTAGCTGGAAATGTAAATATTGATTGTAAGGACATATGTTTGATTATTTGATGTGAAGTCTGATGGAAAGTGATAACTTAAGAAAATCAGTAAACATGCATTAGCTTAAGTAAAAAAAAATCTGCAGAGGCTTTAAACTTGATTAGAACTGTTAGTTCTAGCCTTTACTTAATAAGAGGTGCTGATTCATTGATTAAATTGAGGCTTCACCTCATTAGCTATTCAGTAATCAAAACTGCATGGATCCTTGTGAGAGGTTTGGGTACAGTCATACTTTTTCTTAGGAAGCATGTAACTAGGAAGTCACCTTGATTTATACTGTTCACATATCTTTGTTTGCAACAGACAAAGGGAGTTAATGATTTCATACTGAAGAGAAATCATCATGAATATGTGCAACTGATAACTCATATTACAGCTACAGCTCTACCAGTACCCTCACTGTTAATTTTAATTTTAGGCTTCTATAATTTGTTTTAAAGTTCTTGTCCTTTCCAGAACATCTGACATTTCAACATTTCTTTTTGTCTCAAATTAGAAGAGGAAAATGGAACCCTTTACGAAGCAGAGATTTAAAATTATTTCTACAAGTTGGAAGTACAAAGAGTTTATTTCAATGTTTTGTTTTCATTTGTTTATATTATGTGAAATACTTTGATTAAGACATTACAACATAAAATTGTATTTTCCCATAGGGATGTTTCATAGTAACCATAGTGTAGGAACAAAATTATTTATTTCTTCATAGTAAGTCCTGTTCCCTGACTGGCTTGTATTGCTGCCATGAACTAAACAGGCTGACCACACAGAAACTGCACTTCAACAGATACAATTCTCAAGGAAGTTGGCCAGCTGGAATTGGAAGTAAAACCTTCCTTTATCCAAGAGAAGTGAAATGCTGGTTAAATTTCTGCTGAGATAATTCAAAATAAGTGTTTCTCTTGAGATAATTCAAAATAAGTATTTCGTGTCATTTCTCAAAGGAAAACAGAATACTTGCAGTAATAGTAAAATGTCAGTAAGGAAAGTTTCAGTGCTTTAGAAATCTCATTTAATACTAGGACAGCTTTTTAAATTTGAAATTCTGAAATGATTGCAAAATACAATTTCTGCATAGCCATAGCACTTGATACATCTGTACAATCTGCTATTTTGTGTGCTTTTGAATGGTTGATAAAGTTGCCAGGAAGATTTCACTATTCTCTTCAGAGTAATGTGTGAGAAAAAGAATGTAAATGCTGAGAATAATTATTGTACTGTAATTAGAATAATAGTTTGATCTGACAGGATACAGACTGATTGGCAGATAGCAAATGGTTCAGTATTTGTTTTATTAGCTATTTTTTGGGCAAAGAGTTAAAGTGCATTTAATATCCTTAATTTTCAATCTAACTCTTGTACACCTCCATATAATCCAGGATTATTATCATACTCAAATTTAATCCAAATACCAAACCTGAAGTATGTGTTAAATTTGTTTGCCATGCTTAGATTTTTGAGTTTGAAAAGCTAAGAAACAAGCTTTGTAAAAGCTGATTGTCTGCTCTAATCCAAAATATTTGTCTATTAACTATTAGACATTTTGCTTTAGTTCAAGTTCTCTAGATAGATCTGACTTGAAGTAATGTTTTTAGGCATATATTCAATTCCTGCAAATCTAATATCCTTGGAAGGCAGCTGTTACACACTCCTATATCCCATTCATGTAGTGTTTGAAGTTTAGGATTAAACCTAAATGATTGGAAAACTGTAAAACCAACAATAATACATTATTGAACAAATGCGTGTATCAAAATCTAGGCGTTCAAAAAAGGCAGCAGCAACTCTAGGCAATGAACAGTGTTAGCTTGAAAGCCACAAACTGACTGTTCCTTTCTGTGGTGTACTTACTGTGATGCAGTTCACTAGGAACTTAGAAGGAGCATGCTGGATTTTGGAAAAGCCTGCTGAGTTGCAGGCCAACCTTGAAGGTTTTCTAAAACACTGGCAAAATTCCAAACAATTATTGGCCAGTGCTGACCAATCCAAGGCAGCATGAATAGAATCTATAATGATTTTGTGATGAGTGTGTCAGACAGTTTGGGAGTGGCTGAGATAAATGTCATTTTAAGCTATTAGAACATTTAGGATGAGAACACTTCTGTCACTGAACTTACATGTTTGATTTATTTCCCTTATTCCTAAACATGCATTGTATACAATTCTACCAGTGTGGTATTTTAGCTCTTAAAAACTTAGTTTATCCAGATAACATCTTTTTTCAGCAAGTACTATTTCATAGAAGAATTGAGGTATAAACTGATGGGAATGTTGATGTCTGGATCTGAGATCCAAAGTAAAAGGATGTTTTGTTCCAAATTTTGTTCCAAAATTCCCTCTTGTGCTTTAACCTAGCCTTACATAGAAAGCAGAGCCTCACCTGTTTTCCTGTAGCTCTTGAGGTAGCACATGGCAAATATTACCTTACCTTCAGCTGCACAGCATGGAATTGGTTGAGATTCTGCTACAGCTGGTGAGCTCCCTGGAGGCTTCTATTCACTGCAGTATCCAAGGAAGCAACAGCACCCTGCAGAGCTGTAGTGTATATATAGATCTGTATGTGGATTTGACCTGGTTTAGTTGATGAAAGAAACCTTCTGCCACATTTTCTATGTTGCAAAAGATCCTAAACATGTAATAGAGAATTACATGGGTTCTACATGATGCTTGCTCCTGCTGTCTAAGACATACCAGACTTGAGAAAATTTAAAAATGAGTAGTAAATTTCTGAAGCACCTCATGTCTTTATTGCTGCATTTTGTTTTGGATTTTATTACTCAGCTATTGACTCTGAGAGCTCACTCCAGCAGTGCTGGAGGAAAATGCTGGGTGAAAGAGCCTTTGGGTATGTGTGAGAACATGGAGCAGTTGTGTTCATGCAGCAAGTCTTTGACGTGGAAAAGGAACCACTCTGCACTCAGCATTTGCTAAACATGCCTTGGCTTCTCCTAACCAAACCAGGCTTTGTGAAGAGGTGCATGGAAGGGAGCAGGTTACAGCTTGCATCATTCTGCCTTAACATGAGCAGCAAAAGCAACAAATACACCTGGGGATTTCCTGCTCTTCAGCTCCAGATCCCACAGTTCTTGTGCAGAACACACGGGACAATATTTTCCCCATATTTTCACACTTTTGGCTATTCCCTCCTCTACTTCTACCCAGATGGTGAAACAAGAACTCAAAAACGTGAGGAAAGATTTATCCCACGTTTTTTGGTATAGGATTTTAGTATGAAGTATAGGAGCTCTCATATTGCTTAGGATTTCTGGCAGATTTTGATAACATTTGACTGGTACAGAAAAATTTTCTATTACTTAATTATGTAATTAAGAATTATGTGATTTTTCCATGAAAATTTCCATTCGGATTTTTTGATAGAGGACAATTCATATGTGCTGACCCTGCTTTGACTTGCACCATGTGCTGACCCTGCTTTTAATGCGGCGTGCTTAAAAATAATAAATAAATAAACAAATATTCAACTTCCTTTTGCTCAGAGGATAACTTCATTGTGTTGTCTTTTTCCTTTCACAGCTTTTGAAGGAAATTATTGGTCCTCCATTTTTTACCAAAACCAGAAAGAATCTCTGCAAAGAAGTAAGTGTCTGACCTGGTTTTTAATGTTTGCATTCAAGTGTGAGTGATAAATCTATTCAGCATCAAGTCCATATTGCAGAAGGCACTGTACAAACCACATAATAAAAAAGAAGTCTTTGCCTCAAGGAGCATATATTTTGAAGCATTAAATTTTAGAAATTCCGAATGAAGACTTTGCAAAAAGATGGTAAAATGCGTTGTCTCAACTGGTCAGTTTTAAACTAAATTAAAAGTGCTTTAGTGTGCCTTGCTGAGGTTTTGATGCCTAAGGATAGGAACTGTGAGCGGTTTAATAGCCTTCCACATTTGGAAATATGCTGTTGGGGTAATATGTGTGGTATGTTTGATTTTCATTCCTACATGTTACTGCCTAATACTATCTAAAAATTTAGAGTATGGATTATTTTGATACTGCAAAATCCAGGAAATGATATAAAGCTCATTCTCCATATAGATTAGGTCTGTGAAAATTATTTTAAAGATTTCAGGTTAAAACAAACTTATATGCAAATGGGCAATGAGAGTGTGGAATACTTCTTCCTTACCTTTCTAGCCAGCAGCCAGAGGGGGGTCAGAGTAAAACAGATCTCTGCTTCAGCTATGCCAGCTGCTGCCACACTTCTGGTAGTTCACCAGCAGTTTTCCTTAACTCTAAAGAATGGCTTGTGTGCATCCTGCACATCTGTATGCTAAATTAACTTCAGCCACTTACTGTAAATTTGTGCTAGTCCTTCTGAGTCTGACAAATACAAATAGTAAGGTACTACTATCTTATTTGCATGAAACAATGTGCAGTGCCAAAACAAAAAACAAAACCAGAAAAAGGCATTTTATAGCTTTAAAATATTTAAAATATTAGCTATCAGAAGTATTGTTAGAAAGGCAGATATCCTTAAAATGTTAACTCAAAATATAATGGTAAATTTTGACTGGTAGTTATTGTGGAATTTTCTGCTACCAAGAAATTTTGGTTCTGTTCAAAATGATGGTGGACAAGGACTTGGAAGCCAGAGCACAAGGAAGGGGTAAGCAGAAAAATCTCAATAGCCTCACAAAATTCCCTGAACTGAAAATAATTGGAGATGAAGAGAATATCTGTGGAAGTATGTATGCTTGATCTGATGGGAGTCTTCCCTTGGGCAGGCTGTTAATGGTCACTGCTGGAAATAAAATACAGAGCTACATCAACCCTTGGGCAGAACACTTTTTCACATGTCCTTTTCTGAAGAAATATGAGGCACTGACTTCTAAATTTGAAGTTCATTTGGTTTTCCATGTCCATGGCAAGAATGAATAAATGTCATCATGCTAACATGATATATTTTACAGGACATGATGTTCCTCTGCTAGGGAATACAGAAGGCTGTAGGCTTTCTGAAAACACAAAAATTTCACAGGATCCTTTTTAAAATAATACGGATATCAGTTCTAATAATCTGGCTTCTTTTCTAGCTTATCCTATTTACAGACAATCCTCTTAGTAATTAATAATTTTAATGTTTTACGCTAAAATATCATGCTGTACTTCGCATACCATTAGAAAGCAATTCTCTGTACTTCAAAACTTGTTACATATCAGCAGATATGAATGAAATTCTTCATCCAGTTTGGGGAAAATGTGGAGGTGTAGAACAAAAAGAATTATATAAAATGAAAATTTATTATAATAAGCATTTTTTAGGCAGAAGAAACTGAGAGTGGCTTGAATTAGGAGAATTTTCATTCAGCGTAAGCATGGAAAAGCTTCTTGAAGTTCATCCTTAAAGTAAAAATAGTTGAAAGACTTTTGATCAGACAAAAAATTCCCAAATATTCAGGACATCATCTCTGTCTGCTGTCTGTTCTTACAAGCAAAAAATAAAGCATGGATATAGTCTAATTAAAAGAAAATGCTTAGATACTATTTAATAAAAGCTGAACTCAAAAGACAAACACATAATCTGGATTTAAACTTCCTTGAGTTACTGACATTCCTATTTGTTATTTTTCTTTGATAAGATTGGAACAAAAACAAATACAGTGACCGTGCTCCTGTATTTATTGAAAGGGACACCTCTTGCACTCTGACCATTGTGCAGCCCTGGGTAACCATTCCTTGGCACACTCCAGGGATTGTGGTCAATATCACTCAGGCGCATTATATTATACTAGCTGGATTTGGGCACGAAGGATCAATGATAACAATCAGCCAATTCCTATTTTCCAGTCAGACCTTCAGGACAGAACAGAAGTGTGGAAGAGGAGTACTTTTTGCCAACAGGTAACCACTCTTTGGAAACAGTATTTTCTACTTGACCTGGATAAAACCAGGAGCATTCTGTAGTCATTTGATCTCTCCTTTAGAGTAAATAAGATGTTTTGGCTTTAAAACAATAAATGTAAATTGCATGTCGACTTTGATAAACTTACGTGATACTTTGTAACTCTAAGATATATTCTAAGATATCTGAGCTTCATATGATACCATAAGCAAAAATAATTTAAAAATGAAAGTAACAATCTAAGTCTGGAAATACAGAACTGAGGACATGATTTTAGGCACTTCAATAAAATTATCAGCTTCAGAGGGGCTGTTCAAATGCTGTAAGTAGGTGCAGAACTATCTAACAGCAAGTGCTGGAGTTGTATCTCTTTTCTTTTGATCCATTTCCACATCTGAAAATCTGTCTATTCAGATGAACAGTCCAGACTACTTCTTAAAAATGAAAACTGATTAAAACATTCCATATACTTATAAAACTGGCTGGAACTGTGTCACACAAACACAGAGCCAAAATAATGTGGAATTGCAAGTTGAAGGCTGTCTTTGGATATCTGGTGATTTGACAGTGCAGTTAATCGTGATACAGTAATGCCATAGCTTGGTAAATGCTGTGCCTGAGATGTTAAAGTAGCAAGCTGTAACCTTTGCAAACAGATCTAGCAGGCTGAAATAAGAAGACAAATCTTTATATTTCCATAGGAGTTGGAAGGGTTTTTACCAAGATAGGAATTTAGGGAATTCTCCTCTGCTTACAGTAAATGAGAATATATTGCTCTCACTCCTAATATTGTTTCACTTCCTGACTTGAGATAAAATTTTGAGATTACAAAAGAAAAAAAAATCAAACAAATAGCGGGCTAGAATGTTGTTTACAGAATTAATCTGAGTAGAAACATAATAGCTTGTCCTAGTATTTTTACTTGAAATGCTAATCAGAAGGAGCAAATATGCTAAATCCATGTTCCTTTCTCTTTTATAGTTTTGAGCAAGGACTCCTGTTCTACCTGGGGAGGAGGGCATTTTTCAACCTTTGATAAGTACCAGTATGACTTCACTGGGACTTGCAACTACATTTTTGCAACTGTGTGTGATGAGACCAGCCCAGACTTCAACATTCAGTTCCGTCGTGGGCTGGACAAAAAAATTTCAAGGATCATTATTGAGCTTGGACCTTCTGTTGTCATTGTTGAGAAAGGCAGCATTTCTGTCGGGAGTGTTGGGTAAGATTCTGCCATGAATGGTATGTGAAGTCTTTAGAGAAGGCAGGGAATTATATAGCAGTGCACTAAAGACTACTTTGTGTCAAAAATGAATTAACAAATTACTAAAGTTAACACACCTAACTGGACTCTACTCCTATTGCTTACCATCAAGCAGTCACTCTCTACAATATTCTCTTTATGGGTTTCTCTGATCTCGTCAGGTTTTGGTCATAATTCTTATATTAAAATGCCATAAAATCTCCTTGGGATAATCACCGTTAGTTCCACCACACCAACTTCATGGTTACAAGTTCTTGAAACATATAACTATGCTCTAATAAAGCTAAACCAAGTGAAGATGCCAAGTCCTGTGCAAACATTATCAGTAGTAGAATCACTGTGCAACCTATTTTCTGGTGATACTTCTAAGAAACTGGTGACGTGGATTTTCAATCAGCAGAAACTTTCACGTGTTTTAAAATGTCACAGTTAAAAAGGAAAAAAATCTGTTTCATGTTGCTGCAAGTACTCAGACTCATCCAAAATAAATAACTAACACCTTTGTTACCTGCTATGAGACTGGTTTCTCTTCTCACCTTATTTCAGTGTCATTCAGTTGCCTTACACCAGCAATGGAATCCAGATAGCACCTTATGGACGCAACATCCGCCTGGTAGCCAAGCTGATGGAGATGGAACTGGTGGTCATGTGGAACAATGATGACTACCTCATGGTTAGTAAAAGGTTCTCATAGAGCAGAGAAGAAAATTCTCTCTGATTTACTGGAATGGCAAGAACTCTGAACTTAATGGGTGCTTCTGCATGCATTTACTATTTGGGTACTTATTCTCTTCTTGTTTTATCCATTCCTCTTGATATAAACAACTTTACATGTTACTTTTGCGTAAGGGATGTTGTTTAAAGTTGTGTAGAACTTAATATTGTATACCATAGATTAATCTTTTTTGTTTGGCTTCCCTGGGGCATCTTTTGGTTTTAATCATCAAGCACTTCTACCAGGTTCTTTCTTCTTTCCTCTTTCTCAATCTTTTCAGGTTTTCCCTTCAAAATCCCCAATACATTTTCTCAGTGTGACCTGTGATATTACTGCCACAAAAAACACATTGAATTAGAAATTGATTAAGTTTGCTAAAACAAGGAGATGTAGTAAATTGTCTGGGAGATTTATCAGCATAATTATCACATATATAAGAGAAAATGCTACTGTGATGGGTTAATCTGACTCTACAAAGAATATGGTTCTATTTCTCTGATCTAAGATTTTCATAATAGTAGCCAGTAGTAATACTGCCATTTTAGTCTCCAGAAAAATAGAGAACTGAATAACCTTCTTCAGAAAATAGATTTTCATCCTGTAACCCTAAGTTTCTTAAGAGAAGAAACCTGAAATTCATGCTCTGTCAACAAAGGTATTATGAGGGCTTCAGCATTATTTTCTTTTTTTCCTGGCTCCTTAGAATATTACTCCTCCTCAATTCCCTGTGTCTTCAGTCTTACCCTTTTTATTAAATACTAATTTTACAAAGTCACTATTTGCCTCTTGGGAAGAGACATCAGTGCATTCCTCCAAAAAGGTCCCTGAAATTAATAAGAAGAATCACTTTTAATTGGGTGCTTGAACTGAATTTGAGAAAGGTATTGCTGTATACATAATTTTAGTTAGAGTGATCCTTTTTTTTTTCTATTTTATTTTAGGTTTTGGCTGAAAAAAAATACATGGGGAAAACATGTGGAATGTGTGGGAACTATGATGGTTATGAACTGAATGAATTTGTGCGTGAAGGTAAGAGACAAGGACATTTCAGACAGAAGGAGAAGGAGTTTAAGTGAGTCAAGGTGAAAACTGAATACTGTGATAGCATTGCTGTGTTTCAGAATTGAGTAAAGCAGTCCCATGGGACACCGACATACCTCATATGATTATGCTACACTCTGTTATCTGCTGTGAGCATAATGTAATGAGTTCCTCACACAAGTGATAAGGACTCTTATCTTTTAGAAACAGGTGGTAAGGATCACGCTCCTAGCTTCCACAAGAGGCAGTTGTTATCATTGGGAAGATGACTAGTAGGACATTTAACAGTCAAAGAGTAAAATCTGAGTTTCACTACATCACAGCAACAAGTAAACAAATCAATGCAGTCGTTTTCCTGACAAATATAACCCTTCAATTTCCAGGTAAATTGTTGGATACATATAAATTTGCTGCGATGCAAAAAATGGATGATCCATCAGAGATCTGCCTGTCTGAGGAGATACCAATTTCCACCATTCCTCACAAAAAATATGTAAGAAAGATCATTTTGGCTTCTCTGCAGCATGACTCTTGGGGGCGGGGGGTGGGGGTGGGGGGGCAAGATAGATAGAAATCAACAACAGAGAGGCAATGGTTTTATAAAAATTACTTCCATGAAAACTTCCATGAAACTTCCAACATCTGTATAGTATGATATGAGAAAGACAAGGAGTTCTTTGCATTAAAATACATTTGAATAACAGCCCACAGCTGTTTTTAAGGCAGGATTTAAATCACTCTTAAAAATCAACCAGCATTTAGCTCACAGCTTTCTGGAATTCCATGCAGGTCATCAGAGGAAATTAATGGAAACCAGTAAAACTTTAAGAACTTTTTATCTGGCAGCTAGAGACTTGACAGTATAAGCTCTACAGATTTGAAGATATTCAGAATGCCTAAACATATTGCCAGATAACAGCACTGATAACAGGGTCAACCACTGTCAATTATCACTTTACAGTTCTAAATGCAAAGAAAATTAGTGTGCCTGAGAGCCTTTGAGACCTTACACTGCAGCAGGCAGTATGATAGGCAGCACAAACATGCAGGCAACAGAAATGCACAAAGAATGTGCTCAAAGAGGAATTAATTTTTTAACCTTAGAATCTGGGATGTTTCTCGTGGAACTGAATTGCCATGAGAAAACACATTTCCTGTGTGTAATGTTCTCAGCCATTTTTTAGGGAGGACTGATGGTACAGAAAGTGACTTAATTTTCAAAATAATGAGAAGTAGAATTATTTAAATATATTAAGTTCTTTCTATTGTACAATGGATTTATATTCCCTTCCATCTGTGAATTTCTCAATCATTTTAAGTCAAATATGCATTATTAAACTCTAGGGGAAAAAGCAAACAAGCCAACAAGAAAAATAATAAGTAGCAGTGTTATTCCATTGTGGTTTCATATGAAGGAAGCACCACCAGGAACAATTTCCTTTCTCTTTTTATCTAGGCCATGATCTGCTCTCAGCTACTTAATTTGGTGTCCCCAACCTGCAGTGTGCCCAAGGATAGGTTTGTCATTCGTTGCCAACTCGATATGCAGGACTGCAGTGAGCCAGGACAAAACAATTGCACTTGCTCTACACTGTCAGAGTATTCCAGGCAATGCGCTATGTCACACCAAATGGTGTTCAACTGGAGAACTGAAAACTTTTGCTGTGAGTTCAAATGGTTTATTCATGAGAGACTTTGCTTAAGTTTTCTGTGTCTTAAATAGAGGGATAATGGTAAATGACTGGAATATTATAAAAAAGTCTCCACTGTCTTTAATCAAACAAATTATTTTCTACAGAGAGCAGTGGTCTTTGATAAAACTGTAAGAAGGAGAGCAGGGAAACCTCAAAGAGGAACGAAGCTCCAGACATAGCTCATATGTCTAGATCAGTGACAATAAAACAGATGAACATCCACCAAGTGAAAACTGTTTAACTTCTCAAACTTTCTATAGGAGGCTGCTTGCTCTAAGCACAGCTTTCTTATTACTGTACTTGGAAAATTAGCCAGTGAAGAGAGAGCACTTTTAAATAGTCTCTGAAGTCTTTGAACCTTTTTGCTAATAATTGCCATAGCTCCTTTTATTCGAAGATGATTTTTAGTAGTCCTTTTTCAGATGATTAACCTTATTTACAATGACTGATTGGAAGTAAAACCTTGAAATACTACGGAAAATCTGATTTGTGGTGCTTTGTTAGACTGCGGTATGACCTGTTTGCCATTCTCCAAGCTTCTGAAAAATTATTTCCAATTTTTGGGCAAGAAAAATGAAAAAAGCCAGACTGAATATATATGATGGTAACAAAGAATACTCAGATGATGAAATGAGTTTTGAGGCAGAATAAAAGAATGTTAGTGTCAGAAATCAGAAGGTCTTTTCCTTGCTAGGTGGTAGATGAAATATTCTTCTATGTTTACGCTTCAAAAATCTTAACACTCCCACTGTTTGTTGCAGCTGTGGGAAAGTGTTCAGCGAACCAAATCTATGAGGAATGTGGTTCTCCATGTATTAAAACCTGTTCCAACCCAGAGTACAGCTGTTCCAGTCACTGTACCTATGGCTGCTTTTGTCCAGAAGGTATCATTTCATCACATTCTTAATGGATCACACAAATGTTTTTTGCAGTCCAGTCAAGTGGAATGGACTGCTTAATAATGAACTAGCTCTGCATTTCAGGCATTGTGCTGCTAGAACTGCTCTTTCTCAGATAACATAATGTAACTGGAGTCTTGAGTAATCGTGGTCCTTAAAGATGCTTGGTCACTCATTGCAAGAACAGACCTGTGAATACATTTTCCTCACAAGACCATGGTTTGTGATGGGATAATGATATGCCATCTGCAGAAAGTTCTTTACTAAAATGTACATTGATCAGGCACCAGGAAGAGGTGGCATACCTCATAGGATTTCTGCAATATTAAGGGAATTTTGTAAATTCCCTTTAAAATAATCCAAGATTAACTCATTGCAGAAAATGTGATTATTTCTATCATTTGTATTTCAAAATAGGACAGTTAACTGCACTTTCATATGACAAAGTAGTTAAAAGCTGTTGTCACTTGTTCATGTTCAGTTTCATTTTAATTAGGAGAAAATTTCCTGGTGTTACACCTCTGAGTATGAGCACTGGCTGTGCAAGAACAGCATTCTGAGGTTAATTTCAGAAAGCATTCAAGCAATAATAACTATAGTGCTAAGTGAGGATGGGGGAAAATGTTTTGTTTATCTTCTTTGGCAGGAACTGTTCTTGATGATATCTCAAAGAATCGGACATGTGTTCACATTAGCCAATGTCCATGTACGTTGAATGGGAAAACATATGCGCCTGGTGAGACAATGAAAGCAGCTTGTAGGACCTGGTGAGTAGCAACAGGTACTTCCATGAGAGAATGAAAAATACCTTCACCAGACAACTGCAAAATTTTGCCTAACCTTTCAAAGGCCAGTACCTTTCACAATTCAGGAAAGTTTACTGACAATTCATACAAGAGTTCAGCCACTTTGAATTAAGATGAGCAACTTCAACTGATATATGTACACAAGGAAAATCAAAGCATAGAAAACATAAGGAGAAAAGTGATAAAAACAACATATTTCATTACTAGGAAGTAGCTGAGTTTTCAGAGCATGAAGAAAAGAATAACCTTGCACAGAATTTCTTGTTTTCTGCAGCGAATGTGTGATGGGTCAGTGGAACTGCAAAGACTTGCCCTGTCCTGGAAGGTGTTCACTGGAAGGAGGGTCCTTTGTTACCACGTTTGATTCAAGGCCATATCGATTCCATGGGGTTTGCACTTATGTTCTTATGAAGGTAATTTCCTGCAGTCTAGAAACACAGAATATAAAATGGATGTATTTTAGTCTGTCTTTGGTTTCCTATTGGAACACAAACTGAGGACTTCATAAGACTCACATTTATTCTACAAATCATTATTATACTGACTATGGCTTCTCTTTTAACTTCTCTTTTCTGTTTCCCTCCAGAGTTCCAGCCTGCCACACAATGGAACCCTAATGGCTGTTTATGAAAAGACTGGTTATTCTCATTCTGAGACATCACTTAGTGCTATAATTTACCAATCTACAAAGGTAGGCATTCTCTCCACAGGCTCCATCCAACATTTCATCACTACATTGGCAAAATAAGTGCTCAAAGTCATTGCTAGTAGCTTGAACTTAAAAAATTATGGAGGATAAATACTGAAGATATGTTTCTGCTCATGTATATACAGTAAAGATCTCAGTTGCTACATCAACTCAGGAAAGTATTTTCAAAGTGAAAATTAAGAGCAGCATGTTATAATGTGAGAAGATGCTTGAATAATTTTTTTTCTTTTACATAGATCATTGACAGTATAATTGTTTAACTTATCATATAAATATCGTCTGTAAAAATAGTTACTTTTGGTTCCATGTCCTCTTCTTATAGGACAAAATTGTGATTTCTCAAAATGATCTCCTTACTGATGATGCTGAACTTAAGCGGCTGCCTTACAGATCAGGTAAAAAAAAAAAGGAAATCTAAGTTATATCCAACTTAAATTAAATGTCTGTTTTTACACAACCCAGCATCTTTCACAATCTTTCAATTGCTAATACCAGGGGTTTTAGAGGAAGGTTAAAGTCTTTCCTGCTGCATCTGTTCCTCTGTGGAGGGTTGTGTGTGGGAGTTGTAGACAGAGTGCTAGAACATTTATATATGTGTTAAAATCATTACCTTGCAGTATCACCAACATCTCTATTTTTAAACGTTCTTGTTCCTTCAGGAGACATCACTGTTTTCAGGCAGTCCTCCATGTACGTTCAGATGCATGCAAACTTTGGGCTGGAACTTGCAGTTCAAACAGCACCTGTGTTCCAAGCCTATGTGAAAGTTGGATCACAGTTCAAAGGCAGAACACTAGGTAAGTAAACAAGTCCTCTTGCAAAGGAGAAAATGTAGAGAGTATAGTTTTGAAAACTTAGTATTCAGCTTTTAGGAAATTTAGGAAGTTTTCTTCTCCAGATTCAAAGTAAAAAAAAAAAGCACTGGAAATTGATTTTTTGCTAGTAACTTTAAAATTAATCAAAGAAATTAGAGGTGTCACATTTTTCATACGTAATACAATGCTGTTCTGTATTTTGTGTGTGTCTTTTTCAATATGTACTTTACTACACAATGAAGGAGCAACAAATAAGCCTGTGTGGTCTCTGCATTTGGAGCACACAGTTCTTGGAAGGTAGTACCTGACCACTGTAAACACAATGAGCCTCAGAATTTGAAAGTTTCTCAGCAGGTAATCACTAGAGATATTTGTTGCACAGCAACATTAGCCACACATATTTTGCTTTCTGATTATGGAGAATTACAGAGAGGCCTTGGCTTTTACAAAAGCCTAAACACATATTCTTTGTCATTTTGTGTTTAATTTACAAAAGGAAACAAGCAACTTCAAAAGTGTTTCATGGCCTTTCTCTTTTGCATTATTTACAACCACTTTTTTATAAAAAAAGGACAAAAACTTCTCTTTGATTTTGTTATTGATTAGAACCTGGCACTCTTAACTTGAGGAGGCAGAGGCTCAGTGACTGAATGTGTACATTATCAAGATTCTCTGGCTACTTGACCAAGTATTCATTGACACACTAGGGTTTTTGAATTAATTTTCTCACTGTTATAGAATGAAACATAGGCCATTGTGCACATATTCTTTAATTTCCACTGCCCCTTGCATTTCTGATGTTGTCAGGTTTGTGTGGCAATTACAATGGAGACACCACAGATGACTTCATGACTAGCATGGATATCACTGAAGGGACAGCCTCCCTATTTGTAGATTCCTGGAGGGCAGGAAATTGCCATCCTGCCTTAGAGAGAGAGACTGACCCTTGCTCTTTGAGCCAACTGAACAGTAAGTAGATGGTGCTGTGGTAACTGATCTCTGTTGGCTTTGTCCAACACTTCCATAAGCCCATACCAGGCAAATGAAAGAGCTGGACAGAAACAGAGACTGAGAGGGTTAAACATCTCAAATTCTGTCACCAACAAGCCATTTATCCTTTCTAGAATACATATCAAGTGAAAGCTCATCAGATCCCATTCTAGGGGTCTGGGATTGAGATAATGAACAAGAGGGATTTGATCTGTCTAGTAAAACTGCAGTGTCCACAGTTGTCTCAGGCTTGCTCAACAGTACTGAGACTGAAATCCAGGTATTGTCTTCCCAAGTCTCTATTGCTACTGGTCATAAAAAATAAATGCTGAAAAAGAAAAAAAAAAAAAAAAAAAACCAGAACTCTACTGAGCTGCTTGAACAAGAATAGTCTTAAAGCTATCTAAGAAGTCCTATTGTTCAGTGCATCATTGCCAAAAGATCACCTAAAATACAAATATTTTTTAAAATTCCCTTTTCAGTTTTTCCCTCTAACTTTCCCTTTTCAATGTTTATTGTTTACTTTCATTAGAAATATCTGCTGAGACTCATTGCTCCATTCTGACCAAGAAGGGTACAGTGTTTGAGAAATGCCATGCTGTGGTGAACCCTATTCCCTTCTACAAGGTAGGAAGTTATAATGGATGTTTTACAGAGGGAGTACAAATATAAACAAGATTGGACTCATGTACAGTGTCCCACACACTGAATCAGCAATGCAGAGAAGCTTAGGAACAGGTGTGATTTTGAAAATTATGTCTCTACCAAACTGAAAGTCTGTTTGGTCACAGGCACCAGTCCCATCTCTGTGAATCAGAAAATATTTTTGCTCATGCTGTAGTTGTTCATGACAACAGCTTTAACTGTGCAAAGCATTGATTTTACCATGTGCATAATTGAGCTCAATATATATGCCAATCTACACAAAACATTTTGATTATTAAAAATGAGAAGCAGCAAAGGAATTTTTTAGGATACAGGGTACAAAGTATTTTTTATTTACATCAGCAATGCAGTTACTCAGATATTTTCCATGAGTTTTAGTTTTGCAATAATATGTATCTTGTGTGACTTAGTTCTGTAATTCAGCATAGAATCATATTGGTGGGGAAGGATTTTTTAGGTTATTGAGTCCAACCATAAATATGCCAACAATATTAAGTCCACCACTACCCCACACCCCTTAATGTCACATCCACACGTCTTTCAAATACCTCCAGGGTTTAGCAATTCCAAACATCTGGTCCCCAGTAACAAACTACTCTCCATGTGTTGGGTTTCAGAGATGTGTCTACCAAGCCTGTAATTATGAAGAGACCTTTCCTTATATATGTTCTGCTCTGGGATCGTATGCACGAGCATGCAGTTCCATGGGTTTAATCCTTGAGAACTGGAGGAGCAGTATGGACAATTGCAGTAAGTACCTGAACCAGCTCTTAGAGGTCTGCTACCAGATAAGTAATGAGGAAATAGTGATCAGAAAGAAGAGCTGAAAGTGGATGACAAATATCCAACTCTTGGATACCCTTCTAGTGTCTGTCTGAACATAGTTGTTATTTCAAGACTATATGAAAAAGATTATTCACATGCTTAAAGCGAGCACATGGGTGCTTCCAGGACTTGGTAATTAAGGTACAGAATAGACAGAAAAATAAAGCCATTCTGTAAAATGAGAAATAACCAGGAAAAACTGACTACATATTTTATTTTATTATTTTGCAACTCAGACACAGGCACAGGTTTCACTGTTACTCAAAAATACATTGATATTTCTGCTAAGCTTCCCTTTGCATTATTAAATTCCAAGATTCACAGAAAAGCTGTAAGGTGTTTTACCTGCATGAAACTTCAGAACAACTGCATAGTTTGCTGCTAAGTCTTGGTCTGCAACATGTTTTGCTAGAGCTCCACATCCACAGGAAGAGAAGTAAGAGGAAGCATTAAGCATTAAAGCTGTTGACACAAAATAAGCTGCACATAAGCAAAAAGGACATAAGCAAAAGGACATTATCTTTCACAAGGAAGATGATCAGTAAATGAAGGTTAACATACACTCTTGTCTTGTTTTATAGCCATTACTTGCACTGGCAATCAAACATTCAGCTACAACACTCAGGCATGTGACAGGACATGCTTGTCACTCTCCAACCGGGCCCTGGAATGCCATCCGACTGATATTCCTGTTGAAGGCTGCCAGTGTCCTAAAGGATTGTACCTGAACCACAAGAATGAGTGTGTTCGTAAATCTCATTGTCCCTGCTACTTAGAGGACAGAAGGTACATCCTGCCTGACCAGTCAACAATGACTGGTGGGATCACCTGGTAAGTGGGTCAAGTTTAAAGGTGAACAAACTAAAAATAGAAGTGAGGGGTCTTCATGTCTTGGTCAAGGGTCAGTTGCA
This sequence comes from Oenanthe melanoleuca, assembly GCF_029582105.1. Classification (NCBI taxonomy): domain Eukaryota; kingdom Metazoa; phylum Chordata; class Aves; order Passeriformes; family Muscicapidae; genus Oenanthe; species Oenanthe melanoleuca. Next base: position 16,916,783 of record NC_079339.1, read on the forward strand.
GTAAGCAGATAAGCACCACATAGCCACCTACTCTAGCAGGATGTCGAAGAGAATCAGGAGAACAACAGCAAGAAAACTTATGGGTAGAGATGTAGACAGTTTACTAAATTTCTTTATTAATAATAAGCAAAAAGCATATTTAATAACCAAAGCAGCATGAACAATCAAAGCTAAGTAAGGGATTGATTCATAACTTCCTGTCAGCAGGCAGCCATTTAGAAATTTCCAGGAAGGCATGAATTTGCCGTGCGTAATGGTTTGTTGGGAAGGTGAGTGCTGTAACTCTAAACATCCCTCCTTCTTCCTTCTTTACCTGAGCTTTTATTGCTGAGCTTGATGTGATATAGTAGGGACTCTTTCTTTGGTCAGTGGGGTCAGCTGTCCTGGCTATGTCCCCTCCCAGCTTTTACTTGGAATGAGAATATTTTGCTTCTCAGCCTCCTCCCTGGCAGGGCAACCTCAGGAGAAAGTATATGCTGGGACACTGTTCAGCACCAGCTGAAACAACATTGTGTTTATCAACAGTGTTTTGGTCACAAATCTGAAACATGGCACCACTGTGCTGCTACAAAGAAAATTAACTCAATTCCAGCCCAAACCAGTACAGTCTCCGTTATTATAATAGCATAAGTTTATTTTTCAAGACCTCTTTTTTGCCCTTTTCTAAACTACAAACATCCTTAACTGAACAGAAAGCATTTGACTTACTTTCAGCTTGAAAATCTTACGGAGAAAAATAGAAAATAATAGCTGAGATCTGATTATTCCTACTGGAAGATTTTGTCAGCAGCACTTAGCTATATACAAACTTCTGGAATTACTTGATAGGCCATCCTCATAATGACAATTGCCTACTAGTGATAATAGTGATAATAGGCTACTATTCATTTTCCAAACTGATGTTACTGTATAGTACAAAAAGAGAAGAGACAAGTTGACTCATATTCCACTTCAAAGGATGGGAAGGAGGTAGTAACATAAGTGAAACATTTTTAATAAAACAATTTTGCAAAAAAATAAAAATGTCTTTCTTAGAAGAGATTTTCATTGATTTTCTTTTTCTCCCTAGCTACTGTGTTAATGGGAGGCTAAGCTGCACAGGCAAACCTCAAAATCCTGCAGGTATGAGTCTGGTACTGTTTACTCAGAAACATTTTTTGTCCTTTATGTTGTAAAATTGCTGCTTTGCTGTTCTCTTTTATGTTAATTTCTCCTCAATGTTGATTTTTCTTCCTTTTTCCTAGAAAGCTGCAAAGCTCCTAAGAAATACATATCATGTTCTGACAATTTAGAAAACAAGTATGGAGCTGCATGTGCCCCTACCTGTCAGATGCTGGCTACTGGAATTGAATGTGTGAGTTTCACAGCTCTGGGATATTTATCCTTTTGAAAGAGGTAGAATGTTTAAGTTGTTACTTAGAAGTAGACTACATTCCTTCTAGTGAAATTGAAGGAATTATTTTATCTGACATGATGCAGTTAAATATCAGGCCATGGACACAAAAATTGTACATATATTTAAGAAGTGATTAAAGAAATTAATTGCATCAATTAATTAATTAAATTATATTAGAATAAATCCATTAAAGATTCTTAACTACATGACTATAATCTTTGCTCAGGTACTCCATAAGCTGTGACTCCATGTCAATGTAAATATGGAGTTTATGCTTCCAGTTCTGTTTTTTTTCAACTCTCTGCTCCTGTTGATCACATAATGCAGGAGACCTGGGCTAGGTGAAGATCTGGGCTGTCCTGAAAGGGTTTTCTTATATTAAAGAAACAGACTAATTTGTAGAATTGTAATACGCTTCCTTGATATGAAGGATATTCTTATGTACTGTTTCTGAAAGACTGGTAGTGATGAAAGATAAGTTTTTCAGAATCTTCAGGTATGTTTAGTATCTCAGACCACAAGTATGTGTTACAGCGTCAGTGGAACTAGTTCAACTGACAGCATGTTAATACAAGGAACATCACAAAACTAAAATCAAGCCCAAACAGAACTTGGCACAGGTTCACTCCTGACGCTGTTCACATCCAGGATAAAATGCATCTCACATTCTTTTCTTTTTGTTTTGCAATCTGTTGGCCTTTCCCAGATACCCACAAAGTGTGAATCAGGCTGTGTCTGTGCTGATGGCCTCTATGAAAATCTCGATGGCAGGTGTGTGCCAGCTGAGGAGTGTCCATGTGAATATGGTGGCCTTGCTTATGGAAGAGGTGAACAAATCCAGACTGAATGTGAGATCTGGTAAGAATCACAGGGATTTTCACTGCACATCCTCTGTTTCACTGAAGGGTACAGCCACATAAAAAAAAGTGTTTAACTGACTGAAGAGTAGGAGATGGCAACAGCTGTAAGGAAGAAATAATATGATGGAGTACAGGGATTAACAGAGAGAGAAGCTTAACATTTGATAATATATGTATGGATAAGAGTCATTGTATCAGCTTCAGGGATGATTTCTGCCTTATATATGTTCAGGAATAAAGGCATCCAGTAGGGCCTGTGACTGTAAATTATATGAAATCAAGTATTATTAACAACTCTACTTAAATAAAGATGAGAGCAAAATATTTTCTATAGTTAAAAGCAGCCGCCCCCAAAAAGATTCCCATCTCTTTAACAGCATCCTTACAGTACTTTATTCCCTTTCCAGTTACTAATCTATTAAAAAAACCACTCCCAAAACTACACAGAGCAGTGACTTCTGATATCATTAAGAGCAAAAATAAATGGATTTTATATACTACTTCTTTAATGAAAGAGCACAAAAACTTATTTAAGGTTTCTTCTTTATTATGAATTCATTTTATAGGCAGTCCATAAATGTTGATTATGGTTCTCATATTAACTGTAACTTGGTCTCAGTGTACATATGTCAATTAATTGGACATGGTATCAATAAAAGTGGATGTATATAAAAATAAGCAGGTGAACATGGCATTTCTTGGAAATCTGAGTGTGTTTTCTCACTCCCAGCACTTGCAAAAAAGGCAAATGGAAATGTGTTCAGAAAACAAGGTGTTCCTCCACCTGTAATCTGTATGGAGAAGGCCACATTACCACCTTTGATGGACAGCGCTTTGTGTTTGATGGCAACTGCGAATACATATTAGCTACGGTAACCTGCTTCCTCCTGGTTATTTCAGCAGCATCTCTGCATCAAGAAATAATAATGACTTACTGAGTTTCTATACGTTATGTTTATTTCAATACCTAGAAAAAATAATTTTACTTCTATAAAAACATCATTTGCATGTGATTATAACCAATTTTAGATTTTTTAATAATATATTTAAACAGTCATTGTATTCTGTACCAGATAAATATGTCTTTTAGGGAAGTTATGTCAGTTTGACCAGCAAAGCAGGGGTAATCACCTTTCAGAACAGAATTACTCATGACATTTTAAGCATCCTGTATTTTCTTATACTTTTATGTTTTAAGTTGGAAGACTTCAAGCACAGTCTATTGAGCCTTTATGCTTCTTGAGGTTTGTTTTGGATTCTTTTTTAGGATGGCTGCAGTGTTAACAGACCCATTTCCTCTTTCAAAATTGTTACTGAGAATGTCATCTGTGGGAAATCAGGAGTTACGTGCTCCAGATCCATCAGCATTTACCTTGGGGTGAGCTCTTCTTTCTGCCATTATCCAGGTTTTCTTCATTTTTGGAAGCTTTAGCTGTATCTTAAGAGAAAGGTCTTGTAAGTGAAATTATGTGCTAAACCTACAGCCTTGGTTTTAACAGGAAATGCCATAGTTTTTTGTTTGTTTTTGTTTTAATTCTCAAGTTGTGCTTCATTCTCCAAGAATCTTGTCTATATAGAAGCCAGGAAATTTTGGAATTTACTCCGCAGTGAATTGCTCAATCAAAAAATACTGTTTTCCTGCTGGAGTATCACAGCATCTGAACTTCAGCAAGGAAAGTACTGAAACTTGATAAGTTGTAACTTCCAGATAAATTTTCTTCCAGAATCTGACAATCATACTGAGAGATGAAACCTTTGCTATTTCTGGGGAAAATCCTGGTGTACAATACAAAGTGATAAAGAACGCCCTTCACCTGATGTTTGATATCATTATCCCAGGAAAATACAACATGACCCTTATTTGGAATAAGCACATGAACTTTTTCATCAAGATCTCCAGAGAAACACAGGTATTGCAGTATGATTTCCTTAAAGTGTTCCTCCATTCAGACTGAACTGCACAGTTGCCTTGAATCTCTATGAATGTCAAAGGGTTTCCAGAAAAGCTATTAGCAATTAATTTTTATCATTATCTTCAAAACAGCAGAGATCTTCACAGGAGGCTAACTTCTAAGGGATTTCTGTACTAAATTCAGGAAATGTTTGACCTAAGTGTTTGTAATTTATGCAGCTGCACATTTGAATTTGATCTCTAAATTACAACAGTTTACAGTTTAGGGGAGAAACCCATGCACAACTATGTTGTGAGAATCTGTAGATGATAGTCACTCCTAAAGCACAGAAACTGTCAGTAATCAAAAGGGAAGGTGAGAATTGTAACTTGCTGAACTGATATTGGTGCTTTCATTGAATCTAGGAAACGATCTGTGGTTTGTGCGGGAACTATAATGGCAACATGAAGGATGACTTTGAAACTCGAAGCAAATATGTGGCATCAAATGAGCTGGAATTTGTCAACTCTTGGAAAGAGAATCCCCTCTGTGGGGATGTGTACTTTGTAGTGGACCCCTGTAGCAAGAACCCTTATCGTAAAGCATGGGCAGAAAAGACATGTTCCATCATCAACAGCCAAGCTTTTTCTGCCTGTCACAATAAGGTAAGAATTTATTTGCTCTTTTTATTATTTATAGGCATAATCTGTATTCTTCCAAATGCTCATGCTCCAACAGGTGATTTTCTGTTTGGCAAAATGTTTCAATAAAATACATGTTAAAAATTTTATCGCTCACATTTATGTTAATCTCCTTTTTTTTGTGTGTACTTCATCATCCCTTTTGTGAATACAAAAGCTAAATATGGTATTAATGATTAATTAAAACTATGAGAGTGAAAAAAGAATGAAGACTTAAGAATCAGGAATTAGTCAATCTGTGGTGGTGCCTTTTGATAATTAATCAATGCATTTTCAGGTGGTGAATACCAGTGAGAAAAGTGGATTATGCTGCAGTGGCTATTCATATACATAGAGTATAATAGGCACAAAATAATCTTGGAAAATGAATCCCTTCCTTTTGCCATGCAGGTGAATCGGATGCCCTACTATGAGGCCTGTGTGCGAGACTCCTGTGGTTGTGACATTGGAGGGGACTGTCAGTGCATGTGTGACTCCATTGCAGTCTATGCCATGGCCTGCTTGGAAAAAGGCATCTGCATTGACTGGAGGACACCCGAGTTCTGTCGTGAGTTTCCTTAAGCTCGCCTTAAACAGCTTTAAGAGATTTTTATTGTCAGCATATTCATTTGGCAACATAGGAAACCTATTAAAAACCACCTCAAAGTTTGCATTTTCTGTGTGGTCAAGGAGTTGATCTCAGCCAGCTGGGTTTTGAAATCTGTGCTTTTCTGCTAAATTAACCAAAATATTTTAACTCTTATTACCATGGAGTAATGAGAGAGAAAATAATGTGGTCACAGAAAGCAGATTGTTTATTCTGCTATCACTGTATAGTGCACTGTGAGTTTGCCGACAGAGAAAGCATGAAATTATAAAAAATGTTTCATTTGAGCTCTGATGAAATCACCTTCTGTGTGGATGTCAAGGGAATGAAGACAGCTGTGTTGGCTGGAACACTGTAAATGACATCAAGGTGTTCCAAAACAGCACATATAGAGGAAAAAAGAGGATGAACATGCTATAAATCAATGTTTGAGTTGTCATCTTTGAGGTTTTTCTTTCCACATTTCAATATATTGTATATGAAAAGTTGTGGAAATGCCTTACTGTACTTGCAAAAAAGAAACTGACTTCCATGAGTTAAAATATATATCTACATCAAAAACTAATCACTTCAGTGAAGGTTTTTATTATTCCAACTGTTAATTAATTTTGTTGTCCTTCTAGTGCTGTGGAAATATCATGCCATTAATTTGAAAAAAAAAATCTGACTTCTCTCTTGCTTGTTATTTTTTTAGCTGTCTATTGTGAATATTACAATTCTCATAAAAGAACAGGAATTGATGATGCTTTTTCCCATGGCTACAATGATGACAAATGCTATTGGCACTACAGGCCTTGTAACTGTCCAAATCAAAACTACAAATATGTCAATATGGAAGGTAATAACCCTACTACAGTAAACCAGGAAACAGTAACATAATTGTTTTCAGTGCTGTTTTTTTTTTTAATTTTTAATCAATCATATCACAATTAAATAATGGTAATCTAATTGATGTTATTTTTGAAGAAGTTTTGCTGATCTTTCCCTTACTAGTAGTATTTTAAATACATAATCAACTCAGTAGATGTACTATATTTAGCTTTATATCAAGCTCAGCCTGTCTGGAAGAGAAATTCTGACTTGAACCAAATCAAAAGAATGCACTGTACTTAGGAAAGAAAACATGTGGGGAAATAAATTAATATTTTATTATTATATTAATTAATTAACTAATTAATTAATACATTATTATTATATTTTTATTAAACAAATGGATATAGCTGGAAAAACCAAACAAATTCCTACATATACAAAACCTATTTCTGAGCTTTTGGAAATACTTACCTGAATAGATGATGTTGCAATTGATACTATTTTTTAATAACAGAAATATAATATATTCAATTGTAAATAGTGTAAATTAAATACCTTTCTCTGAGAAATGTAAAACAAACTTCTCTTCCCCTTTCTTCAGGCTGTTACAACTGCTCTCATGATGAATACTTTGACCATGAAGAGGAAAGGTGCATGCCATGTGGTAAGCAGCATTTCTTTTTCCCAGTAACTTGAAAACCATACTACAATATTTGCACAGACTCACAGAAGATATTTTTCTAGTATCTCTCAAAAAATGAGTGTTCATTTAAACATAACTTCCTTTCAAAATAAACCCATTACTATACTGCTTGTAAAATAAAGTACTGGTGTTCTAATCTGAGTGAGGCACAGGCCCTGCAGAGCTGTGAGTCTCAGAGATATTCAACACATTTTGGGAAAAAGGGAATGTGCAGCAGAAGAGCAGATTTAGCTACTGGACTCAATAAATGTCTTTTTAGAGTTTTGTTGGGTTTTTTAAATAATTTGAGGTTTATTACCATATGGCTTATTTACATGAAAATGTATCATCTTAAATAATGTTTTGGATAGACTCTAGCTGGACAGTTTGGATTTTCATGCAGGTGTTAAAAGAAACAAAACCTTAAGAACAAAAATCTTATTACAAAATTCTATATTGTGTAACCAGGATCTCAGCTCTTGGTTTCCCTTACATACAAAACCATGTTCCACTAGCCCTGAAAACTGAGGTGCCCTTAGACATAAAAGTCATAACAAAGATAGAAAAAACTTACTAGTGTTCATTATAATAATGAGATGTATTGATTTCTTTGTAATTAAGTCCTTTGATGTGGATTTGACCACTGAAATATGTAACATTAAATACCTTCAGGAATACCTCCATAATTAGCACAATTCCTGGAATCCAATCCAATGAGATTTGCCTTATCTGGGATGTTTTAATATGCTTTTATTCACAAATTTAACTTGTTTTGCTTTTATGTAACAGGACAAGTAAACGTTACCACCACACCCGAACCATCTTCTCCTTCACCAGGTTAGTTTACACAGTTGATGAACTGTGTTACTGATACACTGATATTATGTCCTCATAAGTGTTTATGAAATCAGTAATGTCCTTTTCTGTGTGATAGAGCAGCATTATCAGTTTCACATGCATAAGGTGAAATGATGAAAAATACCCTGGTACCATAATATCCTGGGCTGCATCAAAAGCTGCATGGCCAGCAGGTCAAGGGAGGGCACTGTGCCCCTCTGCTCTGATGAGAGCCCACCTGGAATGCTCTGTCCAGCTCTGCAGTCTTTAATTCAAGAAAGACAGAGGAGGGCCACAAAAATGACCAGAGGGCTGGAACACCTCTCCTGTGAGAAAATTCTGAGAGCTGGTGTTGTTCAGGCTGGGGTGGAGAAGGCTCCATGGAGACCTCTTCGTGGCTTTTCAGTACTTGAATGGGGCTTATAAAAAAGATGGGGACAGACTTTTTAAGTAGGGCTTGTTGTGATGGGACGAAGAGTAATGGTTTTAAATCAGAAGAGATTAGATTCAGACCAGGTAAAAGGAAGAAATTGTTTATGATGAGGCTGGTAAAACACTGGAAGATGTTGCCCAGAGAGACTGTTGAATCCCCTTACCTGGAAGCATTCAGTTCAGGCTGGAGAGGCCTTTGAGCAGCCTGACCTAGTTGAATACATCCCTCCTCATTGCAGAGGGAGTGGATAAGATTATCTGTAATGGTCTGTGCCAAACCAAGTCGTTCTATGATTCTATGATGAATCAATGATGAAAAGGATCTCACAAAAATTTATGCCAAATCTTACTAAGGACTGGCCACATAACACTTCAACAATTGAAGAAAGTCTTGATAGAATTGTGTGACTGACTATACCAAACCCCTATAGCCTGGTACAGGAAAGGAATCTACACATGCTGATCTTAAATTTGTTAGAAATTCCATTAATTTTCCTGAAGACAGATGGTATTGGAAAACTGTACATTGTGGGTTGTGTGAATAATAAAATTATGGATACTACTGGATATAGGATTGGAATATTGTTCCATCTCTGCTGATTTGAACAAGTATTTATGCCAAATTCACTTTAAAGTGAAGAAGAAGTTTTAAAGCATCTCCAAGAATACTGATTTCATGTATTCACTGAACATGATAGCAAAGGAAGCAATGGATAACAGCTCTTCAAGGTTTAATTTAAAAAGTAATGGGTTTTAATAGTAGCTACAACTAATAGCTATAAAAACACTGGGTTTGCTTTAGAAAAATTCCATTTATATAGATATTAATAGATTATTGAGGACTATTTCTTATCTTTTCATTTTTTTTTCTCTTAGTAACAACGGTGCAGCCTAAAGTAACAAAGAGCTCTACCACAAGCACACTACTAACAGAACCTAGTACTTCTTCTGCAACAGCTGTATCAGTTGAGACTACTGAGACTACAAATCCAACAATAACTGCAAAAATTACAATTCCAAAAACTTCACCCTCACAACCTCTTGTCACAGTCAAGTCAACAACTGGTAGGTTTTTAGCGTTATTGTATAAAATAAATTGTGGCAAACTTGCTCTATATCTCTGTACATGGTTGAGATACCATTCCTAGGTATGTATTTCAGTTTCATACAACATCCAAGCATTAGACTCCAAATCATGAAGCAGGCAAAGCAGGCTTCCAGAAAGGAATTTATTAACCAGAAATGTTCAGAAGTGTAGATTGAAAGTGCATGAAAAGATAAAGGATATAGACAGTAGGTTAAAAATGCAAGCAAAAGGTGACTCATCTGAGAAACAGAGTTGGAAGTTCTATAATCAGTGAGCAAGCCCAGCTCCAGCTGGGTTTATTAGCTCAGCTTCAGCCTCTTTTCCACTTGTTCACTTATGGAGTTCAAGGAGCACCCAATCTGTTGACTCTGAATAATGTAAGCAAGCTGCAAAGCAGAGTCATACAGGTATCAGTGCAGCAGCTCTGTCTAGGTTTCTAAAGTCCTAATCTCTGGAGGATGACTCTGCCAGCATAGATTACTTTCTTATTCTGTGGCTTGTGGAGCCTCATTTAGCCTCATACCAACATGCACTTCAGCTAGTAAACCATCTTGGACCATGGCTCAGGGAAAGCAGAGGTAAAAATAGGTCCCAAAGGAGTCAAAACACACAAAAGCTGACACTGTGAGAGATGATTTATGCACTGAGGCAAGGAGAGTCTATAGTATGATGTTATTTAGCTTTTCAATACAAATTGCAGAAAGCTGCAAGTATGGCTTTGGATTTGGAGCATAATAAAAGCCAATGGACAAAGCCCATTCAGACTTTAGCCAAAGTGACAAAAAGAGCTAACTGTTTAAAAAAATTATATTTTCCTGTATTAGATTTGTTTAATATAGAAAATTAGAACAAAGACAGACATGAGACAATAGAAAACAAATATAAGTACAGAAATATTTGGTAAGCTTAAAAGAACATGAATACAACAGTCATACTGAAAATATTTGAAAAATAAAAATTAAAATATTAATAACTCTAAAATATTAATAACTTATCTGGTTTTAATTTTTCTATTAATTGGTTACTCACATTATATTTTTATCTTTACTCCAAAAGAACATACAACATCAATTTTTACCACACCAAACATGACTACAACCATCACTACTCCTTCCATAACTACCTCAATGAAAAGAACCTTGGCCACTACACCAAAGTCTGTTCCCTCATCACCTTTTGCCTCATCAACCGCTGCTTCAACAGAGACAGAGAAAACAGGGGTCACCTCACCACCCTTCAAGACCACCACCAAAGGGGAGATGGCAACTTCCTCAATACCTACTCAAACCACAACTCAGAGCACAACTTTCAGCCAGCCTAAACTAACAACAGCAGGTAAATAGCACTTTCTTATATCTGTCAGGTGAATCCATCACTCATTAGACATATATCAATATACTCTTTATAAAAAGACCTCAGGCATTCTTACTCGTGGTCTTAACATTGCAAATAGAAAGGAAAGGTCATGGATAAGAAGTGTGACTAAAATGGAAATTTGTCTTGCAACAGAGCAAGCGTCTGACATCTGAATATGATGTTAAGCTAACATTTCTCTTCCAACACTTCCTCCAAATTTAGACAAAATCTCTCTATGCTTCAAAGCAAGTTCTTAAAATTCACAGACCAAAGAATATATATTCCCCTACCCTTTGTAAGAAATGCTCCCCTCAAAAATATTAACCTGAATGTCTGACACTCAATATACAAAGAAGGACAGCCTCCTCTGAGGCTGTATGGCAACATATATTACTACATTAGCAGCTGATAGGCTGGGACAGTGTGTGGTGGGAAGTCTGTTGTAGTGGGAAGGCAGCTGTATGCTCTTTCCCAAATCCAAGTCTCTCCCACAAACTACTGTTGGGGTGCATATATCTGGGTCTTCTTGTGCAAGCAGTTACAGCTTCCTCTAGAACCTTACCAGCTCCCAACCATTACTAATATTAATTCTTTCATCACAGAGAGTGAGGGAACCGAAGCAACCACTCTGCACTACCCAGAAGGCAAGTAAAAGGGACAAGGGGGATGCCCTTGGCCTAAGACTCTGCTTCACTTATCCCAGCCTTTCCAGATGATGGTATTGCCCAGTTTGGAATACCTGGGAGGGGAAACATGCATCCATTGAGGCTCTTCTTTCCTCAGGAGCTTCAGAAAAGGCAGGGAGTGTAGAATTTCAGAGGCCCCCTTCAGACCTGCCCTCAATCAACTTGTGCTTTTCTCTCTGTAGTTGTCACCCACATAAGAACAACGTTGACACCGCCTGTGCAGCACCTTGTCACACAGACACAGACCACCCCTGCCATGTCCACCAGCAGCACCTCTGTCCTGAGAGAGACCAGCCCTGCCACCAGCCCAGAAGTTCCACTGACAAGGACATTTCCAAGCTCTAGCTCTTTGCTTGTCACCTCAGCCTCGTCTGCTTCTTCCCTCTCCTCAACACAGCTGGGAACATCATATCCTGGTAAGGCTCCCTCCTGCCCTTCCTGCTGCTCTGCCTGCTTCTTCTAGCTCCCACCCTTCTCTCCTAAGCAGCATGTCCCACAAAGTCCTCAGTTTTGATACTCATTCTCAATTGCCCCTGCTATTGCCATGGGACACTGGCAGCTCCTGGGCCTGACCCACAAATGACCCTGACTGTATCCTCCTCCCTGCAACTTCAGGGCTTTGGCTCTGGGGCACAGGCCTCTATGAGGGTTCAGGCATCCATGAGTTCCTGCCCTACAGCTACCAATCACACACAAGCTAAAGCACCTCCCTCTTGTTACAGTGCTGCCCTGGGAATTCACAGTGGGGTAGGAGTGAACAAAAGACATGGAAACTGGAAACATCTCCAGTTTACAGCTCAGGACAGTTTTGAGTGAGAGGCATAACCCAAGGCATCATCTTCAGCCAAAGGATGCCTAGGTCCTGGCACAGCCATGAAAAGTGCAGTTCAACAAATATGACCTCATGGACCAATGCTGATCCTGAGTGCAAGAGTCACCAGTGGAGGGTGGGCAAGAAAGTGTACTCTCAAATCCAGGCTTAAGTTCTTTCTGTTAGACCCACATGCCAGAGTTGTCTTAGTGTTGATCCTCCTTTGGGAAGATGCCACAACATGCTTTGCCTAGAATCCTTCCCAAGGACTCAATCATTCTTTTCTCTCATCCCTTTCTTTGTAGCAAGGGAGCCAACCAGAGCTAAGACACCAACTACTAAAGTAGTAACAGGTGAGTGCTCTGGTCATGGAAGAAATAAAAGTCATCCCTGGCCAATGCATCCATATCCCTTTAGTAGCCACAGCCCACCCATGGATCCCTCCCAGAGGAGTCTGCATCAAGACAATTTCAAACTACCAGCAAACAAGTGATACCTCTTCCCCATTCAACTGTTCCAGGAAGAAGGAGATAAGTCCCTAGAGGTCAGTCTTCAAAATGGTCAAGAGCAAGCACTTTTGAAACAGAAACAGGACAGGATGGATTTAGGGTAATGGACACATAAATAACTGAAAAGAACCCCAGAAACCCAAAACCAACCAGATTTACTGGGAACGAGGCCTCCAATCCTGCACCATAACTGCGCAAAAAAGCTCAAAAACACAAAAGTCTACAAACCAACATCCCATAAGCCAGCAATATGCAACTGACCTGTGCTTCCCTCCTTTCAGCCTTCACCCACGAAGAGTCTGCTGTGCCACACACTGGGACACCTGTGACCACACACAAGACCAGCACAGCCACGTCCATCAGCAGCACCTCCAAGACCTCTGTCTCCACAGGGCCCAGCCCAACAAGCAGCACAGGAGCCCCTCTGGAAACAACCTCTGCACATCCCAGCTCTCCACCTGCCCCCAGCAGCCCGCTCAGCACAAGGCTGCCCTCCACTGCCACCACTTCCACAGGCTCCTCCACAGCAGCTGCCAGCACCAGCCCCAGGCCTACACCTACAACCCTGAGGCCCAGGCCCTCTTCCCCAACAACCCAAGCTGCAAAGGAGTCTCCTGTAACAGAGTCCTCTGCACCCACCACAGCCAAAACCAGCACGCTGCCATTGCCTGCTTCTTCTCCCTCCTCAACTGTGTCCTCAACATGGCTCAGCTCCTCACAGCCTGGTAAGACTCCTTCCTGCCCATCCTGGTGCTTCCCATTCTCTCCCTTTTCCTTTCTTCATTTCTAGCAGTGCAGATTGTTTTAGTTTTCGCTCCCCAATCTCCTTTTTTTTCATCAGCACAGTGGTGTGGCCATCCTTCAATATGGCCCTGGGAAAAGGTCACTCCCATGTGTCCTAACATGCCAGTCTTGGAGGGGCAATCCTTGCACACTTCTTGTACCTTGAAGGGACATGAATATTCATAAAGAGCCATGTTCCAGGAAAAGGAAGAGAGATTTTGCGCCTAGGAAGGCACACAGTTCATTTAATCCCTTTTGAGGGGCAAGTGACAGAAGCTCGTGGACAGGACACATTCCTAATCCACTCTCAAATTTGGGAATACTCACTAGACTACAGAAATTCTGATTCAACTTATGCTTGCAGTCTGCAGCTTTGAGCAATCTTCTTTGCTTTCCCCTTCTGCCCTCATTCTCAACTGACCTGTGATTTCCTCCTTGCAGCCTTCACCCATGAAGAGTCTGCTGTGCCACACATTGAGACACCTGTGACCACACACAAGACCAGCACAGCCACCTCCATCAGCAGCACCTCCAAGACCTCTGTCTCCACAGGGCCCAGCCCAACAAGCAGCACAGGAGCCCCTCTGGAAACAACCTCTGCACATCCCAGCTCTCCACCTGCCCCCAGCAGCCCGCTCAGCACAAGGCTGCCCTCCACTGCCACCACTTCCACAGGCTCCTCCACAGCAGCTGCCAGCACCAGCACCAGGCCCACACCTACAACCCTGAGGCCCAGGCCCTCTTCCCCAACAACCCAAGCTGCAAAGGAGTCTCCTGTAACAGAGTCCTCTGCACCCACCACAGCCAAAACCAGCACGCTGCCATTGCCTGCTTCTTCTCCCTCCTCAACATGGCTCAGCTCCTCACAGTCTAGTAAGGCTCCCTCCTACCCATCCTGCTACTTCCCCTTGCTCTCCCATTTCCCTTCTTAGGTTCCAGTAGCACAGGCTCCTTGGAAATGTGTTTTCATTTTTACTCCCCATTCCCCCTTCTTTCTGGTTTGGAACACTGGTATGGCCTTACTTTGTTATGGCTCTCAGGCACTGATCTCTCCCTTATATCCTGAACTGCCAGTCTCAGAGGGGGCTGTCCTTAAGCTCTGCCTGCTCCCTGAAGTGACACATGCATATCCACACAGGTATCTCTTCCAGGAAAAGGTACTTGGATCTTACCTTTTGGAAGGCACTGTGTCCATTTCCTCCCTTTTTCTGAAAGAATCCAGACAGCAGCTTGTAGACAGGACCTACAGTAAAAGTGTTCCCTTTTTCCCAGGAACACTCAGTGCAGCACAGCACTGCTCTTTCTGTTTATATCCCCAGTCTAACTCCTCTGACTATACACATTTCATTTTTCACTGTCCTCATACTCAGTTGAGCTCTGCTTTCTTCCTGGCAGCCTTCACCCATCAAGTGCCACATGCTGAGACAGCTGTAACCACAGAGAAGACCACGGCCTCCACGTCCATCAGCAGCACCTCCAAGACCTCTGTCTCCACAGGGCCCAGCCCAGCAAGCAGCACAGGAGCCCCTCTGGAAACAACCTCTGCACATCCCAGCTCTCCACCTGCCCCCAGCAGCCCGCTCAGCACAAGGCTGCCCTCCACTGCCACCACTTCCACAGGCTCCTCCACAGCAGCTGCCAGCACCAGCCCCAGGCCTACAGCTACAACCCTGAGGCCCAGGCCCTCTTCCCCAACAACCCAAGCTGCAAAGGAGTCTCCTGTAACAGAGTCCTCTGCACCCACCACAGCCAAAACCAGCACGCTGCCATTGCCTGCTTCTTCTCCCTCCTCAACTGTGTCCTCAACATGGCTCAGCTCCTCACAGCCTGGTAAGGCTCCTTCCTACCCATCCTGGTGCTTTGCCTTGTCTCCACTTTCCATTTATCTTTTCCAGGCACAGTTGTTCCTTGAACAGTTGTTTTAGTTTTTACTCCCTATTCCCCCTTCTTTCTGGTTTGGAACACTGGTACGGCCTTAATTTGTTATGACTCTCAGGCACTGGTCTCTGACATGAAGCCTGCCTATCTAACAGAAGATTGACCTTATGCTCTGGCTAGTTATTGAATGGAGACATGCATATCCAGACAGGGTTCTCTTCTAAGATCACCTACTGGGATCTCTCCTGTTTGAAGCAACTGTGTCCAATTCTTCCCTTTTTAGGACAGAAAGAAGGCAGTGGCTAGTGGGAAGGACTCACAAACCCAGTATTCCTTTTCCCAGGAGTACTCACTGCAGCATAGGCATTCCATTTTAGATCCTATCCCCAGTTTGACTCCTCTGACAACCTCCATTTCCTACTTTCCTTGTCTTTGTCATTAGCTGACCTGTGCTTCCCTCCTTTCAGCCTTCACCCACGAAGAGTCTGCTGTGCCACACACTGGGACACCTGTGACCACACACAAGACCAGCACAGCCACGTCCATCAGCAGCACCTCCAAGACCTCTGTCTCCACAGGGCCCAGCCCAACAAGCAGCACAGGAGCCCCTCTGGAAACAACCTCTGCACATCCCAGCTCTCCACCTGCCCCCAGCAGCCCGCTCAGCACAAGGCTGCCCTCCACTGCCACCACTTCCACAGGCTCCTCCACAGCAGCTGCCAGCACCAGCCCCAGGCCTACACCTACAACCCTGAGGCCCAGGCCCTCTTCCCCAACAACCCAAGCTGTAAAGGAGTCTCCTGTAACAGAGTCCTCTGCACCCACCACAGCCAAAACCAGCACGCTGCCATTGCCTGCTTCTTCTCCCTCCTCAACTGTGTCCTCAACATGGCTCAGCTCCTCACAGCCTGGTAAGACTCCTTCCTGCCCATCCTGGTGCTTCCCATTCTCTCCCTTTTCCTTTCTTCATTTCTAGCAGTGCAGATTGTTTTAGTTTTCGCTCCCCAATCTCCTTTTTTTTCATCAGCACAGTGGTGTGGCCATCCTTCAATATGGCCCTGGGAAAAGGTCACTCCCATGTGTCCTAACATGCCAGTCTTGGAGGGGCAATCCTTGCACACTTCTTGTACCTTGAAGGGACATGAATATTCATAAAGAGCCATGTTCCAGGAAAAGGAAGAGAGATTTTGCGCCTAGGAAGGCACACAGTTCATTTAATCCCTTTTGAGGGGCAAGTGACAGAAGCTCGTGGACAGGACACATTCCTAATCCACTCTCAAATTTGGGAATACTCACTAGACTACAGAAATTCTGATTCAACTTATGCTTGCAGTCTGCAGCTTTGAGCAATCTTCTTTGCTTTCCCCTTCTGCCCTCATTCTCAACTGACCTGTGATTTCCTCCTTGCAGCCTTCACCCATGAAGAGTCTGCTGTGCCACACATTGAGACACCTGTGACCACACACAAGACCAGCACAGCCACCTCCATCAGCAGCACCTCCAAGACCTCTGTCTCCACAGGGCCCAGCCCAACAAGCAGCACAGGAGCCCCTCTGGAAACAACCTCTGCACATCCCAGCTCTCCACCTGCCCCCAGCAGCCCGCTCAGCACAAGGCTGCCCTCCACTGCCACCACTTCCACAGGCTCCTCCACAGCAGCTGCCAGCACCAGCCCCAGGCCTACAGCTACAACCCTGAGGCCCAGGCCCTCTTCCCCAACAACCCAAGCTGCAAAGGAGTCTCCTGTAACAGAGTCCTCTGCACCCACCACAGCCAAAACCAGCACGCTGCCATTGCCTGCTTCTTCTCCCTCCTCAACATGGCTCAGCTCCTCACAGTCTAGTAAGGCTCCCTCCTACCCATCCTGCTACTTCCCCTTGCTCTCCCATTTCCCTTCTTAGGTTCCAGTAGCACAGGCTCCTTGGAAATGTGTTTTCATTTTTACTCCCCATTCCCCCTTCTTTCTGGTTTGGAACACTGGTATGGCCTTACTTTGTTATGGCTCTCAGGCACTGATCTCTCCCTTATATCCTGAACTGCCAGTCTCAGAGGGGGCTGTCCTTAAGCTCTGCCTGCTCCCTGAAGTGACACATGCATATCCACACAGGTATCTCTTCCAGGAAAAGGTACTTGGATCTTACCTTTTGGAAGGCACTGTGTCCATTTCCTCCCCTTTTCTGAAAGAATCCAGACAGCAGCTTGTAGACAGGACCTACAGTAAAAGTGTTCCCTTTTTCCCAGGAACACTCAGTGCAGCACAGCACTGCTCTTTCTGTTTATATCCCCAGTCTAACTCCTCTGACTATACACATTTCATTTTTCACTGTCCTCATACTCAGTTGAGCTCTGCTTTCTTCCTGGCAGCCTTCACCCATCAAGTGCCACATGCTGAGACAGCTGTAACCACAGAGAAGACCACGGCCTCCACGTCCATCAGCAGCACCTCCAAGACCTCTGTCTCCACAGGGCCCAGCCCAGCAAGCAGCACAGGAGCCCCTCTGGAAACAACCTCTGCACATCCCAGCTCTCCACCTGCCCCCAGCAGCCCGCTCAGCACAAGGCTGCCCTCCACTGCCACCACTTCCACAGGCTCCTCCACAGCAGCTGCCAGCACCAGCCCCAGGCCTACAGCTACAACCCTGAGGCCCAGGCCCTCTTCCCCAACAACCCAAGCTGCAAAGGAGTCTCCTGTAACAGAGTCCTCTGCACCCACCACAGCCAAAACCAGCACGCTGCCATTGCCTGCTTCTTCTCCCTCCTCAACTGTGTCCTCAACATGGCTCAGCTCCTCACAGCCTGGTAAGGCTCCTTCCTACCCATCCTGGTGCTTTGCCTTGTCTCCACTTTCCATTTATCTTTTCCAGGCACAGTTGTTCCTTGAACAGTTGTTTTAGTTTTTACTCCCTATTCCCCCTTCTTTCTGGTTTGGAACACTGGTACGGCCTTAATTTGTTATGACTCTCAGGCACTGGTCTCTGACATGAAGCCTGCCTATCTAACAGAAGATTGACCTTATGCTCTGGCTAGTTATTGAATGGAGACATGCATATCCAGACAGGGTTCTCTTCTAAGATCACCTACTGGGATCTCTCCTGTTTGAAGCAACTGTGTCCAATTCTTCCCTTTTTAGGACAGAAACAAGGCAGTGGCTAGTGGGAAGGACTCACAAACCCAGTATTCCTTTTCCCAGGAGTACTCACTGCAGCATAGGCATTCCATTTTAGATCCTATCCCCAGTTTGACTCCTCTGACAACCTCCATTTCCTACTTTCCTTGTCTTTGTCATTAGCTGACCTGTGCTTCCCTCCTTTCAGCCTTCACCCACGAAGAGTCTGCTGTGCCACACACTGGGACACCTGTGACCACACACAAGACCAGCACAGCCACGTCCATCAGCAGCACCTCCAAGACCTCTGTCTCCACAGGGCCCAGCCCAACAAGCAGCACAGGAGCCCCTCTGGAAACAACCTCTGCACATCCCAGCTCTCCACCTGCCCCCAGCAGCCCGCTCAGCACAAGGCTGCCCTCCACTGCCACCACTTCCACAGGCTCCTCCACAGCAGCTGCCAGCACCAGCCCCAGGCCTACAGCTACAACCCTGAGGCCCAGGCCCTCTTCCCCAACAACCCAAGCTGTAAAGGAGTCTCCTGTAACAGAGTCCTCTGCACCCACCACAGCCAAAACCAGCACGCTGCCATTGCCTGCTTCTTCTCCCTCCTCAACTGTGTCCTCAACATGGCTCAGCTCCTCACAGCCTGGTAAGACTCCTTCCTGCCCATCCTGGTGCTTCCCATTCTCTCCCTTTTCCTTTCTTCATTTCTAGCAGTGCAGATTGTTTTAGTTTTCGCTCCCCAATCTCCTTTTTTTTCATCAGCACAGTGGTGTGGCCATCCTTCAATATGGCCCTGGGAAAAGGTCACTCCCATGTGTCCTAACATGCCAGTCTTGGAGGGGCAATCCTTGCACACTTCTTGTACCTTGAAGGGACATGAATATTCATAAAGAGCCATGTTCCAGGAAAAGGAAGAGAGATTTTGCGCCTAGGAAGGCACACAGTTCATTTAATCCCTTTTGAGGGGCAAGTGACAGAAGCTCGTGGACAGGACACATTCCTAATCCACTCTCAAATTTGGGAATACTCACTAGACTACAGAAATTCTGATTCAACTTATGCTTGCAGTCTGCAGCTTTGAGCAATCTTCTTTGCTTTCCCCTTCTGCCCTCATTCTCAACTGACCTGTGATTTCCTCCTTGCAGCCTTCACCCATGAAGAGTCTGCTGTGCCACACATTGAGACACCTGTGACCACACACAAGACCAGCACAGCCACCTCCATCAGCAGCACCTCCAAGACCTCTGTCTCCACAGGGCCCAGCCCAACAAGCAGCACAGGAGCCCCTCTGGAAACAACCTCTGCACATCCCAGCTCTCCACCTGCCCCCAGCAGCCCGCTCAGCACAAGGCTGCCCTCCACTGCCACCACTTCCACAGGCTCCTCCACAGCAGCTGCCAGCACCAGCACCAGGCCCACACCTACAACCCTGAGGCCCAGGCCCTCTTCCCCAACAACCCAAGCTGCAAAGGAGTCTCCTGTAACAGAGTCCTCTGCACCCACCACAGCCAAAACCAGCACGCTGCCATTGCCTGCTTCTTCTCCCTCCTCAACATGGCTCAGCTCCTCACAGTCTAGTAAGGCTCCCTCCTACCCATCCTGCTACTTCCCCTTGCTCTCCCATTTCCCTTCTTAGGTTCCAGTAGCACAGGCTCCTTGGAAATGTGTTTTCATTTTTACTCCCCATTCCCCCTTCTTTCTGGTTTGGAACACTGGTATGGCCTTACTTTGTTATGGCTCTCAGGCACTGATCTCTCCCTTATATCCTGAACTGCCAGTCTCAGAGGGGGCTGTCCTTAAGCTCTGCCTGCTCCCTGAAGTGACACATGCATATCCACACAGGTATCTCTTCCAGGAAAAGGTACTTGGATCTTACCTTTTGGAAGGCACTGTGTCCATTTCCTCCCCTTTTCTGAAAGAATCCAGACAGCAGCTTGTAGACAGGACCTACAGTAAAAGTGTTCCCTTTTTCCCAGGAACACTCAGTGCAGCACAGCACTGCTCTTTCTGTTTATATCCCCAGTCTAACTCCTCTGACTATACACATTTCATTTTTCACTGTCCTCATACTCAGTTGAGCTCTGCTTTCTTCCTGGCAGCCTTCACCCATCAAGTGCCACATGCTGAGACAGCTGTAACCACAGAGAAGACCACGGCCTCCACGTCCATCAGCAGCACCTCCAAGACCTCTGTCTCCACAGGGCCCAGCCCAGCAAGCAGCACAGGAGCCCCTCTGGAAACAACCTCTGCACATCCCAGCTCTCCACCTGCCCCCAGCAGCCCGCTCAGCACAAGGCTGCCCTCCACTGCCACCACTTCCACAGGCTCCTCCACAGCAGCTGCCAGCACCAGCCCCAGGCCTACAGCTACAACCCTGAGGCCCAGGCCCTCTTCCCCAGCAACCCAAGGTGTAAAGGAGTCTCCTGTAACAGAGTCCTCTGCACCCACCACAGCCAAAACCAGCACGCTGCCATTGCCTGCTTCTTCTCCCTCCTCAACTGTGTCCTCAACATGGCTCAGCTCCTCACAGCCTGGTAAGGCTCCTTCCTACCCATCCTGGTGCTTTGCCTTGTCTCCATTTTCCATTTATCTTTTCCAGGCACAGTTGTTTATTGAACAGTTGTTTTAGTTTTTACTCCCTATTCCCCTTCTTTCTGGTTTGGAACACTGGTACGGCCTTAATTTGTTATGACTCTCAGGCACTGGTCTCTGACATGAAGCCTGCCTATCTAACAGAAGATTGACCTTATGCTCTGGCTAGTTATTGAATGGAGACATGCATATCCAGACAGGGTTCTCTTCTAAGATCACCTACTGGGATCTCTCCTGTTTGAAGCAACTGTGTCCAATTCTTCCCTTTTTAGGACAGAAAGAAGGCAGTGGCTAGTGGGAAGGACTCACAAACCCAGTATTCCTTTTCCCAGGAGTACTCACTGCAGCAAAGGCATTCCATTTTAGGTCCTATCCCCAGTTTGACTCCTCTGACAACCTCCATTTCCTACTTTCCTTGTCTTTGTCATTAGCTGACCTGTGCTTCCCTCCTTTCAGCCTTCACCCACGAAGAGTCTGCTGTGCCACACACTGGGACCCCTGTGACCACACACAAGACCAGCACAGCCACGTCCATCAGCAGCACCTCCAAGACCTCTGTCTCCACAGGGCCCAGCCCAACAAGCAGCACAGGAGCCCCTCTGGAAACAACCTCTGCACATCCCAGCTCTCCACCTGTCCCCAGCAGCCCGCTCAGCACAAGGCTGCCCTCCACTGCCACATCTCCATTCTCTTCTCCTTTTACACCAACTGTCAGCACAGTGTCTGTTCCTACATCCCTGACTACTTCCACATTTAGCTCTGCTGAGAGCACCACATATTCTTACTTCCAAAACACCACATCGAATCCATATGTCAAAACATCTTCATCAGCTGTCCCTACCAGTGTCTCTGCCCAGTCCAGGCCAGCGTTGATCCCAACTGTTTTGTCTACAACCATTACCTTTGCTCCCCATGTTATCACTACGGCTTCTACAGAGTCTGTTGAAAGGAGTTCCCTGCAAACAACCACACTGACCACTGCCCGCACGACATCAACTCCTCCTCTCACCTCTGGACTTTCAACATCCCTGTCCTCTGTTGTGCCATCAAGTGTGCCACACGGTAATGTATCCATATAATTTCTTTTATCATGGATTTGCTTTTAATGCCTTTTTTTGATGAGCGTATTACATATCCTTTGGTTGTGATCTTTTTGCCTTTCTGAAGTTATTTTTTATAAAGCTATTGCCTGATGCCTTAGATTTCATAAAGGTTCCCTGCTGTTCAATATTTTAAGCATTAAGGAATGTGAATTAAAGAGTGACAGGATGCACTTCAGGAGAGCCACAGAATCTTTATTCTGTCATTTGAAAGAGTGGTGTAAGAAACCTCTTATTGGAACAGGTATCCCCTCATTACTCTGCAGCCTTCCTGTTAGTTCTCATATGCTCTGCACACTTGGGCATATAGATACAGCATCTCAGTCTACTGCCCACTGAGTAGTTGTCTTGTTTTCCAATAAGAAAACCCCAAGTCGTACTACAACATTAACTGAGTCCCCCTGGCAATAATGTTAAATAATCTAGATCCCTTCTCTCAGCAGGGAGCCTGAGTGTCCTTGAAAGACCATTGTGCAGGATCAGGTGTGAGCAGTGCATGAATTGCCTTCATAGTTTTCAACATCTTTGTTCTCCTTTACATAAACTTCAAGCCCTATCTTTGAACTCCTTGGGAAACCTGTGTTTTCAGTCAGTTTTCTGCTTCATAAAGTGCTTAGTGTGGTGCTTCAAGCCAGGAGAAAGCATAACACTGACGCACAGAATTGTTACCTAATGTAGCATTAAACATTCTCCCTAGTAAGGCAAGTTGTAAACTTCTGGCTATCCATAAATATATCCCTAAAATGAATAAATTAAGCAATTTTCAAATAAGTCAAGTCTGTGAACCAGAAATAATTCTACCAGAATAAGCCAACTGGTTGTTCTCTTTGCATATTTTCTCAGAAGAGGATTAGTTTTTCCATGCTAGATTGAATGTGTACTATATTCTTAACAGGATTTTTTTGCTCATTTCTAATTGCAACGACATCTGTCTTCTTAAAAAATAAAATTTCCTTTAAAAATTACTTTCTTTTGTTGTCCTCCAGGGTAAGCCTCTCCTGCAACTTTATGCCCAGTTTAAAACCTCCTCTTGCTGTGTAACTCACTTGTGACTTGTTAATTATCTCATGCAGTAAGAATGGTTTTCCATGAAACCAAATATGGAGGCTTTTGGCATCTAAGAAATGTCACTCAATAAGACCAGTATGAATTATAGCAGACTTTTTTTTAAAATTTGACAGAGCCTTGTAGAGAAGTTGAATATGAAGAAGAAATAACTTACAAAGGCTGCTCCACAAATGTCACTTTGAGCCGATGTGAAGGATCATGTCCATCTTCAACAAAGTAAGGATAACTGAGGCTGTACAGTACTAAAGTTGTTTTCCTTATTTAGTCATCTCTAAGTAGGGAAATTTATGAATTACTGTGCCTTTATAATTCAGGGAGGAAAAGGTGGTTAGAATCCACCTAGCAATATACAATGTTGCTGTATTGCAACAATAAGGTAATTTATTACACAGGGATTTACATCTAAGCAAGGAAGGTCATCTCACTTCCTTAAGTTTTTGTTGTTTTGTTTTTAAAAAAAGCCAGACATCAGTGCTGCAGGTTTGGAGGGCTTTTTAGCATTTTGGTTTTGTTTGTTTGCTTTTCAAAGACTGAAAAAATCGTTTAGACTACAAATATCTATTTCAAATAGCTAAGACAGTAAAATAAGAAATTTCATCTAAGTTAAGTAATGTCACTTCAGTTGTCTTATAACATGCCCTTAATAGTGTAATTCAGGTATATTTTATAATTACAAGGGTACTATCTGAGCCTGTGCAGTTCTGCTTCCCATTAAGAGAATCTGACAGGAAATCAAGGCTTCAATACAAGTAAACAGTGCAGCAGTATTAGAGTTCGGTTATTGGGGGAAAAAGTTACATTCCCAACAATCCAAGCCAATACAATGTTAAAGAATGAAAAGCAATGAAGGGTTTTGCTTTTGCAGGAACTATTTTAAATTAATCTGATGCCAAAATTGTCCCCTTCAAAGCACATTCAAGTGTTCCCCACATTCTGAAAACTGAGACTGACCTTGTATCCTGAAAATTGACAAAAGGGCTGTGAAACCTGGAGGAAGACTTTTAGAGTTAAGGTTTGTCTCAATTGCTAAGAAAGTTGTGGTTAAAACCCAGTTTTAACTGAAACCAAGAAAACATTTCTCCACTCCAAGAGAGGTTTTTCCAAAAAATATTTTTTTCCTTAGCTCTCTTTTTCCCATACCTGAATTCTGGCCTGTTATGGATAGAGTTTCCCACTGACAAAGAGAAAGGCAGAACCAAGGCCAGCAGGAGGCTGAACACGGTCAGGAACCAACAGCCTAAGAACTGCAGTACTGTAAGGACAGACTCAAATCCTTACCTGCCTATTCAAGCTCTCACTTCACCTACCTGTGCTCTGTTACTGTGAACTCAGCAATTATGTCCAAGTCTTGCACCTGGTTAGCTGACCTCACACCCAGAACCAGCATCATACCACCTCAGATTCCAGTACACCTGTTCAAAGGGAGAAAGTGTTTTCCTTCCTCTGTGAACTGTAAAAGGAACACAATTCAGCATCTGCAAGAGACATTTTGTAAACTTTAAGTGGGTCATTGTGCAGCTTTAACAAATTTAATTCCTAGTTACTTTACAAATATTCAGAAGGCCAAAAGGAGACCAGGAGAATCAAATTCTTTCAGTTTTCCAGTGAGGTCTGAGGCCTAACAGATGATGACATCATAGAATCACACACTATCCTGAGCTGGAAAGGACCCACAAGGATTATCAAGTCCATCCTCTTCCAAAACGGAAGGCAGCAGCTCAGCACACCAGAGTTTCTGCATCTTGAGATCTTAAAATGGAGTGATTTCCCACATTGTCCTGCAGTTTACAGAATCATTTAGCTGAGGGCCATGCTCTTTCCTCTAAACCTCCCACCATAGGAAAGAAAGAGGTTCATATACTTTAAAGACTGTGAGCCTAAAATGCTGTAAACAAATGCCAACTGATTCTCCCTCCCTTCCACACAGGCTGGATGTTGAGAAGATGACTGTCACCACAGCATGTGGCTGCTGTAGGCCACTTGAACTTCTTAAGAAGCAATTCCAACTACCATGCCAAGACCCAGATAAACCTGGAAGGAAGCTCGCCACAGAAATAATTGTATTTAGTGGCTGCATGTGTAACTTTGACAGTTGTACACAGTAGTCAGACCTGATGGCTGCAGATACCATTTTTTGTAATTAAACCCTGATCACAAGTTAATCCTTCCACAGCTCGTTTCTGGGTTCTCTTGTACTGATTACACAGGACAGCCTTGCTGTCAGGCTGCCTGAGCAGCTGCCTGGACTATCAATGGAGTTACCAGATAAATTATTCCTGATCAGGAGCAAGGTGGGGTGCAGAGGAGGAAAGACCAGGCATAGAAATAAAGAACAGGCTTGGAGTAGGGATGAGCAGGGAAGACAAGAAACTTTGGCCTTGCTCAGGGTGATTTATTTAACCAGAGGCTAAAACCTGACCCATGCACTGGGCAGTAACAAAAATTCAATGTTCAAATAAAGTAGAAGGAACTGAATTTGCTACCTTCTTTCTCCTTATTTGACCGATTATTTTAACTGAAATATAGTCCATCAGACTCACTACAGTCAACTTGGGCCTGTGCAAGAACCCACTACTTCAGTGGGAGAAGGGAAGTTACCTGTTCCTTGCCTTTGAAGGTGGACATTGTGCTCATGATCCACAGATGGCAGGGTTGGAAGGCAAGGTGCTACATGACCCAAAAGTGAATGGTGAGGTTTCCACAAGCACCCTCAAGTGTGGTGGGACGTTTCTAGAAACATAACACACTTTGGGATAAAGCAGGAAGCTGAGGGCATTTCTCCGCAAGAAATCAAAGCCCACAGCCATCGAACAGGATACAAGTGGTTCATTCACAAGCAATTTCTACTTGCTGCCACAATAGACCATCTTTACTTCTTTTGCAAGTCACTTCAGAAAAAGCTGTATGATTGCAGAAAAGCTCAGGGTGCCTTTTTTCCTCTTTTAGCAAGTTAAGAGAAGAATCTGAAGCATACATTTAAAGCTTAAATGAGGTCACTTAGCAGTTTAGATGACTAATCTTCTACAGTGCCATCAACCCTGCATGCAATACAGGTGCTGCATAGCCTCAAACCTACCCCACTACTGGAGCAGCTTACTACAGCAACTACTGCTCATGCATGTACTTACTGTTGTTAAACACTCTACAGAGAAAGATTTTACATCTGGGGCTTTTTTAAAAATTGAGTATTTACAACTTGTGACCAAACAAGAACAAAATCAAACACACACTGGGGGAGCAGAAATCTGTAGACCAGGTAAGACTCCAGGGAACAAACCCACCAGTACTTCTCATAAAAGAATCACAGAAATTTGTGTTCCACAACAACCATTCCCTGAGAATATTTTTACACTTTTATACCCCCAGACAAAAAAAGACAGTTTCATCACTGTTCTAATCATTTATTTAATCTTAATATGTTCTTCTGATGAATATAGTCTAATATATAGTCTTCTATATGAAAATTCTCCACTTAATTTGACAGAACTTTGTTTTATACAAATAAGACAATCACCATAAATGTTACATACTGGAGTGTAGGTCAAGAATGAACATATGCTACCTGTTTTGCTATTCAGTTATTTTCACATGTCAATGCCTGAAAATACTGCACTTAAAAACAATAACACTGTTTACTGCAGAAATTACTTTGTCTGCTTGACAGGATACATCACTGGTAAGTTAACCATCATTCACAAAAAAAAAAAAAATCAAGTATTTGTCTTTAATTTGTTCACTTTTCTGCTCATGGCTTCATTGAGCTGACATTTAATACAAAGAGTGAACAGTCATAAGCTTAACACAGTCACCACTGAAAAGACACTTTCCCTTACCCCCCCCTCCTTCCCACATTTTAATGCACATTTTAGCACAGCTTGAACCAAAGCAAAGTGAAATAAAGTAGTGCAGTGTCTCAAGGTGTCCTTTAATGAGAGCACAGAACATTTTTTCAGGGGGACAGATATACAACAGGATTTGGAGAATACAAAAGAGAACCTCCTCCTCTTGTCTTTGCTAAGACTCCCTTTAGTTCAGCACATCAGATTTTAACAGAGCAGCCAAGAGCATGGTTAACATAACAGGACTAATAATGTGACACAGAACATTCAGAGGCCAAAACAAAAGGTATTCATCAGTATTTGCTAACTGCCCAACCTGACTGCAGGAATTGCTCACCAGGATTTTCAATGACAATATTTATGATTAAAGAGTCTTAAGTAAGAAGAATTTGAAAGGCCTTAAAGGGGCCAATCGTTCAAGAGAACTTTTTGCAGTATACCAGGCCTTTAGCCCAGTTTTCTGCCTTAGTATCCAGTTACCATTTCTGGAAAAACAAAGTATATCCCCCAAAATCCACACATCGCAGCCAAACCTTTGTTCCTCATTTTTCACTTTTACTCAAGTACGATCAGGAGCCTTCAGCCAAACCAAGTGATAATCTCCCAGTTCCATCATTTAAGCTCAAAGCACTGAAGTCAAAAAGCAAGGCACACTCAATCATGGAGAATCCTGTCCCCTGCTGAGCACTGGGCAGCATGACAGCAGCCTCATTTAAATGTATTTTCAGTATCACCACGATGACTCAAGACCTTCATTTCCTGGGCACACCTGTCTGTATGTGTTGTCCAGGCCTCCTTTCAATGACCATGAAGAAATGTTCACTTGAGGTTCCCTTCTGTCAGCTGGAGCTGATTTTTTTCACCATGATCTGTAGCTCTTGCTGACATTAGCCCAGGGTTTCTAACTGGGCCACCTCAACTGCTTTGGTTTAGCAATCTCTGTTGCACCTCAAGGCTTGAGGAGTGTGACCCAAAATTTCAGTCCACTGACTTCTGTAGAGGCTGCAAAGAGTCTGATGTTAAACAAGGTACAAAGACTTTGGCTGTAAAAACCACTAGAAAAGCTGAACATTTTGGGGTCTTCTACTTTCAGTTTCAACAGAATTTTTCTATACCATGTTGGACATTTTTACCACTGACAGAAAGGAAACTGCTTAGATAGCAGTTATTTAACCTCTTGAGTCTGGACATTAATGTACACTGGGGAAGAGATATTGATTAAAATTACATTTTCACCTAAGAGTGCATGCCTTACAGCCCTTCAAGGGCCCATTTCTTCCCACTTCTTTTATACAATATTAGTTTCTGCAGTTAATTGTATCGCATCATTAGGACTATTACTTGTGAAGTCTGATGGCAAACAGAAAAAACATAAAACAGAATATTTAACTTCACTGAGAAACAACAAACAAGCATATACTCATTCACCCCCTACCAGAGAAGCTCACCTCATTACTGGAGATAAGCAGAAGGTTTAAGAGTAGCTTTTGTGTTCAATCCAAAGATCAGAAAACATTAAGGTGTAAAATATTACAAGATCAATACTTTTAAGACTCCGGTCCTGTGGCATTTTTCAAATACAAAGATTGGCGACACAACATAAATGTTCACTTTAATCAGATTCAAACACATCTTCAAATCTGCCCTTCCATCCAGTAGACAACTTGTGGCAATGTTCAACTTTACAAAGTTTTGACTCTATATTAACATGGGAATTAACCTTCCTGAGCAGCAGTACTGGTTTCTTTCAGCTCAGAGCAGAGGAAGTATCTCTCAAAGGTACTGGAGCAGAAGGTTTTGGAGCTATTTTCAGCTGAAATCCTTGATTGCCACAACTAAAACAATTTCCCTTCAACAAGTTTAAAAGCCTGACCTCTGCAAAAATAAGGAGCAAAAGACAGCCCTCCCACCCTTTGTGTAACACATTAAAAGCCATTTCTAATGGAAAAAGTCACTTCCCTGTACTGTACATTTTATAGTCTTAATTTCAAACAAGGGTCAAGTCTTATTAAGGCAGGGAGCTGGTATTGGTTAACATTGCAGTACTCAGACAGTGATGTACAAGACATTTATTTGCAGTATGATGACAGTGATATAAGTGGAAAAACCAAAACTGACATGGTTAATATTAAAACTGTTCTGACAGCAATTCACATAATCTCTGAGATACAGCTTCTTTACTTGTTCGTAGTGTGAGCCTATACATCTGAAAAAGAACATAAAATAATACTTTTAAAAGGTTTGGCATTAAAGGAATGCACAGTCAACAGTGAAAACTAATAGTTACCTCTTATTTGCTTTGTAAGCTTTGGTAGGAAAAAGATCTCAAAACACTCAGAGGCAGTGAGCCACTGAGCAACACAGCTTTTTCAAATCACTGGCTGAACCAACCCTATTCTTCAAACCCTTGTTGAGAATTACTGTTACTCAAGTATTTTTTGGCTTTAACAGAAAGCTGTTGTCCAGAATATCTGTTTAAGAGGAGCAAATGCTGTGGAAAATCCTAAAGACCCTGTACAACCACTTCTTCAGGGAACAGAAGATACAACCACCCAAATCTTATTTTTAATCCTTAGTTAATTTTGGTAACACCTGGGTCTAAAAAGTTTTAGTAAAAATACTCTTAACATTATACTCACTTGCTTATGCTTTCTCTTTTAGCCAATCACTCTTTGACTAATTTAAAATAGCAAAAGGAACCATGCTTAATCTAGTTCAAAGTGCACAAGACATTTGAAATATTAGTGATCTCTTCCAAGAGAAAATAAGTGCTCTGAAGAAGCAGCTTATCCAGCTGGGCCAGGACCAGCTGCTACAATTTAATTTCTTGTTGGAGTCTGCAGTCATAAGCAGCTATTGCAATAGTGATTTTTAAATATCTTAAGGAGTTTCAGATACATAGAGATATTTAGTGCAAATGAGAACTTGTGTCAAAGCTGGGGATAGTTACACAGATACCTGTGCCTGGAGGTTGGGTTCAAGGCGCAGCAAGCATCCAATCTGAGTGGTTTTTGTGTGTATGATACCAGCACCAACAAAGTTAGCAGGATTGGGATCTACCTCCTCAAGCAGGGCTGACCCAAATCCAATTATCTGTGAAAGAAACCCAGAAGATTTACATGAAGGGAGAGGAGGGCACAAATACCAAGTATAGCTAAACAGTCACCCTCAAATAGCAAAACAAGAGGAAACTAATTTTGAAGTCTTCAAGCCAAATTCATTACTACAAATTTTTGAAGGCTGACCCTGATATATGAGCTGTTCTGTACTGAACAATGGGATATCCCATACAGGAAGATATCCTGGCTCAGCATGTAAGGCTGAGAAAAGAAAGAATGGGAGGTGTATTGTTCTGCATTCCCAAGTATGGATAGAGCCCTGGGGATGGCCAAACACCTCCTTGCCAGTGGGAAGCACTGAACTAATTCTTTCCTTTGCTTGGTGCCTGGCTTTTCCTTTACCTCAACCCAAAGGTTTTCTCACTTTTACCCTTCTTATTCTCTGTTCCATCCCACTGGGAAAGAGTGAGCAAATGGCTGTGTGGTGCTTAGTTGCTGGCTGTGGTTACAACATGACCTGCCACTGACCTGTACTTCATGAACTGAAAATATCGCATCACCACCCACCTTTGCTTTCGTGATCTCTGCATCCATTGGGTGCTTTGCTTTAAAGATATTCTGTACTTCCTGTTTTGGACTGCAAGACAAAGCAAGATAAATACATTATGAACAGCATTTCCAACAGCACTTAATTCTACTGGGAGAGCTCATGGCTTACAAGATTGAGTATGGGATGAGGCACCACACCAGCATCCTTCATTCACAGTATACCTTTCTCTTCCCTTGCCCACCACAAGAGCCCAAGTGCAAAGTCTTACTTGCTCAGCTGCTTCCAACGCTGAAAAAAGTCTTGAGAAGACATCTCTGTTGGCTGGAAAAATTTATTCAGAGTGATGGGTAATTTTACCGAAAGATTTTGAAATGTTCCTCCATACCTGCAGATGGAACAGAAAAACCACAGTGCATGTGGCAGCCTCAGCAGAGTCTCAGCAGAAATCAACCAAGCAACTGAGGAACTGTTTATGATTAAAATCCATCAACTGCACATGACATTTCTAATATACAGTTTCAATCTACTGTCAAATAAATTTATTTTCTCTGCTTAGATGGCACATGAATTGTCAGAACTGCTGACAAGGTTCTCTCAGTTTTAGCATAGTTTTATCCTTCTAGATAGCACCCTAAGGGGCAAAAATATATCCCTGTGAAAACATACCAATAAAAACCAGTTTAGACCAGAATAACATTATGTAGCCCAGAACTCAGGATTTTATCAAGCTGAGCTGACATTGAGTGGCCAGAACAAGATTCTATTTCTGGTTTCATACACTTCCAGGCCAAGTTATTTGCAGAAATGTTCTTGGTTTCCAGAAGGGAGAAGTTACTGCGTATATTCCTGTCAAGATTTCTTAAGCAAACAGGAAGACTGCTGTTTTATATAGATAGCAGAAACAGAAGCCATGGAGACATTTTATCAGTAGCTTCTTGACTGTTTGGTTTGGCTGGAGTTTTAAACCACATCATTCCAAGTGGATTCTCCCTAGCACCTTAAAGCTTAATTAGATCCAATTTTCAAGTTGTCTACCCAAGAGAGCTTTGCGTGTCTGTATTTTGCATTTCAGTCACAGGGCCATGCCAAATTTAACATCTTTCATCTAATTAATTCACTAACATTTGAATCCTTTGTTTTACCTGAACTGAATATTCAGGATTGGAGCTTCCATGAAGTCTGACACGCATTCAATGTTCACAACCTGCTGAACCTGTGCACCTCCATCCACTGTGGGGTCAACAGGTTTTGTCTGAAGATTCAGGCGTAGAAAAGTAATTAAGGAAACAGATCAATGAACTGATAACTTTAAAAATGCAAATATTCCAATAAGCCCTCGGAGGGATTAGCATCATGTTTTCACTCATTCTCTGTGTGCTGCTGAACATTTAAAGCTGTTTCTATACAAGAAAAGAGTTTGTGGGGATTTATTTTTTGTTTATAGGGTTTTTTTAATATTGACACATCTACAAGCAATAACTCTGAAAATTCTTAGTTAATTGGATAGTCTTAAAGAAAGATACCCTCGAAAAGGTGTGAAGACACAGAGACTTCACAATAAAAGCCACAGACTATTTTGAACATGACAGAGATGCCTTGAGTGAAACAAGCCTGATAACTTAATCTCCCAGAAATGCTAAATTTGCAATACCAAGCATTAAGGATCAGCCATTAACAGCTTATTTTAAAGTACCATCATCTTGGAATGTATTATATTTCCATGTCAAGTTTTAGTTTATCTGCTAATGCAGTACTTGAAGGACACATTTCTACCTCTGCTACTTCATGGCAGTGGTGAAAGCTACAGTTCCAGTACATATTTATTCAGCTTGATTTCTTGATTTTCTTCAGCTTCTTTCTTCAGAAGTAAAATTTGTGTTTATAACCAGGGCTTTAAGGAAAGAATCTTTCATCCCTTCTCGAGATTTGTTCTTTCTACAAGAACTTTAGAAAACTATCAGCTATCAGCTATCATTTCTTCATGTTCAAGGACTCTGTGCCTTGATCCAACAGATTTATTATATTGTGCAGCAATAAACCACAAAAACCTAGTAAGAACAGACACATGCTACTACATTTAAGGATATTTGACTGGAGGTCATCTGAGCAGATTACTGTTGGAGTAAAATTCAAGAATTGTGTTGATGTCTTATTACCATAGAATATAAACATACGTCCTGGAAAGAGAAGAAACAGACATCAGGTTTTTTAGGTCACGTAATCACATTGAACTACTCGTGCTTCAATCCCTAACACATTGTCCTTCTACCTTTCTTTAAAACCACTTTTAAGAACAAAACACAGTTTACATGGTTTATCTCATCAAGACATTCACAGTTCAAAATGCAGTGACTTAACTAAGGCATTAGATCTCTCCTACAGTAGCTGTCACACAAGCAGTTAAATTATCAGTGGAAGTCTTTCAATTGCTAGTAAATTTTATTAAAATGCTACTATGCCACCAAGAGTTTTACAGAAAGGGAGAAGCAAGCAATTCTATTGCTAGCCTGTGTTCAAATTCCATCTTTTTTCCTAGATGGTTCCAGTATCTTGTGCATTCAATCTGATCTGGAATGCATTGTGTCTCATATCATTACAGTAAGATATACTGCAAAATGTAAATTTTGACAAGAATGGTCCTTTATAAACCTGCCTCCACCAGCCATACAACCAGGCAGCAAGAGCTGGAGTGCTGGAGCTTAATACTCCTATTTCATATCAGCTACCAAAATAATCAAAAAATTTAAGGAAGCAAGAGCCCACGCAAAAGCCAGGGATGCACAACAGTGGGAACTGTAAAACAGCTTAGGCCTACCATGCTATTTCCCTCTTCAGCAGCTGGAAAGTGAGTCCTATATGGAATATCATGCTGGCACTGTGATTGATAATGCAGACAACCAACCACAGAACAGATCTTACCCAGGTTCTGTCGAAATTCAGACTTCAAGCCAATTTGTAGCAACTGATTTTCAAATAAGACTCCATTATTTTTACACACAAACCTAGGGGAAGAGAGGAAAAGCATGTTTTAAACTGAGCCACATTAAACAATATTTAGAACCACAAAATTCAGGGTTTACACAGAGGATGAAGATTGCGGTTAACCTAGAATGCATCAATCTGTGAGAGAGGCCTTTGCAGAAAACTGCAGTTAGAAAAGACAATTTTACAATCAGAACCACCACTTGTAGGACACTAAAAGAACTGACATTTTTATTTGATAGGATGTCTGAGAAACTATGAAGGAAACCACAATATGCTATATACACACACACTGTCTAATAAAGGACCAGGCAAGAGATTAGGATTTTTCTTATAAGTCTTGAGAACTTCTGAAACTCATTAGGTTGGTGCAGAATTGAAAAGTTTGGAGCTTTGACTGTTTAAACCTGAAAGAAAAAAAACCCTCCTTGTTTTATCATTTCTGTATCACCTAAGCCAACTGAGAGATGTACTTTTTCCACTTTGAGAGAGGAAGCCCATTCTCCAGTGATCTCTGTCCTATCACCCTTCAATTAGAAGTAGAAGAGGTGGTCAGCAAACATCTGCCTTTTGCATACAAGGCACTTAAAACACACTCCCAAATATCAGTACTTTTGACAAATACTCCTAGATTTTATTTATTTCCAAATTGTTGCAAAAATATAACATACAACTGACATTGCCTCATTTTAGAGCAGTGTGTGATAGCACTGACTTGTAAAGGTAACTCTAACCTGTGTATTCATGAGCCTGTCACAAAATCCACAGCATCCTCAGAGGTGTTCTAGTCACAAGTCTGACAGTACATGTTTCTCTAGTTTTGCTGGTATTAAGTTAATGAACAATATAGTTTTGCTTTATAACTATATTCTGGAAATTGCCCAGCCTTGCAAGGTTTTAGTATTGCTTACTTGTGAAAAAGCTCATCAGCATCATGCACAGTATCAGCTGGTTCCTCAGAAACTACCTCAGATGAAGCCAGGTCAGGGCTAGTTCAGGCAGCACAAAGGAAGAAAGGCAGTAGCGACAGAGACAGCAGGAGTTAGTAAAGACAGCTTAGAGCTTAGTTACTTCTTTTACCTCCTTCCTCAAAAACGGCACTGCTGAGCTTAATGCACGAGAAATTGATTAGCTGCCCTAGCTCAGAACCCTAGAAAGGTTTTAGGCATTAGGCAAAGTTTTCCCCCACTTCTCTCCCCCATCCCACCCCAACTGTTAGAAAACAGCAATCCCTCATGAAGACAGCTGAAGGTGTTCAGTAAATGTAAACCTCTTACAGAACCAAGTCCTTTTAGGTGTTTAACTGTGACAGCAAAAGTGTTTAAGTTCAAAGTCAAAAAGGTAGCTGCATATTAACTACTACAAAGGTGTGCTTAAAAGCAGAGGCCTCATCAACCTTAGGGACCCTTCTAATTATAGGAGCACAATCAGTTCCTAAAAACACACAAGTATTAAGCATAGGCAAGAGTACACAGGCACACAGAGAATGACTTACCCAAGCAACAGAATAGAAACAAAAGTGACAACAGCATTAAAAAGAGGCAGGAAATTGAAAAAAGCAACTTCTCAGTATCATTAGAGAAGCATTTCATCATCTACAGACAAACCAAGGAGCTGGGCATTGCTATACTTTCTTCTGCAGAAAAAGAAAACTCTTCTTAAGTAACATTTGCTGATGAAGCTACTAGCATTAGTTCCTTTTACTAGCCTCTCAAAAAAAAAAAAAAAAAAGAAAAAAAAAAAAAAAAGAAAAAAAAAAAGCATGAAGAAGCTTGTGTAGCTTCCTAAAGTCCTGGTTTTGTGTTATATGATCAAGTATCACTTCTGACCTTCCAGCAGAAACACAGGATCAAGTATTAATCACTGCAAACCCAAAACAAATGCATTGCCTGGTATAAAATTTTGATGAAAGTGTCAATGATCCAGGCAGATCAGTTTCCCTAATTATGTCTTTTATATTAAGATGCATTAAAAATTTGTTGTGCCAACATTCAAAATTTGGTCCTTGACAAAAGTAATACGTTCTACGTTCTTGTCCAGTAAGACAACTGATTTTAAAGACATTCTGTGATTTTATGCCATTCATTCCCAAAAATTCAGGCAAATAACACTTGCGAATAGCCAAAGGGGCTTTTAATACTAATGGGGTTAATAAATACATTGTACCTACACTACACTTGCTAGTGTAATTGTAGTATCAAATCCCCTTTAAAAAAAAAGAAAACCACTTGTTCTTTATCCCCCTTTTCAGACTCCTTTGTCAGACAGTAGCAGAACAACTGAAGTGTAGCATTAAAATCTGGGAAGCAATCTGGATACAATCCATCTCACTGTTTCAGTAGCAGTTCGCCATAAGTGGAGAGACAAGAATACTTTATGAAAAGAAAGTAAGAATAAATGTACTCATATCAAGACAGAAAACCCCCACTTCAAGATGTATGGAGATACACAAGCAGCTTAATTTAACAAAGAAGCAAAACCAGCATGAAAACCAGACACAACTGTGTGGCAAGTATCCTCAGGTTGCGTACTACAGACTCAGTTTTTCCATTAGAAGATACATTCAGTAAAGACAGCACATTCAGCAGAGTGTCCAAGAACACTTCTCTTGCTGCAAAACTACCACCCAGGAATGCACTCAATATGCTGGAACAAAACCAAAAGTTATGTGTGTTTTTCCTTCAATCCTGTTTTAACAAATTCTCCTTCAAATTCCTTTCAGGGTGACTTAATTACCTCGCAAAGTTGTCATCAGAACCAGGAGCAAGAGGTGCAGCTGCAGAAGCTGTATCTGAAAATACATCCACGAGCAGGCTACCACTAGAGGAAGGTGGGGGAGCTGAATTGGTGACAGGGGCAGCACCCAGACCCAGCAGATCCGCCGATGGAGAAGGAGTAGACTAAGGAAGACAAGACACTTTGGTGTTACAATGCAACAAAACTACAACAAAGCTGTCTCGTTTGCAACTAAGCTATGGCAAAGTGCTTCTCCCCACCCCAAATCAAGGTTTGAATGGCTGTAAAAGGGTTCACAAATGCAGCAGTTACCACGCTGAATTTCAGCTTAAGGTCATTTACAGATGTGGTTTTCTTTTTTTCCTTTGAAGAGTGTTTTGTCCACCTAACCGTTAAATAAAACCGAAATTAATCTGTCTAAAATCTGGTTCTGCAGAAGAAAGATGACACAAAAATGACAGCTTTTCCCCCCTCTCTTTTCCCATCAGTTTCAAGGGAACATAAGCACTGTAGGGAATAAAATTCACATGTTGCTTTTCTTTCATGAAGAATCCATCAAGAAAGCAAGTGGCTTTTACACAAACCAAAATCACATGTCATCACAGCATCTTTAAAATTAACTATCAGTTTAATCCTGGGTTTCTGAAGCCTAGCAAATCTTAGAAAGAATGTAAACCCAACCAGCAACAAAAGCAGAGCCTGTAGCCAATTCAAGCTGCAAACACTAGAGGAAGCGACAAGATGTTTAAACTGTTTTTTCCTCAAACAGAACAAATCAAGCAGCCAGGACACAGAATCATGCAACAGAGGCTGCATATATGTGCCCAAATCACATGCAAGAACAAAGCATAGACTGTTAATCAAAATGGTCATGTATTAGACATTAGCAGCTTCCACTATGCCAGATAATCTGAGGATGAGTCATGAGATGCATTTGGATGAATCTGAAATCTTGTTTTTGTAAGCCAACTCCAAGTTATAGTATACTTCATACAGTACAATGAAAAATTCCCTGGCAAAAAAATTTAAGAAGCCAATCATTAGGACCTACTAAAAAACAGGTTGGACCTCGAATTTCTAACATTTTTGGAATCTAAACCAGATAAAGCCACTGGTGAAGGTAACACTGTGCAGTCTGTTACATGGCTGCAACCCATAAAGTGAATATTGCATTATGCTTTATAAGCTTATCTGCCAGTCACCTCAATTTGGCATTCAAAGAAAATTTTGCAACTTTTCTGCTAGAAGGAGATTTCTGTCTAGTCAAAACTGTTGCACTTGGAGTAGCTACGCTTACATACTGCAGTAATTAAGTAGCAAATTATTATGCTTCAACAAATTGGGCAGGGAGCATGCTACAGAATTTCCTCCTCTATGTAATCTTCTAAGGCATCTTAAATCTAAATACAAGTTATTCTAGGCATTAAAACCAGAAAGAAGTATTACATTATGGAAAAAACTTATCTCACCAGCTTTAACTGACAATAAAATGAGAAGTTTCAGCTCAGATGACAAAAAACCTTGTCTAGCATAACTGAATTCAAATAGTACTGTCAAATAAAAAGCAACAACTTTATATTGATTTAAGGACATCCCAGTAAAGGTAAGTGGTGTCCACTTCTATTAAAAACAATAACCCAAACCAAGATGCAAAATAACATGTTAGACAAAGCAGAAAAGACAGCTGATACTCTGAAATTCAAGTTAACTCCTTTTAAATATATCAATTTTATAATCTCACCCTAAGTGTAATTTCACTAACAAGGAAATTCACATTTCTAAAGTGAACAGAAATATTTTTCAGATAACAGTGTAAAAGAGGTTTTTCTAGGCTGCAGACTGTTTGTCCCCACTTATTTCCAAAGGAAAATAAAATTGCATCCAAGATGCAGCGAGGGGAAAGCAGCTTTAAAGCAAACACCCACAGCCTTAAGTTTCACATGACAGGTTTTAAATCCCCAAAAAGTCACTTTAGGAAACCAGTCTTTTCTCACTTGCACACCATCTAAATTAGTGAAATAACAGCTTTTAAACTCACAACAGCACTGGCATTGACAGAGGCAGGTTCAGCACTTCCATTCATATCAGAGCTCCTCTCCTTTTTGATTTCTTCCAGGTCAGTAACTGTGCCTGGGCCTTTCTTCTTCTTCAGTTTAGCCAAAATAGAAGATTCCCTCTCTGGAAAGGGAGGCATTTCTTCCAACACTGTTGCCTTACCATAGAAAAAAAAAAGTGTTAGTTAAAATTCAGAGAAAAAGCCAAACCAGCTTCCGAGTCTTTGAACAGACACACCCTCATAGATTGCATAAAGCAAAAGCAGAAGTAGTTACCCATACAGAAAATTATTATGCAGTTTATTGTAGCAAGGGATTGATCGCTTTTTTAAAAGAAAAAATTCTTCAAAACTTCCTGAAGTCCTTCCAAAGCACTTGGTTAAGAAATCAGGAGCATATCACTTCTCTGAAACAGTGATATTAAATAAAAAATTCAAATAATTAGATCATAGTAGACCTAAGGGTCTTTAAGTCAGGCAGACCTAGACTTAAACCACAGAGAATACTCAAGCATTTATTAGATGTCAAAACCAAATGTGCAGTGCTCCTCTCAGACCTCAGAGGGTTAAATCACTTAACTTCAAGAGACAAAAAACTACACTTTTCCTGCACGCCATCAAGTAAGTCCTCAAAAAAAAGCCCTAGCCTTTTGATATCTAAATCCTCTAGGACCCTGTATTGTGCCAGCTTTCCCTGGCTCCTCTGCTCCAGATTAACATGTCTTAATGGCCATATATCCCACTACAGGAATTAAAACTTGGAATTTAGCTCTAAATTAAAGATGACTACAGCAGAATTAAGGAAACTAGAAGAACCAGCACCCACATTGTAACCCTTACTCCTGCACTGAGATTTATGAGCAATCAGGTAAGGCTTAGTTCAGTTTAACTTGTTGACAGCAGAGTACTGCATAATAAAGGAAATAAACCTTTATACCTACCAATATATCAGTACTAGCAATAGTACTGAGCCTCAAATACTCAACAGCTCTCTGCTGCAGCTCAACATCAGCATTCTTTAACTGACTATCACTGCGCAGCACGTCTTGAATTGTAGTTTTGATTTCTGGAAACAGGTTCACAAACTTGATGTAGGTAGACAGAAGCAGAGCTCGGGTTGGAACACTACACAGATGAAACTTGGAATGTAGCAAGTTGAACTGGATGAGGGGACTTAAAAGAGGGAAAAAATAATTTGTTCAGTTTTTGTAGATATGATAAGCCTTATTATCGCATTATTAGCAAGAGCTGAATGATTTGTTAACTAGCCTTTAGGAATGCTAGGAATTAAATTCTTTACAGAAAAGCATTAGTACTTCAATTCAGTATTTTAGAAGGTGTTTTACCTTGATCTTGGATCACCTGCTATCAGATTTCCAAATTCTCCCAAGATGTAGCCACCTACTTTTACAAGATTCTCGTGACATGCTGGAGCTTGAAGGGCCTGTAACAAATTAATAATCATTGATACACAATGTACAGAAAGCCCCATCTTTTTGTCACTTCCATTCCCAGTTTTCTCACCTACTTTCCTGCAAGAGCAGATCACAGATCTTGGCACTACAGAGCATTTATGAGAAAAACATGATGGGTGGTATGATTTCAAAGAAGACTTTAATATGAGTATTACTTCATTAGGAGCACTCTTAGGCCCATCTAGCAGCACTGAGGACTTCTGACAACAGATAGAGCTCGTTAATTTTCCCCTGTCACATCATGTGCTGCTTTCTTAATTCTTATTTTGAAAGGAAATTGAAAACAGTTATTCTCACCTCAAAAACAGTCTTTGCTGCATATCCTTGCACATCATCCCTGTTGATGACAATCTGAATAACTCGGTACCACACTTCTTCACTGACATAGTCACCAGCAATGCGAATCAGATTCAGGATTGTATCCACGTACCAGGTGTAATCCACTGCATACTTCTCAGCTAGAATTGCAACCTTCAGAACCTGAGCACAAAAAAGACAACACAGAAGGTTGGCTAGCTCTGACTATGAGCTATACACATCTGGTGATGCCCCACACTGGCCTAGAAGTCTCAGTTTCAGATACATGAGCTTGTTCACTTGTTCCCACAGCCAAGGTGAAAGGTGAACATTGAAATGTTGTGCCAGAATACAGCAGTTGTCAGGCACATACTGCTTTCCCCATAATGCATTCAAATATATTGCATCTTGGTGGCTTTCCAAGTGTGTACCTAAGTGATCAAGAGCAATTTATGGAACATTTTTTGGTTGCTATAAAAACATCATGTAAACTACCACTAAGACAGGATTAAATAGGAAATTGGAAACATCTCAAAAAAAGGCAAAAGGAAATTCAAGATAGCAGAGGCAAATAGAGTCACCAAAGCATAGCTGACTTTTTCAGGTCATAATCAGATTCCTGCACCCTGAAGCAAACAATCAGCTTCATGGGAGACCCCACACAATTTAATATCAGTTGCATTTATTACTCTTAAAAGAATAGGTCAATATAAGGGAACAGAATTAAATTCTCCCTATCTGCCAAGTCAGGGGACATTGCCAGCAGCAGACACACAGCACAAGACATAAATCAACTAACACGGTAGACCACATTCACTTCTCCAACCAAGGGACTTCATCACCTAACTAAGCTAAATAACTACTGTAAGAACAAGTTTAGTTTACCATCCTAAAAAGGTTTAAGTTAAGTATTATAACTTTCACCCTGGTAGGAGTGAAATAAATATCAGGCCTCTTAGTTGATTATAAGGTACTGGTTTTGGGAACCCTTAGACTGAACATTCTCAAAGCATACAAAATTCTACGTACAAATAAGCATTTACCACTAATTTTTGAAGTTGTTGGGCAATGACTAGAGTAGCACCTAACCCTCAGATGTAGAGAATGTGTTGGGGCTCACATATAAAATTCACTTCGCTTTCTTTATGCACTGTCCCGAGATCAAGATCAGCTTTTAAAATTCTTAAGTTTCCAAGGTTCCTCCCTGCCCCCGGATTGATTTAATCTAAATTCTTTGCTATTAGACTACAAAGTCACGAGTTGGTTTGTTTTAGTAGTTTTGTCTGGGGTTTTTTTAAGCCACCATGAAAAGCAATCTCTATCACAGATTATGCAGCAACCCAATCAAATTATATTTATGGTACCAAATCTTGCTATGAAACAAATATTTAAGAAAAATACCAATAGCTTACAATTTCTTCTCTAATGGAATAATCGGCAGTCTCCAGGTAATTGAGCATTTCAGCCACAATCTGCTGGGCATTGCTTCGGTCACACATTGCATACAGGAGATCTACAGCTCTTTGTCGTACACTTACATCTCTTTCAGTCTGCAAAAGACACAGTCAAAGTTCAGTACGATTTCATCTCTGTTCGGAAAATACATGCAACTCAAAGATGAAAGTTAGTATAATACACAGTCAAATTTTAAAAAAATTAATTTGCATAATTTTTCAAATGTAGAATAAACTCTTTAGATAAGATATAAGCTTATATATATCTATATATGAAGATGTAACTCTATATAAGCTGTGAGTTTCTTATGCTATTTCTCACTTTTAGTCATCTAGGAAGAGGTCAGTGGAGACTCAGCTTCCTGCGTCTAAATACTATCACAAAAATTCAAATCATCAGGTTTTGTTTCTGTAGCAAACTTATTCAAATCTGTGCAGGTGCTGAAAGAATGGAGGAGTTTGTACAGAACACTTCAGTATTACACAGAGGAGGGTGAGTGAATCTGTGCTCCACCCTGCACTAAGTAACTGGTACCAGTGGCCATAAATGCACCAGTAACTGTCTGAAATTGTTAAATTCTTACCAGGCCAATGAGCATTCAGCTACCTGCAAGTTTAGTGTCTGGCATGCCTTGTAACAACTGAAGTCCAGCTAGAACAAATACATACTTTGAACTTAGACAAATGTATAAATATGCTACAGCACAAACTTGGAAGAAAACAAAGCATATAAACATCCAAGTATGCAAGAAAATTTATGGAAAATGAGTCTTACTCTTTTGACTTCTGCTTTGTCACAAACATTGCATGGGAACATGTCTTTCTGGTTTCTAATCTTTACAATTCTGCAGTGGAAGCTGATCTGCTGTACCACTCCCCATAAGCTACTACAGTGAAGGAAAAGTGTCCAATACCAGTAATAAAACTGTCTTTCCAGCATTCTCAATTTTGAAATTCCATATTTTTAAACAATTATTCATCTTCAGCCCACACTTGAGCAGATAGCAGTGTTACAGGGGACAGAGCTACAGATATCAGATTTACCAGCAAGGCAAAGGAATCAACGAGAGCTGACTTCTGCAATTGCCAGCACACCAAGATTTTCCTGGATTGAGGTAAAAAATTGAAGCAGACTTCAAAGAATAACTTGTTTGGTCCCTAAGTATTATTAACTTAACTGGGGACAGGGAGCTTGGGGAAGTGGGGAAGAGGGCATTGAGGCAGGGGAGAAGATAACACTCAACAACAGACCACACACTTCAATATTTACCTTCAATGCATTGATAACTGTTTCTATGTGTGTTTTCACAGCCTCATGTGAGAATTCAGAGCTGGCAAGCGTGCACATGCTTTCCAGTGCTAGGTAACGCAAATTAGTTTCTCGGTGCTGCAAGAACTGACCTAGCTGGTTACAGGCACGGACTAGTAGGTTTGGCTCACTGCACAGAACAGGAGAGAAAGTGAAAGGGTTAAAAGCAACAGGTTTGAGAACACTCCATTCAGAATACTGTTTCTGCAGTGGAAATTTCTTAAAATGCCTTAAAGTGTCTGCTAGAATGCTTTGCTAGTGAAACGTAAATTCAGAAACTGTGAGCAAATAATCTCTGTTGGATTAGAGCAGTGAGGTCAATACAAAACATCAAATAAAGAAGCAGCAAAACCCAAAGCTACACAGTTCATTAACATTGTTCAGTTACGTTGCTGTGGTTGTGTTCCAATCTAGCAAGCAACTTCATATTCTTTTCCCCCTCCACTCCCTCCCCCATTAAAATCCAATTAACTGTTCCAGACAAAGCTCCTGTTTTTCACTTGAAAAACCCCTCTGATAACAGAAGTGTTGTCCCAGCTCACCTGTCATGATGTATAATTAAGCTTATTGCCTCAAACAGGACAGCATTCTTCGCATTTGAGTGTTGCACTTTCTTTGACTTTGGTGGCTCCTGTGCTTTGTTGAGGATGGTTTCCAGGCATTCTGTCAGACGGCCACGTACCGCAGGGTCTTCTGGAGAACAATGAGCCGTTGGACAACTTCGTTTTGCTCCAAACCTTAGGTTTTTCCCTGGCTAAATCCAAATTAACTGAACTATTCTAAGACATGAAAAACATTTACACTCCCCAATGCACACAAGGGAAAAGAATTTCAAGCCACAGTTCTATTTGGGGGAGAAAAAAATCAAATACAAGCTGCACTACAACATACTTCAAGGCTTTAATACAGTTGATAATATTAATGAATGTTTAAAATGGCAGCTGCCAATAATTTGTAAAATGCACACTGGTTAGATATTTTGTTAAAATTGAACACAACATAATTCATAAGGCCAAGTACCTTGGAGCTACCAGAAACACTCAAGAGTACAAACTTCAGTATCTTTGCCCTAAGACAATGTGCTTGCACTTCAAGCTATGGTAACACTGCAGTGCAGTAGCTCTTTGGAGCCAGTGTACTGCGTAGGAGAGATCTTCAGTGCTGTGATTTGTGCATTACCTGGAGGTGGATAGCACTGTAACAGCCTTAGAAGTTTCACAGATAGCCAGGGAGCAGGAACAAAGTAGTATGTGTAGTCCTGAAGGTCTGTTGATGCAGAAGTTACAATCTGTAAAACAAACAGCCAGCACGTTAGCTGCTGAAATTAATTGATTCACAATCATGAAAACGACCCAAAGAACACTGTAGGTCACCTCTAACTGATGCTTAAAAAACTGTGTCACTAGCAATGTCTAGTTCAGTAGATTAATTAGGTGCAAGCTGCCATGAGTATACCACAGTAAATGCTAGTAATGGAAATCCAATTTTGCAGATACAGTAGTCTAGGGAGTCTCCTCTGAAAGCCTATTCTCTTTTTTTTCAAGTCTATTTCTCTTTTTTAAAGAATGAGGACAACCATCTTATAACATCAAAATGTTTAGCCAGAAGCCTGACTTTCTCTGTTCCGGCAATTCAGCAATTCAGCCAACAGTCTGGTGGCTGCTGATAGGTGAGCCTGCAATTCAAGTACAAGATGCTGTGATAGACTGACCTAAAGCAGAAGAACCAACTAACACCTTCACAGCAATATACATACAACAAAGCAAAAAAGAGATAGCATTCACAGAAGAGGTTTATATGCATTATGAAATGTGATAAGGATTAGATTAGACTACCCCTCTTCACAGGGGTAATTTCTTTTACCTATTTTATTCTAGAGTAACCATGAGTTTGGCATTAGCTTTGCTGAAAATAATTCTGCCTAATTCTTATTGCTCCATTACAGAACAGCCTTTCACTTTCCTTAGCACTTCCTTGCTTTTAAGTA
This sequence comes from Oenanthe melanoleuca, assembly GCF_029582105.1. Lineage (NCBI taxonomy): Eukaryota > Metazoa > Chordata > Aves > Passeriformes > Muscicapidae > Oenanthe > Oenanthe melanoleuca. The sequence continues at coordinate 16,961,705 of NC_079339.1, forward strand.
TTAGAAAAAAATCTTCATATTTAAAAAGAAAAGCAAACTGTGGCCTATTTTACCCTATTATACCCTAATTTGGGTATAAGACTGCATAAAACTGGGTGCAAAATACATTTGTGAAGTAGTAGCCTCCCTAGTAGTAGCCTCTTGCACACCTTCCAAAAGGGGAAGGGGCGGGAAACAAAATCAAACAAAACAGTGACATCAGTTTTCCAGCACAGTAATGTTAACTTACAGACATGTCCCTCCACTCCTCCCTGCCCCTGTTTAACCCTACATCATTCACTGAATATCAGATGCTTATGATTATTAACTTAGCAGCAGCTCAAAAGAAGGAATAGGAAGGCAGTTTTTGTTGTAGGAAGCTTAGATAAATTTAAAGCTACAGTCTGCATTTTTGAGGGGTTTGTGTGAAGTCTGTAGAATCAGTCTTTGATCCAACTATTCTTTGGTATTACAGTAACAAAGTGAGGATTACTACTTGGAGCACAGCAGGGATTAAACTAAGAAAGTTTGGGCAAGCCAATACAGCTTTCTGTCCTGGTAAGCAACAGGCATTTAAAGAGGATACCTGAAGCATCCACATGAAGTGACACTGAATCATCTTCACATTTAATGGTACAGTAAACTAATCTGACCCTAGAAAGCTGAACAGGAAGCTAACCTGATCTACAAAGCTGAGTAAATTAATCAACAGTGAAGTATTATCAGGGTCATCATTGGACTCACTCTGCTTAATCTAGACACTGCCAAGGAGACTGAAGTCTTAAACTCTTCCGGGTTCTTCTGTGCCAAAGTGGTGATCAGACTTGTAGCTGCAGTAACCACACCCTAGGGAAAAAACAAAACACTAAAAACCCCATGATCAATTTTCTATCAGTTTATGATGCTGCCCATTAACACCTTTCAATTCAATTGTTTTACAATATACAAAAAAAAAAAAAAAAAAGAAAAAAAAAAGTTTATCCCCATTACAAAGCCCTACATTAAAAAACCATTTATTTGGCTAGCAGCTAGACTAATTACACACCTGCAGAATCCAACAGAATTTTCAACAACATGATACTGCCATGCTTGCAGAGCATTTTATGCTCTTTTTTCTATTAGCTTTGTCTCATGTTTGGATAGTACATCTAAAATAAGAGAGCTGTATTAAAATTAAGCCTGGACACAATATGTCTTATTATACATGAGAGGCATGAGCAGAAGAAATTCAATGCAGCAGATCATCCAGGAAAGAATTCTTAAAACTCAACACGAGAAGAGGGCTTTGCATAACACACACACCAGATACTCCTGTTGCAGACTAAAGCACTCATTATTGTTGAAGCACAGGTATTAATAGCCTTATTTTCATAAAGTAACTGGACTGAGGGAAAAAACAGGGTCTCCTTTCTAATTGGGTTTTTATAAGCGTCAAAGTAAGAATGACATGGACACCATAGGAAAGGAAGTCTAAGCTAAAAACAAATCAAGTCTTCAAGTTTTAGTGCAAATCTAATCTTAAAAGGCCTTGGGAAATTCATATTACACCTATCCAATGTGATTTAGTGTAACAAGCCACAAGATTAATGAATTTACAGCCAGAGGAAAAGAAGAACTTGTACATACCATGCTTCTATCTACAGTGAAAAGGTAAACAAAGTCTTATTAAAATTAATATATACAGCAACTAAAAAAGGATAACTCCTTCCATTTCTTCCCAAAGTCTGAAGCCACTTGCTTGAAAGACTCAAGAAGAAATAAATTTAGTATTTAACAGTAGAACTCACATCATTCCCTATATACACCAGGCTCAAGAAGCACAATGAAGTTGATTTACCAAGTGCTGGTCATTGAGGAGATGCACCACTCGAGATGTCCAGTCTCCCATGGGAACAAGGTCAGGAGAAGTTCTGTATAAACGCAGCAAGCATAAAGCAGCACTTTGCTTCACACTATCCATAGTGTCCCTGCAAGACATACACACTGATTTAAAATGCAGTGGTTAAGGCACAGCAATTCTTGCAGGACAGCTTTATGCTGGATTTCACACTGACTCAGCATCCCTGGTCAGGCTGCATCTTTTCAACAGAAGATCACTGCAGTCTTCTTATGCTGAAGTATTTGGTCCTCTTAATTTTTCCAGTAAGTTTAATTAGTGAGGTTTTCAACTATTATAGAGGTGACTAGACATATGTAATGATTCTTTGCAGCTTGAGTGACATCTTTTTATGAGAACTGAAAGTTCATCTCATCTGATGATCAAGAAAACAAGCTTCTTCCAAGCTGACTGAAATCAGATAGTTCAGACGGATACACTATCTTATGAATGTGACCAAAGCTGGATCTCCTGATAGGTCCTGCATGTCAGATAGAAATCAGGAACTACTGAACAGCTTCAGCACCTACACCTACAATGTAAGGTGCCTGTCACCAAGCACACAACCCACAAGTCTATTCACCTTGCCATCCCTGCTGCTGGCACAGAAATGGACTATTTTAAGAGTGGCATGCAACTATTCTAGTTCAGTGAACTCCTTTTCATAAAGTAGTTGATTAAGCATTTTGTGGACAACAGCTATAAAATGCACAGAGCTCTACCAGCAAGTTTTAAGAGGCAACATATAGTGTGCAATCTTTGTAAAATGTTCAGAAACCTCCATTTCTCCAGCAGAAGTTCAGCCCAGCTATTCTTCATGAATTTTTCAGTTTTCCATAAGATCAAGTTGTACCTCAGTTAAAAACCCCAAAACAAAACTATGAACCTATTCCTCCTGTCTTTAATTTATATTTAAGCAAAGAGAGCTATGGTGAATTTGCAAATGTAACTGACAATGCTCATTCTGCCCAGGTCACTTAGCAGGACAGGCACACAAACATATTTCATATACATTATCTTAAAAATGCAGAAGGAATGAGACCATGAAGAGTGATCTCAGAAAACATAAACACAGCTCCAAGTTTAAACAAGTCCGACCTGAAGGTACTGTGCTCTGTCTGCGATTAGGGAACCCAAGTGAAATTTTTGGAACTTTTTAAGGTTATCTTATTAAAAGCCCATGACTCATCACTGCAGTATTGTCTCCACTATGCTGCATGGAGAGCAGCACCTGCCAAGGGCAGTGGCCTGACATTTAGAGTATTAATACAGTTCTTACACCACATGCCACTTTTTGTATTGATGCAAGACAGTTACTTGTTAAGAGATTCATATATACTATAAAATGTTTCATATCCATAGGAGTTTAAATGCACTGTTTGCACTTGGACATTTCAAGTTTCAAAATAAATTGGCCCTGCAATCATAGGTCCAACTTTATATTAATTTAACTATAGCTTCAGACAATTGCCAGGCCTGTTTAGAAACTTTCAGCTATACTAGAGTAAGAAATTTGGTGGTGACTATTTGCCATTTACACAAATTGCTGTTTATATTGCTAGTAGAGGAAGTAAGAAAACTCACAAATCAGTATTATCATTTTTCTTATTAAGTTGGTACATTTACATAAGAACTTCAGTTTATAACAAAATCTATAGTATAAATATTTATTTAGGTTCTTTTTTTTTTTTTTTTTTTTTTTTTTACATCAGGAGAGGTAAAGAAAATAAAACTTACGCATTTCAGGGGTATTCAGTGCCACAGATTTATCGAAAACAAAAATCAGATCACAACAAGGCCATAAAAGCCTACTCAAGACACCAAAATTCTGAATTTCCACACAGTCTTGAACTTCTACAAGCAACTCCACATTCAGGCAAGTGAAAGCATCTGTGGCTACTGGAACTGTCATTATACTGCAAGCCTGGGCCAATATAGCCCAAGCACAAATTAAGGTGCTGCAATGGAACCAAGTTGCTGGAAAGTTTATTGGTTTATTGAAAGAGGCATGTCACACCTACCCAGCCACAAGAATTTTGGGAATTTCTCCAGCAAATGCCTCTGCCATCTCTCGGCTGCCCACGTTGGCAATGCAGTGCAGAGCAAGGCCCATGAAGGTGGGGTTCCTGCTGGCCAGGTCATTCTTGATGGCGTTGTTTATCAGGCGAATAAGCTCACTGTTGGAGTTCACCAGCACGGAGATGAACAGATAGCCCTGTGAGTCACAACACGGAAAATTTATTTCAGCTGACTTCATTTACTGTGGCATTAACAGCAAACATGATTTCTTTGATACATACGCTTCTATCCAATATCAATGGGCAGAAATGCCTATTTAGACAGAGAGAAGGCTAGAAAGTTTAAGTGAATTAGACAAAAATGAGTAAGTTCAGTGTTACCCTAATTATCTGGTTTCAAGTGTTTTCTCAGTCTATTCTGGCATATACTCAAAAGATCATTTTAGATGAATGGGGACCAACCAAAATTTTGGCCTATTATTCAAATACTAATAAGCTACTTGTACCTGATAAACACAGCCTTACCTAGGGAGATGGAAAGAGATATTCAGAAAATTAAAAGGTTACTTACCTTTTAATGCAAGACTTGAGAGTTTCTTAAGAGTAATAATTTTATGCAGAACATACTTTTTTTGCAACTAGTTCAAGACTCCCTGTGCTCAAAGTTGTTTAGATTTCAGAATCATTCCTAGAGCCAAAATAAGGCTTTACGCCAGTGCAGGAGGAATTAAGCAAAATTCTTTATAGACTCCACAGATGAGGCAGGATTTTAGACAGACCAACTTATCTTTTATAGAGCTCAAGTTACTCACAATTTGTTTCTCTGTATATCTATTGGAACTGAGCAGGTTTACAGCTTCCATGTGACCAAAGTCGATGTCATGACCCAGCAGAAAGATGAAGAGCAGTTTGCAGACATATTTTTTCTTACTGTAACCATCCAGAGCCTTGTCACCTGAAAAGCATGGAAACAAACAATAATTAAGACTATGTTGAGCTGTTAGCTGGTTACCCAGTGATAATTCCATCTACCATTATCTATATCCTAAAGGATGGTGATGAAATAATACCATCTAGTCCTTGAGGTATCCTGCAGACTCCTTACAGTATGTTCTTACTAAGAGGCATTGCATCCATGTTTGCTCCATATTGATTTTCTCACTTCTGTTAAGAGCATTTATGTCTTTCATACACATTCTCCTCCTAAACCAATTATCAAACCTTAATTTTACAGTAAAAGTCCTAATGTGCTTTTCCCAGTGCACCACTGCAGAGAACTCAGTAGCAACAAAAAAACCCAGCAAGCTGTTTTAGAAAGATCAGGTGACAATGGTCTATCCCAAAGACACAAAGAAACACGTGAAATGAGATTACCATGAACCTTTAAAGTTTTTGTAAAATGAAAGTATTCACAAGTGTTCCAGTTTTAGAAGAAAAATGTACCCTAAATAGGTTTGGCCATATGTTGCAGTACTGCTGATTTTAGAAGTTTGCAGAAGCACAACATGGAGCAGCACAGCTTCCAGTTCATTGGGAGATCATTACTTTTCCTGAAGGGAAGAACTACATAACACTTTCTGTGTTGCATTCTCTCCCTACCTCAAATCAGGAAATAAAGGGGTATCCAGTAAATCAGGCAAGACTGACTGCTGGATAGTTCAGTCAGGGTAACAAAATTCTGATATATACTGCTGCCTAAAAGGCTATATAAGCTCCTTTGCCTCAGCATTCTGGGCCCAGAATAACTGATCTGTCACATCAAGTGTGTATTCCTTAGTGATGGGCAAGCTCAGCCAGAACAGCACTGCATACACTACAGCTTCAGTAAGATATCCCTTACTCATTGCCCTTGCCAATAAAAGCTCTAAGCTGCCTTTTTATTTTATATTTAGCTGCCTATTACATAAATCTGAAGTTTAAAAAGAATCTTAATAGTACGGAAGTTGCTCCTTCTTCCTTCTCATGAACTGATACAGAGGCATATTAAATTTGCCAGGCCACAGGAATCTAGATCTCCCCTCGATTTCACACTACCTTCACAGACTGGATAAAAACCAAGGAAACCTTACCACTACTAAACTTACAGTTAGTGAAGGAATGAAGACTACCATTTGTGTGTGAAGACATTTAACAGTGAACCAACAGAAAGCACACTGGCCCACTGAAGTACACAGTGCTAAAAGGTTATGTCTACAGGCTGCAACTACGCATTTTGGGGGGTGCTTTCTACTTTGACCCTAAAAAAAAAAAAAAAATCTATTTAATCTTACTTTAAGTGAGATAAATTCAAGCAAACCACTGATATTTTAATGCAGACAATGATACCCTTCTAATTTGGGTTTTTAGGCACCCGTTGATTTTTTTTAAACTGGCACAGACAGTGCATCAGTTGCCAACAAAAGGCTTCACCTTAAAGCTATTTTTATGTTGTCCAAAGAGGAGCCATCTTCAGGTCCATACTACAGAAGCCAACATATGTTACATTTTATTCAATACAGGAAGCAGCACTACTGAAGATACCCATGGCAGTGAAATCCAGCTATACTGGATCCTGTCAACATCCTCTGACAACAGCCAGCTCTGCAGAAAGCTGTCTAAAGACATGTTTTCTTCAAGCCACTTTTACAGTTTGCTGCCATAAAGCTCTTTTTCTGCTGAGTCAGCAAACAAACGTAAGGAATTTTGCTCTCCTAGACATTGGAATTACTGCCAGAAGAACCAGTGAGAAATAATTTTTTTCCCTTTCTTTGGAAGCAATATGGCCAGAGGAAAGAGAAGATACTCAACCATGTCTGCCCATCTGCTGTGACCTTCAAACTATGGTGTAAGCAGCATTGGAGGATTCTGCATAAATACTTCCTGTTATACTATTTTCCCAATAAAATGGCATTCAAGAGTAGAAGCTTCTTCCTATCCCACCATGGCAGGGAGATGCAGACCAAAGATACCTTTCCTTAGGAGAGGCAAGGAAAAAAGAAACAAAAACAAAACACAGGAAAAGGCAGTGACAGCTTTAGTTTTCTAGTATTTTTTCAGCTGTTTAGGAAGAGTTTCTACAAACTCTTAAGATATGATTTTAATTGGTCATCTACATGAGATCCAGAAGGGAAAGAAATAATCAGTGAATAAACCAGTGGGGCTTTACATTACCTAGCAATATAAAGCATTCCAACTCCTGACAAGCCAGCTATTCTAGAGGATCAATGAAATGAACAGGTAATGCTCCATACCATTAATAGATACTATTATGATCCACAAAAGGGGGCACTAAATAAGCTGGATCCATTTTAGTCAGTCTAATTCTAGTGGCCATGGCCTACATAACTGAGAACTTACTATGGTATTGGATAGTATTAACATGATTAGTTGTTTCTCTGAGATTCAGATACACCAAAAGACATCAGAAAGTAGCTTTCACGTGAACTTTACCATAAGTGAAGACACCCCACTCAGTCTCCAAGACCAAATTCCCAGCAGGCCAACAGGCTGAACTACCTGTTAGTCTGCCAATCCATCAGCAATATACAAAAGTTAGAAGTATTAAATCTAATCTCTAGTATTCTCAAATGACTGGTGTTCACTTTGTGATACCGCAAGAGAAGAGGGAGTACAGAATGATGCAACCCAATTGCTTAACAAAGAACATAGGTGGATGAAAATATGTATACTTTTAACCACATCACCTTTCAAAACAAGCTATTTGTCAGAGTTTGGCAATCCCTTTTTTAGGTTTAGGACCCAGCTATTTAAAACATTATATCCTTCCAAGATACCAGTATTTTAAGAGCTCAGATTAGCAAGGTCCTTGGATCTCAGAGTATTTGAAGAATGTTTGATAGAAGCTACGCCATGCAATCAAGCACAAAACACATCACCATCCTTCTAACAAGAAGCTTCCTTCTCCATCATGTGGTATCAAAGGAAAAATTGTAAACTCAGTACCTGAAACACCTTTTCTGAAGACAGAAAAAATGCTACACTAGCTGCTTTCAAAAGCTCCTGTTCTTTGTATACACAACTGAAGGCAGTGTGACAGTTCTCAGGCAAGCTTCTAACCTAGGCTAAGTTAGAGTTACTACAGCTCTTCCTCAAAGTCTTATTAGTTCCTAGAAATAACAGTATATTGGAATTTTTAAAATATTTTTATTATTTAATTATCTGAGCAATTTGAAAAAAGAGTGCTTCAGTCAAAGGTCTCACAAAAGTTGTTTAATTCCAGACTTTTAAGAAGTCTGTGACTTGGATTCTTATTGAAATTTTAACTATTCCTCTCCCTTCCATGTCACATTTACAAAGAATTCTGAAGGTTCTATTTTAAACATTAATAACAAGTCTCATTGCTTAAGTATGTGCCAAAATAGTACAACTTCCCCCAGTCCCAAGCAAACATCCAAATGAGAGCAGAAGGAAATGTCACATGTTCTGTTATCTTTATTGCAATACACAATCATTTCTTTTAACTCAGCTCATTTTCAAATGCTTTCGGGAACATTTGCAAGTGCTGCAAATAAAGTCAGCAGAAACAGGAAGGATTCACAATACATGTCAGCAGGTTTTGAGCACAGTGGGCATTTCAAATACTACTCGCTTTCCCTGAAAAAATGTATTAGTTATTTTGCTAAAAAAGAAATTATTAACAGCTAACTAACAATGAGTACTATTAAGAAAAAATTACTACTTCCAAGTTTCTGTGTATCACCTCCCTAGTATTTCAACACAAAAGTTTTGGTTTTCATTGCTCATAGAGACACAGCCCTCTTAAAAGAACATAATAAGGCAAGAAAGTACTGTAAGACCCTTTGGTACTCAAGTAGCAGCTTCCAGCTCTAAGTTTAAAAGTTTAAAAACAGTGCCTTCTTTTCAATCTAACTCAGTATCCTTAAAGCCAGTGTGCTGCACTGTTACTGAGCCTGCTACCAGCAAGAGGGGTCAAGAAAGCAGTTCAGTCCTTGGGATGTTCACTGGAGATAGATAAGGAAGCCTGAAAAGTCTAATCTCACTAGCTTTCACATGGCTGATTGCTACCTTAAAACCTTAGCTTTTAAAACCACAGTAATGGTTTTTGCAAAACAGAATGGACAACACTGCATCTTTGCTTCCTTCCTACACTGACACTGACCTCTGTTCATGCACTTGGCAGCAATCCACGGATATACTGTATCAGAAGGACGCCACTGGCTTAGAGGCTAAGAAAACTAAATCTGATTTTTATGAACATAGCCACACTTTAAGACAAGATCTGTATTTCTGTAAGAGTGACAGTCCAAGCCCTCTCCCATCAAACACTGAATATTTGTGCCAAACAACCCATACAAATCCATGAACTAGTATTTATTCACCATAACACCAGAATAAAGATCAGCCCTACAACTTATATTTGAAGACTGATTTTACTTCCAGCAATTCGGTTTGTCATTGAAGACACTTTAATATTTTACTGTGTAATTGCCTTCACACGTGATCAGAAGACAGTGTGACTAAGCAGGCCTATTTTAAATATAATGCCTATACTTTCACAGCCTGCCAGGAAACCAATTTACTGAATTTACTGTTACACAGTTTCAGGTTAAAACAGATATTTAGAGCTTCATCTTAACTTCCTCCAAAGGGTTACTGTGTATTTTGGGAAAATAGAGAAGATTTGCTCAAATATGGAAAACCAAGTCAGCAGAAGAAAAAAAAAGCAACGATTAACACCTGACACTGGGGCACTTCTGCACAAGCTAAAAAGAAGATACACAAGCATATCAGAAGTCTAGAAGCCACTCTTGTAACACAAACCCTATTAAGCAATCAGAACAAAACTAAATTCTAATGCCAGAGCAGGAAAAAAAGAACAAGTCTGAATCAAGCAGAGAACAAAGTTCATCTGACCACAGAAAGACTAAAGATTTGTGAGCAGCTTCATTAACGCACAAATTCTGGTTTGAGAGATCAAAGTGACACAATAATTTACTAAACCTGCTATTTTTTCACTCCCAAAGCAGTTACTGCTCTGACACTGAGACTTCCAATTTGGTTCAAGCATGGGAGGAAAATCAGCTTAGAGTCTGAACGTGTAAAACAAAAAGAATAGCATCTCTGTACACTTTACTCCTACAACTTCCCTTTTATCACACTGGTGTACTTTCCCTCTACTACATTCTTCTTATCTCAGTTAATGCACAAGCATTTAAAGCAACTGTCAAGGACACAGTGACCTCAGCAACAGAGCTTCCTCATGCTTAGACAAGAGACACGGTCACCTTAAGTACAGAGATTCTAAATTCCTGCTGAGCTTTGGTGCACAAAAGCTGGATCAGAACCCAAAGCCATAGCACAAGTTCCATTGGTTCAAGAAAAGTACTGCTTGTCCAGAGAAGTGAAACCTTATCCCAGCCTGCTAAATACAAGGGTATTTTAAACACCAAGTTACCCTAACATAAGGTATCAGGCTTGACAGCTACTTGCACACTAGAACAAAAGCAGAAATACTGAGGCTGTGTCAGCAACAGTGTAACAGCACACCTTGCAAGTTACATGGGAGGGGCGTCCAGATACTGCAGCAGTGTGTGCTAAAGAATACAAAGGCCCAGAGGTAGACCAGACTCCTACACTAGTGTCAAACGAGTACTTCTCTGTCAAGAGGTCTTGTTTCTTGGACCTTTTCCTGATTACAGCCATACAACCAGTCCAAAAGCTGCATCTTTGGCCAGGTAGGGCCAGTAACTCAGGGCACCAGTATTCACTACAGTTATTTACCAGGGACTTCATCTTAAGTTCACAATAACACATCTGTCTTAATCCAAACCATTTAAAAACATTTTAAGGTCAGAGCAACACAAAAAGAAGCTAGGCTAAACTGAATAATCTCCACTTAAACCAAGAATAAAATGCATATGAAGGTCTCTTAATTTTTATATAGCCCTTCTGCAAGGAAGAACCACCCAGCATGAAGTCCCATGTGGGAATACTGCAGCAGAAAGATAACATAGCTATCAGCTCCTCACACTCTCAAGGCCTCAAGCAGTTACAGAACAAGTTGTCTAAACACAACTTTTTCCAAACTATGACATTCATGTCTTTGTTCAGGCTTCATCAAGTTTTTGTCTTCTGGTAATTAAAATTTTCCACCCAAAATCTATACAGATTTACTAATAAATCACAATGAAGATCAGCTAACAAGAAGGTTTAGCCATCTTCCACTTATGCTACTGAATGAGCATATAGTGACCTTTATCCAAAACTATTTAAATATTGCTTAAAAGGATGCTACACAAGGTATGCAAGCTAAAGTTCTGACACTACTTTGCTGAACGCACCTCTATTCTCTGATCACTGCCTGATTTATGGTTCTACATAGCCAGAGATTCCTATGACAATTTCTCTCCTGCTTCACAAGCAAGCAGAGAAAAATTAACTGTTCATGTACTTTTACCTATTTTTCTTAGAGAAAAATGTAAACACAGAGGTATGTGATGGCTTCTAATTTCAAAGAATTTCTTGAGTGTCTTGCACTGTGGTTAACTTTCCCCTTCTAAGCTGTTGATGACACTCAGGTTTCTAAAGGTCTTCATATGCCTTTAAGAGACATACAACTTAAAATGTAGCCACAGAACAGATAAAGTTCAGGAGAGTTATTAATTAATGCATTGAGTATTCCTAACCGATATGCTAATCTAAGCTAGGATAGCCAACTAAGGTAAATGAATTTACTACAAATCCAGCAGATGCTGAAGGCACATATATGATCTCTACATTGCAATGCCTTATTTAACTACACACACTGCCCCATAACTATTTAAACAGAACTTGCCACAGCCACTACTGTTGTAACTCCATTTAAAAACATCCCAACTACCCCTTAGAATCTTTAAACTTTGAAATCACATACACAACTTGAATACAGCCAACAGCATGAGTTTTACCTTGTGTTGTTTAAAAGTTAATTGCTGCTCTTGGAATTAGTTACTGCAAATCCTTTGTTTCATATGAATAATTTGTACTGCTGCTGCTTGTGACCAAGATGCATAGCTCCAGCAACTACACATTTTAACATTAATTCTGCTAGAAGACAGCCTAACCCATTACTTCCATAAAGGGCTCAGGGCTGAAGAGGGGGAAAGGAAGAACAGTTTTAACAGATGCTGTTTTACTGGAAATAATCATATCCACCCATGCTCCTTCAAACTATTCACAGCCTTCTGGAAGCAAACAGGTTGAGTAGTCACATGGTTAGGAGGCCAAGTATTAGAAACAGTTTATGACCAGTAGCCCAATTTTTGATAGTGGAGGAAGTTTGTTTCTGTTATGGCCAAAAATCACAGGACTGTCAGAAGGTTATACCATTAAGAGAACATTTTCAACAGTTATTCTAACAGACTGCTCTAGCATTTTGCTTGAGTCAGCAGTTGACAAAAGATGTCCAAGCATGTAAAAACAAAACCCCATAAAAGAATGCCATATAGAAATATATATAGTACAGTATGATCAAGTCACCTACCTTTAAATTTTGACCGAATGTTTGCTAGTTCTTTATTTATCCTCTTTATCTCCGCCTCTTTACTTTTGCCTGAAATGAAAAGAACACATATCAGGACGGACTGCTTTGGACATCCCTCTGCCATCTGAAACATCTTTAGACCCAAACAGAAACATACATTTGTGAACATACAAACATCAGGAGGAGTTATTACTCTCCATTTCCACCACTGGAACTAAAGGCAAACAGAGGTAACTTAATCATCACTTTATACAGGAATTTGAGAAGCTCTAAGGATCTCCCTGTTTCAAGAAGCTTTGCACACTTTAGACAGTGTCACTTGCATATAACCTGAGATGCCACTGCTACTAACTTTCACAAATGCTCCAGTTTTTCTGTTCCTGATACTGCCCAGAGAAAAGTGAATTTTACTTCCTACGTGATTACTAAGTTGATAGCGCTTTGAAGGAGCGAGTGTCCTAAGCACAATCTTATAAACAAACAGCTCATGTTATTCCTCACCTTAAGGAAAAGTAAATTTATTGTTTATCTGTTGAACAGTCATTCAGTTCAACAGCTTTAAAAACATTCTTAAGTGACTGAAGAGGAAATGCAGTAAACTCACAAAGAGTCCAGACTCAAGACCTCACAGTTAGGATACAAGTTCAGACTTTCAATGTACCTCATGAAAGTAATTTGAAAACCAAAAATATTTAAAATTCACACTTTATTAGATGACTTGACAATCTTATGCTTCTCAGCACAATCAGCACTTCATATCAACTTTTGATTCCAAGAATAGGTATTGAGATTTCTAGTACCAATTCAAGTTACATAGAGAAACAGCTGAAGTTTAAATTCTGATAATGCAAACTTAATCAAGTAACATTTGCAATGTCCAAACCAAAACAGCTTATTACTCTTTAGCAATTTGGTTTTTGGTGACTGAGATTCTACAGACATCTGGGTCCACTGTCTCCTACACGAGTAGGAGCACAGAAAAGTAAAATAGCCAGCTCAGGCATTGTGATCAGCTGCCTGTCATTTGAGGGAAGCAAGTGAAGTACATTTCAGCAATGCAGAACTGGCCATTTAGTTCTGTTGTTAATTCAGACCTGTACCTACTCAAACTTTCAATAAGCCTAAAACTATTGTCCATTTTCCAAAAGTTTCAAGCAGTTTCAAGTGTTCCAAACATCAACTAGCAGCAGAAAATGACAGCTTCTTTCCCTCCTCATCACATATATTTGCTACAAAGTTATGAATAAAAGTCTCCTAGCCCTGGTTCAAAATGGTCCATCCTTATGCATTGTGGGGATCACATGCCCTGCATTCACACCACGCATTTCCCTACACCACTGGGATCACAGCTACAGCCATGAATGTGCAAGTAGGGGATGTGACAAGGCTTGAAGAGCAGATCATGACCAGCATTCCAAAGAACCTCCAATCTCACCCTTTTCTTCAATAGAAACATCTCACAGTATTTAAATATTCCACTACATTTGCATGCCCAAAAGCCTGCGTCACCCTATGACTGTTAATCCTCCCTTTACTATTCCTTTGGGGATCTTACAACAGGCCCCACAAAGGGTGACTAAGTAACTCAAGGAAACAAGTGCCTTAGGATAGTTTAACAGCAAAGTATAAAGGAATCCCTTGCCAAGTACAAATGAATCTAGATTTTGTAATTTCTTGACTTAGACTCAAAGAAAATAAACTGAAGATTATTTTTCTGAAACCAACTCTTGCATAAGATGCAGAGAACAGGTTTGTATTAATCTGCCTCTAACAATTGCCACAAGAGAATGGACATAGGGCAGCCACAGCACACTGTACAAACAGAAAATGTTAGGCCCAAAATAGAAGCAACTACTTCAGTTCTTTTAACAAAATACCTACAGGCCCCACATATTAGCTTAAAATTGAATTTTTCTGTTCTGCAACAGCTTTTTGTAAGGTCCACTGCTCAAAAGCCTTAAGTGCAGGTGTGCAGGCACTCCACAGGGCAAAAGACAGCCCACAACTTCAGAGCTCAATAATTTACAATACCTGTTCTGAAACAAATTGTAGTTGCTATCTGCATGCACTTTGATTTCCAGATAAAGCAGAAGATAATGTCCACAGTTTTAATTTGACCTAGAAATTCCAATTAATTTCTAGAATGACAAAGCTAGAGGACACAGGATAGTTCCCACAGTTTATAAAGATGCATCTGTTGGAATCACAAAGTTTAACCAGTTTTCACTAATATATCATGCAACACATAATGAGTTTTGTTCTAATTTAACTTGTCAACCTAAAGAGAGCTGGTTTTAAAGTACTAACACTATTTATTGTGTAAATGTGCAGCAAGTTGTACAATCTTCCTTTATAGATTTTAGATTTGTCTTAATTGGATTATTTGTCCTGTGCACACAGCAGAGATACTCAAGTGTTTGCTTCTAGGCCACTTGCCAGCATTAGGAGTTCATTACTAGACTGAAGCAAGTAGTTTGCTCAGGGGTCCACCTTCTGAGAACAGAGGCCACAGTAACATATCCCAAAAGGTGCAAATGTTTGGGTAAATAAACAACACTCCAATTTTGTGAGCTACTTCTTTTTATAGACTTGAAAACACCACCCTTATTTTCAGCCATACATCTGCTTCAGATGAAAAATTTAATCTCCTAAAGCTATTAGTATATTTTCTCTAAAGAGCACATCTCATTAAGACATATCCACAGTCTGGAGATTTTGTTCTTCATTTACATTAACAGGGCAGAGAATATAGACCTCAGTCTGGGACATTGCTAGCCTGAGTAGGATATTTAGTTTTTAAATTTAGAAAGTAGGTCTTTGCTCTGTATCTTTAACCTAAGTTTGTAAGGAAAGTATATTGCAATATTTACTCTGAATTATCAGCAATTGTTTCTCTAACCTCAGCAAGTGTGGTAATAATTGCAATTTAAAATGTTAAAAATAGGATGAGGAAAGGGAAACAGTAATACATATCATCCAACTTTTCTTATCCCAAGATGAAATCAAGACCATCTTTTACTTTTTTAAAAACCACCAAAACTCCTGGCAAACCTTTCAAGCAGCATTATTTACCTGCTACACTCACAGATTACCAGTTACTGCTAGAATTTGGGTTCTTTGTGTCCTAAGTAAGCAACAGAGCATTAAGCAAAGCCTGACTAAAATACTTCAGGAATTTGTGAAGTCAGCACCTTTGGTAGAAATAGTCTGCAGGCTCAGCAACATAAACATGGTAATCCCACCCCCATGCACACAGCTGTAGCAGTGAGATGACAGGAACACCCAGAGTCACATCTGAAGGTTTATTATCTCAAATTTTAAAGCTTGCTTAGCACATGAACAAAAGCTTTTTTTGAATAATTACTTCAGACTGTTCTGTTTTGAAGGCAGTATGATGTCATCCAGACTGTGGCCAAACATAAACAGCATAGCAATTAGCAGGTGAAAAAAAGTTTAACTCCATATATTGAAGATCACATTGAACAATTAAGTTACTATTTTATTAGTTATTACTAATATAATTATTATATTATTATATATTATTATTACTAATTATATTAGTTATTACTAATTACAGTCAATGCAAGCCTGCAATTGTACTTTAAAGAACAGCACCTGCACATCAAGTGTTAAATGTCACTGAGGGAATTCACACAATGCTTAGGACAACCCAAAAGTTAAAACCAGGCTGAAGCATCTAACTCCAAATTTCTTTAAATCCAGCAGTTATACCATATGCTAACTTTATTTAAACATTACCAACTGCTTATATTACAGGATGAAAATAAAAAACAAAATCTCACAGTGGAAGGCAGCTTCCATTGCAAAGGACAAAAGAAAAGAAGTATCATAAACCATGGACCGATTTTTAGCTAGATCTTCTGTCCCACTAAGTGTGGAAGGGCACTGTTAAAATGTGTTGGATTAACTGAGAAGTCTTCATCACATTACTTTGACTTGCCAACACTCACTGAATAATTTCTATATACATATTTTATTTTTACCATCACTAAGGACAGTAAAAAGGAAGATGATGATAGCTGAAGGAGTGCTATGCTGTAGGAATAGAGTCTTATGTTTCAGAGCTAACAAAGGCAACTGCTCTGCCACACTTTCAGGCTGTTACCCAGCTCCCAGACTCATTAAACTATCCGAGCTGTGTATCAACAAAATGTTCTGTAATCACACCATTCAGCTTGGAGAGGCTTCAGTAAAGGTCATGTCATGTATACAGACTGCTGGGTAGTACAGTAATTAAGCCAGAGCACAAGAAGATTATGTTCCATATGAGTTCAGGCCATATCCTTCTTACTTTCACTTATTCAGACTTTTACCATTTTAACAGACTATAATTAAATATCTGTAACAAGGTATTAAAAGAGGTGACTACAAGTCAGTAAGCTCTGGGTTGCAGTTTTGCTGTAGACATGTAGCGTTTGTAGCCTTCAGCCCTAGTATAACGACTGCTGCTCATCTTCTCCAAGATGAGTGCTGAACACACAGGTACCCAGCCATAACACAGTCCAAGGTGCTTATGGGTGATTACTTCATATTTGGCAGTTTGTCAGCCTTCAGACTCCATCATGCTGCCTACTTCCTTCATTAAACAAGGTAAATTTAGTCTGCAGAGCAGTATTATCTTTAATTACCATCTTGCTTAACAAAGACAGAGTAGGGAAGATCGTAAGTCACGCAGCTCATCAAAGAACCAACTCCTATTCTTGTATTTCCCAGTAACCCAGGCTACTGTCAGTACTTCAGTACTGCAGAAATACACCTCTATTTCTCTGAAGCTCTGCATCACAACCTAAAGAACAAGAAAACAGAGGTTATAGGAAGGGGGTTTGCTGAGTCCCTTCATTTGCAAAGAACACCTGACATATCTCAATAGTAACCTGGCAGCAGGGTTGCAAGGTTAAGTAAGTGCTTCAAGGTTAGAATTAGTGGGCTGCTTTGGCTCAGACAGTGACCTGCTCCATCAGGATTAACTTGTTGCTATACTAACTGCAGACTGTTTAAGGCAAGTTTGAGACACACAGCCCATCTGTGCTAACTAGAACTGCTATTAGTTCTTAATTTTCATACAAACCACTTGATATATATCTGACCAAGCCTACACATTTACTTGTCAAAGGAAAAGAGAAGCGTTTTTTCTATCAGCAGCTATACAAATATTGAGCAGAGTAGATTCCTGCAGGCAAGGCTTTGAGACACAGGCACACTGAAAACATTTAAAGCAACAAATAAATAAATCACTTCACAAAAGTTTAGATGTTTCCAGTACTCATCAGGCTTCAATCTGCATAAGGCCAGCAGTCAGTGTAACTGAGCCCAGACAATAATTTGTTTTGTTTGAATTTATGTATAGGTGAGAACTACTACACTGTGTTACCTCTTAGCCTTACCTGCCCTATGGCCATCTGACAATTTACAACTACAGATGCACCACTGCTGGCATGAACTATAAAGCAGAGAGTAGGAGGCTCTGCTAGCACAAGGAAAAAGTCTGCCACAATTCTGTCATGCCTCTTTAAGGCCGGTAATAGTGCAAGTGACTTTTTGTGGCACTATCATAGGTCTAATATAACATGAATTCTGTTCACATTCAATTATCAAACAGGCCTTGAAGAGAGAGGACAAACCTATTTTTCTGTTTAGGAGATAGAATACAAATACTACCAAGGTGAAGAGCAAGAACTTCTCTGAATTCCTTAACGGACAGGAACACTTACTTGGGAAAAACACAGTTCTTACACAAAAGATAAATTCTCAATTTTAAAGGTGATCTTAGACATCTTCCCTGAGAGCTGCAAGTCATTGCTTTCCAAACATGTTTCTGGTTATGTTTTCCTTAGCCTCTACATTAGAGGCATCCAAGCTGATTGGCCACTTTGGTGGGGGAGACAAACTGCTGCTCAGCTTCTCTTCAGCAAAACACTGATAGTTTGAGAGTCAGTTTGATTCAAGGCTATGCTTCTTAAGAGACAGCTACAGACAGCTCCTAAACACTGCTCTCATCCTGGCATACACATTGCTGCTATTACCTTGTATTGCTGCAGGTAAGTTTTGGAGCCAAACAGCCAAAACCAAGATGGATTTATCCAAAGGCTAAGTCATGGCAGCTTTACCCCAAGTGATGGTGCCAGCAGAAGACATGACCAGCTATAAAGCAAGTTCACCCATTCACTGTCTAAACACCTTTATTTGGCATAAAGCAATCAAATTACCACTTGTGTTTTCCATGGCTAAAGCAGCCTGCATGCATGATGCAAAGACTACACTGAATTCTTGAACTCTGCTGTCAGGGAACAGAGGAAAACTGGTTGAAAGACAGAGAAAATCAAAACAAATACTAGTGTCTTTACTGTAAAAATGATAGAGACAGAGGAAAATATGCATATAAAAGTGCTCAGTGCCTCCACTCTTACATTTGTGAAAGAGCTTTCATAGTACTTATAATATTTGTTCATATCAGTAAATTAAACCACTGCTTTTACCTGCCAGCAGGACAGATACTCATGTTACAACTCTAGAGGATAGATTAGCCATTTGCTATGCAGATCATGATCTTCATGAAGTAAAACACCAAATCCATACTCCAGCTCTCCCTAATCTCTCAGCTGGCTCTTCAGCACTGCAGGGAAGGGGGCAAAAGAAAGGCAGACAGGTTGCATAGCAATACATTAGAGTGGTCTGTTTGCCCATCCTCACATTATCAGTCCAGCTACACAAATTCCTTAATTTGGTTAAACTGTCTAGGGTGCTACAAGAGGTGCAAGCTTCAGCTCCTGGACTATGTTTGAAGGAGCTTGTTGGTGTTATTTTTCATAAACTCACTGCACAACTAATCCAAAGAGACTACAATAAAATACTGAACACCTTTACAAAATGTCAGTATGTTTGTTCACAAATCAACCTGTTGTTCAAGGCTGCAGAACAAGAAGCTTTTTGTTTACTAACGTGATAACATCCTGTTATGAACAAAAACAGGAGTGCATGCTGTCCTTCCACAACATCTGTTTGATCAGAAGAAAGAAGTGCCTGTCTGTCATGTTGAAGACCATGAATGGCACAAAGGCAGTTTAGGATTGTTGTGTCTTGGGACATCCTGCTGTGATTAGATATCTAAAGACAGAGAGCAGTGACCTACTGCTATTTTAGAATATTGTAGGGTATATTTTCTAATATTCTGCACAGTAAGGAAACTACTATCCAGAGAATTGACTCCTTCCTCTACTATGCCACTAGAGATTTGATCCTGTGACAACACTTATCAGGAAACAGCAGGGAGTCACAGGCTTTACTGTAATCCACTAATCCATTAACTCTTTGTCTCCTTGTCCTCATAAGAGAAGAGCACAAAAGCAGCTTTCCCATAGAGATGTAATAAATTGCAATAATTTAATACAAGTTTAATGATTTTAGATGCTTACCATGGCTGTTTTTTTCTAACTAAGCACCACAAGTTAAGAGAAAATTTGAGAAGAAACCAAGTAATGGCATCTAGCTTAAGACCAGATCTTTCCCCAAAATAAGTGAAAGTATACTGGAAGTTCATATCCAAGTGACTTTGTGACATACAGAACATCTATCTGGCAGTTTGGTGGCAAAATGACATTGACTCCTATCAGAAGAGAAGCTTAAAGCCAAGAAAATATGCAAACAGTAAGTGCAGGGTTAGGCTTGTACATAAAGCAGCTCTTCCTCCTTCCTTGACTGAGCAGCATCCAAGCAGTCATTTCCTTGCCCATTCTTTTCACACTGTAGAGCTACACTCCCTTCAACAAGATAAGGCACTATTTGCACTGATTTACTACAAGTCACTGTGGACTCTCTTCTACCTTAGTTCATGTTCAAATAGAAGAACAGTTTGAGGCCTATCCTAGTTTAGCTATCACTTCTAAACTACTGTTTCAGGGACCTTAAAATCCTTTTGAGCTCATTAATTAATGTAGAGATGTAACAGTCTCTGCAATAGTCCTTAATTTCCTCTAATCAGTCCTGATGGGCAGTCTTTATCCAAATGATTTCAAATTAAGCAGTCCAGGGTATCTAAGGGAGAGGCTGGATGTCACATGAAAGATTCTAGCTCTACTATCTCTCCTCCATTACACTCCCCTAAGCCAAACATGCACAAATTAAACAAGCATTAAAAAAAACCAAAAACAAACCCAAACAAAAAAGCAACCAAAAAAAAAAAAAAATCCCAGCCCCTCAGAGCTCTTTGAAATGACCAGGAGCAAGCCAAGACAGAGAAGCAATGGGAAGAACAGCAGTTTTGTTTTAGAGATCCTCCTCAGACTAATCTCATGCTAATTGTGTTTTCCTTAAAGCACTCTCCTGCAAATAGTAGCAAGTGATGCAAGACCTAGTGCTTATTATAGCACGTTCTTAGGGCTGTTTTTTCAGGCCAGAAACCGACCATATTAGATGCACTGCCACAGCCTTGCAAAAGCAACAGGAGAGCAAACCAAGATGTTTTGCCTTCCAATTTCTTCAAAAAGGTACATGTAAAAAAAGTCTCTGTCTAGAGAAGTGTTTCAAGTCCTACTTTAACACTACACACAATGCAAACAAGAACCCACACCTCAGAGGAGCAATGCAGTAGCTTTAGCCTACACAGTGAAAGCTTATTACTGACATATAATAATTACTTACAGGTAACTAAACCAAGCTGTATGTGTTCAACTCACTCTATGTGAAGTTTGCTTCACTGGGTGGCAATTCTTACAGAGAACAAATAACTCTATACATACCTATGTAGTCATTTAATCCATGTACATGCCCCTCCCACCTACACCTGCAATGTACTTCATAACTTACTATCCATTCAAACAGGTGATCATCATATGATTAATTTAATGAACCAGCTTTTTTCAATTCCTACTTGCTGATCTGTAACCTGATGCAAGTCCCAGTGCAGTGAAGAAAAGATACATTTTAGAAGGTTCAGCTTCGGGACACCATCCCTTGTCCAGTACAATGACAATTTAATGCATTAAGTTCTATGAGAAGAGACAGGCCTTTGTTTATTACATTAGCTGTATTTTATTTAAGGAAAAAGAGGAAAAAGAAACAGTAACTTGGAAGAAAACCCACAAAGAAACATTGGAGAACAAACTAAGGAATCCTTCTTCCTTCAGTCCAACTTCTGCACAGGCAAAACTGAAAAGGTAAGACAGTTACCTAGTAAGAGAAATTAGGAACTGTATCATTCTCCAAACCTGTGACAAAAGCACCTTTTGCCTCTATGTAGACACATTTCATCAATCCAAGAGGAACTGGCTTCCCAGTTTTACTGAGGAGCAGGGGGTTGCCAGTAATATACTTACTATTGTAACAGAAACTATTTCTACATTACAGCCTGTAAATGAACGGAGAAAAGCAAGCTGTCCTAGTTTTCAGGGTGAATAGTAGATAGCACTGTTGCTGCAGCAGAATGGGTTGAGTGACAAATGACTTAAAAGTATTTCATTGTGAGATAAGCATAAAGCTGTACTCAAAAAAAATCAAAACAGATGATGTATCTGTCATCTAAGACAGCTGGAGAGTTTATAAAGCACCATCTTGCATAAGCCAAATTGTTTCAGCAGCTCTGCAGTACATACACAAGAAAAGACTTAACATACTATTTAAGAATAAATATTTCTTGCATGAGTCCTTATGCTTATAACACATGCAGATCTTGTTAGGCTCTAGTTCATGAGGCACATAATCCATGCAGTGACAAGGACTCCTCCTGACCTGAACTCCTAAGTTTGAATAGCACTTCACCAAACCACAGGGTTCAGAGCTTTCAGCCCCACTCCACCACAATCTTTTGTACAGCATAGCCACACCTATTTTCTCAGTCACACCAACCAAGCACTAATTAACTGGGCTATTCTAATCAAGTACTGCAGTTTGGCTTTCAACCTGTTGTTTTCTTGTCTCTCCTCTGGTGTCTACAAAAGATAAGCTAAAAACCTACTTACTGTAGTAATTCATGTATGTTACAAAACAATCCAAATGAGCAAGTCTCTGGAAAAGTCTCTGCATCTACTAACAAACAGACAGACATCTAAAAGGATTATTTTCTAAAAAACATTTTACCTGCCATCTGCACTAGGACTTCCATATGCAAAATGCAGAGCCTACAGTAAGAAGCTGCCCTGAAACAAAATTCTGGAGAGCTATAAGGAACTAAAGGATAAATCATTTTCTTGTATTATCTTATTTTGAAAATTCACTTGATCTTTGTATGAATAAAGAACATTTTCGTTTTGAAAGAAGACACTCAATGTGACAGCTTCACAGAGACTAGAGCAAAGCCAAAGTGCTAAGAAGCCTCTTAGCCTTGAAGTATTTTACAACTGCTGCTACAAGCAGTATGCCAACTGGTTTTAATGAAAAACATCACAGATAAATCAATGTACTTTAAAATAATCTGCTTCAAAAATTACATCTGACACAGAAGTATTTAAGACAAAAATCAAGAAGTTTAATAGATAAACCACGCGCCAAAAATATGTCTAAACAACACAGAAGTGATAACCAAGCTTTTAGGCATTAAAGACAGGCTGGAAGTGCGAGCTGCTTGTTCACAATCAGCTAGAGCTGTAAATACTGAAAACTGCTATCAAGAAAAACTTATGTGAAACCTGTAACAGACTGGTATAAAGATAGGCAAAACAGGCATCAGTCCCAAATCAGTAATAGATCCAACCTGTAAGAAAATCCTGCACTGTTAAGTGCTGCAGACATTGTACATACAAATGTCAAAAAAATAAATCTTGATGTAAGGAGATCAAGCATTTCCAAAGTTAGACAGTCAAAATTTACACAAATACCCTCCAGAAGTTTAGGGTACTTGAATTATTTGAAATCACATGCTGTGCATTTACCTGAGCATAGTCAGCACATAACTGTACTTTCAGCAAGATCTATAATGTAGCATCCTTATCTGTGCAGAATCTTTCAGAATACCCCCTTATACACTGCATGTCTCACAATTACACAATCTGGAAAGATTATTGGCAAACTAAAAGTGCCAGGTCTTTGTGGCAATATTAAAAATAGCTACAAGAATCCAACAAAGCCAAAATTTGGACTAAAATTAAGAATGCCAGCAGAACTTTGCACATCACTGCAACTATCAGATATTCAGTCCAATTTTAAGGCTAGAAATAGAGGTCAAGAGCTGCACATGCTGTCTAGTTTCCCTCCCTTCTCAAAAAAAGAACACTCACTCTCTTTGCTTAGTCAAAAGATGCTGTTCACCTTAACAGTTGCTACTTTTTGTTCTTGACATGTAGCTCCTCACTGAAGAGGCAAAGAGGGAGCTTTAGCCAATAGCAGTACCTGAAAAGCCCAGAGTGTCCCGAGAGTACTTTTGTGAATACTTCAGGAAGTATTTTTGTGAATCTTAGTCTATGTACACTAGCCCATGGCTATCTGGCAGCACTCAGAGCTCCAGTAAATGAAAGGCTCAAATGGCATTCACACATTCACACACATGGCTTCATACATCACCTACTAGTGGGAATTCCAGCTCTTCTGCAGCTGTTTAGAAGACGTTGCTACTTTTTTCATTATGAAGACAAGAAAGATACACAAGTAATTTGAGCTCCCAAACATCTGTCCGGACAGAGACAAAACATTTGAGATACACCACTATTTGTTTAAAGAGTCAAAGTGTTAACATTTTATTTGTATCACCAGTAAGTTATATCTTTGTGTCTCCTGCAGATAACTAGAGCATAAGAGGTTTGTTGTGCCATCTGGACCAAAGCAGCTTCAGCTCTGTTCCCACACTGCCTCGTGGGGAAATAAGTACCTAATTTATTATACAACCTTAAATGTTGTTATTCCACATCTCTGAACACAGGTTAAAAACCTAAGAGCCTGAATGTTTCTCTTGTATTTACTTCTAGTGAATTCCACTGAAGAGTGGACACAGTTAACTAACTACAAGACGTGAGACACTGATGAATCAAGTCATACTGCTTCTAGCTAAATCAATGAAAACAATGATTAAAAAAACATTGTGAATTGTGTTGGGTAGATACAACAGCAAGCCTTAACTGCTACGACACCAAGTGGAATTACGTTACGCATGTAGCTTGCACAGAACACCAGGATACAGGAAAATGCTCAATAAATAGCAAGGCCAACCAGGCAATGCACAAGAGCATTTGTGTAACCTTGAATTGCTGCACTACTCATTTTAAAAGCCATCTTCTACACATACCAGAGTCAAGTCTAAAGCAACCTAGGGACCTGCAACTCTGTTTCGAAAAAGCAAAACCACCCCATTCAAACAGCTTCTGCTCTAAGGAAGATTATCAACCTTGAATTTTACATATAAAGGCCCTGTTCACATGTCTAGAAGTCCAAATCACCTGATTTTAAAAACACTGCATTTAAATGATCTCATTTTGCCAGTATAATTCTTTGCTAGTTTTTTTTGTATTAGAGGCACCAATACGAAGTTTTCCAAGTCACTGTGGTTAAATAATCCCAACACAAGCCCAGTCAGAACAACATAACTGGCATTAAAAAATTCTTCAAATCTGTTTATATCTTTAGAGAGAAGATCTTACTCCCATTCCTCCATTGTTTTTAAAATAGCCTCAAGTAATCTACAGAGATACACACATAGGTGGACAAAATAGAGCTGTTTCATCACACCAACCACAGCGACCTTAGCCCTTCCCCAGGCAATTCCTGCCACATCATACATTTAGATCTCTAACTCCGATTAATATTAAACTATCGTAGGCAGTTCTCGGGCAAAAGAAGAAGACTGAGCAGTGAGGTGTGCCCCTACACATACCTCTTTCCCCCTCACACCAAGCAACAGCAGATTTGTACACCTCCTCTCCTGCTGCACACTCACAGACACGCTCGCCCCACTTCTCTCGGGGGGCACTTACTCGCACCCCTCCATCCCGTTTTTAATTATACTGATCTCAAGCGCTGAATTCCGTCAAAGCAGAATCTTAACGCCAGTTTAAACCAAGCCTAGGCATACGCACTGAGGGCCCTGCTCTCCGGCGCCTACAGAGGCCTGCTTTCCATCAGTGACGTGATGGACCGAGAGCCGCTCAGGGATCTGGAAGGAGCCCAGGGACGCCTCTCCCTGCCCCGCCGCACACCCACCCGCGCCCGGCACCGCTCCGCGCATCGCCAACAACGGCGGCACCGGCCTGCGGCACCCCCTCCGCCGGGGCGGCCACCGCCACGCTCAAGGACGGCGGAGGGGGGTGACAGGGGCGATGAGGGGGAAGGCAAACACCCCAACCCACCCACCCAAAACGCACAAACCCACGGGCAAATGCTTTATGCTGCCCCCCCTCCCCGCCGCGCCGCCCCCCCGAGCGCGTCGCCATTTCGTGAGACAGGAGCGCTCCGAGCTGCCCGCTGCGGGGATCAAGGGGAAGAGGGGAGCACTGGGGAGGGGATTGAGGGATGAAGCCCCGGCCCCACGGAGCACCAGCCCATGGCGACGGCCGGCGCGGCCCAGCCCAGGCCCCGGCCCCGGCGCCACTCACAGTTGCGAATATCGGAGATGAAGACCGCCAGGCCTCGCATGCCATCGCCCTTCGACACCGCAGGCATCGTGGCGCACGATCACGGCCGCCCTGGGACGCGACACGCCGAACCCCCGCAGCCGCCGCCCGCTCTCCCCGCGGGCTGCTTCAGGCCGCTCCGCCGCCGCCTCCGCAGCGCGCAGGCGCCGCCGGGGCTCCCGCGCCCCCGCAGCCGCCCGGCGGGCGCTGCTCGGGCGCCACCTGCCGTGCGGAGGCGGGAGCGCCGCGGGTGCGCCGGGCCCCCGGCGCCTCCCGGTGTCGCAGCCGCGGCGGGAGCGGTCCCCGCCCGTCCCCCGGGATGTGCCCCGAGATGTGCCGTCTCTCCCGGGCATCTCCCGCGGGACCCTGCTGCCCAAAAGGACTGCCTGGCTGGAGGCCGGGCCCTGAGGATCGGCCGTGCCGCTGTGGGACGCGATTTCCAGTCAATGCCCGTGAGGGCAAACGGGCCCGGGCAGAGGTGAGGGACGGCAGAGTGGCGTCAGTCGCTGTGCCCGTGGGTGAATTCACTGCACACTCCCTGCTCGGAAACAGGCTAATCCCTTCCTCTCCTCGTGGCCCTAATGCCCGAGAAGTTTGATGATTTTTGAAGGTGAAATACCGGGCTTCACATGCACCTCAGAGGATGTAACTGCTGAGCGAAGAGAGGGTCGGCCACTCAAGATACTGGAAAATTTCACTTCATTGCTAAGCTTTGAGCAGATTATTGATCTGGAATCTTACTTCTAAAATAGGAAGAGCAAGGTACAGATTCTCACTTGTATAGTCCGTAAGGTCATGCTTCCCACAGGGTGGACTGCAGGAGGCTGTACCTTGGTTCTCCTCCTCGAAAGGGACCCCTGAACAGTGCAGGGGATCAGCTGCACGTACCCTGCATAGTGCCTGTGAGCACTGACGAGCCCGGAGGCTGCTCTGTGCAGCCCCATCCTCAGCACATCCCCCTCGGGAGCTGCCATCGGCTGTGTGAGTGGCGCAGTTGCTCTGTGTTCATGAAGAGACTCCCACTCTCTGATTCCCTGGGCACGTTGTTCCACATGTTCCTCCCACATGTTCCTCCTGATGGCTGTAAACATGCAGAGTGACACAGTCCCACACCGCATCTACTCCCAAGACTGAAAACATTTCAAGGTTAAACTGTCTTAAACATTCTAAAGATGTGGGACTGCACAGAGCATTTAATATCTTCAGCTGAAAATAGATTCAAATGGTCTCAAAACTGGCCTAGACTGCCTAACCAAAAGTATGCTGGGGGCTTCAGTCATGATGCAAGGGATTTAGTAAGCTTTAGTATGCTTTAGTGGAGAATAATGACTTATGAGGCTTAGGGCTACTGGAGATCAATCAGTCATTTCACCTCTATTTCAGCATACTTCAAACCATTTAATGTCATCTGGGTTTGTTCTTTTCCACCCCCAGTGAACTGAGCCCAATATCTAGCTTTTAGCTACAGTCTATGTTCCAGAAAGGCTCTGACACAATCAATTCACTGTTGCCCTGGATAGTTTGCTCCCATGGTTAATTCTCCTTGTTTAGAGCTTGCATCTTGTTTAGACTCATCAAGCTCCAGTACCTTTAATTTTGTGATACATTTTTCTCTCATAAAGAGCTATGTAATAGTTGATACCCTCTGTGTGACAGCGGCTGTACACCTCAGGTCACCTCTCTATTCTGGGTGTTTTCAGGATACATTGTTACATGAGTGCTTTTTAGTTGTGCAAGTGTCCATGAGAAAGGCAGGATGACAGCATGTGGTAGTCACGCAATTATCCCTTTGTCCCTGGATCCATTTTGTAGACCAAGTGCAACTACAGGCAGTTGTGCACAATTAGCCTATTATTCAACTCAGATTATTTGTAGGCCTTCATGAAGAACACTCTCCTTTTTCACAGCTTTACAAATAGATTCAGATGCTCAATGATAATTTCCAAGTGTCTTTGAAGACAAAAACTTCCCATGCCACCAAATGAGGCTTTTTCTGTGATCAGGAAAAAAAGAAACATTTTTTGAGCTAGCCAAAATGTTGAGCTAATTTCTACTCCTAAGAGCACAGTGACACCTAAAGGTTCAGTCTGGCTGTATTCCTGTCAATACTGCAAGTCATGCAGGTTTCCAGCTGCCTTTTCAGCAGTGGCTTAAATACTGCCAGCAGAACAGCTGTGGCAGTACCAAGCTAAGCATGATTCTTATCATGCAAATTCTTCTTGAGAACTGAGAAAATATCCAAGTGGTTAACATGTGGATGCCTCTAGTTTTGTAACTATACAGCTAAATGTTTCATTTGAAGGGGCTCAGTATGCAGTACACGTACCCTGATTATTTTATGTCAACCTCCTCTGACTGACTTTTGAGGCTTCACTATACTCACCTTGCTCCCTGTCTTTTTGCCCTAACATAGGCTTGTGCAATCAGGACAGATGCGTAGGCATGTCTGTCCTTACTGCCTCATAATTTAGTAGTGCATTTCAGATGTCTTGGTAGGGACAAGGTACAAATTTTATGTGAATAATAGGTAGCTAGAGGAAAGAGAGTCTGTAATGGTCTCCAGATGCATCCTGGCTGAAAGAAACATTGTAATGTGAACTCAGCTGTTACTCAGCACAGAGCTTGCACCAGGCCCAACCCTTTGCAAACACACTGAGTTGGTAATTCTGTAAAATATTTTGGTTTGAGCCTAATATCTATAAAACACCAGGCTGCCTAATAACAAACATAAGTGGTTCTATCCATCCCAACAAGTTACAATTATTTAATGTATTTATAATTACTGTAAAATCAGCATTAAAGGGGAGATAATACCAAGAAATATTTTCCTATTACATAAAACTTTTGGCATCACATTTATTTGCCAACAATGTTTCCCATTTCATATGGGAGTTACTTTAATTTTATTTTCAGGATTTCATTGCACTTTGGTAAAAAGGCTTTAATAATTGCACTGATCTTCATAAAACTATTACCATTCATCTGAGTCTTTTCAGCTGGTGAGGATCCAGTTGTGGGAACTACAAAAAAGGAATTGTTCCTTTCCCTTTGTTACTTCTCTCACATTTGTCTCACCAGTTATTGTTTTCTTCTGCTCTTCATGATCATTCCAGCCACTACTGGGAGCAAAAAGAACTCAGGAGTAAGCAGAATTTGTGGCTCCACCATGCATACACAACCATATTTCTGTACTGGACATTTAATATTCATTATTCCTTAACAGAGAGCACAATGCCTTCTGCCATGCCAGAGTATCAGATGTGCTGCTTCCAACACTAGAAAACACAAAGGTAGGATAATATCATTATCAAGGAAGTCTAAATTTACAGAAATTTGGGATGGATCTGGGCATAGAAGACCAGGCATCTGCTTCACTGACAAGACTTTTGTTCGGAGGAAAAATATTTCCATTTTTCTTTTCAGTTCTGAAGAATGCTCATTAAGATCTTCTTTACAGAAGAGGGAATGAAAGAATAGGGCAGTTTAGCAGAATAAGGCAACCTTCCAGTTCAGCTTCTAGGAGGTTGCACCAAACTGTAACCAAGACAGAAAGCAGGTCACAGGAAGGCAGGTTTCTGTTGGGAAGCACACTGCTAGGATATGCTGGCCTTGCCACTACATCATGATATAACACATCCAAGTCTTTTGATAGGGTATTTAGTCCCTACAAGCAGCCTGTGAAGTAACAGGGTTATACCAAAATTCTGCTGCAGTAAAAATAGCGGCAACACAAGCCATGCTGCACACAAAAACACAAACTGTAGAAAGTCAAAACAGAAGAAAATAAAAAACTCAATTAAAAACATACTCTTTTATTTTAGAGCCTGTTAAAAGCCATCTGAGATTTGACCCCTCCTTTCTGCACACCCAGAGTTGGCAGTATTGCCTGCAGACTCTCTGCAGCCTTACCAATACGATCATTTTGCCTTCAGGTCAGTGTGTGCATTTTTGCCCCAGCTCCTGGTTTACCTACATTATTTCTCAGAATCACGAAACAACTTGTTTTGAAAAGACCTCAGAGATCATCGAGTCCAACCTGTGATCAAACATCACTAAGTTAACTAGACCACGGTTCTAAGTTTTTCTTAGTCACCTCCTGGGACCGTGATTCCACCACCCACCTGGGCAGCCCCTCCCAGCGTCTGATCGCCTTCTGTGAAGGAATTCTTTTTAATGTCCAACCTGAACCTCCCCTGAAAGAGCTTAAGGCCATTTCCTCTTGAGTTGCTGGTGGCCTGTGAGAAGAGGCGGATCCCAGCCTGGCTACAGCCTATTTTCGGGCAGTGAGCGATAAGGTCATCCCTGAACCTCCTCTTCCGCAGGCTAGACCTGGAGCTGTATCAATTTGCTACAAATTGGGCTCAACCAAGAGGCTGTTTATGGGAATTTACAACCACACCATTATTAGCGTTTCCTTTCTTCAGCTACTGATGAGCCCCAAAGCCCCGCTGGTCGGTCAGCCCGGCGGCAGCTGTGTCCGTGAGCCCGGCCAGGATGTGCCGCCGCAGGGCCGGCCCGGAGCGCCGGGGAGCCGCGGCCGCCGCCTCTGCCGCCCCGCCATGTTGGCGCAGCCCGCGCCCTCCCGCTGCCCGGAGCCGGCGGGGCGGGGCGCGTCCGCCCGCACTTCCGCGGCGGCGGCGGGCGGTACGTGGTGTCCGCGGCCCGCCGGGGCTGGGAAGGGACGGAGGGGAGGGGAAAGGGAGGGCGGGGGTGAGGCCGCGCTCCGGCGGGGCGGGGGCCCGGCCGTGCCGCGGTGAGGGTGACGCGGCAGCCAGGGGAGGCCGGGGCCGCCCCGCCGGGTCCGAGCTCGGGGGAGGCCGCGGCGGGGCTGGCGCTGAGGCGCTGAGGCGCTGATGCCGGAGCAGGAGGCGTGCGGGCTCCTGGCGAGCTTTGCTATCTCTAGAGTCGGGCGGGTGTGGGAGGGAGTTCTGAACGTCAAAGTGGAGCGCTTAACAAGAGGGGAGGGCTTAATGTTTACACAGTGTAGAAATGGATTTATTCTCTCTCTTCACTCCCCAGTAGAGCTTTTATTGCTTTCATTTAAAAACGCATCAGCAGTGTGCTTCCTGATCTTCCTGTACTGAGCGATGTACGCTCTTTCTGCAAATGTAGCTAGACTCTAGTTTCTTCTTTATAAATAAGCTATAAACATTAACTCAGAGTTTTGTACTATCCGTTTAGTTTCTTTGCTTGCTTATTTTGGGCAGCCTAAATCTGTGCTAGCTTTACTAGCTTTAAAAATGAAGATAAGTTTAAAACAGCTGACCAAAAGTATGTTACCTCATGTGGAGGCTCGGGTTAAGCAGGTGTGACCTGGCAAAGAGAGAAGCCTGGAAGTCAGATTATTTTGTCAAAAGATGTTTTAAGCTTTAAATTGTCCTTAGTATCAGTTGGACAAGGATATAGACAGAGGCAGTCTTCAATTCTGTTTGCATTTTGCAGTGATAGAGGACCGAAATAAGGAGTGCCAAGCTCAGACAGATTTACTGAGTTCAGCTTATTTGAGAAGTGTTAAAAAATGGTGGAGTGTTCATAGAAGAAAATTTTGATGATTTATTTTTTGTAAAGCTTGCAAAACACATGCATATATTTTCCATAAAGAGTATTTAAAGTTTGACCAATTAATCCTCTGTGTTACAGTGATGCTGTTAAGTTAATTTTCATTGATGTTATTAACGAACAAACTATTAAAAT
Source organism: Oenanthe melanoleuca (assembly GCF_029582105.1). Taxonomy (NCBI): domain Eukaryota; kingdom Metazoa; phylum Chordata; class Aves; order Passeriformes; family Muscicapidae; genus Oenanthe; species Oenanthe melanoleuca. The sequence goes on from NC_079339.1 coordinate 16,993,304, forward strand.
AAGTGTCCAACCCAGAGTTGATAGTGGGCTGTCAGTAGCAGAAACCAATTTGCCACAGGCTCAGTGCTTCCTGTAAATCTAGGAGTGGATGTTGACTTCACAATAATTGACAGATGGATACGATGCTGTTAAGGAAATGAGCACATTTTGATGTCTAATTAGAGTTCGGTGATGGTTTTTTAAGCTTCTGTTCTTCAGCTGTTAGATGTTATCTTCTTTTCAGGGAAGTGGATGCTGCTGCTAATTGTTTCTGAAAGTGAAATCAAACACCTCCAAATCAATATATACGAGCTTCTGGGAGAATTGATATCCTGTCCAAATAGTTAAAACTTGTATTGACTATTCAGGCTCTCAATTGTTCCTCTCTGCAATAGCTTATAGATCTTGCCAAGCTAGATGGAACATAGGAGATACTATCAAAAGCAACCTGTTTTGTCTTATTTTTTAGAATGTGGAAGACAAGGGGGTTACCAGTGACCTTGAAGTCAAAGTAGAAGCATAAGACCTTAATTATTCATAATTTCTGTATTAGTGCTTTGGCATGGAATTGAAAGCAAAGGTCTCACCTGTTACAGTAAAGGCACATAGCTGTAGGCATATAGCTATAATTCTTTATATCTGTTAGTTAATTTATGACACACTGACCAGGCTAGGTAGGAGCAGAAACAAATGTAATCTCTTATTTGCTGTAGAAAAGGTAAGGTGGTACAATAATTGTTCTGTGCAACAGACATTTATCTCAGTTTCAGCTATAAACAGTTGTACTTCTTTGAGGGGATTCTTTAAAAAGGAAGCTGCATGTGTCCAACTCACTTCATCTGTGATACAGCTATTAAAACAAGGGACAAAAAAGATGTTTGAGACTAGAAATAATCTCTTAAAATGCTCTGATCTTGTTGCCAGAGCAAAAGTGCTGTTTAAATAGTACTGCCTTAATAAGTCTGATTCTAAATGGGAGAAGATAAGAAAATTTATTGACTTTTTTTTAGACAAGAAAACCAAGTGAAACTGTTGTATTCCTCTGTTCACAGAGATTTGAACTGTTTTGTTTTCAGGAGAAGATAAACTTGACACGGGGAAAAACATTATGAGGCTTCTCTGTGCTTCACTTTTTCTTGCCATGATATGCTGGCTAGCTGAAGGTACCCTGTCAAAAACAGATGCAAAGAAAGATGCTACAAAAAAACTGGAGGAAAAGGTAAGGGAAACAACCGAGGTTCTTGTCTTATCTAACATGTGCAGTGAATTAATTGAACTTTGGTAAATGCCCTCTGCCTCTGTTATAACAGTGTTAATGCATTTCCACTGAAACTTACACTCAGATTAAACTTGAAACTGTCCTTTCCTTCAGCTTTTCTGTGTGTCACAAATGGTTCACTTCTTGAAACATATGATGTAGACTCCTGGAGCTTTATCCTGTGTGCATACTGCAGAAGCAGGAAGTTTTTGTCCCCTTAGGGAATACGCTTCCATCCCTTTGGAACCCAGGGTGGGGAACAGTAGTTTGGGCCGAGAGCTCTAGGTCATTTACTAGTGGAATGGAGCCTTGCCAATGATGAAAAAGTTTGAAGAGCCTTCTAACCAGTAGTTCTTTTGCAGACAGAAATGATTCAGAGTCCCACAATAATCAGAGCAAGCAGAGCCAGCATGCTGAAGTCTCTCTTCACTTGCTGAGCATGTTATTGTTTCCTGTCATTATGCATATGCATCTGTCACTGTTTGTATTACTTTCTCAACATCTACCAGGAAGCAAATCTCATCTGCAGGTAGTGAGGGTAATACAAGGTGTTAAGACAGGCCATATCCCTAAATTCCTTACAATGGATCAATAGATGGCTTCTGCATACTCACTATGCACATCTTATTAGATCTTCTCATTCTGTTTTTATCTGCTGGGTCAGTTGAATCATCTTCCCTAAAGAAGAGTGTTTAAAATCTTGGCCTTCAGTTACCACAATGCAGCATTCTCAGTCTAAAATATATCCAGTTTAAAAACTGTCTTCAAATCCTTGATTAAGTACTCCTAACCTCTTTTTATTATTCTGGGGGTAACATGTCAGAAAGCATTGATTAGAAAACAGAGCACCATCAGCTGCCATAAATTATATTCTTTACTCTTACAGTGTCTTGGGTTTTGGTTTTTGTTTACATACTTTTTACCTTCCAAGCAAAGTAAGTTTACTGATGATGGCAAATAATTTCTGAGGACTTGTGTGTTTCAGTTCTAAATCAAAGTGCTCTGCATCATTGAAAAGGAGTGCTCAGAGTTTAATGAAGTGATTTGTTTTGCTGTTGTTTTTAAAGCCTGTTGCCATTGAAAGTGGCTGTTTCGTATAACTGGTTCTAACAACTGTCTTCTCTCCACAGAAGCTGCATTCTGATAAAAGTGTTCAGGACCGGGGATTGGTAGTTGTGGATCCAAAAGCAAAGGATATTATACTGGAACATAAAAGTTACTGCTCCAAGAAGACGAAGGAACGACATTTCTCGGGAGATGTTCTGGGATATATTACTCCTGTAAGTTGATACAATGAATAAAATTTGTGCTTTGAATGAATATGCAGCAAACTGTGCTAACTTGCAAGTTTTCATCCCTGCTGTAAAAGTATTTTTATAGTCACGGGGGCTGCTGATAAATACAGTCAAATAGCCAGAGAAGTATCTGAGACTTGATTTGGGGTTCAGGTGGTATCAAACCCTTGTTCTCCCATCTGTCACTTGGAGGATGTCTGGGTCATATTGTTTTTCTTCTCCCTGGTGTTGGGCAATATACTGAGAGCAGGCACTGGGTGTGCAGCTGCAGTGAGAGCTGCAGGTTGTGCCTGGGTGGGAACCCCAGGCAAGGGGCTGTGAGCTGGTGCTGACTCTGTGCACAGCAGAGGGCACAGGGACCTGTGGCACTGGCCTGGTGACCGGACACTGGGACACAACAGGAGCCAAGGGCTCAGCAGAAAGACCCCAGACTATTGCAGGTATGGAGGGTACAAAACCTGGGGATTCCTTTGTTGAGGGTGCCTCCTCAGATGCACCAGCTTGAGCTGTTTTTGTGTTACTGCACAGTGATTAAATTATTTTAAGGATCCAGACATCTGGGACTCTGCCATGGGAAACCCAGGCTTAACAGCCAGAAAGGAAACTCTCTCTGACTGTGAGTGTGGGGTGTGCAGGGAGCCAAGAGGGGCACCCAGGGGTCACTGGAGTCACCCTCAGCAGTGAAAGTTTGGAGTGGTGGGAGTGTGACTGCCAGGATGGCTCCTGGAAGCAGGGAAGCTTCCTTAATACTGGTTTTAACAGGCATGAGGGTATTCTCCTGTCAGTGGTGAGTCAGGTGAAGTTGCAGTGAAGTCAGAACTGCTAAATCAACAGTAACAATTGTATGCTGCTGTCAAACTGATGTCTTTTGCTATCCTGTCCCCTTCAAAGCATTTTTTTTGAATGATAAATATGTCATCCTTCTTTTTAGAGGATGCTTTTCGCTTGTTTTTGTCTTGCTCAAAAGACAAGTAGATGCCCTATAAATTTTCACCGTTCTGAAGTTTTCTTGAACATAAATTCAGAGTCTGTAAATTCAAAACTGTGTGGGAATCTACAAGCAAGTTGCTGTAGTTCAGGTGAATTAGCACAATTTGAAGATTACCTTTCATGTAGCTATTAGAGCTTCCAGAGTACTTTCTCATTTAAATGAAAGCAATATCCCAGAAGGTTTTCTCAAATGAATGAATAGGGATCTAGCAGATGATTACATTTCTGTTATATTGGTCAAAAGTGAAGTGAACTGTATGTCTTGCTTCTGAGTCTCACATTTTTTCTCTCCTTTATTTTTCAAGTGGAACAACCATGGCTATGACATTGCTAAAATATTTGGAAACAAATTCACACTAATCTCACCAGTTTGGTTACAAGTGAGAAGGAGAGGGAAGGAAAGGTTCCAGTTCACTGGGCTCCATGATGCTGATCAAGGTGTTATTTTCTTTTTCTTCGAATATGAATTGCAATATTGTTACAGACTAGGTAGCTTTGGCATACTAGATGGGTTTTGCTGGCTGTGTCTCACAGTGAAGTACTTTCATCCATTGCATTTTTTTGGGTTTTCCTCAGAGTGAACGTCTTTCTGTCCTCACCTGCTTTCATATGTGTACATTATTTATTTGCCAAAAAATGTAAGCAGGAAGATTGGCTTTTCCACCATGCTATCCACAAAGCCCCTCTTGAAGAAAGGAAAGGGCAAAGATCCAGTACAGGGAAAACAGTCTGCACAGTTGCACTGTGCAGTTGTTTGCCTATTGTGGGTTTTGGCTTTTTTCCTTTGCAAAAGCCTTTAGGTGAATTTGTTTTAGAAAAGGAAGATAAATTTAATTTGAAGAGAATTTTTTCCTTCATTGTGAGGAAAGTGGCAGCAAGTTTAAATTTCAGCTAATATGTATTAGTTCGTGGTTTTAAAGTAGATTGAATGTGAAATTTCATTTGAAATAGCTATAATTCTTCCTGTGTTAGTGCCTACTAACAAATTCATCCTAATGCAATGACTGCCAAGAGAAGTGGATGGGACACTTTAAAGTCAAAAAATCAAACATTCCTCCCAGGTAATGCCTGGTGGCTGCAGAAGTGTTCTGAGTAGGCACTAGGGTAGCTTCCATAGTGAGGCAGAACTAAGCAGGGCTGGATGGGGGCTATTGCAAGGCTGTAGTGAATTCTGTGGTGCAGGTTCATGGCTTCAGATTCTGTGCATCACAGGATGCTCTTTCTGGGTGGATTATGAACTGCTAGTCTGTGGCAGGAAGATGTGTTATGTTACATTATTTGAAGAATGCTTGAAAATATGTTGTCATTGTCAACATCATTTATATTTTATCAGCTGTCTTTCTTGATATTGTTTGACAGGCTGGATGAAAGATGTGAGAAAATCCTCCAAAAACATCAAAATAGGTGAGCCTCTGGTTTTAGTTTGTTTGCTTACTTTTTGTCGTCTTTTGCTGCTAGGAGAGGAAAGGAAGGCTTTCTTCCAGGTCTGTATGGGGAGGAAGGAAAACTACCTTAGCACAGCTGTAAGAAGAAGATGTCTGAGAAGAAAAATTAAAGCAGTTAACTGTAGATAGTTAACTAACTGAAGTGTTGACCCTCTTGATGCCTTTAGGTTTTGCCTTAGCTTCTTGTCTCTGAGTAAATCCTGGGTTACAGTGCCCTCCCTGGAGGAATGCTAGTATATAACACTGTGTGCCTCCCTAGGGAAAGAAGTCTTCAAACTTGTTTGCTTCGGGTTCTGTGTAGTTAAAAAAAAATCCAAATCTGAGTCAATCAGTAAGACTTTCCTACATGATAGTAGAAAAGTCTGGCTTTGACTCTTCTCCCCTTGAAGCTGGGAACTGATGGGATGTGTTACAGTGTCTGTAGGGAAAATGGCAAACATTGCTGTAGAGTTTCTTCTGTGCTAGACTTCTTACATTTGTCTATAGCAAGAATTCTGTGGAACTGTGAAATGCTTCTTGATTCAGAAGGGAGTATGAAATTTAAAATGTATTAGAAAAGTTGAATGCTCAGTCAGATATTTTAATGTACTTCAGCTGCCAGAGGATAAAGCCTTTGAAATCTCTCTATACTCTTCTAAAATACTCTTTTACAACCATGGTAGTTAGAAGGAGCTTAGACATAGCTCCTTAAAATTCGTTGCCTTTTCCTGTGGGCATGATTGTCAACTGTTCCAACAGCAGCTGGTTTCCTGAACGTTTTTAATGTTTTGTGTTTTTAGAAAAAGAAATTACACAAGCTCAAGTGCTGTCCAAAAGTAAAAAATTGTCTTAGGCCTTGAGTTGAGTAGAAAAGCGAAGTAATATAGGGGTGTGTATGGAGTAAATTAGAGCTGAACTTTTCTACCTCATTAATTTGGTAGAAGAGATGCACTTAAAGATTTTGTCTTGTGTTGTTGCTGCTTTAAGACTCTACTTGAGGCTGCAAGTAGGAGTTCAGTTTAGGTCGTTCAGTCAAATGAAGGTATCTTCTCTTAGAACTTGCATCAGTGCTGATTATTAACTAAACTTAAGATGATGAAGAATGTTCTACAGTGTCAGTTTATCTATGCTGCTGAAGTTGGTCAGAGTGGAAAAGCAATTATCTCAGCAATGGGATATGATTTTTAGTAGCAAATCTGCTTGTATCTGCTGTATTCTGTTTCTGCAGAAACTTTCCAGTGTAGATAATAAATTCTTAATTTTCACTACTGATTGACAACTTTGCCTGATAGTGCCTCGAATTTTGTTTGATGGCTGGACTTACCAAGACTTTGAGAGTGTTTTTGGCAGTGAAGATGAGATAGAGGAGCTTTCCAAGAACATGGTTCTGCTAGCCAAGGTAAAAAAAACTATTTATGATGCTTATAAAATAGTGTGAGATGATACTTCATTCCTTTTGTAATAGATGTTTTCTCATCTCTTGTGATTTTGTATTCTACAAAATAAAATTTGCTCAAAACAATAATGAGGCAGGATTCTTAATAGTGTGTCCTAGTATGTGTCCAGTTCCTGTAAGTATGAAGTGTAGCAACATTTAAGTGCAGGTGACTACAAGTTTAATGTGAGACTACATCAATCTGATCAACATAACCTTGTTGTCATTGGCAGCTGCACTTGTGATTATTGCCTGCTTTAAATTTTTACATTTCTATTAAAAAAATAACTATTGAGCTGTGGCTAAATTGCTTAGTGGTATTTTCTGATAGGCAGAAATGAGTGCTGTTTTCTCTACAGGAATGCATTCAGCTTCAGTGTGGTAAAGCTAAGTAGCCACTTTTAATACCAAGGATCACTGGCTGGATATGTGTTACTGAACAGTTTTTCTCAGGTCTGATCCAACAGTTTCTTCAAAATGTTAAGACACTAGGGAGAGGAGAAGAGGAATTTTTCTAAGGTTTCTGGCCAAGCCTTTTCCTAATGGCTTTAGAGCTATCCCATGTGTGGGACTAGACAAGTTGCACCCAAAAGACATTCACCATTAGTGGCTGATTCATGGCAGCCTGTTTATTGTCAGAATAAGAGTTCTCACTTACTGCATGACATGAAGAAATCCTAGAGTGCTCTAGAGGAGGTTGGATGTCGAGTTACACTGAGTAATTTCCTAAAATTTGTTACCAATACATCAATTTTTGGTCCTCAGTAACATTTGACCTCTTAAGGAAGTAAACTCAAGTACAAGTATCCTTGATCGAGCTAAGAATAAATTATCCAAAGAGAGACTAATTGTGGGAGATATTTGGAATCATGTTGATGCCAAATTAGCATTTACATCTTTAGACTCAAGAGGTAATGAGTTTTTTCCCTGACGTAAATGTAAAAGTGTGTCAAATTATTTGCTTAACAACCACCTTTCATTAGTGTCTGAATTTTCCTAATACAATATTGGTTTATTCTGTAAGAGTAGATATTATGGATAACTAATAGAGATTATTTCAACTAATAGTTATTAGTTCAACTTCTGCATTATTTAAGTTTTTCTTGGACTCCTCCATGAAATGCTGTGTTAAAGATGAATCTAGTGTAAGAATACAAAGACTGCTCAATCTGTAATAGTACAAGAAAAATAACTGCATGGTCATTAACTGTGTTGTTGACAATTCTCTTTATTTAGAATGAAAATTTTGATGGTTTTGTGGTTGAAGTTTGGAGTCAGCTGGGAAATCAAAAGCAAACGTGAGTATAAATTCTCTAGGGTGAAATTCCTAAAAATCATCTCCTTTAAAGCATCTTTTTAATTTGTCCATGTTGATTTGAATAGGTCTTTATAAATAAATACACTTCATTCTAGAACAACTAAAGGTTGTTCTGCTTGTCTTACAGTGAAGTAGATCTCTACATGGGATCAAAGATTATTATGTAATCTTCACAGTGGATTTAGCAGGCCATGTTAGTCTTTCATACTTGAGTTTTGCATGATGCAACTTGTACAAAGATGTAGAGGGTACCTTGGCTGCACACTCACTCCCGTGTTGACACTGGCCTTTATCATAATATTGTTTGTTTTGGGTCACTGGGGGGGCTTGGAACAGTGTGATACTTTCAAGAACTAAGGCAAATGCCAAATTTCTGCTTCATGAGGAAAAGGCAGAGTATGGTGGTGAATTTAATGATTCAGTCCAGGAATCTGAAGATTTTGTGTTGGTTTCTCAGGAAATCCAGGCATTCATTTCTCTAAAGCACATTGTTTCTTACAGATCTCTGTTGCCTAAAATGTCTAGGGGGAAATACCTTCAAGAAAGCTGCACAGAATTCTGAGTCGGGTTATTCTGGTTAGGGCAAATGTTGCTGACTAATGGCATATATTAGTTACTTCTCAAACTGAGTGTATTATTAGCAGTCCTACCTTTTGCCTATAAAATTAACACTTGAGAACAAAAGATTGAAACTGCAGAATCTTTTTTGCTTTGTAAAGGGCTCCATCAATTGCCCTGCAATGAGTAACTCTTCAGCTATATGCTCTTGCTCATAATTAGGTGATGTGCCAGGTTATTCCTAAGAGTTTATCTCTATTCTGAGCTCTGAACCTAGTGCAGTGTCTTAATTATTTGGCCAAGAAGGTGACTGAAGCCATTAGTAACACTTTAAACACACTGGCATGAAACTGCTGTATTGCAAATGGAACACATCAGCAAAGCATGCTTTTCTATTAGCTCCAGCATGAGTTTATTTGTGGCATGGTAAAAATACTGCTCTCTGCTAGGAGTAATGTTGGTTTAAAACAGTATTGTTTCACAGAATAAGCTGAGTTTGAAGGGATCTGCTATAATCATCCAGTTCAGTTCCTGTCCCTGCTCAGCACCATCCCCAGGAGTCAAACCATGTGCCCAAGTGTGTTGTCCAAAGGCTTCTTGAACTCCATCAGGCTGGTGCTGTGACCACTTCCCTGGGGAGTCTGTTTCAGTGCCCAGGCACCCTCTGTGTGGAAAACCTTTTTCGAATATCCCACCTAAACCTCCTCTGATGCAACTGTTACCAGAGAGAAGAGATCAGTGTCTGCCCCTCCTCTTCCCCTCAGCCGGAAGTTGTAACTGCAGTGAGGTCCCCCCTCAGTCTCCTCCAGGCTGAACAGACCCAGTGGCCTCAGCTGTTCTTTATACAGCTTCCCTCAAGGCCCTTCACCATCCTCATGGCCCTCCTTTGGACACTCTCTAACAGCCTTATGTCATTTTTATCTTGTGGCACCCAGAACTGCCCCCAGCACTCGAGGTGAGGCTGCCCCAGCTCAGAGCAGAGCAGGACAATCCCCTCCCTTGCCTGGCTCTGTGCCTGATGCCCCCCAGGACAGGGTTGGCCTTCCTGGCTCCCAGGTCCCTGCTAGCTCAGATTCTACTTGCCAGTGACCAGGACCTCCAGGGCCCTTTCCACAGCACAGTTTATCTGTGTGCTGGACATTTTGTCCAGAAGGACACTATGAATTATGAAACAGGTTATGAAACAGGTGTCATAAAAACTGTTTGTACTAGAGGAGATACTGTTGTTTAGTTGCCTTAGCCTTCAGTTACTTGAGGGTTATTTAGATGGAGTACCACTTCCATTCACTGTCTGTCTGTTATTGATAGAAAGGAGTGGGAAGTGTTTTCCATAACTTCTGAAAAGGAAAGGGTCATTCTCATACTCTATAATGGTTACTGGATTCTTTTCTCCGAGTTGGTAATGTGCAATCGTATGTGGCCATTGTGAACAACACTTGAGGATTATCCTAACTTAAATGTGAGATTGTTTGTCATGGAAACATAGAGGGAAACAGAAGTTGGGAACTGCAGGTTTTCTTCCGTTTCAAGACCTGATCTAAGTGCTTTATTGGAAACTCGTCAGTAGGTTTTTCCTCTTTTTATTGCCATGGTTAGAAATGGTTAGTGTTTCAAGTTTCACAGTGCCTTGGGTTGGGCCTGCAGCATTCTGAGTGATGCCAATTGAGACAGTAAGCTGAAGCTGGGCTCAGTGAGCAGTTACAGCTGTTTTGTGAATGTAGGAGACATATCATTACATGGAAATTTTGTCTCATGATGCTTTTAAGTTGGGAGGCCAGTGTTTTCATTTTGAGATTAAGTGTGTTTTCCTATAATTTGCATTGAAGCTCAGTGGCTTGGCTATACCCCTGATAATGCTTCTTGGAGGGAAGAGCTTCTTAGAACAGATCTTAAGGGGCAAAATTAAGTGAAATTATTATGTTGGCAAGCCTGTATTTTTATTGCGTTTTGAGCGCTTTTACTTTGGGATGAGTAAATTCCATTTTGGGTAGCAGAGCAGAGTTTTTTTTCTGGGTAAGCATGGGTGGTCTTTTTCTTCGCTTGTTCCTGTCAGAGTTGGAGCAGCGCAATGCCTCCTTTAGCCCACACCGTGGCAATATTGTAACGCGAGTCACACCCGATCTTCCCTCAGCTTTTGTCTTTCGAAAGTGGCAAACACCGGTAGGAAAGCAAGTTTTTCACCTTGGGAAAGGTGGGGATTAGTTCACAGGAGATATCAGCACAGAGGTCAACCCTAATCCTTTGGAGAGGTGAAGTGCTTGTAGGATGGCATTTCTGCATGCTACGAATAAAGCACCTGTCATAACTGGTAGGTGCAATTTAGGCTTTCCTGGTTCAGATCCTTCAAGGTCAAATGCCTGAAAGTAGCTTAACCTGCTTTTAGTTAAAGGGACAAAAGATCATAATGATGCTCCTGGGAACAGACATTTTGCCTTCAAGCTGCTTTCAGAGCAGTCTGACAATATATGGATACCTGCCTAGCTAATTCATGTTATTTAATGTGAACATGTTTTAGTTTAAAAATAACATTTTAAAAATCCCTTTTTTTTCCCCTAACATACAAGGAATAATATCACATAAGCAGTTAGCAACAGGTTATTGAAACTCAGAACAGGTGCATAAAAATGTATGGGTATATGCTGCAGCTGCTAGCTTGCTTTATGCAATGTTAGAGCAATGGTGTCGATCTAGGGAAAAATATTTCACAGAGAATCATTATGGTTTTCATTTTTCAAAACATAAATTAAGTGCATGCCTAGCTATTAAATTAATAAATGGCACTCAATTATTCTCTATATTTCATATATCTGTGTTGAGGGAAAGCTATGGAAATTATTCCCATGGTGTTTTTGACTGTATTATGGAAAAGATCTGTGACCCCATCCAATGCACTGCCTTAGTGGCGCAGGAACACTTGATACAGCACAGGTTTCTTTATCCAGTTTAAAACAACAGCAAGGGAATTTGCTTATGGAACATTTGTGCATGATATAGTGTTTCAGTTATGAAATCAGCATCCACTCTCTAAAGACAATGTGCAGTGATGCTGTTTAGCAGAGTGCACCCAGAAGCAGATGAGTCTACAAAAGAATCTGAAACCCTGCAAATTAGTGCCCTAACTCACCAACAAAGTGGGCTATGATTTAAAAACTACTTCATATATCAGAAAGCTGGTTTAATTGCAGCTAAAGATTTCTTCTTAGTTGACCTCAGCTGAGCAAGTGTCCCTATGGGATACCTCTTTTCAATAGCTGAACCTGAATATGGACATTCTCATAACACAAGCTCTCCCTTGATGCTGGGGCTTTAAAATTGCCTAAAAGCTTTGTGATGATTAAATTATGCAAGAATCTTCACGTAACAGGGTAACAGTGCTAGCTCTTCAGTAACACATAAATCCTGTGACCAGCCTCTTTAGGAACCTGTGATCACTGAGCATTTTTAAAATTAGGTAAACTTTGACACTTCCCTCTAGGCACTTTGTGTGTTTCTAGAAAACCTTTCTTTTTGGGGGTACACAAGTCAACTTTAGAAATGAGTGAAATTTTTTCCTTCAAGGCCCAAGGAGTTACCTAAGAAGAGTCTTCAGTTTCCTGTTTGTTCTAGCTGGCATCATGAGATGATCATCAGATGAGGTGAAATGTTGCTCAGAAGTTATGCTGCTGGTATCCACTAAAACATGAATTTCTATGGTTTCAGGCTCACTAAATAACTTCTCTTTTATGTCCTCTTAAGCAGAACTAACTGAAACTAGTTTGGGTTTTTTCATGAACAAAAAATGTTTCAATCATTCTGGTTTGGGGTTATAGAATTGTTCTGTAATGCTTAACGGACTCTTAAATTATATAAATCCTTTGTGCTGCTTTATTTTGCATATTCAGTACATCTTGATTTATCAACATTATCAATTTTTATAAGAGAATTACATGCCTGAATATATCTGCCTGCTTTCATGTTAAATATCCTGAGCAGCCTCTTTGGCTGTTGATGTAGGAGCCTTGGTGCCTTGAGTCTTACACAGCAATGCTGTATGCATGCTTTTTATACTTTCACATGTATAAAATGGCATTTGAATCTTCTGTTTAGGTTTTTAATTTTAGAAATAACACCTGTTCCATCTGAAGAACCTGAGTTGCTTTGATATGTGTGCATGGGCCTGTTTTGGGGGCTTTATATTGACCACTTCAGGCTCTTGAGATGTCTAATACAGATACTTTGAAGTACCCTCTGTAGCACTGCTACCTACTTCTTCCTTGTGTTTTCTGGGAATAGAATTATTAATATACAAATCACAGTGGCATCAAACTTAATGGGAGATGAAAGACTGCATCTAACTGATGCTGCTTCTTTTCATGCTGGCAATCATTGCACAGTGAAAAAGGGTTCAGCTGCCCACCTTTCACCCTAACACATAGGAAAGCAGTTTCCTAATAGAAATCTAAATGAGCTGAGATATCCTGTGCAGATGATACCTCAATTCTAATCTGTTTTGCTGCTTCTTATAGTTTAAACCTACTTCTTAAGTAATTGTCTTTTTTTTTCCTAAAACTTTCTTGCCTGATTTTGCAATACAATATTCCAAGTTACTCATCCCATGGCATTTAAGTTTAGAAATGTACATGGCAGAAATATTGAGAGACTTGAACAAGCAAAGGTTCTCCTGCTTATTTAGTTAACAGCTAGACAAGACCATGTCTCACTTACTAATCTCAGTTGTGGGTTTTCTGGGGGGTTTATTTTTCTCCAGAGACTTGCATATGTTGTAAAAAAGGCATAATATACTCAGAATACTCTCACAGGCTACATAAAAATGCACACAATATTCTGATCAGTTCAGAATTACTTGACAGCTGGTATTGCCATCACACAGAATCAATCTGAAAAACGTGATTTTTTTTGTCACTCTATGCAGAAGATGACCTTCAGGCATCTTATTAATGTTGGTGGGAGTATAGGAGGAAAAACTCTTCTGGTAGTTGTATCCTTCATGTTAGTCCCTGAAAAATTAATCTATTAATCAAAGATTTGCCATAATTCACTCCAGTTTCTTGGTATTAACTAGGCAGTGAAATGGCAGAAAAGGGTAATTCCTTTTTCAAGTAGACAGCTTTATTTTTGTCCAATTTTCTTGACAAGGCATAAATTTTTGGGAGCAGTGGCTCCCAGTTTGTGCAGAAAGGTGACTAAGTTGGAAAGCTGCAGAGCTTTGAAGGGTGGTATAACTGCAGGGAAGGGTATGAAAACCTTTCATATCTTCTGCAAAGCCTTTCAAAAGCATTGACATCCCCCTCTTGTGCACTGAAGTAAACTCTTCTATAAGGTGTCCAAAACACAGTAGACCAGCAATGCTGGAAAAAGTGAATTTTGGAAAAATAAATTTGTCACAAACTATGGTTGATAAAAATTTGGAGGTCTGCATACTTTATAGGAGACAAGGTACTTTGAAATCATAAACACTTGGAAAATTGACCTACCAAATAGTAGTGTTAAGAGAAGGCCTGAAACAGTATGAATGAAGTAGCCTTACTTGGCTCAAGACAGAATCTTAAAGCTGCCAATATTTCCGTAGCTACTCTGAAGTTAAACTTGACTATAGTGAAGTGTCTGGTAAATATTTAATGAAGCTTTTTTAGAAAGATTGATTATATTTCTACTTTCCTGTACCTCATTGTAATGTTTAGTATGTCAGTAGCTTTTCTGTCAAAATTACCAATGGTAACATTGGAGAATATTGCATTTAAAACACTGGAAAACACTGTTGGGACACAGTAAAGTTTTAATTTATAGCACAATAAATGAACATCCTTCTAATGCTCTTTGGAGGAGAGAGAAGAGTGCACATTTGATTTACTTCATCTGTCTTGGCCAGCACACGGAGGTGAACCTAAATTAAGTCTTTAGCCATTAATCCTGCCTGATTTGCCAGAAAGTTTTCAGGGCCCAGAACCCTGTTCTGACAGATTAGTGAATAGGTATTAATCTGAGTTTCTTGAGCAAAAATCTGCAGTTGTCCAGCTGTCCTTTTTCTTCTTGACCTCCTTCAAGTTGCAGGTAACTACTTTTCAGCCAGATCAATACTGATTGAATTTTGTGGGGGCAGAGTAGGAAGTGGCTGTTTAGATGTAGCCTGTTTAAGAGTCCCAAGTGCACCAACAATCCAAAGTGCACTCCCGCCCCTTTTTCATACCTCAAATCTCTGTCCTGTGTTCACAGTTGTAGGTTATGGTTCTCCACTTACACATTTCAAAAGATGACCTTTTTGTGCAGTGACTTTTTGTGGGTATATCACTGCCTTTATGGATCAGTCTTTGCCTCTGCAGAATGGGAGTGCGGGTGTTAACCTTGTTTCTAAATGAAAAAGATGTAATCATGTTCTGTACCTGTGCTAGGTTCTTTCACCCTATCTGGCCTTTCTTTTTATCCCCTCATATTCTAAATAGTTAATGTTTTGCATGGTGTAGAGTTTTCAAAACTCCTACAGCTAACAAAGGCGGCCAGGCAGAGAAGAGAGATCTCTGCTGATGAACACTGTAGAATAATCTCAAGTTGAGATGAATTGATTATTTGGTCAAATTTATCTTATATATAGTATCTTTGACATCTAATAAAGGTTGAGTTATACTGGAGTTTGGGCATAATTACTTAAAAAGTTCACTAAGCCACGAGATACAAATCAGTGGGAAAGCTTCCTTACCTAGTTTTAATACTGATTATAGCTTTTGATAAGATTATGCCTTGTGGGAGTTGTGATAGATGTGTATGTTTGTATCAATAAATGTCAGTTTAGCTTAGTGTTGCAATTTTTTCATGTGTACTTGTGGAAAATGATTCTTCTATTATATAATTGTTTTGTCTGAATAGTGACACTCCTAATGTCATTCCTAATGTCATTCCCCCTCATTCCCAATGGAATGAACATGGTGAAGTAACAGGAGAGAAAGCTGTGGTTTCCCAGAGCAAGAATGGTATAAGTACCTGCTGCAGACAGACCAAAATCTGATTCTTGTAATCCCATGTCTTCCCCCAGAAGAGAAATATAGGTGGCAGTGTGATAGTTCATTGTTAAGGGCTGTTCAGCACAGCCAGATCTCAAATTGTAAGCACAAAATATTGCTGATATTGGGAAGGTGATACAACGTGCCAGGATTTTGAGAGTAATGGTTTTTGTAGGCCATAGGAAGTTTTCATCAGCCATCAAACCTTTTCAGGGAAAAATGTAAATATTTGGTTACCTTTGGATAGCGTCTACATTGTGAAAATCAAGCATAATTACTGTGATGGATAATTATATAGAAAGAGCAATAGCTTCAGGAGAATATCTCTAGGATTATACTGCCTTGAAAGGCATGACAGTACCAAAATGTTGTTTCTGAGAGTTCAGATCTAATCCAGTTTAAGTGGAGCAGACAGCTTGAATGATGGCTTTTGTCTACTCTGCCTTTTCTGCTTAAGCAATTTTAGCCTCCTGGAATGGATGGTGAAGTTGCTTTCTATTTGGTTTTGGTTTAAGTGTAGTCCTAAACAGATCTAGAGTTCAATACTAATGCAATCTGACTGTGTTTGTGGATCCTCTTGGCCAGTTGAAAAATAGGAAAGTTAACTTTGTTCAGAAAAACCAAATGACTTAAGAAAGGCGCTCAAAAGGGCCATGTTTGCAGTGCAAATTTAAGGTAATATTGGATTCCTCTTAAGATAACATTAAACTTTGTTTCTGCAGTTTGCATAAGAATTTTTAAGTTTATTTTCCTATTGAAATACCAAGAATATGGATATGAAAATCAGCTTTTGTGGAAGTCTTTATTTTAATGATGCAGACAGAAGATGCTATTTCCAGATGTTTTGACACACTGTCAAACATGTATTTTGTAGGTATAAAGTGAAGTATGGAGAAACAAAAGGATTATTTATACAGGGGAAAAAAACAGCAGAAGAAATGTTTCTAAGCACAGGCCTCAAAAATATCCCTTGAAGAGAGCATGTTTTGCTGTGAAAGCGTCTTGACAAATTCTTGTGTGTAGCAACACAGTGATAACTTTAATCTCTTCAAAAGCTGCTTCTTCAGAACAGTGTTTGGTTCTTCTACTGATCTAATTCTTTTCACCAAAAATTACCTCAAGAAGTGACCTGCTCTGATAAGATATGCTGGCTTGTTTTCCATGCTAACAATGCACAGTTAGATTAAAATAAAACTAAGAACTCCAGGGTGATCACTACTTCCAATAAAACTAAGGCTGTTTCAAGCAGTGAGACAGTTCATAGTCCTTAAAGAGGGTAAACCTAATCAGTATTCCTAATTGTTTTTTTCTGCTATGATCATTTGCACCAAATTGTGTTTGTCTCTCTTGCCAGCTGCATCTTTTCAATTATTACTACTGTTTCTTGTTCTTGTCAATATATAGCAGCAGTTTTCCTGCCTTTCCCTCTAATACTATATTTATATTTCAGGGAGTTGATTCACTTGCTCACTCACCTTTCTGAAGCTCTGCATGAAGCACAACTTAAACTCATACTGGTCATCCCTCCTGCAGTTGCAGCAGGGTGAGTATTCCTATTTAGATGGCAGTTTCCAGGTGAGAAATACTTTCTTGTCTGATAAATAGTAAGTTTAAAGCTTTGTTTAAAGCTGTGCAGTTTAAAAGAAGAAGAAATTATTTGGGTTTGGTTGGTAGTCCTTTCTCCATGCATGTTGCAGTGAATAGTTTGGTAACTATGTGCACTCATACATACCTTTTAATTTTTGATGTGATAGAAGAGCCAACAAGGAGAGGTGCTGTGCTGTGCCTTGTTCTCCCCCACACTCCAGCTGGGGTGTTGTGAGAACAGAGTAGAGGGACAGAATCCCCTCCCTTGACCTGCTGGTCACACTTCCCTTGGTGCAGCCCATGATGTGGTTGGCTTTCCCAGCTGCAAGTGCACAGTTGGCTAACAATTGCAGAGCTGGCAATGCAAGATTATTTCTTTTTCCCTCCCAAGTTTCCTTTCTTCTTTTAAGCTGTTCAGAAACCTTACGCCTGCATACAAAAACTCAGTAATGTAAATCAAACAGAGAAGCATTGTTAGGTACTTTTTTCAAATGCAAGTTAGTAGACAGCTAACAAAAAATATGACAATTTCTTATTTTTCTCACTTTGGGCTGTACAGCAGTATGGATAGGCTTGCAGCCAATACAGATTATGACAGTTTAACAGCACAGTTTCAGGACAGTGTTGTACAGCCTCCTAAATTTCTTGTAGGCTGTCACATCTTTCAGTGTACATTCATCTTCCAAGTGCCAAAAAGGCTGAGGAAATTGAATGCCTGAGCAGTCTGGTAAATATTGCTTCTGTGACTGAACTTTTCTCTGCAATGACCTCAAGTTTTTGTTGGGTTTTATGAGAAGGTCCTATAGCATGTTGAGGAAATAAAGCATTTCTGCTTACAGCTATATGTGCAGATTTAAATGCATCTGACTGAAAAGATTTAGGGATCCTGTAGTACGTGTCTAAAAGGTTGTCTGTGTGCTGCAGTTGGTTAGCATCTGCCCTATAACTGTGGTGTCACCTCTCCTGTAGGTTAGTAATGTAACCGCATCCAAACCAATTCCTGAATATAACTACTTCCTACCATTTTAGGACTGTAAGTTCAGAACAGTATCTACCTAATTTTGTTCTTCAATAGCTGCCTGAAATCTGATTGCAGTTTGTTTTCTGTCACGTATGTACTTGAGGGTATTTCTTGTTTCTTTATATTTTCCTCTGTTGCATGCTATAACTGATTTATATCCTTACAAGAAGTAGCTAGTTTAATGACACAATCCCTTTGCTTCTGTGTGGGGCTGACCACCTGATTTTGATAGGCAGAGAGAGAAAAACAAGAAAACAGTAAATGTGGCAAAAGAAAACAATACATTTAATGTAATTTGGTAAAGTAAGAGTTTTGTAAAATATTACCTGTGCAGAACACTTTACTTACAGGATCGAAGGCCTAGCTGTATTTTGAGGTGATTCCTTCCTATCCCTCAAGCACCTATGTTTTTACCTTGTGTCTGGATCATTAATCCTCTAATTTCTGCCAGATTTCTCTGGAAAATTGGGAGCTGGTATGCCTTTGCATCACATGGCTTTTCAGTGGTGCTAACAAGTATTTTGAGTTTCTTCTGATTTGGTTAAATCAAAAATAATGCAAAATTTTTATGTCTTATCTCCTGTCTGCCATTTATTCCAATCTTTCATGCTGCACTCTTGTGTCCTACATCTCATCCCAATTGATAGTTACTTTAAAAAGTAATTTTCTGTTGCTATTAATTTTAGTCTTTACAGGTAAAGCAAAAGAGAACATTTTAAACATTTTTCTAAAAGGTCTTATCAGTCACTGCATCACACAGATGCTTTTAAAATGCTAATGCATGCTCTGGTAGAATTTAAGTAACTGTTATAAACCGTGTTCATGTTTGAACATTGCATTTGTGCTTTTGGAGGTAGGGAGAAAGTGGAGAACTCAACATTCCTGTTCATTGTGATACTTACTGATGTTACCAAGGTCAGCTAGAGGGACCTAAATCTGTTTTGTTTCTCTTAGTCATGTGGAGCTCTACAGTCTATTTTTTCTAAATCCCTAAACAAGAGTTGGAGCCTCTATAAAACCTCTGTATTCTTAAACATGTTTTGCTTTTACCAGAATTTGCATTTTTAAGGTTACTATCTTTCAGGACCATGAACACCACACTGAGGTATGGATCTTGTGTTGTCATTGCTGCTTCCTGCTGTCCTGCATATTGATATAATAGTGAGGTCACAGTTCTGAAACCCTTTTGAACTGGGATTTAGGGATGTACTACTAGAACTGGAAGGAGATGCCTATCTAAAGTGCAATTTTTAACCTGGAGTAAGTTTTACATGCCTGTTCCTAAATGGCCTGCTTTTTAGAGGAGCTGTGAGAAATAACTGCTGTACTTTATATAAAATAATCTGAAAGTCTCATTCCTCTAAACCAATTATATGTATCTTTATGCATTCCTAAAGTTTTTGAGATTTATCCATAAACCTTTATGGCCCAGGAGAATTCAATAAACACATTCCTTTCAATCGATAATCTTACATAAGCCACCTGTCTGTGTCTTCCATGTAGGTATTCTTATCGCATTAACTAGAAAAAGCACTTTAAGTTTTTGAGTAAATAGGTTGTTGCAAATAGATTCATAACTTACAGAAACATCTTTAAACACTCAAAATGTCCATGTATACTTTAAAACTTAGAAATATATTGGATGTAATTATATCAATAATCAAAATTTTGACATTTTCTTCCTACCTTACTTGACTTTTTGGATAGCAGCTGTACTTGAAAATATTTGATTTATGGGATACAAGGCTTGAACTGAAAAGTGCCTCCTACTGTGTGTTAAATATCTTGTGTCTTGAAACTCACTTTGTGTTTTAACACTTCCACATGGTTCAAAGTGTGCTTTAATGCATCTTACATTCTTCAGTTTTTGGAGTCACTATAGACTGTTAATCAAAAATACAGCAAAAATACTTATTTTGAAATCAGTACCATCAAGAATCAAATAATATATCAGAGTTCAACAGCTGGTAATAGACTGATAAAGGAGACATGAGCTGTATGTGGAGCATTCTACCCAACTGGGATGTTAGGAGCTGAGACATTGTCCCTTTTGTGTTCTACCCTGATTAAAATTTAAAGAGAGCATAGTCATATGTAAGCAGTTTATTTAGGAATTTTTAATTTAGATTCTTTTGATATGCATTAAGATCAAAGCAGTCTGTCAGCAAATGCTATCTGAAAGGAGACACTTAAGAGCTAAAAATTCTACTTTGCTGAGGGAAAACCCATCTGGAAAATGCAGCACTGCACATGAGATCGAGTGTGGGATGCAGGAAGAAAACATGTTGGATCATCTGTTTAACTTCTCAGATTCAGCTTTTGCAACAAAAACTAAGAGACTGATCCTCTACTGAACCTTGCTTTGGTAACCGAAGGTTCCATTGATGCCTTTGGATTTTGGTTTGCTTGTAAAATGTTCTGGACTAAAAAAAAAAACTTCACTCTTTAAATCCACACATTTTTATAAGTTTTCACAACATTAACCAGAGGCAGTTGAGCTGGCATAATCAAAAGTAATCAAGAGCTGGGAATGTGTTTAGCTGCTGACTTGGAGGCAGGAATCTCTCTAACAAGCTTTACTGTTACAGAGAATGCAAGTAGAGCTCCCATGGTAGAAAACAGTGATAGTGTTTTCATCCACCTGATGTCTAGGAATTGCATGATTTTCCTGCAAATGTAAATGATTTACAAGAGAGAGGAACAGCAGGAGCCAAAGCTATTCTTTATGAAGTGTGTGTAATTCTCCCTTGTGGATTGGAGTCTTGCAGTTGCAGATGTCTGAAGAGACGTGCAAGGATTGCAGTGGTGTGTAAGTGGTTGCTAGAGCAGATGGTTTGCTGAAGAATTCCACTCTGTCTTTCAACAGAATATCTCAAAAAGTTAGAATTTTACTGCTTTTAACATGCATGGACATTGATGCACGTGTAAACTATGGGTACCATTTCTATAAGGTCAGTGGGTAGCCAGGCATATTCTGTCCTTTGCTGATGGTGAGTAACTCTACTGGTCCTACTAATCCTTGGTTAAATTCCTGCCTTAAATATATGCAATTCAGTGTTTTATTATGCTGCAGAAATTTTGCTGGGGAAAGATATGTGGATGTTCTTACACTGATTTCACAAGCCTCTTTCCAAATAGGATAGCTGTGCTGGAGTGAAATACCTTTATGCCTAAATATGTACTTGCATAACTATGTTGGGAGGGAAATATAAATTTGGCAAATGAACCTTGAAATTCGGTTGCGCCTGTTCCCATAAGTCATAGGCATTGGGTTGGTTATTTTGTTTCACTCTACTTAAATTCTTTATAATATTATGTATTCTCAAAGCAAAAAGTGAGACTTTATATAGTAACTCTTTTCTGTCTGCTCGTAAATTGAATTTTGTCTGACTAGATTATTGCATGTTTTGTCCAGGTTCAGCAACCATTTTATCCACTGTGTTTTCCAATTACTGTCAAGAAAACAATGAGTAAGGAAAATTAAGTTTATTTACATAAACTATCATCAGAGGGAGCATCAGTAATGTTCCTGTTTCTCTCTGTCCTGACAAACAATAAAGTTCCTGGAAGCTGTGGTTATGGTGTTGTCTTCACAGGGGTTCTCAATCTATCCATGGTTGCATAACTATTACCTTTCTGGCATTTATAGTTTATTACAGACTTTAGACTTATGATATAAATATGTTAAGTCTCAGTATACACTCATTAAAAGCCGTTTATTTTGTTAAACACAGTGTTGAATAACTCTGTATTTAGGTTGTTATTAATTGCTTTCCTTGGGCTTTTATCATCCCCTGAAATATGATCCTTTGGGCAAAGTAGAAATAAAAATGGCATTAGTTGTATCACTTCATAATATAATACTACATTCTTTATTGACATTTTGATGGTTAGGATATGCACTAGGCAGTTTATCCTTTGTGATGGATATCCTTTTAACACACCTCTCTTCAGGATACAAGGCAGTAGCTGCTCCTTGAATAACAGATGATTCTTTATCTCTTGATGTTGTGCAGAATTCGCAAATGAGAGAAAGTAAACTGTGAAGTAAACAAGTAAACTCAGGTGCTGAGGTGAGAGTCTGCATTGTCAGCATGATCTGTGGTGGAGCAGTCCAGTGTGCTGCCCAAGGGGGTTTCCTGAACTGAAAAGCCCTCAGGGAACTCCATGAGGAGGTGAATTGGTTGAGGAGTGTCCAGGAGTCCAAGAGAGAAATGGATTGCAGGACTCACACCCTACCTTCCCCGGTAGAGGCCTTTTAGGCAAACAGGGCACACGACACAGAATATTCCCTGTCATCTTTCCACCTGACTGTATGTGTGACTTAAGGGATAGGGGGCAGTGGTGACAAGTTCCTGCCTGTTGCAGCAGTTGCATCTCCTCTGCCATTTCCCCACCTTCCCCGCTTTGTCACTATTAAGAGTTTTAGAATTACAGATATAGCCACTGCTGCGTTTCTGAGAAAAAATATCAAAAATCTGCTAAAAACTCTCTAAAACTTTGGGGCTTTCTGTGTATCAATCATAATTAAAATGCATGGAACACAGTGTTAGAAAGAGATTGTTTCAGTTGTTTAAGATGCCTCAGGTAACACAAAGTAGCTTTATACTTTTAGTAATTTTATCAAGTCTAGCATAATAATAAATAGATTTGTCGAACTTTGATCCTTGATTTAAGTAATTGTATGCAAAATATCTGCTGTTCTTAGCTGTGTTTTAATAACATGCCTGCCAGTACAAAGCAGAGGTCAGTGAGCAAGATGGTTTTATTCAACCTTGTGGGACACAGTGTTGGGGATTATTAGTAGGAGTGAAGCACATTATAAACAAACCACTGGAGCTGTTGCTGTCCTCGTGACATTCTCAAAAAATGCTACTAATGGCAAATTCCATACAGTTTAGCTAAAATAATTTTTTATCTTCTGGATAGTTTCTGACAGCATATATCAAAGCAGTATTTAAATTAAAACCAAACATGTTTCTCCCTGATAAAAAGTACACTTAATCTCACAGCTTCTAGAAAAATTTCTGTCTTTATTGACTTCTTGAGATTCACAGCTGTAGTGCAGCTGCTTTCATTTTAAAGCTACAGGAACCCAAACCACCTTCTCTCTTCAAATAGTTGAGCACAATGTGTGTTCTTGTCTCATCAAAATACAGCAAGCATCCCCAACTTTGGATTTCATATTTGCATATGTAAGGAAAAAAATCTACAGCTTATCTTCTTGTTACTTAAAACTTCTATAGGTATGTATTATCAGTATTTTCCAGCATTAAACTGCCACTTCTTCAAAATTAACATTTCATCTACTCAGTTTATTCTTTATTCTTGCTGCAAAAGCATTGTGAATATGAAGTACTGTCTTAAGTATCTTCAGCCTTTTCTTTGCAGAGCTGCTGTGCAATGAAAATTACCGGGATCTATGCAATCTTCATTACTGCTATCCAGTAGCAGTTGATATCAGCTTAGTTTTGCTACTCTGCCTCTTGGAAATTTGGCAGGAGGGTAGACATGTTGTTCCTCCTCTTACTTAGTGCTGTCATGCTCTTTTCTGTTTTTTCTATAATTATATATACATTTTTGACAGAAAAGTAAGAAGTATTCATTCACGCAATGAATAACTGCTCATCGACCTCACACTTCCTCAGCCTAATGGATACCACAATTGACCAGTGTTTTGCATATGTGATAGAGAAAATAGGTGTTTTGGTCTTTTAGAAACTGGTTAGGATACAGATACAAAAATTACGTTTTTGTTTTGTATTAGTAATCTGTCCTCTTTAGAAGTTGCTGCAGATTCAATTGCCTTGCCATAACTTTGTGTATACAGAATGATATGTTTGTTGGTTTACTATTCCAGTGTATATTTGCACCTTGTTTTCCTTAGAAGTATTTCTAGCAAGTAACAATTCTGATGTAGAATATGCAAGCAAATAGCAGGGTAATTTTTATGACAATGTATGGTAAACAAATTCAATGGAACTATAAGCAGCTTCTAACATGTGTCTATTTTGGAGTGAAATGGGAGCTGTCACTTACTTTTAACGTCATTCTCAGGGAGGACTCTGTGGCACAGAATGTAGAGCTTTGAAATTTTGGTAAGTAAGCAATGCCAGGGATCAAACTAGCAGGAAACATACAGTTTGTTTCAGATGAAGTTTCCAATTACTGGATTATGTCAAATAACAGTATATTAGAAAACCAACTTTGTAGAATACTGTTTATTAAGTAGAATTTTGCTTTACCAATACATACACTTAAAATTATGGAAGGTTAAAATATTTGAGAAACCTGGTCATAATAACCTTATTTTGCTGGAATCATTAATACTGTTGCTGAATTTTTCTGAGCTTTCCACGTGTCTAATCTTTCTGGCTTTTCTTTCCGATTTGACAAATGAGGTCACAGAAAAGCAAAGAATTCTAAAAATGGTGTTTATTTATTGTAGAGTTACTAAGTATATACCATATATGCTCGGCATGCTTGCTGTTGCTGATAAAGAAATTCGATGCTGGAAGACAATCTCTTGGACAATCAATATACAGAAAATGGGACATGTGAGGGAAAATCTGAAAGCTAACTGTGCACAGTTTCATATTTGTTGTGCCTAGTTGGTAATTACACTTTGCCCTTCACTGATCTCATAGTCGTCCATCTTCCTGTGAGTATCCTAAAAAAAAAAGGGACTGTCAGGAATATGGAGAGTACAGTTACGTATCAAGAGATTTTGTAATCAGGCCCTGTGCATGAAATTCAGCACTCAAGAAGGCACAAAAACCACAGAAAAGTAAGAGGGCTCCCTAGGCTAACTGACTGGTGTAGTCATTTTTATTGCATGTTAGAGAACCTGTATAGTATGTTTGATTTGGATCACAAGATACAGCTTGAGATATGAGTTTATACTGAGGGGAACTGAAAACTCATTAGGAAATTATTACTGACTACTGAGTAACAGTTACTGGAGCAAGTTTAATAATGTCTTCAAATTATGGTAATACTATTAAATCCTACTTAGTCTTGCTATTGGGCTCATGTTTTTTCCCTGTATAAAGGCTTGAAGTATAGGTCTGTCAGTCACATCTCCTTCTAAAGTGAATTCTGTTAGTGACAGTAAATCTGGATGCTTTTAATGGCTCTAAACTACATCTGTTTCCCTCGCTGATGACTTCACCAGTTTTGCTGCTGTTTGTTGTTTGCTGTTTGCCGGCTCAGTTCAGCGTGGCTCTGACTGCAGCCATGAGATGTTCTATGCATTTTGCATAGATTCAGAAAGGACTCAAGAGGAAAAAATCTATTCTTAGAACTGGCTCTTATAAAGACTATACCTTACAATATAAAATTAATGCAACAAAGATCTGACTCTACTGACATCTTCTGAAGCAAGTGCATACACGTGTTTTTTAATTCCCACTAGGGAGAATCATTAAAATAATCTGTAGGTCAGCTAACAACAATCAAAAAGAAGGAAGGGTGAAATGTATTCCTCTGGATATCTGTCATTTGTAGCTCTACCAATTCTGAGCCAGTTGGTGTAGAGCAATTACTACAAGCTTCAGTATTAAGTTGGACAACTTTCCAAAATACAAGGAGAAGAAAAATGGTGAGCATTTTATGCAAGGAGGAATTAAGGCTACATTTGGTGTGTTAGATTTTAAATTAGGCTCATATGTTCCAGAGTACAAGCTTGTTTGCGTGATGTTCTGCGATTGGAGCATGGCTTGCCTGGGCATTAAGCCCTGGCATGAAAGGCACTAGAATAGTTTGGAAATTAGGAGAAGCAAATGGTGACACAGTGGATGTTCATTTGTGTGTAGTCTTTCTTAAATGGCTCCTATGAAGAGACTGAAGCAACATAACAGAAACAACATGAAAGGAGAAGAGTTGACCTTCCCAAAAACAGAACTGGTAAATACAAGTGTCAAAATTAATTTTTTCTTCTTTGGTACCAGATTGTCTGGTTTTAGATACAGTATATTTTTCAAGTAACTTAAGAATTTGTAAGTGACTGATCTGCCAGCATGCCTCAGCTCTGAGGACAGCAGTTTTCAGGCTTATTTGTCCCTAGCCGTCTGCTGAGATTTCATGCTTTCTTTTCAGGACATATATTGCTTGGCATGTTTCCCCTTCTTGACTTCTGCTACTGGTTTAAACCAGATGGGCCACAGGTAATTAGTTTGGCTTCATGGAAACTGTGTAGGCTACACCACGGCAAGCACAGACCCCGTGTTTTTCCCTATTTGGGGAGCAAGGATTGCAAAGGCAACAGCTGGGATGGGATGTGTGAATTAAAGAATAGTGCCAGCTCTTAATGTGCTGCAAAAATATCATTAGGTACAGAGATATCATTCTGCTTCCTGATAACAATATAGCAAGTTTTCACTTGTCAGTCTCTTAAAATTCACAGTCCCCCTGTGATATGAAGCACTTGGAGTGTATGAAGGAACCACTCCCAGGACTTTTGTGTTGTGAATCTGTACCACTCAGTTATAATTTTCTTGCTCATCGAGCTGTCTAGGTTTTGTTGATTTTAAAATGCCTGTCTTAATCTTTCCTATCTGAGAATTTGGTAGAGATTTTTGCCATTGAGAAGATTTGAACATAGTAATGTGATTTGTGGTTTTCAGTAGAGATATTTGTTTATTTTAAATTGTGATCTTTTCTGTGGACAGGGGACCGATAGTCCTTGTGCTCTGAAGGCGTCTGAGTGTCAACATTGCTATCCAGACAAAGACAATGCACAAGTAGGGTTGCAGGTTTTTACTTTTGAGTAAGCTACTATTCAGAATAGTAGTAAAGCATAGTATTGGAAGGTGCAAATTAAAAAAAAAAAAAAAAAAAAAAGAAAAGTCAAAATTAACTATAACTACATCACTTTTACCAGAAGTTTATCTAACAAACTCTTAAAATCTACAAATGAATGGATATCAAAACTCCCAGACTACCTACACCTCTAGAAGATTCTCCCTAATGTCTAGCCCAGGTTTGTTCAAGTAATTATCTTGGGATATTCAGGCTCCTCCAACTCACAAATGAACTACTGAACTCTTGTGTTTCCATAAAAATTCTCCTTTTAAATTTCCTCATTCTTATATAATTTGTGTCTCTTGGGATGATGTTGCTCTGACTTATTAACAACAAGGTGTCCTTTCATATTACACAAGCAAAATGTGATTTGGAGATGTTAAGATGGGCTTTAGATGGGAGGGAGGAATCTCCTGCTTTTGTTTCTGCCTTCATCTGTTGCAGCACTTTAGTGTGTGAAACTGTGAGAGTGTTCTCTGAATAGAACCAGATGAATAGCCATGACTAGAAGAGTATATGTGACCAGAGGTGATTGCACTGGTTTTATGGAATAACCTTCAGTTTGATTTTTAATTCTATTTTAAGGGGAATAAGACTTTTGTACAGAGATTGTTACATACATAAAAAAAGTAAGGAGGAGAAATTTATAATAACTTGGCTTTTGTGTTATTGGTTTCTCCTGAAATGAACTGACCTTAATAGTCTGGTACAATGGGCATTTTTTGGGTTGAAATGTACAGTCCCTGATTTGTCATATTGATCTGGGTTTGTAGACCACAAGATCGGATACTGTGTTTGGATCATGCTTCCCCTCTTCCAATATTTTGGCCTTAGAAAGGAATTAGAGAAAAAGAAATCTATATTTCAAAGGCTGATGAAGATACTTAAATTTACAGTAAGCATGTACATTTTCTGAAATGCCTGAGTAACATGCATCTCTGCAGAAGCCTTGATCTGTTGTCTGGGAGGATGTGCTCATGGAGGGAGAGAGGTCAGAGGTGGAGAACATGCTGTGCTTTTTACAATATTTATTCAGCTGCATGGAATTCATCCCCCACTATGAAGTAAATCGGCGTTTGTCTACCTGAGGATCTCTCTTTTGTTGGTTAAATATTCAATATGGTCATGTTCTTTTGACAGCAGGGATTAGATCTGTAATTATGTTCATGGCTTTGAGCAGCAGTATTGTTTCAAGGTCCTGTTGCTTACTTGGCTGCTTCATACAGTGTTGTTGTAGACATACCTTCATTCTGTTTTCAGCCTGATATCTGAGGTAATAAAGTGTCTGTAAGCTTTCTCTCTTACACTTTTCGTCTCTCTGCTAAAGCTTCTTTGGCTTTTGAGCAGTTCAAGCCACATTGACATAGGCATAGAATTTTAATAATCAGGTTCCTGTTACTTCATGAAAATATGTGGCTGGACAGAGGAAGATAGAAAAAATAGTTTTTTCCCCAAGACGCAGCTGCAAGAGGGCATTGTAAAATGAAACATCTATAGGACACCAGAAATGTAGTTGCAAAACATCCATAGAAACTGTGATCCATGTAGAATTGTTTTCTAAGTACTGATAGTGGAACATTACTTAAGTCAGCTGTCATCCTGAGAGTTTTGAAAAACCTAAAATGAGAAAGGGTAGTTACAAAACTGGCAAGAGGATTTTTGCAG
Organism: Oenanthe melanoleuca; assembly: GCF_029582105.1. Taxonomy (NCBI): domain Eukaryota; kingdom Metazoa; phylum Chordata; class Aves; order Passeriformes; family Muscicapidae; genus Oenanthe; species Oenanthe melanoleuca. The sequence goes on from NC_079339.1 coordinate 17,021,631, forward strand.
AAAAGGGAATGGTTTCAAATTGAACTTGGTTACACATTTGACTGTTGAATTATCAGTGCCAATAATTGTGTGATGAACAGAGTTGACATTTAGCTCTTTCTTCTGTTTTCTATAGAAGAGACTTCATGCAGGAAGAAACAGGGAATTTTTATTCAGTGATTGTTCATTAACTGAATTCAGTGGTCTGTGTTCATAAAATGCAATAGCTTTATATTGTAATGCTCCTATCTGCAACAAGCTATGAAAACCAATAATATCTTGTGGTGAAGAAAGATTTGCAAACAGTAGCTTTGCAGAAAATTATACATGACAAGAAAATTAAGTCATTACTGAGCGGCTGACTTCTGAAATAGAATCATAGTGGAAACAGAAAATCAATCAGTTTTCCATTATGAAGGCTATTCAAAGATGAGGATACAGGAAAATTCTCTTTTATAAAGGAGGGTGAAGGTGAGGTAACCCTACAAGAATGCAGTTTGAACTTGCAGGGAATAGCAGTCAGTTAAAAGACCTTTTTTTCCCTTATTTCATTTTGAGAGTAATTGTAGTGAGACAAGAAGTAATTGAGAATGTAGATTCATTTGAAGGTAAATGAAATACTTCATTGTTAAAGTAGTTTTTCCAGTCTTTCAATATGAAAGACTACAAACTCACAACCTTACAAAAATACTTATCAGTAAAGCATTAAAAGGATTTTTGAGACATATGACTGTATGTAATTTGGCAGATTTGGGTAATAAACCTTCCAGGCTGTGAAACAAACCCCTCTACATTTATTTTAGATATGGAATGATAAAATAGTAAAAAGAGGCTGTGGAATTCTAAGCTATGTATGTGGAAATACCAAGGAAAGCAGGTGGTTTCCTTTAAGTCTTTGATGTTGTCCCCATAATAGGGATTTTTTATATACATGTGGCAGTGAGCCATTGGGAAATGTTGACAAATTCTCAAGAATGTGTGCAAATAAGACTTATGCTCTCAGGGGAATCACTGTTCTGTGAGTTCTGCCAGGTTGCCATTGCTCTCTTACTTGAAGGGGAGAACTTGTAGAGATTATGTTGTATTCCTGAGGCTTTTAAAGGGAAGCATTTCTGTGGCTGTTGTGTAAAGCAGCTTCTTTACTGTTTGTTAAAAGGAAAATATGTAGCAGAATAAAAAATATCCACTTAAGGTAAAACAGCAATGAACTGGAAAGGAAAACTCTCATTTTCTCTTTGCTGTGTGTTTTTGTTCTTCCACCCCCACCCCCTTTCTGCACACACAGCAGTCCCATGCTCTGTTTTCTATCCTTAGTGTTAATCATTTCCCTGAACTGACAATTTCTATTTGTAGAAATTTTTGTAGAGATTTTGTAGAAAGCCACCTCTCTAAATTTCTGTTGTACGGAGCCTTATCCCTTAAATGTTGAGCAGGAGTGACAGACACTTACAAGATTAATTCCAGATATGTAGTTTTACAGGGCCAAGTCCATATTTCTTGCATATTTTAATACATATTTTAAAATACCATGAAGAATAGGTACTGTATCCATTAGAAACTCTTGTTGGTCCAGGGAATTTAAGTGAGTGTTTACATTTGGCTGGTATTTTAGAAATATAATCCTACAGATTTCCTAGAAAACAGAAAATTGAAAAATATGGGATAAATATCATTCCATATTAACAGTTGTTTTAAACCAGAAAGGAGAAAAAGTAAAGCTTCATTTCTTTGAGGGATGCTTTTCCTTTTCAATAGCAAGGAAAACACATTCACCACAAAGTGTTAGTTTAAAATATTAATTATATAAGTTAGAGGATACAATTTTATTTTCCTTTTACTGTGGAATTTTATGTCATCTTCATAACCAGTGTCTGAGCATTTTTAAGTCACTCTTTAAGCAGCAGAACTGATACCTGTCACAGTTTTGATGTCTTTTCTTATGGAGATTTTTTTATGCACTTCATACTTTGCATTGGTATAGTCTTGCTTAGGTATTTCCCCTGCCTAAAATGTGCTTGCCAGGCAAAACCACATATCCTGCTTTGAAAGTGGACCATGAAATGTAAGATGAATTTTTGGATCCTGAATTATCAATCAGAAAAGTAGGTTGAGTGATGACTCAAATCTGAACACCCTTCCTAGCTTTGCATTTGCTTTTCACAGGAGCATTTATCATTGCCAGAGAAAATATGGAAATCATATTGTGTAAAGAAGACATAAAAATACAACATAATGCCTGGTGGAGACATATTGCACTGCCACATTGAAACTGCTTTTAAAGAGTCTAAAACCCCCAGTGCTTTTTCAATAATAGTGCAAACCAAACCTGTAACTACGAGGCATTGCCTGAGTAAGTTTAAGGCCTATTTATTTAATAGTAGAGAACTGTCAAATATCTCAGATTTTTTTTTTAATTATGGCTCTTGTTAATAGTGTAAGGCAATGGTTTTCAGCAATCCCATAAAAATCAGTCTTGTCCTTTTGTCTTTCCTTTCTTCCCTTCGTCTGTTTCATTGGGGTACACACAGAGAAGCCAGGCTTGGTTGTAGATTCAACTTATACAGTTCAGATTTTCAGTTTATTATAATTCACATTTGTGTATTTTGTTCAATCCAAATTACTGAAAACCCCTATGGATGCTGAATAGCAACAGTTGATGCTAGCAGGAATGCTAGGGAATTTCAACCCTTGAGGATATTCGTAGCTGAAACTGGTTTCATCCCAGTGCCCTGTGCTCCAGTAGGTTCAGAGCAGTGTCACCAGGCTCATCATTTGTGTGACCTCCCCAGTCTCCCTGCATCATGGAACAGTGCTGCCCCAGGGAGTGAGTCCTGGCATGGGACAATCCAGGAAGCTGGAGCTCCAAGGCTGGGGATTGAGGGGCTGGGGGTACCAGCTGTGCCACCCAGGGCATCCTTTCTCCATCATGTCTCCATTTCTTCTCCACCCCTCCTGCATCGTTATCCTTCTCCCAGCTCTGGGAGGGTTTCACAATCTTGGGAGAAGAGTTTGGGTCTGATTTTGCAAATGGGCTGGGAGGAGCCCTGGCTTGCTCAAGACCAGTGAAAGTTCTAAGAGTTGATTTGGAGAGCAAACTCAATTGTTGCTCTTGCCACTCCTTCAACAGTGTCTCTTCATCTTTTTTGTAAAGTTTTACAGTTAAACAAGCCATGTTAAAAAAATATCCCAAGTGAAAGTGGTGTCTGTCCCAGTTTAGCAGACTGGAAATATTTAGCAAACTGGTGGAGTTATGCTGAGTTCTCTCCAAAACATTGGAATTTAGGCTTGAGTGTTTTAGCAAACTAGGGTAAACTCTAAATACAGGCTCTTTTTTTTGGTCTTTATGGAAGTTGAAACCTTAGGATAAGGTTCTTCACCCAAAGGGTGGTTAGGAACAGGCTCCCCAGGGGAGTGGTCACAGCACCAAGCCTGACAGAGTTCGAGATGTGTTTGGACAATACTCTCAAGTACATGGGGAGATTTTCAGGACTGTCCTGTGGTGGGCCAGGAGTTATGATTCTTGTGCATCCCTTCAGTATATTTGATGATTCTATGATTCTATGTATGTTGCACAGAGCTAATAAATGATGATGAACCTTCTGCTACTTCACTGACTATTTTGGAAATGGTATTCAAAGTTTGGAAGAACAACAAGCTTTTGACTTAGGCTTGGAAAGTATTGTTTTCTTTGACTTTGCGTATTCTGTGCCAAGTTTCCTGGCCTTTTTGTGCTGGATTTCTCAACCAAGTAGTCAGTAGAACATACCTGCCCTTGAGTTAAGTTTACATAAATATCAAAATGACTGGAAAACCTCAAATTTGAAGAATAATAGCTGTTGAAATAATATTTCGTTTTTATCCTTGAGTGTCAGTTTTCTTGAATCAGAATAATTCTAAAGGCATGAATCAAATAGTCCAGTAGAGTTTCCAGGTTTGTTTCAGTGGAGTTTCACAAAGTGCTTGACTAGAGCAGAGTTGTCTGGTGGTACTCATTGAACTGGTGAGTGGTGCTTGTTTTTTGAAGAGTGCTGCTGTTTTAACACTATACATTAATGGACAAAGGATATTTAATGCTGCTGGAATTGTTCCAAGTTGGAAATTTGTGCCATTGTCACTCAGGTGGCATTCCTTTGTAACAGAAGTAGTTGAATTACGAAATTGCTTTGGAGAAAATTATGGTAATATCCAATTTAACCTGTGGGTTTCTTCTTAAGTTACACATGCAAATTTCATTAAAGTACTACCTGGCTAAATCTATAAAGCAATCCAACTTGCCCTAATATCTAATACACGTTATAATTACTTTTTATGTTTTTCCCTTCAAGAGTAATCACAATCAATTTACTGCAAATGTGTTTTGATGGAGTTTGCATTGGGAAATTGCTTTGCCTACAGACATCCAAGTTGCCATGACATTGTTTCAAAGATGTATTTATTATTTTAATTCTTGTAGAACAACTGTAGTTTGCAGTTCCAGTACATCACAAGCAGATGACTGTAAAAAACCCTGAGGTTCACCAGTAGGATTCAGAAGTGAAGACTTTTAAAAAATTTGTTACAAACCTTGAAGGAAAAGAATGGGATTTCTCCTTCCTCTGACCAGTATGTCACTGGTTCTGAAAACCTGACAGGCATGTTATGTGATTTAATCTGCCCTACTTTGTAACCTGCATTTTGTTCACCTCTTTCCTTATGCAGTGGAACACAGAGAGTCCTTGTGAACTGATAAATGAACATTGTTATGCTCTGGTGATCCATGCAGCACATATTGTTGGATGTAGAATTTGCACACCAATCCAAAAGGAATAAAGGTCAAAATATGTGATTTTTCTCTTTATTACTTGCATCTGTCACTGAACATCTTTTTGGCTTTTACATTTAAGATGGAACGTGAGTGGTTTTAAAAGCACACTCTGCCTAGACAAGGCTTGGCTTCTAATTTCTAGATCAAATAACATTTTCTGGTACTATTGGGAAAGTCTGGATTCTCCAGTCTCTTCCCTCTGCACTCTAGAGGAATCTTGTACAGTCCTGTAGGTCTGCCTCTTAAATGGCAGAGATGCACCACAGAGTTTGTAGCTGTTAAATTACATTTTTCCCCCTTTTCTTTTGCAATGTCCCCCTATGTACACTGCTGTCTCAGATTATTTGGGACAATATCCTGCTTCTCTACCCATTTGTCTCATGTTAATATGCTTCACAGGCTTGTGGTTGAGGACAGAGTTCTTCTGGCAGTAGCTTCTCCATTTTAATCCAGTCCCATCTTTGCAATGTGATTAAGGTTGACTTATGTTGCCTGCTGTGCTGTTTGTGCTGCTATTTTGAAATTACAAATTCTCTTTGAAACAGATTCAATATTTTCAGGCAATTTTTGAGAATTAATTGTTTCCATCTGGAATGATTGAAGGAAGTCAATAGCCTCTCTGAGTCCAAAACAGACAAAATATACACCCCCTCTCCCTTATGTGAAGATAAGGTAGATATTAATCCAGGTCTATATTTTGTAAATCAAGAATAAGCAGAAAAAGAGGGGAAGAATGGTTTTCTGTATTGCATACCAAGATATGCTGAAAGCATAACTTGACTTTTGTCTAGAAAATGTCATAGAATGGATTTCTTTTTTCATCTCCACTGCCCAAAGAAAGAAATGGATCTGTTTTTTCCTAAAGAAAACAGATTTTCTTTCTTAAAATTTTTTTGAAAATTTCTTTGAAATTATTCTTTTTGAGGTTAATAAAAAAATTAAATAACCTTTGGTTTATATTTTTCTGTTAACAGGTGCCCCATCCATTTGTTTAAGTATGCCTCAGAGAACTTAGTTTTGTAAGTGTCAAAACCAGTTCAACAGCCCAAGCAATTAAAGGTTTTGTAAAAGCTTTTAGAGTTCAATTGATTGCTACCTAAGGCAATTTGCTTAGTCCACAGCCCTTATAATCATGATTGTAGCCATACTGGAAATGCTTCCTTGGTAAGTATGCTGTGGAAGTATGATTCTTTCTACTGGCCACCTGCACAACATTGAAATTTTTTTTTAGCTGTTTATTACAAAAAATGGCACTGAAATACATATTTTATTTTTTTTGCCACCTCAGAATGAAACATTTTTCCTATGTGATCAAATGGTATGAAACCCAAATGAGAGAATAAGCCTGGTTGTTGTAATAATTTATGTTTTCCTGTTTCTGTTTTGCTTTGTTTTGAAAGGACCAACCAGCCAGGAATGTTCACAAAGAAAGAATTTGATCAGTTGGCCTCAGCAATAGACAGCTTCAGTCTCATGACTTACGACTATTCAGCACCTCATCGGTAAGACTCCATCTGACATCAGAAAGACCTTTGAAGGAGCTGATACCCACTTAGGTCTGTCAAATCTTTAGTACAAGTTCCTTTTTTTCTAGAAAAATGGATAGTGCTTTGTACTTGTATGATACTAAAGTTCTTGATTAGTAATTAAAATAGACTATTTTCCCAGAAGCTGATAACTCAGTACATTTTTAACAGCCATGTGTATCCAGGGTTTGGATATTATGAAAGACTTTGTACTCCAACTAAAAAGGCATCCTTTAAAATGATAACCTGACACACTTTTCCAGGCCAGATTCTTTGTTTTGAGTTATTTAGCCCAGTTCTGCAGGATAGGTAAACTAATAATCTACTAATAATAACATTGTCAAACAAATCAGCTTTAAGGAGTTGATGCATCATTTGCCTTTAAATATGAGCACAGTTCCCAGCAACATTGAGTTTTAATGGCACAGGTATTATGAAGGCTTTGAGGCAGATAATTAGTAGGGAGTAGCAGATGTTGATATTTTAAGACTGGGATATACTCTTCCTGTTACCCTGCTAGTGAGTGATGTTCATGTTTGAGAGAGAGTCTGCTCTCTTCTCCAGTGAGGTAGCAATGGAATGAGCACAATATCCTGATGTTGCATACATGACAATTCAATTACTTTGTGTATTAAGGCTATACTCTTTTTTCTTCATGTAGCTTTTTGTTAGGTACTTTTTAGGTTTTTTTCCTATAAATAAGCGTTACACAATCATTGAAACTTGTCTTTCTTACCAGTCAGTAATTTTATAGTTCCTTCTGTAAATAAATGGTAGATTTTGTCCCAGTATATTTTGCCAGTTTGCAGTAAAAATGTTGAGGAAAAAAACTGAAGTCATACAAGGTTTTGAATTATAGCATAGGCATTGTGCAAGGCCCAGTAACAATGTGCTAGGGGGAAACCTTTTCTTACCCTAGGAAAGATTTCTCTGTCCCTTCACCTTAGAACTGAATCAAAAAGTGAAGAGTGGGGCAATCATATTTTGTGTATCAGCACTTCAAGTTACTGAAGAATGTGCATTTAATCTTCATAGAATTGTAGGGTCATCTTCACTGATTTTTTTCTGTGCCATAATTTGTTCTTTACAATTAAACTGGTCAAAAAGAGAAGGCTAAGTATGAACTTTTTCTGATCTGTTTAATTTTTGCTAACTTGACAGACCTGGTCCAAATTCCCCCCTTCCCTGGGTACGAGCTTGTGTTGAACTACTGGATCCTGATTCAAAATGGAGGAAGAAAATACTTTTAGGACTGAATTTCTATGGCATGGACTATTCTGCTTTGGGAACCTCTGGGGAGCCAATCCTTGGCAGCAGGTATGACTTCTCTGGATATTAAGTGCTTCTGTATGATATATTCTCACAAAAATTAGAAATTCACAAGTGTTCTTGTTTAGAATTATGGATGAGTTAGAAACACAAAAATGGCAAAAGTGATAAATCTGCACATAGTAGCTCACCAGTTAGAGTAAGACCTGTAACTTCTCTTCCCTGTACAGAAATGCAGATAGATGGCACAGTTATCCTGTCAGAGCTCTTATGCAAAAATGGTTTGTGTAGGTTTCCCTCTGTCCTCTATTCATGCTAGTACATGCAGGTTGCCATCTTTGTGTTAAAAATATTCAGCAGTATTCTCTTAGGCTCTGTATAATTTTTGGGTGCTCCTGCAGTTGTCTTAATTATTCTTTCTTTCAGCTTCTGAAGTTGTTACCTGCTATTTTGAAATTTGATACTGGTTTCCAACAACAATATGCCACCAAGTTTCTTTTTGGTAGAAAATGCTGCAATAAGCTCACCTGGAGATAAAAATGTATAACAAGATAAAGGGAAATATTCCAAAGCCAGCTTGAAATTTTCTATTGATTCTCAGAGGAAAATGGTTGTTTTTACTTTTGGGTAATAACCACCTGTAATAACAGTGAGCTTTGCAGAAATGCAGTCAGGATATGGTATATCAAGCCAGTAGAAAAACAAGAAAAACACAGTGAATTTGACAGGAAAATCAGGTTTGTTCAGAAATTTGTTATTAAATTATAGAACAGAATGAAGCCCAGTAGAAACAAACCTAAAGCACACAAGGTGACTTTTCTCACTTTCACAGATTACTAAATTCATTATCCCATTAAATTTGAGTGTAATAACAAATTCCTGTTTAGACACTGAAATACTGAGGTAGACTGTGTAAGGTTGACTTTTTTGTGTCCATACCTCCAGTTCCACAAACACTCTGTTATCGTTCCACCTGCTTCTGCTCTCTCCCTGCTTCTTCATTGCTCTTTGCAGGGATATAATACTGCAGACACAGTTTTCTTCCAGTGCTGATCTCTGAATCTGATTGAATAACAGAAAAAGGGAAAATAAAGCCATTGTTTACAGTAAAAGGTATTTAGCAAGTATTCCAGAATGACTTCTGTAAAGTTAGTGGTGGTGATTAGGCAGGAAGAATACTCAATAGTCAAGGCACTGTTGATTTACAGACCTAATTATACAAGCTCAGCAAAATTATGTAGCTTCACTGTAATATTTGCAGCTCCTTTTGCAAGTAGAGTGTAGCACTATCTAGCAGAATAAAAGATTCTTATTTTTTTTTCTGAGCAGCAAGAGGGTTTTAGTGTAAAATAAGCTTCCTGCCATTTAATTGGTTTCAGGCCATTTATAAGGAAGTCCGTTGACCAGCAAAAAATGCTGAAGGATTGATTCATTTCACCTTTAAGGAACTGTCTGTATGTTGTAGTGATAGTGAAGCTGAGCTAAAGTATTGGTACTAAAATTAATTCAAAGTCTATTCAGTTAAGTGCAATCTGGTGTGTGTCAACTTCTTTGTTGTAATTTTCCGCTCAAGTTTTTGCATCTGAAATTTATTGCAAGTGTAAGTCTCCAGCATGTCAGTGCTCCTTGGCACACAGTAAGATGCACAATTTCTTGTTGAAGCATATTCATTGGAATCTGATCCTCTTTAAGAAGAGAGGTGGAAAATTACAAGATTCAGTGGCAAACTGTGTATCTCAAGCTGTTTGATGTCAATGTATTATGCACCTTATTAGTAAAGTGTAAGCATAGAATTGCATGCAGAATGCAGAAACGTATGCTGCTCTTGTGTTTGTTTTTCTTTAGGATAGGAATTATGTGATGGAAATAGATGCTGAACATAGGTAGATTTCGTTCACTACATATTTTTTTCAGTCCAGAAATTCGTAAAATAACTTAAAATAAAATTCCTATTTGCATAGCATATTATTTGGCAGTGTTTTTTTCCAGAATTGAATCTAAAGGTAGAAGTACTTGCAAAGATATACAACCTTTTCATGTAATATCCTGTTTCCTTCATACACACCATAAGAAGTAATAGGTAGATATGTATATGTTTGCCTGTATATATGTCTATATAGATACATCTCAAGATTAAATGAAATGAAAACAATTTTTCTCTTACAGCAGCGCAATGCAGTTTGTCCTTGGGTGTTGTTACAATGGGAACTACAATTTATATTTGCAGCAGCAATTTGTTGCATAAAGCCCAGCCACAGCTATTACTTATTAATACAATGAGTCAATCACAGAGATTACAGCACTTTCTGGTGCTTTAATCAACCAAGTACTGTTTGGTTAGCTGCAGGGAAGCTGCATTTCTGTGTATAATTTCATTGTGACATAATTTTGTGAAATTCTAACTGGAAATAAAGGTGTTCTGTTTGTAATTCTCCAAATGATCTGTAGTGCTTCTGGCAATGATTTCTGCCCTCTAGCTGTCAAGAATCGGGTGTCTGAATTGTTAAGATGCAGAGATGCAATCATTCTAACTTTCTACTGTATTAAAATCCTGTCAGAACATAACCATCTGGTGCTGCTGACTTGCTTTTCTAGTGATCACCTTGTTACAGCATGTTCTCTGTTGATACTGTGACCTGACAGTATTTCCTCTTCACCTCACAAGTGTATGTCTTGGGTAAATAGTTTTTCAGTATACTCTGAAGCTGAAGAAATGGGTTAGCCTATCTGAGAGATCTTTACCTTTGAGACCTGCAGTGGTCAGCAAACCTCTCAATCTAATGAGCTTCTCCCTTTCAGTGTACTTTTTCTTCCTTTAGCTATCTGTTCTACAAAATCTCTCTTAATCATTGGGACATCACATTTCAGTTGCAGTTTTGTTTTGCCTTCTCATGGGAGGTTACACAGCAATGTAACGGTGTTTTTCATTCCATGCCATCTAAAATCTATGTCTATTAAGACCCAGGCCAAAGGGAACTGATAAAAGTCATTCCTAGCTGTGATTAAATGCAATATAAATCAAAGGCTATCATGTGGCAATAGTGTCGCTTACCTTTAATAAATCAAAATTCTTTATTGTTGAGCACCTCCCTGCAATGATGTTTTGTCCTTTTTGGTTTTTTTTGGTTGTTTTTGTTTGTTTGTTTGTTTGTTTGTTTTTTTGCATAATGTTGAAAGAGGGAAGATACAATCTCTAATGTTCCAGCTGGCTCTGTGTAACTTTTGACTATATTCTGCATTTGAGCTGCTTTTGTTCCAAATGTAGCCATTGAAAATAGATATGTGAATAACTCCATTATTTTGAAACTATGATGTGGGTGCTTACCTTTCATTTAATGTAATTTGAATGAGAACTTTTATGTTAATTTTAAACATTTAAGAAGCTTGATATAATAAATTGTCAGCTGAAGCAAGGGAGAAACTAATTTTACAATGTATTATGCTGTTCAGAGATAGAAAATAATATGACTTGCAATCTATATGAGAATGAAGAGTTCTACTGAGAATTTCATTGGCTGCCTGCCATTCTGTAAATACCATATAAAGTGTGGTACTTATAAACAGTTAGAGGTGATTTTTTTTCTCTGAATTATCATGGCAGTGTCTTCATAAGCAGCAGTTTAAGATTTGGGCCAAATGTGACTCATGATTTTGTCTTACAGAAGTTAGCAAAAAGCTTGTGCCAGAAACTCTTTTACTCTTGAAGCTGCAAAGCTTTTACAACTTTTCTCTTTGTGCTGTAATTATCTCAGGATTTCTATTAATTTCCTGCATGCCAGGATTCTATATCCTGATTTAATCTATTTTGTTCATAGTTCATGGGATTTTGGGGAGATACTAATATTTCAAATAAACCAATGTACCCATTAGCTTTGTAGGACTGAACAGCTTGATCTGTTGTTCATCTCACTTCTTTACTGAAGAAACTGCTAAGCTATTTCTTCTTAAATTGTACTGCTGGGTCAGGTGGTAAAATCCTGGCAGTGATAGGAAGAAGTTACAATTGGGCCTGGAATCAGAAATTGTTTCTATATTACAGACGTCTAAATATTACAGGAGTGTTTCAAAAGTTTTTTTTTATTAAAATTCCCTCTTAAATATTCTGGTATGTGTCTCTTCTATGGTGTATCTGTCCCTCCTTTTAGGAATAGAAGGTGAGATTGAGCTGTTAGCTGAAAGTGTAAGACTAGTTAATTCATGTAAGGTAGATAGAACATCTTACAAAGTAAAATGGGTCATATTTCAGCTTATCCAAATTTACCTTGTGATGATAAATAAAAAAACTGTTATAATTTTTTTTAATGTAAAACACATTCTTATTTCTTTTGAAATGAAGGAAAGGTGACTTTTATTTATTAAGCAAATGAGTGGTTCTCAGGTTCAGTTGTGGCATTGGCTGTGGGTGAGTGTGTATATCTCAGTGCATCTGCTTTAAAAAACTGGCCAGTTGTGATATACATTTTAAATGGTGGGCATAATACTGTGAAATGTGCTCTTCTCTGTTTCCCATGGTGTTTTTTAGCAGTAAATTTGCTACAGGCAATATTTAGGCAGTCAAATATTGAAAAAAAATAAGGATATTGTTTACTGTCTTGTTGTACTCTAACTATTAGCATGATGAAATTAGGAGAAATAGTTCTATGATTTAAAACTAAGAGCCAGAAACATTTGCTGTAAGGTAAATTTACTTATGTGCCTAGATTTGCATGTGGGTGTTCGTGTTTGTGTAAGGTGAAAGAAACTTGTTGCTTTGGTAGCTTTCTTGGGGCTTGTGGGACCACTAATGGTGGAACTAAAGGCAGTCCTAGCTCTGATTGAATCTCTTCAGATACGTGATGATTAACAAAGAATATAGAACAGATGACAGCCATGTGTGTATCCAGATCGCTCCACTGTGAATCCCATTGCCCCATCTTCTCTCATGCTCTGTGCTGAAAGGATAATCATTAATTTTTCCTGGTGCTGACTGTCCCTCACAAGATACTCCTTGTGTTCAGTTCCACTGCAATTCAGTTGGGAATGAGTGTGAAAAGGGCCTCCTGAAAATGCTTAGTGACTTTATACCTAGAGCTGGGTCAATGCACTGTGCTCACTTGTTGGACTGTGTGCAGTATAGATTCCTCTGGGAATCTACAGATTCTGAAGGCAAGGCATCCTCATTTGGAGCCAAAAGACAGCAACCTGGCTGAAGCTTATCAGCTACACTGGGACCTACCCACCAGTGATATGGATACATGGGCTAAATATTGGCTCCAGACAGCTGGATATATTTCCTTCTTATTTCTGAACAGGGAGAGTCTTTGACTCCTGTTTTTCCAAAGTTAAAAAAAAAAAAAGTACAGATCCTGGAGTTTTAGATTGATTGCCCATTCTCTTTACTACAAAACTGGCAGTAGTGAGGTCATTTGTATTTTGTTCAAGGAGTTGCATTGTTTGATGTATAGTGTATGCTTGGGGATTTTTTAGCAGTCAGGCTTTTCTTTTAATAGCAAGTAGCTTGGATTTTTTCAGATCTTAAATGGATTTTTCAGTCCTCATTATCTAATTTTAACATTAATCTGTTCAATCTACTGAATTGCCATGATTGTTGGGGAAGCTGTCAGAAGTAAAATCAAGTTTCTCTATAAATTTCTATAGGCTTATTGAAACTGATCTGTATATCATCAGCATAGATTTGAAAGTTGAAATTAACTTTCTTGGAAACTCAAATGTAATGTCAGTTGGTTGAATTTATAGGAAGACAACTCTATACTCATTCATTTGCTAAAGAGCACCATTTCCAAAGCTTTGTTTAGCAAGCTCTGAAACAAAAGGTACTCCCTGATAAAACCCAGCTATTGGCTTTCTTCTTTTTTTTTTTGGTGAAATTATGTCTTTATTACTTGGCTGTGGGTAAACTGTCAAGCTGACTGGCACAAAAGTGGTGCTGGGGACCCAGGGCTTACACTGGGTCTTTGGGGCTTTTTCCTTTGCAGTGACTCTGGTCTGGTCCTATGAGCTGGAACTCATTATCAGTTTGAGTGCTGCTCCAGTTGTTTCATCCAAAAAAAGCATCAGTTTTATGCACTCTGAGACTGCTCCATGGTGCAGACTAATGCATGGTACTAGTTTTTATTGTAAAAGTTCCATCCTGATGTGAGCTGGGAGTTTGATATAGGCAGAATCACACAACCTAAGCGCTTCCTTTATTTTGACACAATGCTTTAAAACAGTATGATGAAAAAAGAAAATAAGGTAAAGTTATAAAACATTATTCTTTGCATAGGCTGTGAAAAGATTTCTCTAAAAATAATGTTCCATTTCTCAAGACTCTTTTTTGTGCACAGTTCTTTCAGAGGGCAAGAATAAATGTGCATGTTTATTGCAATTCCAGAGAAAAGTAGCAATCGCAGCAGCAAAATATTCAGAGTGATCAAATTACCAACAGAAGGACTCAATAACCAAGTGAAGAGCCAGTGTGGAAATATATAAGATTTAGGAATAGCTCTGAAGCCTTGAAGTAATACTTACAGGAAATAGTAATGGAGCATATAGCTATACAGTCTTTGAAATAATAGAAATGCAGGTGTGTTCCACAACATTAACAGCTTTTGATTTGTGCAAACAGCTTGTTTATACTTTGAATTATACAGCAGATGATTGAATAAGGTTTCTGGGAATAGCATTAAGTAGTGGTACAATGTCCAAAAATTTTTTTCTTTATGATTTTATGAGCTATTTCAGTATATTAGTCATGTCAGCAAACAGAGTGGGGTTTTTCCATCCTAAATTAATTCATGCCCACATTAGGAAAATGGATCTAAAAATGTTGAGTAATAAATTTCACCTTAGACTAAGTTTTTGGATTTTGGGCTCTAAAAATAGTGGAGTTGCATTTCAGAATGTTGCTGGAATTCGGTGTTGTTCATGGCTAAAATGGAAATCCAGGCAGACTTTGATACTATGTCTACAAAAAATACAGTATTGTGAAAATTATTACAATTAAGTTATTTGGAAATTCAACGAAATTTTCAAGAATATGCCCAAAATATATCCTAAATGTATAATTTAGTTACCATGTATACCCATATATGTAGTTAACAATTTCTTACAGTTTTATGTATGTAATTTTCTTGTTTAAACTAAAGGTTGATTTTGTTACACTATTTTAGAAAGAAATCGTCTTTGAAAAAAGTTAAAATCTCTCCATATGCTACATCTTTGTTAACCTTTTGTAAGTAGCTTCTGCCATTTGTTATTTACCTGTCCTTAGGGTTTGGGAGGAAAAAGAAAATGCCTCTAGAATGGTATTTCCTGTAAAGTTCAAGGTAACTGCACTGACTGACTTAGAGCAGGTATATCCTCTTTACTGCTTGTGAGCAGGCAAGAGGATTGAAGAGGAGACTAAGTTCTGTGACCCAGTTTGTGTGAGACTGGGGATTGTCCCACTGCTAGCCTCTTATGCTGGATGGGGGTGTAGATGGCAGATGGTGCTTGCAGTTCTGTAGATGAAATAATTTTCTACAATGGTTAAAACCTAAAGGATATTGTCTTATCTTAAGAGTTTCTTTGCATTTACCAAAATTAGAGATGTTAGTATTTTACAATTTATTTCTTTTCCCTGTGAATGAAAGCAGATGTCCCTCACTCCTAGGTTTTGAGCCCCAGTAAATTAAGAAAATAAGGCATTTCCAGCTGAGATGGAGTTGTGGGTTAGAGATCTATGCTTTGTAAACTCTTCACTTGGAGCCATAAATCCAGAAATGTAAAAGTCAATGAAGATGTTGCTTTCCATATTCATGCACCACTTTGAATGTGTTTTAATGGATAAATGTGTAATTACATTTCACTAGATTCTACATTTTATAGTAAAGTGACACTGGAAAGTTTGAG
Source organism: Oenanthe melanoleuca (assembly GCF_029582105.1). NCBI lineage: Eukaryota > Metazoa > Chordata > Aves > Passeriformes > Muscicapidae > Oenanthe > Oenanthe melanoleuca. The sequence continues at coordinate 17,037,081 of NC_079339.1, forward strand.
CAAACTCAATATAGAAGTGGAATGTATTTTAGTATTGACAGCAGAAGTGAAGATGCCTATTGATAATAATAATCTTTTGAACTGGTCCTAGTTTTTAGCATTTGTGGATTGTAAACATGCAGAAAGAAATCAATGGGTTCTGCATCTTTGTATACCAAACCTGGGAAACCAACATGGTCATTACAAACTGCCATTGATGAGCCCTCATTATCCAGTGAATACAGGATAAAGGAAAATACACAATGAAGAAAGCATTTAGGGGAGCATGGTGTCTCTGCAGTCACCACTGTAATTTTGAGTTAAAAATATGATGTGAGGGTCTCATATCACCTTGATTGCTCCTTACTTACAAATTAAAAGTCTTTCCTCAGAATTTTAGTGGAATTTCTTTTCCTGGACACTAAGTCTTAGCTGAGTCCAGGCATCCTGGCTTTGTTTCTGTATTTGAGTTTGCATATTGAAGGACTCCTGAAGAATTCTGTTTTTGTTGATGCATGCATCCTTGGGAACATGAATTAGGAGACAGGAGAATGGGCAGACTAGTTAGAGATGAATGGGAAATAGTTTGTCACGTGTAATTTCTCTTGCAGTTGACCCTGAAAACCAGTGCTATAAGCATCTTTATGTGTAAAATGGGTATCATGTTGCAACATTTTAAATCTGAAGTGTCAGTGTCTCTGTCAACCTTGCCTGAAGATGCCATTTTTAGGATTTTTACAGCTATGAGTTGATAAGGGCAACAAACACAGTGCTTCCATTTAAAGGCATAGCCTGTATGGCAGTATCTGTGGGACACTTCTTCTGATTTATATTCAAGAGTAATTTAGCTGTTTTTATAATTCTTCCTCACAAATCTCATAATGAAAGAAACCTGATGAATATGGTGATGAAAACTGTCTGCCAAAAGCTGCATAGTCTTAAGAAAACTAAGTTAAATTGAAGTCTGGAGAATCTAAGGTGCTTGCTAAATATAATGTAAATTTAGTCTCTCGCCAGATTGGAAAAAAAAAAGCCCTTTACCACTGATGGTAATTTGTCAAGCTTACAGGGAACTCCATCAATATATTTCAATCTGATCTGAAAACCTCTTTCCAAAAATGAAGAGTTTTCATCTTGCTTCTTACCCCTAGATTATTCCTTGAGAAAATCCATAAAGAAATATTAAGAATAAGCTGTGCCTGGAACTCTGTAGCTGACCGGCAGCATTTATTTAGCAGATATATTAAGAATAGTTGAAAATCTATAGGTTTTTAAAGCAAAAAATCTGATACTGAATCATGAGCTTGCCTAAAGTAAACCACTGTTAATTTGCAAAGAAACCATTTGCCATTAGTCTTTTGTGAAATGGTCGTTATCAAGCTGCATAATAAAGGACTGATGGCATCCTTTACTCCATGTACAGGAGTTTTTTCCAGGATAAATGGTATTTTATTAGAATCTGTTTTATAGTACTGTGAGAAAGAGATGTTTAAATAGGAGTGGATTAGGAACATAAAATCTTCAAGTATATTAGAAGATAGATTTAAACAGTAGGGAGTCTGTGGCAACAGATGAAACAATTTGTTCTGAAGAACTCAGGAATCTTTTACTTGAGCAGGAAAAGGTGTGTATTTTAGTTGCAGTAAGTAAGAATAAATGTCATCAGAAGTAGTTGTAGTTTTAGAGCATGGAAAAAAAAATGACATGAAGAAAATTACCTGGAGCCATTTGTTTCAAATTACATTAATGTGCATATTTTCACATGTGCTGCTCAGATTTCCATTTTAAATCATTTCCATTCACTGTCTCTAAGTTCACTGCACTTAGTTACTAGAATTCCCTTCTTTGCATTGGACAAAATTTACAATCACCTCTGCTCTGCTACATGTTGACAGCTATCATTTGAAATTGATAGAAGAGTGTTTCTGTTCACACAGATTTGATGGGAAGTTATCCTTAGAATTTTGGTGCTGTTATATATGGACATTTTGTGTAGAAAAACCACCGAAGCAGCCCAGTGTAATTCACTCTGATGCTTATGGAAGGTTTAAAATTTTAAGAATGAGTTATTTCCAAAATTGTTTATTCAGTCTTCTTAGTTCCAGAATGTGTTCACAGACCACTAGAGTAGTATTAACTAATCTAGGGCTATTTGCTGTTTGATTGTTTATATTTTGGCCACTGTCCTGAGTATTTCTTGGATTCTGACATTAAATTACCTGCTGTTTAAATGTTTCTCTTGCTACCTTCATCAGGAAATCTCTGCAATTATTTTGGCAGCTTTAATTTCTTGGGTATCTGAATTTTAGTAATAAAGTGTTTCTTGAGCTGATTTTTTTTAAAAACAATATGCTAATTTATACAATGAAACTTTTTGTTCACAGGATAAGAAATTTATTCCAGAGCTTATTTTCACATTAAAGTTTCAACTTGGAATCTTTTTTATGATTGTTAGTAGGTATGAGAAACACATTTGACATTTACCTATTTTAGCATATTTTACACATAAAACCTGCATCCAGTGAAAAGCTTCTTCTTCATGAAAATGAGTCCTCAACTGGCACAAAATCACATATAAAGACAAGAAGAGTGATCAGGGGAGAGAAGGCTTTTGAAGTTAACCTTCCCTCATTTATATAGCTGTATAATTTGAAAAATGCTGGTATATTTATTTATTCAGTATTATTATGTCAGTTTTAAAGCTGATTTTACTTTCCACAGTCCATATGTATTCTCTGGTACCCAGGCTAAGTTGAACTAGCAATATTTGTAGAAATATGGGAAAAAATTCCTTACAGAAATAAATCTGAGTTGTATTTGATTAAAAAAAAAAAAAAAAGAGGTTGACAGTTTCTACACAGGTGCTGGGCCATGAAGAAAGAAAAAAAATCCCATTAAATAGTGGCATAAGTGATAGAATTATATACTTAATTACTACAAAATGCTCAGATTCTGAATTTAACTTCTTTATACAGCTGCTTATTCCAATATGTGGCGCAGTGATTCTCTGCATGTAATCTTCCATAGCTGTTAAATTTTGGAGCATCTTGGCATCTAATACATTTATCTTTTTAAGGCTGCCTAAACCTCAGGTGGTTGTATCTCACTGAGTGTAATTGTGGATGACCATGTTATAATGCTCTAGTGCAATTACACTAAATCTTCTCATTTTCGCTTCTTTTCTTTCCTTCAATTTTTTTTGCCACTGTAATTGTTGCAATGTAGTGACTATTCTGTGGTCATGTCTCCAAGTTTAATAGAATAATAAACTAATTATTTATAAGTATAAAATATATATAAAAATATATATAAATATAAATTGAATCTTTATCTGGAATTAATTGTTCCACTATTTTAACAAAAAGAAATGGCACCAGATACTCAGTTTGTCCCGAAGTAGGCACCAAATTAAAGGGATAGTTTTGAGAGCTTTGACCAGAGCTAAATTTCATTGCCTATAGCTATGCTTTTAACTAAATGATCTCCCTTGCCTTTTCCACCTCCTTCAAGCAATGTCTATTTATGTTTAAATACAGCTTTAATTATTCCAAGTTGAAGCTGTTTTTTAAACAACCTGACCTTGGGACTTGGGACTTTCCACCTTCAAAATGTTTTTTGCTGGGACAGTCAGACCAAGGCCCACAGTCTTTCACTACTGGCTACTGCCAATGTGGTATCTGAGGAGAGCAGTGTTGTGCAAATACTTCCCTTTCCTTTGTATTTTTATTAAATCTGTATTTAATATGCCTCAATATTCCTGTTAACTAATGGTGCTATGCCAGGAGCAGAAAAGCCTCCCATCACCTCCGAAGCAAAATATTGTGTGAGACTAGAACTATTCTAGAGTTTGGAAAGCAAATGATAGGAAAACTTATTCAGAAGAGGCATTCCTGGAGAGAGACCCCTGTTCCTTTAACTAGTGAGATGAAAAAAAAAAATCAAGGTTATATTTCTAAAGGGAAAGGGAAGGAATATAATAGTGAAAAGGCAGAAATTTTGACAGATCTATACCTGCTCTTTTTCATTTCCTTTCTCTGTTCTCTGGACTTTATTCACTGTGAAAACTTAGCAGCTTATTTAACCTCTTCCTCTTTATTTGAACTGCTAGAAAAGCAAATATGTATGTATTTTACTTCCAGGAGTATTACTGGTAAGAGATCTACATTTGAACTTTGGCAACAATTGAGATTTTAGATACAGATAGAACAGCTTGGCATTAATTTCAATATGCAGCTTGTGCTTTTGTAGTGATTCTGTATCTAAAATTGAAAAGATACCATTTAAAATTAAAAAACCTGTGATGCATTTTTCTGAGCTATGGCGAATATAGGTAATGCAAAATTCAAGAACACTCTGCAGTAATAGGATAATAAATATTTGCCTGTCAGCTGGAGACCTGAGCTGGCCTGTGCTTTTGTTGTTTTATTCGTTTTGAGGAAGGAATATCTGTTCTTTCCACTGAAGGAAAAAATGTGTTTCACCTTACCCAGAAATAGCTTTCAGTTATTTCCAGTTTCTTGAATTATTTTAATCATGTACATTTAGTCAGTTATATTAATTAATTAACATTTTCTCTCGTTCTTCCTGATTCCTCTGATTTCTTTTCAAGGTTTTCTCTATTGAACTTGCTTCCTGTCATGTGTCATGCAGCTCCAAATCCTTACTAATTGTTGATATTTAGCCATAAACTATGACAGTCTTCATGAATGAAGTCACTTTGCCTTTTCTCTCCAGACAATTTGTGTGGAGGTTAGATTTTTGACAGAGAGAAAAAATGGCAAACCTGTTAAACAAGCAAAACCTCTACCAGGATTGCTGGGTGAAAAAAATTAATTCACTCTCATGGGAAGTAAACTGAACTTTTGCTTCCTAAATATATTTCATACTAACAGTGGCTCAGGTAAATAATTTTCATTGTGCAAGTGACAATGCAAGAATCTTTTTGTGAAATGAGCCAGAGAACTCAGCCTTTCTCCAGCATTCCAGTGGACAGCAATTCTGTCCCCTTCTCTTTATGTTGCCAGTTACTGGTGGAAAATAAAGGGAAATCAGAACATTCTTTGCCTTACTTGATAGCTTACTGAAAGGGATATTTTATGACCTTTTAAGGCCTTGAAAAGAATGAAATAAATTTAGAGTTTGTCAAGTGAGTTGCTTCATTGTAGAGTGGGTTTCTTTGGCTTTTATTGAGAACAAACCTGTAAAACTGTTCAAGAAGGAATATTGGTTTAGACTTGGAAAATGTGTTTCTGAAAATGTTGGCCTTTGATATTTTATCTTCCTTCACAATATTAGTTGGCAGCATTTTCCTCCATTATAACTAAAGTCATTTTACAGTGTCCTCATTGCAGTAGAAGGAGCTCGTTATCTCAAAACTATGTGTTCAAGGATAATCTGAGCTGTTATAATTTTCACCTACTTTGAAATTACTTTGTGTAGATTCCAAGTTATTTGTCTTTTTCCCCCTCTTTTCTATCTTACTTTATAGAGTAAAAGTTTTGAATGTTATCCATCCAAGAAAGAATAATCTTTGTTGGAGAAGGATGCATGATACTATCTTGTACCAGTACTGGAGACCCATTTTAATGGGTTTCTTCTTTTCTGGAAACAAGTAACAGCGCAATGTCATTACCAGTGCTGTAAATATCATTACAAGTTGTTCTATTTCGGCTAGATATTTGATCTGTGATTTTTCAGCAATTTATTCAAAATATCTATTACTTCTACTACATATTTTAATTTATATGTTCATCTCGTGGATAGTTTGCCATACCCATGCAACTTCTCTTATCCTATTTTGTGCTAAAGCATAGTTTTAAAAAGTGATTCTATTTATAATTTCAATTTCTATATATTTTTAACTCTGAAACGTTGAAATAGAAAGTTCTCAAATAAGAATGCTTCAAGCAGGTAGTAAGTGTATTGCCTTCAGAGCCACTTAAACCTTCTACCACTGTTCCAGCATCAAAAAGGAACATTACTGGTGCCAGAGCTGGAATTTACCTAATCCAGATAAGGAAACAGAGTTTCCAAACAAAGTGATTATATCAACATCCAAAATTGAATCCAAGATCCGTTTGGGGAGAAGATGAGCATTTTAATCTTAAAACAAATTGGAAATATAAATTAAATATTGGGACTATTACTGGACTTTATATCATCCTGACTTGCTTGTATTGAAAAAAAAAAGATCTGTATTGTAGGCAGGAACAAACATAAAAGGGAGTTAAACAGAGTGGGATGAGGGAAGGATGCTAATCATTCACAGTTGCATAGAAATATTGCAGTACTTGAAAAGTAGTGAGACTAGCTGAGGAAATTGCATGAAATGTATTTATTTATTTACCCATGTTATGGCACTGTTAAAGTGCAGAATTGTCCTTTCAATTGCTAGGAAATGTAAAATTTATGAAAACAAAATCCAAGTATTCATTACAGTAGTCTGAAAAAAGAAAAAAAGCTGCTCTGAGGACAGAGTTTAAGTAAATTATGTATTGAGATGCTAAGGAGTGACTTTTGAACTACCAGTGAAAAACAGGAGCTCTTCATGAAGTGCTTGAAGTTTCACTAACTTCTATTTGCTTTTGAGAAGCTTATGCATGTTTCATATACACTAGTGTTCAAATATATGGTGTGGTTTTATTTGATAAATTTCATATCCTGAATATTCTACACTTGGTCATCCGGATAATTATTTTTTTTCCTGAATTGCTTAAGAAGGTAAATTTTTACTGCCTCTGTTGGTCAGCTTGTTCATGCAGTTGTTCTCTACAACCTTTTGCTGTCTTTTGCATATAGGAACTACTTTAAACCATGTTTGATGAAGCTCTCAAAGATATGAAAACTGTTCTGGATATAGCAGAGCTGTATTAGGGTTGTGAAGAGAGTAAGTCTCCCTACCATAAACTGGTTGCTGGTTGCCAGATACTCTGTGTAAAGCTCAAGGTATAGGAAACTTCATCTGCTCAAAGTGCAGGAAGCTTCACTTCTCTTGCCTGCTGTGAATTGTGTACTTATTTTGTTTAGAGTAACTTATGCCTGCGCATTTCTCCCTGTGATTCTTTGGATGTGGATTTCAGAGAATGTTGCAATAGCTTTTTGATGGGTAGACTTAGCTGGTGGGATGCTTTCTCCTTGACCATATGTAAATTTGGGACTGAAAAGGGTATTCTTGTCACATTCAAATGTGCCACTTTCAGGTAGATGAGTTGTCAGGGAAGAATGGTACTTAGCTATGTTGCATCATTTCTATTTATCAAAGATACCATTCTTGGAGAACTAAGGCTATTGATGTAATAGGCAGTTTTCTGGTAAACAGGTAAAAAGTTGTACTCTTTTTCTCTCAGACTACTGTATTCACCCTTCTTTTTTTCTTCCTTCTTGCTTGCAAAACTCTTTGACAGATGCTAAGGTTAATGAATTTTAATTTTAATTTGGCCTTTTCTTTGGGTTGCTGACAGTTTCTTCTACACCACAGAGACCTTTCTTTTCCAGCTCACTTCTTGTTTCAGTAAGAAATAGAGTATCTGATGGAAGCTTCTTCATGAATTAGTGAGCCCCCTGGAACACAGCCAAACACTGTCAGAACTGGCTCCCTGATTCCCAGTCCTGTGTTTTACCATGGTGTGAGAGATTAGATTCATTAACCTCTCATTAGAAACATGTCAATGCTAAAATCCCACAGCATGCTAGACTCAGCTTATTAGAAATCCCAAAAGGCCAGTTAACATTAAAGAATTAACATTTCGTATTCTAGAAGTTAATAGTAGATTCCTCTTTTGGCTCCATTCCATTTCATTGATGTGGTAACTTCTTAGGTGTTTTTCCCTTTAGAATTAGCAAAAATGTTATTTATCCAAAAAGAATTGTTTGATAAAAAAGTTTTTATCGTTGTAGAAATAGAAGCACTTTCAGTATAAAAATGGTACTTATTGTAACATTTTCTACATATGTATGTGGAGAGCAATGCATATATAGAATATGGTATACTTTTAAAATATAATAACACTTTCTAGAGTTATCTCTGTACTAGTGATAACCTATACAGACTTTGCTATTTTTAGAAGAGTATTAAATCCTATTTTAGCAGGTCTACATGCATCTAGATATTAAAGCACTGGGTTTAGTTCCAGAGTTCATAGTCTAAGGTAAAATGAAATATAATTTCCATTGTCTTTTGATCTCAGGAGCTTTCTTCTCTAATGAGAATAAAGATTGCAAAATAATTTAAGTAAGATGGAAATCATTCTACATCAGTCATATTACATGGCTTCTGCTCAAGCTTCATGTGAATGCTGGTTAAAATCCATAAAACAAGAAGTAAATGACCCTGTACTAGCAATACATTTTTGTGTGTATTCATCTGCTACTGTGAGCAAAAAAAGAAATTTCCATTTTGTGTGGCTATTATAAGAAGCATGAAAAAATGCTTTTGAATCGCTTAATGTCATTGCTTGAAATGTAAAACTGTATTTTCAAAGACATTGCACTTTGTTATTCAGAGCCACGCTTATCAGCCACCATTATTAGGACATTTGGCTGCTATTTCAAAGTACAAGAGTGGAACACGGGGTCATTAGCAGGGAAATGAAAAAGAATTCAACTGGCAAACCCCTGCTCTGCTCTCCCTGAGACAGTAACAAGAACAACCACAAGAAAAAACACAAGATCAGGGGGATCCTGTATTCCTCCCCTGCCATGCAGAAGGCAGTAACTTAAACAAAAAGAGTGAACAAGGACAAGTACCTGCTTGGAGCAGCAGGCAAATTCCCTCTTTGCCCACCTTGCCTTCCCACATGCTTGTACACAACAGTGATGAGGCTCTGGATGTGAAAGGTAAGTCAGAGGATGATGTGGATGAAAGGACTGGCACCTGCATGATGACCACCTCCACGAGGAAGAAAAGATGGGCTATAGTGATAGGTGACTCCCTCCTGAGGGAAACAGAGCGTCCAGTGTGCTGACCTTCTGTCAGGGTCCACACCACATGCAGAGTCCTGATAGGTTCTTTTAGGGATCTCAAAGCACAAAAGACACAGCAGGGGACAAAACCAGTTTACTTTTGCAAAAGATGCACTTTTATTTAGTGCCAACAAAATGCGATAGAGGGACGGAGAGAGAGAGACAGAGAGAGAGAAAAGGGGTTGGGATTATAGCTACCAAGACGGGCAGACGATCCTCGTGGAACCAGCCAATAGATGTCCGTTGCCATCCGGGGGTCTTTAGTTTAGTTGTTAGTTTGAGCGTGTCTATTATACTCTTTTCCAAGGCGTCGGGCGACTGGCCAAACAGGTGAGGACTTTCATGGATGCTTTGGGTTCCGTGGGGGGGAACAAACCCACAACAAGCCCAAGTGAGTCCTTGTCAATGAAACAAACACAGAGCACTCCATCTCTGACCAGTTCATTGTTCTCGCACCTGTGGGAGCCTTGTCGACTAAACATAGTTCAGTGCACCGTGACTATCCGTAAACCAGTATTCCTGAGAAACCAGTCCTGGTCCGATGGGCACCACCTGTGAACAATTGCTTGGCGTTCCTCCCATCCCTGACCAGCACCTTTAAACTGCAGCTTGAGGGGTCTTCTTAGGCTTCAGGCGAGGGTCGTTGGGCAGAGCAAACAAGAGGCTTTTAGATGGACTCTTACACCTTCCTCATAGGGAAGGGAAGCTGTTACCTCCCTACCACCAGGGCTAAGGACATCCCTAGGAGAGCTCTCAGGTGGGTACAGCCCTCGGGCTATTACCCTGTACTACTGTTCACGTGGGCAACGACAAAGCTGCAGCATGTTGTTCAAGGGCAATCAAAAGAGATGTCGTGATTTGTAAGGGAATTCAGATCTCACTTGTGGACAGGGATATTGGAAAACGGCAAAAGGGAATGATGTGAGATTATGTCAGTACTTCTTTATCCATTAGGAAGAGCTCATGGAATGCTGCAGCATCCATGGCACACTTGGCATTTTGTTGTGTGCTGCATCATTGTATGGCAGTAAATCTTTTGGCCACTGGCATCTGGTTCCAGAGGTTGTTCTCCTTCTTAATGTCAGTCCTGCAATTGTGTGTGTTTTAGCTATGTCTGAACAAGACCACTGCAGTCTCCCCTGAGGATGTTTTATCTTCACCCATAGGAACAGTCCAGAATATATATTTTGGTGAGATTACTGAGTGGCGTGTCTTTGGAAAGGCAAGCCTGAATCAACTATCTGAATGAAAAACATAGAAGTAATGGATTTACAGAAGTGTTTACCACTTAATTAAATGTATCAGCATCATTAGAAAAAGTAATTTTTTAAAATACTGAAAGTCACCATGGTTTCTGTAAGAGTAAACTGTGACCTTTTGCTTCTGGGATTTGTTTGGAGGAGCTCTGTTCCAAGTAATAATTTCATTTAGATTTGGATTTCTTTGCTTTCTTTTAGAAAGCATCTGAAAAAGTGCCTCAAAAGATCAATAAAGAAACACAGTTATAAATTGAACAGTCCTTGTTATGTATAATAGTAGTCACTGAGGAAATAGGATCAGAATGATCAGTGCACAGAATAAGTAGTTAACAACAGCATCATTCCTTTTAAGCGCTTTTTCAAAAAAAAAAACTTGAGTCATTCCAGAATCACATTCAGCATGTGTATATTTTCCAGTTGTACACTATTGTCAGTATAATTACAGGGTTTTGTTGTCAATTTAAATGTTTTATTTTGAAGAGTTGGATGTTAGAATATTAAAGGTTTTGATTAGATTATATTAAAGATTTAGATTATATGAAAGGTTATGATCAGAATTAAGAGTAGCTTTCTTCAAAGAAAATTCCAACCAGTAATTCAGTTTGTTTCACAGATTTAGTGAAGTAACACAAGCTTGATTTCTGCAACAGAAAGTTGTACATGTCTTAACAAAGCAAGTATGAAAATACATTTCAGTTGCTTTTGTTCAGTGGTTTGGTGTTTGTAGTGAGGATCTTTTTCAGGTTTGTTATGGTTTAGGTTTTTCTTGAGGGTAGTTCACTATTACTGTTTACAAGAAGCCAAGATACATTTCCCTAGAAGAGTAAACAGAAGAGCAGCTGTTCAGTAGAATAACTATAAAGGAAGAGAGATCACTTCTGTCTACTGGTGATTCCTAGTTGCATTTATGCTTTTCAGTTTGAGGAATTCCTGATCTGCACAATTTGAAAGTCACCTATGAGATGTGTCTTTGTACAACCAATTGGAACTCCCATAAGATTTGTAAGGAGTTTTAATTCAAGAGGGTTTTGCTTTCTCTGGAGCTAAATATTGGAGGTAATATAGCATATTGCTTAAAAATAATGACATATAAAATCATATTTGTTCACAATGTAATAATTCTTGTCTGCTTTTATGTGCAAATAGAAACTTGGGTTCACTTTGGTAATTTCTAGAGAGTGTGATTTACCAGGAACTTCCATCGAACCTGAAAAGCAAAGCCACTTTCTACTCATACATTATCCTGGGATATTATGTAAGCAGTGTTATTTTCCAGGATTGGCATGGTTTTATATTATTTTAATGTGTTCTTTTGCACAGATGTGCTGCATTTCAGTGATATTTTTGTAAGCTCCTTGAGATTCAGTATTGAATTACCTTATTTCCAATATAATTTAAGGACCTTAAGTCTCAAAGGTCTTTAAGGTCTTTAACTGTAAATGCCTGCTGATGTTCTATGTCTGTATTTTTGGAACTGAAGAATGCTTTGGAATCTCTGCTGTTTATTAGAGGTTTAGGGCTTTTTTTTTTTTTTTCCTGTTTCATATGAAGCAAACCAGTGTATCAGAGATTAATGTTTTCTGAAATTGTAGTGAGTATTCTCACAAGTGTGAGGATCTTCTACTGATACACTTACAAAGATGCAATAAAAAGGGTACTTTAATGTATGTTGTAAAAAAAATTTGCCAGTTTTCTGGTGCATGTCTTCACGGGGTAAGGTCACCAATTACACAGTATATTTGGTTAAGAGGCCAGTTGAAAATGAAAGGAGGTTGTTTCCAATCTCTCTGTTCAGTCACAGTTTAGCTTTCATTTTATATTCCTTTATCTCCAGATAGATTGAACTCTGGGATATAGCACTGTTGGCAACACTTGCTGATTAAATTTGCCATGACCTCTCAATATCACAGGGCCACACAATTTTCTTTCTCCTTCTAGCTCCTCATTATTTTAGTGGCATCTTTTGCAGTTAGGGAGGTTTTTTAACTGATATTAGTGAAACAACAAGCACTGTAATTTGGTGAAAGCTTGGGATGTTGATCATACATTGTGGCTGCTGTTCTCTTTCTTACAAGAGCTGTGTCTGCTTTACTTACAAGTGTTTGGGAACGTTGGAAAAAAAAGGGATTTCCTTTGGAAATGTTTTTTTAGTAAAGTAATTAAGTAATTGTTAGACCAGTGTTTTCTTTACATACATATTCATGGAAATTAGACAAGCTTAGAACCTACTGATGTTAACAGGCATGGTGTTTAAGCTAGTTACAAAGAAAACTTTGAGTCCCTGTATGACCAATCCATACTAATGAATCCATATAAAATACTGAACTTTGAAAAAAACTTAATGTTAGAGAATAGTAGATGTTTCCTAAGGCAAATTTAGCACACTTGACATTCTACCTGAAAGAAGCACTTCCGAAAAGATACCTTGGTGAGGACTTGTGTGTTAGCTGTTTTTCTGTTGCCATTTCTAGTCTTACTGAGTCATCCTTCTGAACATAATCTTCCTGTAGGAGAATTTGCTTCTAAAGTATATGCTGGGTGATCTACTTGTGTATAAACTGTGATTGCATAACAGACCTCTGCAATGTGTTTTGCCTAAGTGAAAGTTGGAAATTACTTCCTATTTGTTTACTGTCCGTTAGATCTGAAACTTTGGCAAAATAATTGTTGCAGCTTTGAGCTTTAAGATATCCAGTATTTCCATTAGTGATGTTTTCTGGTTGAATCATTTATAACCTGGCAATTTTGGCTAATCCAATGATTGTGTACAGTTTCTGAACAGCTCTTTTACTAAAGCACATTCATATATGCATTCAATAATTATCTCAGTAAGCACATCACATGCAGTGTTTATAAATGGATACGGAATCAGCTGTATGTCCCTTACATTATTGTGTGCTTTAGAACTAAGGCAAGTCTGGCCTTCCAGTGTCTGCCTACAGTCTCCTTTTCAATTACTTTTACATTCAGCGGTCATTGTTCCTTATAGGAGCTTATGTAAGCTTTCTATTTTTGTCTCATTCTAGCTGTGGCATATGAATAACTTCTAATGCTCTCTAATAGCAGTGAAATTGCAAGTACATTTTTCAGGATGTTTTCTTACTGAGATTTGCTAATGTCTGCAATTCATAAAGACCTCAGTGGTCAAGCTGACTGTTCTGCTGTCATTCAGCAGAAGACAGCTGTGTGGTAAATTGACATTCAGAGGCTTGTAGCTAATTACACTGGATAATAAGTATACTTCCTTTAACAGTAGCTATTAACAGAGGGTATGCTTTGTATTTTATGTATTCTTTCAAGATGATGTAATTTTGAAAGTGATATCCAGGGAAAGGTGGCTCAGCACTTCTTAAAAGATGTTAAGGAAATGTACCTTGAGTGGTATCAAAGTGCCAGTACTTGACAGAAAGGCATAATTCTAGTGATGGACCAACAGAAGCATAACTGTCATACATCAAGGGAGTATTTCAAGATCCAAAATATATTATTAAGGCATAAGATTTTGACTTCTGTAAAATGAGAGTTAGGTTGCTTTCAGGTTATTTAGTGGTCTGCCGAGAGAGCAAGTTTTAGTATCTGAATCACTCTCTTGAATAACACTTGCCAAAAATTGTATGTAAACATTGTATGTGCTAGGACATTTTGTCTCCCTTTTTTCATGTGTCTGAGGTGCCTGTTCCATGTATTCTAAGTGCTTTACACGATCATGGAGTGTTTTTTGTGGAGTTAACCTTTGTAGCCTAATGTGTTCATAGAAAGAATCAGGAGAAAATTACCCCCTTGCTTTATGATCTAAAGGTGATGCTTACCATCAAAAAGAATTCCCATGTATTCCATCCCTGTAGTTGCTACTGTCGTCTGTATTCTCAGTGCCGTCTTGGCTGCCTTGACAACACTTGCATGATGTGCTGATGCTTGACTACTTTTCCCTACCTCTTCTGGGTCTTTTATTTTTTTTTAATCATGGGCCTTTTTCCTCTCTCTTTTTGTGTACAAATTTCACAGATTCAGTGAAAGATGTAGCAGTCATCTTGGGGCTGAGTACAAGTGGTAGAACAAGTATGCCTAGAATTTAAAATACTCTTAAGCAGCATTCCTCTCTGGGGAAATGTAGGCTGGGTATGCGGGTGCTGGATGATGGAAGAATATGGATTCTACCAGGCATGCATTAGTGTGCTGTACTGTACTGATGATGCTGACACATAATGTTGAAGGGCTCAAACCACCATAATTTACAGCCATTCTTAAAACTGGACTGTTTTTCACTTACTTTGGGCTGTTTCAGTTGCCTTATCAGTGCTGGGTAAGAGCACATGGCTTCTTTCTTTTTTAAATACCTCTCTTTCAGTGCTGTGATGTTGCTGTACTTCAGCTTTGTGGAGAGCTTTTTGTAATCTTAGGTTGCCCTGTCTGGCTCTATGACCTATTGCAAGAGGCTGATAGTCTGGATTACTAAGCAGAAAACTATAGTAAAATTCTTGATGTCTCTTCAGCAAATTTGTCTTTTTCCATTATATGGGTTTCCTGTACAATATCTCTCTTGTCCATCTTCCTTTATTCTAAACACTGTCAAAACCAGTTAGTCTCAGCAAACAAAGAATATGGAGAAGGAGACCTCATATCTAATAAGACAAGAAATCAATCTTAGGGAGGGAGTGTTTAATGACAAACCCCACTTGTGTTATACATCACATGCTTGATTTCAAAATAAGGTTGTTAGGGAAGGGGAACCTGGGTTCATTCTACTCCTACTAGTTTGATGCCAGTGCCACTAACATACGCCCTGAGCCTGGAGAGGTTTGCAGAAGAGTATCTGCAGGGCAGCACAAAGGAATTCCAGACACTTCAGCCAGTAAGTCGTCTTCACTGAGGGTCCAGCTTAAATGCCTCTGTACAAACACACACAGCACAGGGAATCAGCAAGAGGAGGTAGAGAGGTGTGTGTCCCTGCAGGGCTGTGATCTTCTTGCCATCATGATGGCTGGAGCATTAGAATGGAAGGACAGGGGTTCTTTAGGAAGCACAGGCAGGCGAGGGTGACACCCTCTGTTAATGAGCAGCTGGAGTCCACGGAGCTGGAGCTCTGCCTGGGGATGAAAGAGAACAGAGAGCTTATGGGTCAGGATTAAAGGAAGAGTGGTCTTTAGGGAGGTAGTGCAGTAGGAGTTTTTCAACAATTCGTTGATATTTTAGTGTGTTTATTTTAGTATTCATGTGAGTGCCCTCATTCTCATGTCACTTGAAAACATTTAATGAAATGCATCATCTTGTACTGATTAGATACTATTGTATGGAAAATCTACTTGTATAGTAGTCTGCTAGATTATGAATATATAAGTCATTAACTTGCAAATTTATTGGCAGAAGCATCTTCATAGACTTCAGTGTTATGCATCAACCTTCTGCTTTTAAGCTAGAGAAATAACAGTTTACTCTCTCAATCTCCACACAGAGTCAAAAAATAAGACAATGGGCAGGCATAACTTAATTGCTTTTCTCCTTAGTTGCCTTTGAAAAAGACTGTACAAACTTATGATAAAATATACCTTATTAATTATTTAGGATTAATTAATTTTTCACTTTTAAGCTGTTCCTTATTCTGAGATGGTTTAATGAAGCTGGTCAGGTTGGACCTTCCAATACATTTGATTTCACACTTGGGAGTCTGTCTTAATGCTTTACATTAATTGGCTGCACTTAACCTTGTGTGCCAAAAGGATCATATTCATAGGAAGATGCATCCATTCCCTGGAACATGCACTCAGCTGGGCACTCGGCTAGCCTGGTGGAGCCAGTACTGTCCTTTCTACTGTTTTGTGAGAGCTGTAAAATTTTCCCTGAAATGTGTTCTCCAATTGGAGATTTTTTTTTTTGTTATTTCTGTGTGTTCAAATGGAGGTCAAAAAAAGGAAAGGTTTTCTGGCAAGTAAAATAATTAAAAAATAGTAAGATATTTATTAAGAATGCACACGCTAAGTTCATCTGCTGTCTGAGGTTTAGATGATAGGATCCTATAATGCAAAAAGGGGTGATCTTGAGAACACTGAAGCAGAACAGATGACTATGCAGTGTCTTTAAATAGAAAATAAAATAATGATGCTTCTACTTTTACAGATTTTGATGTCTGCTTTTTCAAGAAGCTTAAGGGACTGCAGTACTATCATACTGAGTGTGCACATATTTATATATATTCTGCCAACATAATTTCTGAGCTTCTATTAGCAATATATGTTGTTTGCCCTGACTTTAAGGACTTTACTGATGAGCAGTTTAATTTCAGAATTCAGCCAGGAGCTGGACTCTGCTCATAATTCTCTTATTTACTTGCATTGCCTTTGGCAAATTGCCTAATATTTGCATTTCTAGTATTTGAAAAATGCTAGTACTTATTTTTGTACAGTGCTTCTGGGGGAAGCTAGCTTTAGAGTGAAAAATTGCTGAATAAATTAGTGTTTATTTCTATATATTAAGCCCATCACTCTAGTATTTCTTCTATATTTAGTTCCTCAGGCAGATGTTCAATTCAATAATATTTTCTTTCTGGTACAATTCCCAAAATTATTTTCAGGGAACTGATTGTTATAGAGGTGGAGAAGGAATGAGAGAAACAATGGATGAAATGTCTCTGAAACACTTAGGTTTTTTATGCTTTCTGCACTAAATACATGGATAAATGATGTATTTTTATATCACGAAAATTAGTGGGTCTGTAGTAGCAAGAATGCTGCTACTTCTCAGTGTTTTCAGCATAATGTTTTGAATTTGGTTGCACTGGAGGTATACACAACAGCAAAAAATAGTCCTACTTGAGAATATTTTCCTTAGCTATTTCATTTAAAAAAAGAAAGTATAATGTACATAAATTGGGGATGTAAATGAGAGATCAGAGAAGTTCCCAGTGCAGCACAATGCCAGTTATATTTTAATGTTATGAACTACTGATGGATGAATATGTGTGAGATATACATGCATAAAATCTACCTGACATTTCTTTGAGAGCCTTCCTTTTCAAATTTCCTGATGCTTGTCTATTTAAAATCTACTTAAAATCTCATGCCTGTTGAGAAACTGTGACACCAGTTCAATTTCAATTTTACAAAGAAACATAATAATAATTTTTTTTGTGTGTAGAAAATACCAAATTAAATTCTATCTAATATATGATTAAAGGAGTGAAAAAGTTTAATGTAGCTTAATCAGAATTACCAAAATAAAAGTATCTTGTACAGAAAGTTGTTTATAATCAAGTAAAGCAACACTTACATAGGTTATGCTGTTGAAGAAAGACTTGAATGGGTGCAATGAAGATAATGTCCTGCAAAATTGAGTCTATAGTAAAAAGTGAGGGACAACAGTTCTTTTCTACAAATTCCACATGTGTGTTATGAGCAGCTGTCTGAAGGCTTGCCATCCTCTGCATTCTTGTGGGAGCTTGTGAAGGCAGGCTGATATAGCTGAGTATTTACAGAAATACAAACACACAAAGCCTGGTGCAGCTCAGGATTCAGACTTGAGTGTTCGTGTGCACTTGTAGCCACCCACTCATCACCTGCCTGCCTGATGTGCCGCTTTAGTAAGGGAAGCCCAGAGGAGCACAGCCACTGCAGGACTTTGGTGAGATCAGTAGATCTCTGGCTGCCTTCCTTCTCCTGCAAGCTGTCCTGGGGCAGACACGGTGCCAGCATGCAAGGATGTTTGGCTCTCCATCTCTCTAAAGCTGCCTTCTGCCCATGAACCAAAGTCCTTCAAAATGTGCTATGACAAATGATTAATTACTATATGTTAGCAAAAACTAACAAGCTAGTTATAACTAGTTTATTAGTGAAGCAAAGCAATAATGCTCAATGAAACATTAATTTCAACAGTGAGAAGATCAAATAGTAGAAGAGACATGCAGATGTATGTTACTCATACATGATTAATTACAGATATGTGCTGTGTTTAATCCATGCTGTGGCTACCCCAGAGAAGTATCCCCCTGCACCTTCCATTCCAGCTGACTGCAGGAGGGCACCCATCTGATGAGAATCGGGTTGTTCTGACCATCCAGCATAAACTGTCATAAAACAGTCAGTAATTATAAAATTACTTCAATCTAGGTCCAGCAACAAGAGTGAGATTTCAGTGCTTTTTCCCTTTGGATTTTTGTGCTGCCTCCTTTGAGGTTTTGTTTCTGCACACAAGTTCTGCCTGTTGGTGGCTGTTCCTCTAGGATTTTTTAAGTATCTTGGCCAAAAAATACAAAAGTTTTACTGAGATTAAGCAACTCATTTGTCCATATTTCATTCAAATTTTTGTTACTGCACATTTTGATGCTCTCTGATAAGAAGGCATATTTATCTTTCTGCAAAAAATAAAACGCTACATGGCAGATATAGACAGGAGCTGCCACCTCAATTAGCAGCAAAATAAATTTTCAAATATCCTCAATCAGCTGTTTCTATCAAAACCAGTTGCTGTTTCTAAGAAAAGATAGCATTCTCCAGGTTTTGGATTGTTGTTTTGTGGTTGTTTTTTTAATACACAAATCTCATTGCATTCAGATAATTAAAATGCCGTAACAGTTTTCACATTTCATTGCCTAATTAACAGCAATAAAGGCCACACTAAATCAGGATGAATCTGTAATTTCATCACTAATCGCACAAGTGTGAGTGTCAGAATCATAATGAGATGCACAAATCTGGAGGTAATGAGGCTGTGGCTGTCTGGGAAATTAGAGCAAGTGCTGGCACAAATTGTACAGCAAGGTTTTTTCCCATTTTATTAATTATATGCTTGCACAGGGAATTGTAACCAACTCAAATTACTCTAATTTGTGAAATTCATGCTCTAGCTATGAACCTGACATCTGAGTATGAAGTTGGGTTCCCCATCCCTCTCTCAGTGTAAAAATTGTGAAACATGTCAATGCCCTGAAATGTTTGTTTAGATGTGAAGATTTTGACATTCTGACTTTCTAACATTCTAACATTCTAACATTCTGTTGCAATGCTGTTGCATAATGACCGTTTAATGCTGGTGGGACCATCCTTCTTTGTGGGACACCAAGGCTTTCTCAGGTGGGAAGGAGTTGCAGTAATACAAAAATTAAGAGTATGGCAAATAAAAATATTTGGGTCGTACATAATGACTGGTATAATTTAATTTCTTCTCTTAACTGATGTAATACTTCTTTGATAAACTGAAAAATACCAACTTGGCTGTTTCAGTCAAGTGGAAGTATAGTTTTGCATTCTAACAAAAACCTGTTATAGTGCTACAGACTAATAAATACTGGTTGAAACTTTATTCCTCTGAGGTTGATTGATTTTATGAACAGATCATGCAAGTGTTTTAGACCAAGATGATTTAATGATTTGTGCTGAATTTGTCTTGAGGCTCTATGATAAACTGCCCAGTAACTTGGATGTTTATACATCTGAATTGACTTTTTTGGAACACATACACGTTTTATATTGATAACTGTGATCTTTCTCACACTGAAGTATAATTTGGTAATACTTGGTACCCAAATGTCATACTTTAGGCTTTTGTTCTAAACGCTACTAGACTGGTACATGGAAAACCTTCTGTAAAATGCTCATAGAATCGCTATTCATTGTATCTATATTCAGTTTCTATGCTGTAGTAATGTTTCTAATCAAACAGTTAATATCATACCTGCTGTGATTGCCAAAAGGGTTGTTCAGAAGGGGTTGAATTAATTATGTTTCCTGGGTTATGTTTGTTATGATTTTGTAAAGTTGTAAAAGTGCCAGTGAGTTTAATTATTATCTTCAGTACCACAATCAACATTTTAGAAGAAGAACATTGACAATCCCGAGTGAGGAGTGGGAAATGCTTGCTTTATTCTCTTTCCCTAGATAAAGTTTGTTACTAGGTGGTAGCTCCTTGTATTAGGAGTTAATAGCTAAAAAGTCTGTTCCAAAACCCTCCTCTAGTCATACTGAATGCAGCATTAGCTGTTGTAGCAGCCAACAGTGCTATATTCATTAAATCTGAGAGAGATACTATTTCCAGTTTCTGGTAGTCACCAGGAGGAGCTGGTGTGTATTACCATATAATGGATGAAGTTCCTGGTAAAAGACTGTATGAACAGCCATCTTGTTTGTGAAACATGTATTTCTTGGGATGAGAGCTGTCTTTCAGTCAGTCAAAACTACACCTTGATGTATTTCATTGCATTTTTGCTCCAGACTGGCATGTAGTTTTGCTCACGTTTCCAATCTGGTTAGGTCTTTTAGGTCTTTGCATTAAAGGAAAACAGTAGTAGCCTTGTAAAACCTACAGTAGCACAAAAAGCTTTTCCTCCATTTGTTTTTTTTTTTTAATCAGCTTAGTTAGACTTACTCAGTGCTCTGCAGATAGTCTGTGTCCTTAACCAATATGTGGGGTTTACCAAGGTACAGATGAAGCCATACTAAACACTACAAGCATAAACCCAGTACTCACATTTAATCTTTTATTGACAGATTGTATTAAAAGAGGTTCAGTGTACTTTTTCAAAGGACTTACTGATTGCTACTTCAGGAGAAAATTTTACCTGTGTCCTTTCCTATTTTGGACCACTTGCTCTTAAGAAATTTGATTTAAAAGTTGAAGTTTGACAAAACCATGGTTCTGACACCTGCTGGTTGTTCCATCTCAAGATGCTGTCTGTCAGATGCTTGTTTTCAGATTCCTATTCCCTGGTGAAAGATTTTGGAAATCACAAAGCTTGAGGAATTTTTGCCCTAAGAGGACAGGTGACGGGCTGCAGGGTAACCCACACAGTCAGTGGTTGTGTGCTCTGACCTGAGTTTATCCCCAGTCTTTGATGCATAGCAGGCATGTCCTCTCAACTCTGTCTTAGAAGAAAAACTTTCAACGGAAATTACGTCCTTTTTTCTCAATTCTTGTTCCTCAGATTTTCCTGAAAAGTACTAGATATTTTTTTAATTCAGCCTTGTCATGTACCTTTAAATACTCTGTGACCTTTTATTTGACTTTAAGAAAATTATGTTGTCCATCATATTGCTTCAGAATTTATTTATTATTTGCATCCCAGTACTGATGTGCTATAATCAGGAGCTAACACTCAAATTTTTTTTAGACCTTTTGCATGTCTGTGAATATCAAGAAGATTATGAGGTTTGGGAACAAGGAATAAGGGGAAAGGAAACTATATATTTTATCTTAACATTTATTTTCTAGACTAGTTTAATTTTTTTTTTTTTTTATATCACATACCTTTTTAAGTTATTTTGGTTGGAGAGAACAGAGGATGCTGTTTGGCATCCCAGAAAATCCCAATAGGTGAACCATGACATTGGTGCCATGAACAGAATGAATTCCATCTAGACATCATCTTCTTGGAGCTTCCAGAGTTTCTACTTATCTCAAGCATGGAACTGAGATGTGGGAAAGTGAATTTTCTCAAACCTAAAAGGCAGAACTGTAGACAGTATTCTCTTCCCAGGTTCTCATACATTGCCTCTATGTGAATTTAGTATCGTAAGGATCTTTGTGAATTTATACACTGAACTGGTGGAATTCTAGGAAATTATCAGAAAGCAATTGAGTGTATAAGAGGGTCTGGAGTAGAAGCAGCAGCTTAGCACTGAGAAATGAATGAGTTTTTATCTACAATTTACAGGTGGCAGTGCTAATCAGATATCTATCAGATATCTACATCTTCCTCTTCCCTTTCTTTTCCATGTAAGTCAGATGCCTTTTTGAAGGGTAAGAAATACTGAAACACGATTAAAAATTGAATAGCTAAGTTTATCAGTAAAGATGATCTAAAATAATTTGTGTAAAACTCTAAAGTTGCAGTATGAATTGCAGTTGACCTAGTTTTTTGTGACTTGATGAGCTCATACTGGCTTTAAAGGTACTTAAGCTTTTGTAGCATAAACTATTATTCTGAAATGTGATTATCCTGTTGAACTGTGGTTAGAACTCATTGTAACTTCATTCATTATTCAGAAGACTGTAGCCTTAATAGTAGCTTAAGATACATGTCATGTATTTGTAATGAATTAATTCACTTTCAGCATTGATCAACGCTTAATGTGTAATTAGTGAGCAGATTTAACAATCTGCTAGGATGATACTCTCTGCTCCATTGTGTTAATTTCTCACAAATTTGGGGCAGATAGAGGCCGCAAGAGAAAGGTTTTCACAACATCACTGTTGTTCAGCAAGTGAAGATAATATGTTGTGTATTGCTGGATTTTAGAGAGTAATATTTGTGTGTTGTATTAACATGGAGTTGTTACTGGAGGGCAAAGTAAGATGGAATATGCATGTCTAACACTGGTTTTAGAATTTAAATGTCAGGACTGCATAGCTGTGCTGCCTAAGGTTGTAGCGAGGTGGGGTCAGTCTCTTCTCCCAGGTAACAAGCAACAGAATGAGAGGAAATGGTCTCAGGTTGCACCAGGGGAAGTTTATAATGAAAAATTTCTTCACTGAAAGGGTGGTCAGACATTGGAACGAGTTGCCCAGAGAAGGAATGGAATCACCATCCCTGTGAGTGTTCACATGACATCTACATATGGCACTTGGGGACATGGTTTTAGGACTGAAGATGGCAGCTTTAAGTTAGCAGTTGGACTTGATGATCTTAAAGGTCTTTTTGACCTTAAAAATTCCATGATAAGAACATACAGTTTTAAAATTCACCTAGGATGACTATAGCAATAACAGGAATTAGATCCCTCTTTTGTGTGTGTTTTGCTATCTCACATTATCCTTAGACAGCAGGGTAATTGGAAGGTCTAGAGGGAACTGTTGCTAAGAAAACCCTACCTCCTTTACTTACACAGTTATAAGTACAGAAATTCCCAGGCATAACAAAGGTCAGCTATTGTACTACTGTTCTCCCCTCAGAACTTTACAGAGGTGTCCTGTAGAAATAATTTAGAGGAGTGTTTGAGGGCTTCTATCTATTCAGGCATAGAGTATTTGAGTATCTACAGAAGGAATTTATGAATGAATGTATGAATGAATACATAAATAAGTAAACACTGTATGCATTTGTTTCATATGAATTTCTGCAAGTATAGCCCCATTTCAGAACACTTGGCCTGTGCTCTTCAATGCTGAAAGCTTAAGCACAGCTGCCCCAAATGTGTATTGATAAATGGCTGTCCTTGGTTTGTGTGGGTCTGAAACCCCAAAATATACACAGCATTCAATAGGTTCTAACAAGCAAAATTGAGATGATATTCCTTATGTCACATTGATTTTCTGGGTTGCTCTGAGAACATTGGAAGAGCTGGTAATGTCATATGGACAGCTGTAGTACAGCATGGCAGTCAGCTGTTCACAGGCAACAGCTGAGCAGTTTTAGGGAGCACTCATGATGTGTTTAAAAACAATTTTCATATTACAAGCAATTAGAATAAGTGGTTTATGGAGAAAATGAAAAGTTTCTGCACATTAAATATAATTTTATTTCTTGAAATAGAATTCATATAAAGTTACACTGTATCTAATACTAATTATGAAATAGCATCGTTCTTCTAATTCCAGCTGGCCAAATGTTTGGTTGCTGAGTGTTTTCAGTGCAAATACTTGCTGAGCCACGTGAGATGTGAAATGGCTTGAAAAAAACAGTAATCCTTAGTCAGCCCATGAGAGCACTGACTTTCTGGGGTAACTACTTATCAAACCAAGACATTTGAAAGGCTTTAAATTTGTTAAAATTAAACAATTTTTAACAATTAAACAATTGTTTAAAATGTAGATTTTCCATACATTTTAAAAAGATTCTTCTGACTGCAGCTGTAACTTAATCTAATGCTCGTCATAGGAACTGTTAAGATGTAAAAACTGGTGTGTCATCACTGGGTACAAAACTGCAATCAGAGTCTCCTGTAAAAGGAATATCAGACAGGCAGAGTTTGGGAGAACACACTGCTCTAAACGTGAGAAGAATCACAAGCATCACTCACTGCAGCAGCTGTAGCAATTAGCCAATTAAACAGGTTTTATTGATGATCTGCAATAACTAATAAACTTTTAACGAGCTATAAAACACCCCATGGATCAATCTTGCTATTAACAGGCTGGATCATAACCAATACTTGTAAATTCTAACTAGCCTTATTGTTGGGATATGGAAGGAGTAAATGGACTGTATGCCAAATGTAAAAGTGGACACATAATTCCAAATAAATTCTGATAGTTTAGGGAATATTTATCATTTACTTCAGCAGATAAAACAATCATTTTGAAAAGGAAGGTCTGGGGGCATCTTTTTAACTTTCCATGTCATTAAGGCAAGGATGAGACTTCCAGCCATCAGACTATGGCACAGCCACAGATAAGCTGATAAAGAAACCAGGAAGGTTTGAGAGGATTACAGATTTTCTATAGTTCTATGTAATACAAAACCATCTCTAGGGAATCGCTGTTCTAAACCACAGGGCTTAAGTAACTGTAGTAACTACTTGCCTGGTATTGCATTTTTATCTGATTGGCTGAATGGTATTTTTCTCAACCCAAATGGTTATTTAATCTTACACTCTGGCAGCTTGGGCCTATTTTTTAAAGATAAAACTTTTTTTTTATTGCCTTTTTTTTTAAGATAAAAACATTGAAGGAGATATTTAAGGATTAAAAAGTTGTAGAAAGTAAAATGTTGACAGATGAGATATTCCTAATAGTTTTAAAATACCATATGTAGTAAAGAACTCAAGAAGTATTTAATCAGTATTACTGTTACAGGATAAATTCATTTGGATTACTAGGATTTTGAGTGACTGATATAAGGTGGAACTGTGAATTTATGGCAAGTTCTTACCAAATTTCCAAGCAGTGTCAATGTTAATAATTTGCATTTTTAAATTTCTGATGTTACATTTTCTTGTGGTTAGTCCATTACTGTTATTTCCATCATATGATTACCAAAATGTCGGTTCAGCTAAAGATTCAGATTGTTCAGGGAAATTGCCATGATCCATGGACATGCATCTAATTGTGCACTTAAAGACAGAAAATAATACTGCCTAACATAGGTACTCTTTCTAGCTCCATGCATGAAAAGCACTTACCTCAGTGTAACATAAAGTCCATACATTAAGATGTCAAATATTAAATTTTTGCACAAATTTATAGATTTCTACTCTTTGAAAAAAAAAAAAAAAAAAAAAAAAAAGAGTTGCTTCTTGTCCTGGAGTGTTTATCTTTCTCTTTGGTACAGTAATGTAATGGAAATTTTCTGCACCTAAAGTACCTAATGAGGTCAGAGGTTTTTGTAAATATTTGCTTGAGCACATTATAAGCATCTGTTACAGTTTGCAAATGTTTGGAGCTGGCAATAAAAATATTTGTAGATATAGCTACCAGAGAAAACATTCCCAGTGTAAAGTGTGTGAAAGAAACTGTGGCACAAAAAATTCTTCTCTCAGTAGATGAGCTATGTTGCAGCAAGAATCAGGCCTGTAACTATCCAGGCTGTCCCAACAAAAACTTCAGTTACACTGCAATTCTTGCTAGAAAATGACCTTTGGTTTCTTGGCTGTGAGTTAATTGAAGTATAAATAAATAAATAAAAACCACTCTACTAAGTAACATTTTAAGTGAAATATGTTACTGCAACAACTTAAGACTTACTTGCAACAAGTAAATAAACAAGAACCAATAGAAAGACTGTAGGTAAACCAGTAAAATGTTGGCTGCAGCTGACTTCAGCAGGTCGTTCTTGTTCCAAAGCCACTACAAAAACGATATAAATTCAAAACAGTACAGCATGTAAAATGCCACTTGGTGGTCATTTGGTTTGCATTTGCTGTGTAGTCAGGTACTTAAACTTTTTCATGTGGGCTGTAACCAAATCTTTTATCATGGGAGAGAGTGGGAGGTGGGGTATGGGGGTCTGTGGAGTAACACCAAAATTCATCTTTAATATCCTGTTCCTATGCTACAGAGTCAGTACACAGATGAGTTCTCCAGAACAGCTCACCCGGCTCTCCAAGATCAATTGAGAGGTTTACTTTCAATTTGCAGCAGTTCTAATTCATGTGCTGAGATTTCTTCAGGCATCTCACAGAAAAATTAGGTTACTACAGTTGGGTCTAACCTGGAACAGACTTTGCAGGAGCTGCAGACAAAAAGGCTGGGCAAACAATGAAGGTGTGGCACAAGCACCACTTGGTTCCATTGCTGCATGTGCAGATTGCTGGGTTTGAAGTTCACCATCATCCTTGTACTCGTACCTTTGCTGGGTCTCGGTTGCTTACAATGCTGTCACTTTCCTTGCTTCCCTGACAGTTTTCATGGAGGCAGATCCTTGTTTATTCCTTGTAATGGATTGCACTTTGCAACTAAGTTCCTAGATGTGCGTGAATCCTGCAAATCCACTGTTAGCACAGACTCTTCCTGAGCCCCTGCTGTACAGTTTCATTTTGCAGTTTGTCTTGTCAGATATTTCTGTTATTTAGAGAAAAAATTAACAAATAAATACCCACTGGGTTTTGCTAATGGGTCCAAGAAACAAACACTCTTTCACTTTAGCTAGAAAAATACATATACAGAGAGCATAATAATAAATGCTTGTGTATTTCTTATGGGTTTATTTTCCTCAGTAAAGTATTGTTTGAAGATAAGGTCAGAGCCTCTATAAGTTCATTATTCCCCTCCTGCACAAAATTTTTACCCTTCTGCTTAGGAAACAAAATATTGTCTGCTTATTATTTTCTCGCTGAAGAGCTGTTATGTAAGCCCTCCTTTTATAATCCTTTGTCTCTGTTTCCTAGGCAGCCTTGTCTGAGGATCCCAGTTCAGTAGTACATTTAGAGTTAAAAGTGAAGTGAGTTTTGTCTTATGTAGCAAGCCCTCATCCAAGGTAGCTCCCTCTGTGAAGCTGGTCAGCAAATGGTTGTTTATTGCACCTGGCCTTGGAGAGCAGATGCTGTTCTGACAGAGAACTGCAGTGTGTGCACCCTGAGGCCATAACTGCTGCCACCTTTTTATAACCTTAAGCAAAATTCATAACTTAGTGACATTCTTGGAATTGTCAGAGGTGGTTGATGGAAATGCATCTTGAAGAAATGATATTTAAAAGATTTATTGGGAACTACATTGTATGATTTGTACTGCAGAAAAGGTTGTGAAAAGCTCATTGCGATGTTGCTTTTGGATACAACGTGGATGGAATGGCAATGCAAAGCCTTGTTAATGCAAGTGACAGTGACACTGTATTTGCTAAGATATGGATGTGGAAGAAGCAAAGATTTGTGACTTTTACATAATAGTTGATCAATGGTAGGATTTGTTTTTGCTTACATCTGTAAAAATTATGAGGAGACAGACTGCACACATCGTTTTTTAAGTTGCTGTAAGCAGAAAAGAAATTAGGTGTACTGGATTGCCCAAGTTCAGGTTTTCATTTGGATTACATTTGTAAATTCTATTTCTCTATTTTGAAAATTTTAATTTTCTATGTTTACATAGTTAACTATTTTGTTACTCTTCTGACTTGCACAAAATATAAAGGGGCTTCAAAGCACTGGGCTTTTTTTACACCTCTGTAGTGAAATGGAGAAAGAGAATGAAGTATTTCAGTCTCACACTTAGAACACAGTTTGATTTTGATCTTTTTCCTATTCTATCTAAATTGCATAATTTGCACAGGTTAGATATTACTAATGTAAAAATTGTTACTCTGGGAGACGTGAAGACATAGAATCTTTAGGTTGGTAGTTGCCTAAAATATTAATTAGAAGAGTGATAAAAGTTATTTTCTTAACTAGCAAAGCTTTATGCTGACAAAACCCTAGTGCAGATTCATTTATCTTTTTGTCCATTTTACTTATTCTGATGAAGTAGCTGATTCAGGTGCTGCCAATAAAATCTTGGTCAGTCCTGTAGTTGTGTTTTCATTTGGGAGGCATCACAAAGTGGGGTTAAATTGTGATGTACAAGTTGACTATTTATGTATGTACCATTTCATAGATTACCCTGGTTTTCTTGACAGGGAAAATAGTTTTATTCTTTTATGGGTTTATATCTTATTCTGAAATGTTGCTTTGTTAATTATTAGTGTGTGAAACTTTGAGGGATTGTGCAGTTACAGGAAGACCGAGATTATCCTATGTTTTAGCCTAAAACTGCAAACTGGCAAGAAATATGTGTGCTTTGCCATCTCTGAAGTGCTTGTTATTTATGGAGTTTTTGTTATTTTGTTGTTTTCATTTCAAAAGTAAAGAATTCTCATCTTTCACTTTCATTTGCAAGTTTCCAGAATTTTTATCAGTCTGCACTTCTTCCACAGCATCAAGTGTTGTCTCTCATGTTCATGACTTGCAGTTATGAAATCTCTGAAGCAAATCTCAATGAACTTCCAACAATAATATTCAGTCATGGTACCATTGTAGTATTACCTACATTTATGATACTGGGTTTCATTAATAAAGTTTTAGAATGCCATAGTATGTTAGTATGTTCTTCAAGTTATGTTTAGAGTTTTGCAAATAATATGTTAGCTGCTTTTTTTTTTTTTTGCTGATTGGAAAATAATTCTGATGTGTTTGTTTATTGATAGAGAAGTTAAAATCATTGTAACAAATCCATTTTTGTCTTAACTGATGTTACATTGGCAGTGACTTTTTTAGAGCCAGTTGGTAACAGTCTGTTTTGAAAATTAATATGTTCTCAATAGGACAAGTGAAAAATACCCCAAATTACTAGAAAATGTAGCTTATCTTTGTTGACTTGCTGAAATACCATAAGAGTGATTAAAAATTACAGCCATTTTATCAATGTTCTTACATTCCAAGGTTTAATAGACTTTAATTCAGAAAAAAATACGATAATTTTAATGGCAAGTTACTATTACAGAAACCATATATAAATGATAAATCATTACTTTCTCTCTCATTAAGGCATTTCTCATATAAGCATGGTGTGTATTCCTAAAAAAAGGGTTTTACCAAATTTCAGAACTTGTGATCCTTTAATTATGTTGTACAATTACTTCAGCAAATTAGAGCAGTAAGATGCCAAATCTGCTGCAATTAACATTAAGAACCTTGTTCTATTTCTAATGTTTTCTAAACACTGTAAAATTATTACACTTACTTAGATTCACCTTGGAGTTTGGTGTGTTTCCAGGCAAGGCTTATGCACCAAACCAGCACTTGCTGGAATATTATTCAGTATCTCATCTACTCTTTTCTGATTTCTCCTCAGTCACAAACTTTGCTGGGGATTGACACATTCTGTTAATGCTTGTTCCCACATGGAGATTAAATCATGACTGATGGAACTGTCCCAGACCTTTCCATTTACCTAGATTTCTTCCTCATCTACTGCAATTGCACATACTTGCCCTGTGGGAAAACAAAATTGAAATAGGTGCTAAAACCACGATGAGTTTTACATTCACCTAACTGATTACAGTACTTATGAGCAAAGTAATACAAATTATTCCTGGTTTGTTATTCATTTCCTGGTTTAAAGGAATGTGTAGCAGACAGTGGTGTTGGCTGGAAATTGGCAAGGGCTGGTTAAATCTGACCCTTAGCTGAATACTGCTGAATGATTTGTTGAAATGTTCTTGATAGATATCATGAGCTTTCAAACACCAGAACTGGGGACTGCATTCAGAATACTTTATGAAGTTAGTGAAACAGTTTATCACTTGTAGTTCCTGTTTCTGTGGTTCTTTCTTATTAATTTCTAAAATTTAGTTTGACATCTTGGCAATTTTTGAGTGTTAGACTGATGCTGACAGAGAACAACCTATATAAACATCAGGGTCATTTTTTTTGGGGCGATGGCAACTCATTCAGAACCCATATATTCTTCTCATAGTTATTATTTTGTGTTTATTGGCATCGTTTATCTTTAGTTGTCATTTTATTGCAACACAATTTGTTTCTCTGAACTTCTGCAACTCATTTCGGTCAAGTTTGATTTTTAATTTACTCTGAGCATTTTCATACCATCAGCAAGTTTTGCAGCCTTGCTAATTTTTACAGATTTTTCTGTATATGGAGTGAACTGCAGAGGTCACAACACAGATATTTGTGAAATGCTGTGCATTCTTTCTGTTGTGAAAACAACCACTTACTGTTGCCAGATAAACAGTCCATATGTCTAGTAATTTGATGAAAAAGCCTTATTCAGTGCAGAACTATGGATTCCTACTCAGTATCCACTTTCCATCTTGAGAGGGTTTGATGTTAGAGAAAGCTAGACTTCTGAGACATCAGAAATAGAAAACTGTGGGAAAAAATTCATGTAACAGCTGTTCTGTCTTTAAGGGATGCATCTGTATGCCAAATTTATTTACAGTCTGCCTTTGTACTGCCCTTGGTAGGAGATACATGCCTACACCCTTTGTTCACACAGATTAGTCCCCTTACACCAGAGCAGTTGTTGTCTTCCAATGCTGTCATTTCACTTGCTCACACTTTAATCTGCAACCACCTCTGCTCCCATTTACCCACTGACAGAAAGTGGATAACAGAAACTTGTGGGGCAATGCACTCGTGCAATTCTCTGAAAGTGACCCTGCCTGGGAGTTGAGCCTGGGAATGCTCAGGTCGTGCCAAATGTTTGTGCAGTGCTTTCTGCTGTATGAGCTGGGCTGATAAGCTCGAAGAAGCACTGCCTATAGTCCTGGCTTTGCCATATTCTTCCAGTTGATCCCACTGTAGGCTGTAGGTCAGTGTGTAACTGGGAGTGACTGGATGGTGTGCAGGTATTTCCCAGAGCTCCACTGCCAGCAAAACTATGTGGCATGCAGGTTTTGGGTTTGAAATACCTTCACTTACCCTTGGGCTTAGTGTTGCAGAAGGGTATGAACGCCATCAGACAATCTGAATTAATGAATATTTTCAGGAGTGAATAATGCATAAACCCAGCTCTTACTGCCACCAACAATCCATGTTGTTTTATAATAAAATATGCATTTCTTTTATATTTGAAAAACATAAAGTACATTCATTTTGTGAGTAGTGCAAAATTTATTATCTGCTTAATTATTCATTTCAATGCTTTTTAAAGTTTGTAGATATGTTTAAGTGACATGACAGATGCCCACTCTGTCCCTTACCAGCTCTTGAAAGAAAATATGATAGATTTGGAACTCCTAAGGCCTGAGCTTTCTCTTTTCCACATGAATTTAGATATGATCTCTACAGTCTGCAACCCAGGTTGCCCAAAGCATGTGATCACCTAGTTCTTCATGAAGTCTTCTGCAGCAAAGGATCCTAATAGAAGGAAAATGTGTGAACGTGTTGAGGCTCTGTGCTTGACCACCTGCAAGGCAATGCTCAGTGTGTTAGAGGGTCTGGCATGCAGATTTTGTGTTACTCTGCCATGTGCAAATTGGAGATGGAAGCATTCCATTTGCGTTTCATGGCCTTGTGTATTTACCTTTCTAGTAAGGTTTTTTTAAAAAAAAAATCTTTTAAAAAAGAAAATACTTATCTTTGTAATTGACATAGAGGAATAGAAATTCAGACTTAAGAAACACCAATATTAAATCATAATTTGTCAGG
Source organism: Oenanthe melanoleuca (assembly GCF_029582105.1). Taxonomy (NCBI): domain Eukaryota; kingdom Metazoa; phylum Chordata; class Aves; order Passeriformes; family Muscicapidae; genus Oenanthe; species Oenanthe melanoleuca. Next base: position 17,068,780 of record NC_079339.1, read on the forward strand.
TCTGCCTTGTTATATCCAAATGACAAACAAGAACAGCTCTGTAGTGCTTCTGACTTTCATTCATGTCTCTTGTATGAGCACAGCTCTAGGTTTTCTAACTTTGTTTTGTGCAATTTATATGCTTTACAAGTTGCATTTGTTGATAAACAGGACACTAGTTGAAAATTTTTAGAGTACCATTTTGGGTAATCAAAAAGTGAGATGAATATTTGGTTTTGATAGGCTTTCATGTTTCCCCTGTGAGAAATTCTCAAGTACATATTTCAGACACTGTTTTCTAAACGCTGCTATTTGAAAAACTTGATATTTTGTCAGTTCTTTGAAATAGTCAATTGCAAACCACAGGATGCAGTTCTTTCAGCTTGCTGAACTATCATTGCAGCAGCCTCCAACTGCTCTGTTCTTCCTAACATGAACTACCTTGACCATGTAACCAGTGCTCATTTGAGATTTAGCATGGTGATTTGCCTGAAATAACTCAGTAAGACATTTTGCTGGATTTACAGGTGTAAGACTACTTTAACTTTGTTACTTACTGCTTTTAACATGGTTATATTATTTTCTGATTCAAAGTTGTGAACTATATACTCCTTCAATTGCCAGGGTTCTTCCAGTGCTATTGTTTCCTGCAATGAACCGTTCTCTCTGGGCTTTGAGAACTTTTACAATTGTAGATGTGGTTGTTCACTTACTCCTGTATATCTAATTTTATGACATAAAAAATTAGAATTTTTTTTGTTTTATTATTAAAAATGCTAGTAATATTCCTTTAAGTCACTGTACTCTCACTGTAAATAGGAAACTGCCCAGTATTTTGATTTACAGATATTTCAAAAGCAGCAACTAATGCTGTCACAGAATGAGTGTTTAACACAGTGTAACCACTGGACTACAGTGTGCCCTCCCAAGAAATTAATATATGAAATTCTTATTTCTCCTAAAGTTACATTTAAATTCAACCATTGTACTGTCTGACACATCAGTCTTAACAGACCATATACTTCCCTTTATAAGGTTGTCTTCTGCATATGACCTGGTTCAGAAGGAGCATTCCACAAATTACTTAATTCTCTTTGCTGACATGTCTCACTGAACATCACTCATCAGCATTTTCTTTGATGTGTTTAATTTTCTGTTAGTGAATTAAAGCTGAGTTTCACATTCAGTGCATACTGAATATCTGGGGGGCTACTTTGAGGTACTGCAAAATGGGTGTGGTTCTGTTTTGCGTCATCTGGGGCTCTTGCTGAGGATCCAACTTCTTTCCCTCTGCTGTGCAAGTGCCCTAAACCAGACCCCTTTACTGTTCAACTCCAGCTGTGAAAGGCTTGATCAGCAGCTGGTAGCTTCTTCCTGAATGCTAATTTTAGAGATTCTCTAGTTAGCTAATTGTGGCCAAAAGAGAACCGAAATGCTTTACAACCATCAAATATCTCACCATAAAGCATTACCTGAGGATTTAAGCATTGCCCTTTTTTTTTTTTTTGTGGGGTATTTAACCTGTTCAAAAGCTGTCTGGACTCAGTCCTGAGTAATGTGCTGTAGAATTTGAGCAGGGAGGTTGGATGAGATGACCTCCAGTGGTTGCTTCCAACCTTAGCCATTCTGTGATTCCTAATGCTTTTGAAAAGAAAAAAGGAAGTAGCAGAGAGCAAGCAGATAAATTGTTTTGTCTAATTTCTATTTTCTGCTCAACCTTCTGTACTAGTATTCTGTTTCAGAAACTTAACTCATAAACCACTATAAGCCCTGAGCCCCCTTTTTCTAAAGGGGCTAAACACCCCTGGCTCCCTCAGCCACTCCTCATCAGACCTGTGCTCCAGATCTTTCCTCAGGTTCATTGCTTAGCTGAGAGTGCTTTCTAGAGGTTGGTAGCTTGTCATTTACATAATGCAAGGAGTTTTAAATTATTTGGCTTATACAGAGGAACATGGTGAAGTCAGGCTTCCACCAAGCAAGGATTGTTGCCGAATCCTTTATGGCCCTTTCCTATATTAAATAAAATTTCAGAATTTCTTTATGAACCATACATACAAGTCAAACCTGAGTCTCTTTATGTAAGGCTTTAAAATAATGTTGGAAGTAATTCATACGGACATGATAACCAGTGTGAAGTATCAATGTGTGTAGTAAAAGCAAGTACAGCCCTATTTTATGTTGGGGATGTTCCATGTTAATGAATGACTTGCCTGTGGCCGTAAAAGAGAGGTAGGAGTAGCAAACCAGCAATAGAATATTTAACTCATAGCTGTTCTATGAGTTAACCCCTTGGTCCTGCTTCCTCATTACTAAATCACTTAGATTTACTAAACTGGAGCAAAACTTGCTCTCAGCATCTATTTCAGTCTTGTAAAATCATCATGAACTTCAGCAAGTTTCAGCACACAATCTACATATCAATGTTTCTTATGAGTAGGGTAATGAAAAAGTTCTGTACAAACATAGTCCATGTGTCACATCCTGAGGTGTCTCCTTAGACCTGAGATCACCTCTGGTGGACATGCAGGTGGTTTGGAACCCAGCTCTTTCCAATGCCCGCCGATGAGAGACTGCAGGAGGCTGTTCTTAGAGGTTTTCATGGTTGTTTATTGTTGCTTATCTCAGGAATGCTTTGTCCAGCGAACAGCAGTCTGCTCGCCAGACGTCCATGGCAGAATCCGCCTGGCAGAGGCAGGACTTATCTTTTATAGTCTAAACTACGTACTAGGTATTTACAAATGACCCCCAATACAATACAATCTTGTTACATGGTCCAGATCTGTTCTTGTCCAATCTAAGAGTGCCAGCGTGTCACCCAGCATGGATGACACGGAGAAGAAGGAGGAAGAATATCCACACCCCCAATTCTCCATCTTGGCCACGTGTCCCTTATCACAAACATTCTAGAAATCTGCTAATTCTACATTCTAACAGTCTAATTTACACTCCATTTACTTTTGTGGCTTGCATTTCTTCTCTCAATGTCGGCAAACTGCTCCAAGGAGCCAAATCCAGCCCCTGAGACACCTGGGTCTCATTCCAGGGTCCTTGGGGACCCCGCCAGGGGGGTCTTAAACCTTCCAAGGAAGCCAGAGGAATACTCTGGACCCCCACATCTCCCCCCTCTGTTTGCACCAAAAACATCTCTTTTACAGCTTTCTCCATGGCATGACAAATGCACTGAATGATGCATGGCAAAATGACGAGAAGAACTACAAGCCCTACTAATATATAAAATTCTACTTTCAAAATTTCTTTTACAAAGGTAAAAGATCAAAAATGTCAAACAGACCATCCATCCTTGATCTAGTAACTTTCTCAAGCTTTGCCATACCTTTTTGCAACTGTCTTATGTACTTCTGAGTTGATTTTGAATGATCAGACAAGTTCATGCAGGCAGGGATAGCAACCCAAATTTTGTCCCTACAAACAAAAAACGTTCCCAGCAGTAACTGTGCTAAAACTTGGAAGGATGGTTTGTTTGAGACTATAGTACAATTATTATATACATCCTGTTTCAGAGTAACATTCATTGTTTGGTTTTTTGTCACTCCTGAAACATTAAATACAATGCAGAAGTTCATTCTTGTTGAAGCAAAACATTTCTAATTCTTCTGGTTCGAAAAAGGCCACAGGGAGAAATTGAACCCACACATGCCATCCGTCCACAGGAGCTGTCACAACTCGCATCACCCATGAAGGGATGCCCTCTGGAATGGGCCATTCTCTCACTGGCAATCCCACCAGACATATTGAAAATGGCCTTCCTGGCCTGGAATGTCCCAAACAAATTGTGTCCAACCCCGCTGTCTCTGCTAAATTTTCTCCAAACCTTCTCCCTTGGCTGCATCACTGATAAATCTGCTTTGTTATCTAACATAGTTGACGAAAAGATAAGATACAACAACATTTAAACAAACATGTTTCACTGTCAGTCCTTAAGTCTTTTATGTCTTGTCTGAAAATGAGTTCACATCCTTTGTCTTCAATTTTGTCTGCGAACTATTTTCCTCACTTCCACGATTGGCTTCTGCTTGCGTTTGGGCCCAATATGGTTTCATGTATTTTGTAGGAATCCATCTCAATCCTTTATCTGTGAAAACACAAGCACAATCTTTTCCCCACATGATTAGTTTGAAAGGCCCTTCAGTTTTTACCTGTTTCTAAATTTCTGATCAAAACCAAAGGATTTTCTTTTAGCTTTGCTCTTGTATCATTTGTAAAATATCTTATAATTGGTGGAGTTCACTCTAAAAAAGAACTATTTAAGAAGTTTAATACATAATAAAACTTTTGTTCAATCACATGTGAGGCATAGCTTCTGTCTCCCCCCCCTTTTTTTTTTCTCTAAAATTGTTCATAAAATGATGTCAACTAGAATATAAATGTTTTTTCAGTTTTCCAAAAAATGAGTATTTTGTCACGTCCGTCTGCTACAGTTGAAGACCTTGCAGTCCCCTAGGGTTGACTGCTCCCATAAAAACTGGCGACTATATCATTTGACAATCCCGACAGGACTAAGTAATTTCTTTTGCTTGGCTTTTTTAAAATGTAAGAAAATTCAATCAATACTTGTGTATTTTGATGAAAAATGCATGGCTTAATTTTACCTGCTTAAAAATATCTGGCAAGGTTTGCAAAAGACATGGTCAATCTATCTGTCCATGCATTCCCTCTACCAAAATTCTGGGAATGATGAGCTTTAATATGTGTAATAGAATATTTATGTGTTCTGTTTTTCTGCAATGTTTTCATATATGATAAATATGAATATAGAATGTCATTGCTTGTTTTCTTTAAAAGTGACCCTTCCAATCTTTTAACTATTTTTTTCACATGCACCGAATCTTTAATTAAATCAAGGGGTTGCTAGAACAATTCAAAAACTCTGACCATTGCTGCCAATTTCACAATTTGTGGTGAATCTTGCACTGTTTCCACATCCAATTCCTATTTTCCTATAATTTAATTTTGATATATAATTACTGATTTGTGAGTTTTCCCTGAACCATCAGTGAACACTATGATCTCGTCCAATGGTTCCTCACTCATTTTTGATTTTTCTCTGAACTTTAATTTTGCTTTCAACAACCTGTGACTCAGATAGTGAATTGTATAAATACCTGTATAATCTAACAATACAATTGCCAAATCCAGTGATTTTGGTGTGCCAAATCAAAACACTGCTTTTTCATGGGTAAATGCATTATAAAAAATCTCTGCCTGTCATTGTCATCAGCCTTGTTTTTCCCTTTATTATGATCTATTATTTTTAAATCTGTAAAAATTGTCTTCGGGGATTGGTAAGATAGAAAAATCCACTCTATAATCAAAAGTTGGTCCCTTTAAGACTCATCCCATTAAAAAATTAAACCATATGACTGTGTTCCTTCTCTCAACACCACTAAACAAAAAGGCAATGAATCTAAATAACAATGTGCTTGTTTCTGCTATAAAATTCCTGCAACCTTTTCCAAAGCTCTTCGTGCTTTTGGTGTGAGAGTTTTAGAAAATTTGATATCGCTGTTCCTTTCAGAAAATTAAATAAAATGAAAGGTCTTCTCTTGTGATTTCTAAAATCGGTTTCATCCAGTTTATCTTTCCAAAAAATTGTTGTAGGTCTTGCAAATTGTTGATTTTTGAGCTGATTTCTATTTTCTGAGGTTTTACAGTCTCATTCAGCTTTCTGAGATCATGAAGCAATCTCCATGAACCAGAGGTCTTCTTCAGAGTAACAAACATGAAAAATTCCAGTGTGCAATTTCACAAATCTTGAAGTACTAATTTCCAATCCAGCCTTTTTCACTTTTGTGATCAGACAGTCATGAGCTTTTTGCAGCTTCTGTTGCATGGATGCCACAATGAGCAAATCACCATCTTGACTAAATTCTTCAAAGCACTCAATTTCTTCTTTTTCAAGGCCCACTGACCCATCTAAAGAGGTTTATTAGTTTTTCAAGTCAGGTGTCTGGAGAGAAGTTCATCATCTTTGTTTCTGATTCAATCTGTGAGCTTGCCCTTTCACTTCCAGGGCTGGCATCTGCCCACATCTTGGCTGGACATTGCCTCACGTATCTCATTGGCATTCATCTTTGTCCTCTCTCTGTGGAGACACAAGCAGAACCCTTCCCCCAAATACTTATTTTGAAAGCTTTTCAATTTTTCTTTGTTTCTAGATTTTTGATCAAAACTGGAGAATTTTCCTTCAACTATTTTCTAACAAAAAACAAACACAAAGTTTAAATCTTCTGAAGTTAAAACACAATACAGCAATTAACAATACCTTAAACATCAAACATACATTTACAAGATTAGATAATCATCAATTTTTAAAAACTGTGTCATCACCTCTTAAAAAACTGTGTCTTCACCTCAGGGTCTGCAAACAGCTGACAAACCTCGATTCAATGAGGAATCAGATGGTCATCTCCGGAAAATGAACACCAAATTCACTTCAAGGTTAGCTTCAGCTGTCATACTGATAAGGTCATATTGCCAATCCAAACGACTGGAATATTATTTTGATGCAGAAAACTCCTGGGTTTACACATTTTTCTCTTTCAGTTAGAATCAAGGCTTGGCCAGAGCCTAAACTCTAATTGGAAGAGAAGTCCCTGACATCTTCTTATTAAAGAAAAAAAAAACTCACAACTCTTAACAACAAAACTACAATACAAAATATTTCAAGGTGAAGAAGAAATCAAATTCCTTTAGCAACTCATTTTCTCTAAAATTCTTCTTTAGGGTAAAATGCTTTGAACATGGCAAGCTGCTGCAATGCTTCTGTGATAGCAACTCAGGAAAACCATAACACTAGAAATTCATTCTGAGAATGGAGCTCAAATAATTTTCTGGAATTCTGCAAAATATTCAAAACTTACACAGGGTCAGGTCACAAAAGACCTGCCAAAATAAAAGAGAGAATTAATAAAAGAAAGACAAAAAAACATTAAGTTCACAACTTAACTAATTACACATTTGATTCAAGAATACACCTGGAGACTTTCCAAAACTTACTTAAAATGCTGAAAGAGTTCAAATTAAACAATGAAACAGAAAATAAAATCATTCTGTGATACAGAATTCATACAATCTTATTACAGTGTTTTTAAAATTAAATATAGAAACTATATTTAAATCTTAAAAATTGAACTGATAGATAAATACTGCTTTTCCAATATATGTGAAAAGAATTTTGATTTAAATTAAGTTTTACAATTCAAATGATGATCCTAAAAGTGGTCTTGATTTGTGTTCACACAACATTTCATTGATAATTTTAAAAATGTAGACTAGAAATCCATTGCAATTTGATTTGAAGGGAAAACTAAAATATTCATAAATCTGCAAAACATAAATCTGCAAGCTTCTTACAAGAATTCGAAATCTATTGATTTATATTGACAGTATTGCAAATACTTAGAAACTGGTTTCTTTGAAACAATTAACTATAGGAAAATTAAAACTCAATGTTGACATTTAAATAAACGTACACTCATATCTGAGAAATAACAAATCACTAAATATAGATGATATGTATTCAAATAAAATACAAAATACCTTATTATACCTTCAATTATTAAAATACCTTCATCACTCTTAAAATTTCAGCATCTTTTTAACAATACAAAAACAAACACCTTAGTTTAACATACAAGAACTGAAAATAAAACTGAATCTCTTATCAATTTCCCTCGTTCTGCTTGTTCTCCACAATATAGATAAAAACAGGTCTTGGCGTCTCTCCATCCCCCATTCCTCTCCCCTCAGCAGCACTTGACCCGTGCAGGGCAGGGGAGAGCAGCGGGGGTACTGTCGGAGCCCTTTTTTGGGAGCGGGGCAGCGGCGCTCCCCCTCCTCTCTGTGAGCCCCGGCTGGTGACCTCCCGCTGCTGTGTCCGGGTTTTCTTTGAATCAGCTCCGTTCGGGCAGCTGCCTGTAATTGCTTAAAAGTTGTTAAATATTTCTCTTTTGACTTTACAAAGCATGAATTTTTTCCCCTTTTTTGAATCTGTCTTTCCCTGAAACAGTTTTCCCTGCATCGCTGACATTTCTGGGTTTTGTGTTTCCCGCGCTTCCTGCTCGGGGCCGGGGCCGGGGCCGCTGCAGCCGCAGCCCGTCCGCCCTGCCTCCGTCCGGCACGGGCCGGCTCCGCCCTGTGGTGACTCATTTCTGGCCCTGCCACGCTGGAATCACTGCTTGTGAACTAAATCTTGGCCTTCGTGCCCGCATGCCGTGATGCCTATCTACATTTGAGTGTCCCTGTTCTGTTCCTCTCACTTTCGTGTTCGGGGATGTTGGCATCTCCAGGCGCCACGCCTGCATGTGTTCCCTACGCTTAGGTCGAACCACGCATGCGCCGCTGGCTGCTCCCGGGTCGGGCTGTCCTGCTCTCCCTCCCGGGTGTGACTCGTCCCCCCCCGGACGTGGCTGGCCCCGCCGCCGCTCCTGTGCCGGCAGCCGAGACCCAGCCCGTCCCCGGCATGGGCAGCGCCACCCCCGCGAATCTCGCCGCGCCGATCCCGCCCGGAGCCACCTCCCCCCGGCCGCGAGAAATTCCCCCGCCCGCCGCGTCAGGGATCGATCCCGCCGCCCCTGGGGGTCGCTCCGCCTGGGTTCCCCATGAGGCGCCACTGACCAACGGGGTTTTTCCGCGGACAATGAATCGCGCTGCGGTTTCTATACTCATATCTCCACCCCCCCGCCACGGCTGCGCGCGTTCCTGTCCCCCCCCGCCCCGCTTTCCGAGATCTGTGGCGTCCCTCTCCGTGAAAATGGTGTCAAAGCCGGTAAAAGTGTCCCTGATCTGAAATCCCGATGGCGTTGCAGTTACTCTGTGTATTCCCGCAGCACCACGAATTGTCTGTTCTAGCATTATAGAAGTATAAGGTATCGTGTGTCCCATTTCATCTCCCTCCCTTGATCCCCCCACCGCTCCCTGGGTAGAATGCAATTGCCTCCCTGCTGGTGGTGAGGTCATTTTTGAGGGATTGAAAAAACAAAAGTCTAAATCGTCAAAATTCTTTGGAAAAACCTCCATTCTGAGTTTTCCCGATTTAGGGTTAGGTTCAGGTAATTCTAGGAATTTGGGTGAATCTGACGAATCTAGGATGTCCGAAGACGAACTGGTCTGCTGCTGGCAGACAGTTTGTGTAGACACCAGCTGCTGGCTGGATGTCCCCTTTTCAAGTTCTGAGAGACCCTCTATGGCCTTCAGAGGACTAGAAACCTTTATTTTTTCAGCAGACAATGCCTCTAACATAACTTGTGCTACCGTTAAAAAATCCTTTGCTGAACCCGCTGCTGCTGGCACGGCAGCTATAAATTTCCCTCCCCCAGCTCATAGCTAGGTGAGAATCCTTCCCCAGTCTCTGAGAGACTTTAATTGCTTTCTGCCAAGGAGAGACTGGATAAAGCTACACTTTCGGGAGTCCTTCACTCCCTTATCTTTCAGAGTTACAGACTTATATCAATTACAATTAACTTTTTGCCAGAATCCTGCTGTAAATAGTACATTTGTTTCTGCCTGTGGGTAATGAAGCTTCACCCACACAAGCAAATCTCAGAATTCCTTCTCTGTGACAGAGACAGGATGAACAAAAGCTAAAACTTTCAAAGTGGATAGTAAAGTGAGCTGTTCCTTGCTGAGAGTTCTGCCTATATTGTTCCTATAATGTATCTGAATCTGAACCGTCTTACCCAAAAGCAATTTGTCCAAAATCGATTCGGAGGTTCCTGAAACTGACCAGCAGTGCACAGGAGCGAGGCTTCCCGGGGCACCTCCTCTCCGACTCGGCTTTTCTTGGCAGAGGGCCAAAAATCTCCTCCGCAGTCCTTTTCAACGGCGTGCCTCTTCTGAAGCTCGGTCTTCTGGAGGTCTGTACCTGCCTTTGCAGGCTACAAGGACCAGCCAGGTGGTCAAATGTCTCTGCCTGAGGGGGTCTCCTCCAGCTGTGTGCATCTTCTCGAGCTGGGTTTTCAGGGTCCAGGGGTCCGCACCCACCTTTGTAGGCTGCAGCCCATCCAGAGGACGCCAAATGTCACATCCTGAGGTGTCTCCTTAGACCTGAGATCACCTCTGGTGGACATGCAGGTGGTTTGGAACCCAGCTCTTTCCAATGCCCGCCGATGAGAGACTGCAGGAGGCTGTTCTTAGAGGTTTTCATGGTTGTTTATTGTTGCTTATCTCAGGAATGCTTTGTCCAGCGAACAGCAGTCTGCTCGCCAGACGTCCATGGCAGAATCCGCCTGGCAGAGGCAGGACTTATCTTTTATAGTCTAAACTACGTACTAGGTATTTACAAATGACCCCCAATACAATACAATCTTGTTACATGGTCCAGATCTGTTCTTGTCCAATCTAAGAGTGCCAGCGTGTCACCCAGCATGGATGACACGGAGAAGAAGGAGGAAGAATATCCACACCCCCAATTCTCCATCTTGGCCACGTGTCCCTTATCACAAACATTCTAGAAATCTGCTAATTCTACATTCTAACAGTCTAATTTACACTCCATTTACTTTTGTGGCTTGCATTTCTTCTCTCAATGTCGGCAAACTGCTCCAAGGAGCCAAATCCAGCCCCTGAGACACCTGGGTCTCATTCCAGGGTCCTTGGGGACCCCGCCAGGGGGGTCTTAAACCTTCCAAGGAAGCCAGAGGAATACTCTGGACCCCCACATCCATGATGTAAATTGAGTCATTTTTGTTCACATCTGATACACTGAGTGATGATGTTGTTTTCTATTCTGTTTTTAATGTGTGGGTAAGTATATTGATTTTTTTAGCACTGATATTCTTGTAACCAGGCTTTTTGATATTTTAATTATTTTTCAGCCCTAATGTTTCTATGTTTGTCCTTAAATCTTATGTGCAGTTCATCTTTCCTTAATCTAGCCTGTATTCTGAAGATTGTTATATTTTTCAGTCTCCCAGTTCGATCCTTTCCTGATCTGTTTTTCCTGTGTTGTACATAATCTCCCTCCATGAGTTTCTTCTCTCCTTGCTTGGGTTACTAATGATTCCAATTCTCAAGCTCTTCCAGAGGTTTTCCAAGACATACTCAGTGATTTGTGAATTTTGGTATAAAAATACAGTAATTTAAACAAATATTTTATATCGCATGCATTCCTAGAAATTTTTAGAAAATTGTCTTTAAAACTAGAAAAACATCTTGAGAAAAATCTCTAAGAGATTTAGTAACATTCTTATGAGGAGAGACTAAAATTTTACGGAATAGTTTCTGTATAACTGGAGTAGTGAGACTCAAAGTTGATGTTTAAAAATAGACAGAAGGAGCAGTACTAATAAAGGACTGTGCCATTGCAATGGCATCTCTACTCTGCTGTATTTCACTTTTTCGTTTTTTAGAAGACTCATAAAAAGTACCACCAGTGACTCATAAAAGTACGCATATGATTTGCAGAAACAAACACTTCTAAATTCAGCAAAAATTTTCCTAGAATTTAGATTTCACAAAGCTACTATGTGAAATTAATCTTTGATCCTTTCAGTATTTCTGAATTAGAAAGTTTGTGTCTTTCTGAAATAAAGCGAGCAAATGTGCTTAGGATCTAATTATTTTTTCCTGTGAAAAAAGTCTAAGTATTTTTTGTTGTATGTCAGTGTGTTTTCTATGCATAATTTCTGAACTTTATAGAATCTTAAAGTGTTATCATGGAATGGTTTGGATTGGAAGGGACATTGAAGATCATCTTGTTCCCATTCTGCTGCCATGGACAGAGACTTCTTCCACTAGACCAGGTTGCTCAGAGCCCCATCCAGCCTGGCCTTGAACACTTCCAGGGATCAGCATCCACAGCTTCCCTGGCAACCTGTTCCAGTGCCTCACCACCCTAACAGTAAAAAATTTCTTACTGATACCTTATCTAAACCTGTTCTTTTTCAATTTAAAGCCATTACCTGTCACTACATACTTGTCAAAAGTCCCTCTACAGCTTTCTGTAGAGCCCCTTTCAATTCTGGAAGTTGCTCTAATGTCTCCCTGGAGCTTTCTCCATGCTGAACAACTCCAACTCTCATCCTGTCCTCACTGGAGAGGTGTTTCAGCCCCCTGACCATCTTCATGGTCTCCTCTGGACTCATTCCAGCTGGTCCATGTTCTTCTCACATTAGGGGTCCTGGATCTATTGAAATGAGCTTATGAGCTACTAATAGTGTCCCTGTTGTTTATGAATTAATATTGAACTTATTAGCGTGCCAAATGCAAGCATTTCAGGTGTGATACTGTATCACCATTGTTGTGTGTTTCATGTTTCTAAAGGTGAACACTTTTCTCACTTTCTTGCAACACAGATTAATCTGACTTTGCAGCTTTGTTTTTGAGATACCCTGAATCCTGACACAATTCAGCCACATAATCAAGGTCTTACACATGCATATTTAGGATACTTATCTTCAGGGATACAAGTTATTATTCAGATAATAATTCCTTATCATAATTCTAACTCCTTTAGAGTTGACACTTGAAATAGAGTGTGGCTGTTCATACTGGACTTGAAAAATGCAATAAAGGGAAGAAAGATAAATGTACACTGCATATAGACAGGGGAAAATCCAACCAACCAAAAAAACTGCCACTGATTATTCTTTTACTGAGAAACAATGAAAAATAGTGTGGTGAATTTTCATTAGTTCTGGACCACACTTTTAAAGTCACTCTTCCGTATCATCTTCCATTTGTGTTACTTTAATTCACATTGCAGAGCAGTCTTGAAATGCACAAAATTAATTTCTTTTGGACCAAGACTCTGCTATGGAAACCTGGGGTTTAGCACATAACAAAAGCCTCCTCTGAGGTATTTTATAATATTTTCTCCATTAGTAAAAACTTCCGTTTTGTGTGATAAGAAAACAGTTTCTTGATGACTGTCTAACCAGGTATTCTTGCATGATAAATCAAGACAGCAAGATTCATAAGGCTCCAGAATGCTTTGGAATGCATAAATTATAGAAGTTATTATTATGTTTTGCATACAGTGATTGCATAGCTATTTTAAAATACACTTTCAGTGCAGTTGAAGTTAAGCAGGCAATCAGTCAAGTTTAAGAGGTGCTGAAGTTATTCTGTGTTTGCTTGCATTAATGAAAATCACCATCTTTGCTATTTTTAGAAAAAGATGTAAAGCTCCAGTTTCAATTTTTTCAGTGCTTATCCATGCAGGAAGATTATTTCTGTACATAAGGGCTACATTCTTCACTATATGTGGAGGTGGAGTGGAGTACCCAGTAACAGCATCGTACAGTCTAATAGAACTCATCTCCCAGATGTGACTTTCATCCTTTACTAATGAATGTATTATGTTCTTTTAAAAGACTTCTTTGATCCTTTTAATTTATTTTACTTTATCTAAATATGATATATTGTTAATATGAATCCTGTGGTTAGTTCTCATGCATTTGTTCTATCAGCTGTCTTCCATATCAATGCTGGGGTGGTAAAGATGATGAAATTACCCTAATCTTTACCCCTCATATAGTATGTCTTAATAAGAACTTTCATATCTAAATATTTTATAGACATTCAGATATAAATCTTTAGAGCTCCATACAAATTGTAAAATAAAGAATTTAATATAGAGATTTAAAATCTTCTGAAAAAACACTGAACAGCATTCTCTTTTAGAGCAAGAATTTTATGCTTTAAAGTATTTTATTAATTTTATTTTTAAATTCCCTGTGATGCATCTGAAAATCAAGTTCAACAGCAAAAAATGCTATTGCTGTTTGCAGAATGGAAGTTAACTAATTTTGACTACTGAATGAACATTCTGAGTTTATGTGTTCGTGCTTCTTTAAAAGTTATTAAAATACTTTAAGTAGTTTCTTAATTTATGATTTAATGAGATACTCTTTTGCAAATATTTGTGTACTAATGTGTGCAAACATTGGCAATCAGAGGGGAAGAGTTTAGGATTTGCCTATTTGTTCAAGGAAGGAGAGATACCGTTGATTTGATACTGACAAAATGGTAGGGGTGTGTGTGACTTTCTAAAGAACTTCTGAGTCTTGGTTTGATTCACAAATTGATTTAAATTACTAAAGATGTCATCAAGAAAGAAATTTTGGTGTTGAAGGTGAATATCAGACTTCAGTCAAGAATTTTTTCCTACTGTTCTATTTGATATTATAATTAGGGGCAGATAACACAGCTATAAAATCCTAATGATTTCCATCAATTTTGATTATTAGAGTTGAACTTTTTCAAGAAATTATTTAGACTCTGGGTAAAAATATAAATACCCCATGTTAGCTTTAAATTTAATTTTGAGTATCCAGTAACACATATGAAAAGGTAAGAAAACTTGTAGATGTTATTTTTGTTTTATTATAAACAGCATACATTGGCTGGAATGAAACAGCAGCTCTGGTTTTGTGAAGTCCATGTGTTGTCTTCTTGCACTCAAAATTATAGAACCAATTCTTTACAGAATGATGTTTTTGTATCTGTAAAAATTGAGCACCTTTTAAAATTCTCTTTGAATAACTCATCTTTTAATTGTGTTAAAAATAAGACTTGAATCTGAATAATTGACCAAGTTCATGTGGTGAACAGTATAATCTACATTAGCTATAAGATTGAGAAAAGTGCACCTGAAGTTACCCAATCCTGTCATGTAATATACTTATGCCAACCTGGTAATTTCTTAGCCTCTCTTTCCCTCTGTGACCTTTTGGGGAACACAATGAAGATTATCTGGAATCACATGGATATATTTAAAGAGTTGCTATAATTTTTTAATATCTGACTAGATTTTTTTTTCTAATTATTTTTTTTTATAATGGTGTTGCAGTATTTCTGAAGAGATAATTATACATTGTGGCATCTTTAGTTGCCTGTGTAGTGATAATTCACTGTTTTATCATAAAAAGATCCCCATCATTATTTACTGGATTGGTATTGCTTCTGTCTACTTTAATTTATTGTTGTCCCTGACTTCTGTCCTCAGAAGAAGACTTTGTTTCCACATAGGTTTTTTATTTTAATCCATGGTCTTCCCACCTGTGTCATAATTGCTTAATATTTATCCATTGTCCCATAGTGTGAAATGCTGTGACAATGTGATGTTTTTGTGAATTCTTTCAGCACTCTTCTATTCAATGTGTTCTTATTTTATTGTAGGTACAAATTATAACAAAGATGATATGTTTGAAACTGAAGGTGTAGAACAAAACTGTTCTGGAGAAGAACACATGGTACCTGCCAGTCAAGTTCATTAAATTATGTTGTTATAGCAACTGGTTAGCCTCTTCCATACTTAAAATACCTTGCGTCAAATAATTAGTGCTGCTTAATTGTATTTTATTACAAAAAAGGCAAGTAACTAAAGAGGTTCTTGGCTGTGGGGCCAGAAAGGGTCAGAAACTACTTGTAATTGGAATATGTTTTTTGAATCTAAATTAATAGATCTAGTAATCTATCTCTTCATTCCCCAGGATCTAAAAAAAGTATCCAGCATATTTGAATTGCTGTTTCTTGCTTGGAAATACTAATGGATAAAATTTACCTCTTGTCCTCAATCTTTTTTTTTTTTTCCTTTGTTGTTGTCCACTTAGGAAATCTGTAACGTGTGATGTATTTAGCCCTGTCCACATAGACAAATGGCCCAAAATAATGCATTTTTAATTTGTCAGGGCATTTCCTCCATATTCTGGCAATCATGTTTTGCAGCAGGTTCTTTTCCTCCAGGTTTGGTCTTCTGCATGAAAACTTCCTGAGCATCTGATCAAAGACAGCAGCCATCATTATCCACAAATATAGAGCTTTGTGGGAGAGACTTCTAACAACATAACATTTGAGATTTCAAATCAGCAAGTGCCCAAATCAGTCAGCCAAATGAGTTCAAACCATATCACTTATGTTTCTTTGCTTGTTTTTTTTTGGTTTTAATTCAAAGAAAGTATATCAGAACAATGCATCTTTGTCTTAGGAGCCCCATCAGTACTCTGTGATAGACTTAATATAATTCCATCAGGAAATTTAAATGCTAACATCAGAAGGATTTTTGAAATTATTTTTTTAATTATTCACTTTTCCTAAAAGTGTATGAATATAAGACATACACTGAAAATTACTCACATGGATGCAAGACACATCCAAGCCTTTTCAGCCAGGTGTTCAGCTGAAGTTTTCGGAAGCAGCTTCTAGAACTTACCTACCGCATCAGGTCCATGATAATAATGCAAATGGTGTAAGGGAAGCAGTTTGAAACTAGGATAAAAAAAAAAAAAGAACACAGCTGCTGCTGAAGGGCAACTTTGTTCCAATATTCCCACTCTTTTGCATAAAGAACAGATGAAATTTATCACAAATCATTCCAGGAATTTTAAGCCCAGGTGGTTAAAGAATTCTCGTCTTTAAAAATGCTCTCAATTGTGGGCAAATGAAAAAAGACTTTGTCTCAGTGAATACTGTTCAAAGGGCAACATAAAGATTTTTTTAAATTCTTCGTTCATCAAGTTTTGAATTTTTCGTGTCTGTCAAAAATATCTCTGGACCACTGGACGATACAGAACATTCTTGCTTATCTAAGTCTATGTAAGTAGAATCATCAGTCACTCCAAATATCCCTGTTGGAAACAACTGGAATATCTCTTTTTATCTTCTACTTTCTCTTAAGTCAGAGTCAGGATTAAAAGCACGAGAGATGGAATTTGATGTTCGGACTCAGCTGTTTATTAATTGTTAACTAGAGTACCGTAAGTGCGACAGCACTTCTCGCTAACACGCTAAAAATGCCCCGCCCACCAGCCAGTGTCACATGGCCCTGCCCCTGCCACGTGACTGTCCTGGATTAATGTGGCCATGCCCACCAGTCATGTGACTGCCCAGAGGGGTCACGTGGCTCTGCCCCAGCCATGTGACCGGCCCAGTGTCATGTGGCGCCACCCCCAGTCCTGCCCACAGGTCCCTGGACAGAAATGGGAGCCTTTTACCTTGCAAAAAACCTCACCCCCCTAATTAACTCCCACAGGGAGTTATTCCCAGGTAGCATCTCTGCCATGTGGTTTTGAAATAGCTCTTTGCAAGGAAAAGTAGAATTTTACTTCTCCCTTCAGGCCTGCCTCAAGGTAGAAAGGTTGACTTGTTTTTGGGTATGAACCTTCCAGAATCTTGTCAAACATAATTCAACAGAAACAATTATTTTAAATTAAAGCAGTCAAGTTGCTTTTCCTGAACCTTTGAAAGAAGCAATGCTCACTGGTGAAATCAGGGGGGAAAAAAAGAAAATGAAAACTTCTTTCCCCAACAGTTGTTTCTAAATTGTGCTTAAAAAAAAAAAAAAAAAAAAAAAGATATTTTTTCGTTCCATATTATATCCATCTCTCAGCCACTATGTTTTTAGTAATTGATCCTTTGCAGTATTTTTTTGCCCGGTAATCTGCTTTTTGACTTTATGGCTTTGCCTTTCTTATGTGCATATCATAACGTTAATATTTAACTTGCTTTGCGTTACACTTGGTAAGTGTTTAAAGGACATTCTCCTTTTATTGATTACATATCTGTCGTGGTGATTGCTTCATGTGTTGGATAACTTGTGTAGGTAGTGCAAAGTGATAGTGTTTTGAAAGTTATTGCAATTTAGTGTGTTTTCATATGGAACAACTTTGGAGACAGAAATGCCAGACTGTTTTACCTTTAGCAGTGTACTCTGATAATTTGTCAACACTTACTGTCTGAATTTGCTCAAATCATTGCGAAAAGCAAACTTCTGTTATTCAAGCACAGCAAAAAAAATTATTTTCTAACTTCCCCAGATGTTAACAAAACTAGATGTACACAGATCCTACATATGCTGAGTATAATGCCCTTTTAATTCTTCCTTTAAACCAACAATTTCTTCAGCCAACCAAAGATCTTTTGAGAGAGCTAATGCTGTAAGCACTGTTTAATTAAAGATTTTTAAAAATAATGCACATACCTGTTAGAGGTAAATAGTATTGCATTTTGAAATTTCCACTTAATTTAAAGGGGGCAAAAATATGGTGGCCATCAATTTGTCCATTGATTTGCAATCCAAGTGGTACTGTTTGATATAAGTAACAACTCTTTTGGAAATAATTTTAAATAAGGTCATGCATATTGGTTTTTGCTTTAAAAAAATTTGCATACCAAATTTTATCAGAAGGCAGATTTGTGTGTTCAGCAAAACTAAATGTATAAGAATATACGAACATTTTTTTGGAGTTATGGCAAAGATGGCAAGATGTTCTGCTGTTCTTTCATGATAAAAAGTGCCAGGCTTTTTTTTAAAACTGAACACTGTCACATGAATATGCATCAGTTTAACTACATATCATGAGATTTAAAACTCATGTTCTCAAATATTTACTTAACTGCCCTGGTGAAGATAGTTGCTTTAAAGGGCATAAACTTCCACTCGCATTGGTTAAAAGATAGTTTATGACTTCATAGCCTGTCTTCAAGACAAAACAAAAATTGAGGCATTATATGATATCTAGATTATTTTAAGGCATGTTAAAAATGTATTAATCCTCTGAGATTTGCATTTTTTGTGAGAGATTAATACTCATTTGCATGAACTTATCATTATTCTCTCTTTTCTAAAAACAGTCTGGAAGTCTTACATTAGTTCTGTTGATGTACAAGGTCAATTGAAAGGAGAAAGATCCCTCTGCCAAGTATGAAAAATTAACTCAAAAGTCAGCAGCAGTATTCTTTGTTCTTCACTCAACTTGTTCCCAGTAGATGGAAAAGAGTATATAGTTCATATCTTCATGGGACACTGGAGGTTTGGAGAATTTACTGCTCTGCCATAGATTTTCCTTTAGCATAGTTAACTTCTCTAGTTACAATCCTCCCTGCCAAGGATGGAATTTATGATTTCTTTCATGTGAAACTATCTGCTATATTTGGCTTGATAACCTGAATTTATTACTGTGCTTCTGTAACAACTACATGCCAAAAAAGCTATCTCTGAGCTGTGTTTCTTTTATTTTATAGAAAGTGTTTGGTGTTCAGGTCCTCCTTTTGCCAAAACTTTTGATGGTGTTTCTTTAAGCAGCCAAACCACTCATTCATGATAGTAGTGGAAATTGTAGGCCTGATGTGATTGTCAGCTAAGAAACCTGAACATTCTTCTGAGGCTACTTGGAAGTGCAGATACTTTTCTTTGTCTTGTTCTCAGCATCTTGTGAAGAAAATGGAATCTAAATAGTGGTCAGCTTTTTCAGGGTACAGTCTCCTACTGTAGTTACTTTATTTCATTGTCTGAAGTTCTGGTTCCTTGCAGACAGATTTGCTTCTGTCTCACCTAAACGACTTCTATTTTTGGAGAGGCAACAGAGGCAGCATTTAATTCCTAAAGCACTTGCTGACCTGGGTCAGTTTTATATCCCCAGAGTCTTGCAGCCTGCAAATTTTGTGCTCTGCCTGACTTAAGTCACTTGGGAGCAGATCTTCCTCTTCAGTTGTGTCCTTGTCCCATCCTTGGTGCCTTCTGCTGCTTGCACCCAATGCATGCTCCATGCATTTCTTCTTTGCTACCAAGTGTGTCCTTTCCCCTGCATGGAGCTCAGCATCTTAGCAACCCTCTGGAAACAGGGCATGGGCACCTGCCTGGGTGAGACAGGCCTGAGATGGATGCTTGGAGGAAGAACTGCACTGCTCCTTTTCTGACACAGGGTGAGGAAAAGATGTTCCTGATGGCTTTTGTGTTTCTTTCGTCTGCTGGGTGGCGTTGCTATTGACCTTGTGTTGTGTTGGGATGGTTTGAATTCAGGAATGGTTGAAGACAGATACAAGAAGCAAATGGAAGAGCTAGGAGTGATACTTAATTGCATTAAGATAATTTGATCTATTAGAAGAGGATGGAAAAGAAATGTGATTTTTTAGTATGTACCTTTTTAATGAAGGAGGTGTAGAAGAATTAAGAATAGCAAAGTAGGGGAGTTTGCACTCAAAATTCGCTTTCATTCTGGAGTGGATCAAACTTCATCTCCTATACACTGAATTAAGATTAACTGAATTTGACCAGGCTCCAAATCCAGTATAAAAGTTTTCATCGCTAGTCTGTGTAGGACTGTGGGAATAGAGCTGATTTGTATACTTTGAGCAAGAAGAAATCTGTGAAGTTTTTATGATGTGACTAAAAGAAACCCCAACAAACCTAATCTGACACACAAGAGAAGTAGCATCGTTTTAGTTTTTGTTATTTACAGCTAAAGCTGAACAGCAGATATATTAGTGGATCTGAACTTTGTTCAGCCTCACATCCAAAGATAAATAGCCTCTCTTTTTCAGATGTAGTGCTTATTATGTCAGTTCTTAGAAGAATGGAGCACAGTATTTTACTTGAAGTAATGAATCTGAAAATGCTTCAACCTCAATTGAGTGTTACTTAAACATTTCAGGAAATGGACCCTTAAACTGGCAGTTTTATCTTCAGACATTTTATTTTTAGGGTGAACCTGCTGGTTCTTGAAACAAGCCTGTAGGGATAAACAAACATTAGTTTTCATCATGCTGAGAAGTATTTTTAAGCAGAGACACTCTATCTTGTCTCAGATTCTGAGACACAAACTAAGGCAGATTATTGGATGAGCTAGAGCAGAATGTAAGTTATGTATGGTCTAGGAAACACTAATACTTTTACTTGATGATACATTGCCTTATAGGAATCTATTATGACCTGTGTTTCTTCTATGAAGGATGGGCATTAAGCTTCTGTAATGTCAGTGCAGTGGTATGACCCCAGCTGAGGAAAGAAGAACATGTTGACTTCTCAACAATGCATATTTTCAGTTTTCCTTTAGAAGCAGTCATTCTTCTTAACAGCAATGTGCTACTGTAGGCACACAAACAGATATGCAAACCTTCTGCCTCAATCTAGTTACATTCTCATTGTAAGAAATAGTTTCTGATTTAAAAATCAAGCTCTTGATTTCTTTAAGGAGATTTTTGTATGTTCCTCTCATATCCACCAGTTTGAGTTAAAATCTTAAATATATAGATAAATGTTCACACCTTTCTGCCTTGTGTGTGATTAATTGTATTTGTAGATCAATATCTAACTAACTTTGTGGGGTCTTTTTTGATAAAGAACCCCCGTTTTTGGTTATATTGAGAAATACAGCATGCATTGTACTTCTTTCAGCTGTACTTGATGTTCCCATGGATATTTTGCCATTACCACTGTGTAAACTCTAAGGTGGGTCTCTATAGAACCTCTGTGAAGCTAAATGATAATAAAGGGCACTATTAACATGTAAAGCTCTATACATAGAAATATGTAATGTTTATGTTTTCTTCTTTAGTTACAGTAAAGCACCAGAAGGTTTTGATGCTCAGTTTCTTGAGATGGGGATGCTTCTGAAAAGCTTGACATTGTCTACTGTGTCTCCTGAGATCTGTAAATTAGGAATAATTTTCTGTCTCTTTGCAGTTGTGTCCAGCAAAATATTACTGTTTCCAAATTACTTTGGGAATACTGAACAAGATGCTCTTTTGAAGAGCACAGAGAAATGGTAGAAATGTCACTGACATTCTGATTGTTTTCATTGGGCTGGTGCATCATGGCAGAAGATACAGGGTCAGTGGGTTTGTGTGAGGTTGGTGTGGAAGTGCTGAAAAGTGTCATCAAGTCAGTAATGAAGTATTGTGAAGAAATCAGTGAGATTGATTTTATAAAACTTACTGAAAGCAATACACCCAGAAAAACTACTATTTTGGAAACCTGTTACTATTATAATATTCTTATTGCCTTTTAAAGCTGACAGAGCAAGGTTCAGGCAGCAATAGAGAGCTTACTAGAGAAAGATGATGCTTGCATATAGATTTTTCATTTCTAGGCTGCTACTTGGATATTTTAACAGCTAACAGATTGATTTCTCTCTTCAAACTGTGTTTATAAATTCTTTTACATTAAATAATCTAAAGACCTTAACAGAATTATTTTTTAAAAATATACTCTGTAGACAGGATTATAGTGTGCTCTCCACTCCTCTCAGATTCATGAATCTTCAGAGTAAAAATTATTTCAATGTTAGTGCATACGTTTGATTCTCTAGAACATACATAGTAGCTGTCTTTTTCCTGGATAAGCTTTTGTAAGAACTTGTGGAATTTGTGTTATTAAAATCTGAATTCTTTAATGTGCAAGCAAGGGATACAGTGCTATACAACGTTACCCGCTTTTAAAGTTGGAAGCTTATAAATTGTAAATATGGTATTATTGAGTGGAGAGAGGAGATGAGATGAGTAAAAACATGCTTAATTGATCCTGATGGAACCAGTGTGGTGAAAGCTTAATTGTTAAGTCTGTTGTTGATCTTTTTTACTGCACTGTGTAATGCTGTATATATATATATATATATATATATATATATACACACACACACATAAATAACATTATGCTGTTAATGACTCTGCTAGGTTTTCCATAAATTTATACATTCTTTCAAAACTATTTTAAAGGCTAATATCTAAAGATTGTTAAAATGCAGGGCATCTCTGCCTTTTGCAAGCTGCAATTTTAGAGTCTGAGTGAACAAGAAAAATCTGTATAAAATCTTATTTCTTTTTCAAATTTTGTTCTTTTTGTAGTTATTACCATTGAAGGCGTCTTTTATCAAAATTGTTAGTTTCATGACTAAATCATTCAGTAGCTTATGGGATATTCAGGATTTTTGCGTTTGTTTTTTAGAAATTATCTTCTAAGAAGCAGAGAAGGCCCAAAAATTTCCAGTTTAAAAACCTTTTTTATAAAATGTCTCCAGATTGTATTGTTTCTTGATATTTTGTCTCACCTAAAAGGAAGTAATTTAAGAAAAACCTTAAATGGTAGCTGTCAAGGTAGCTCAAATTAAACATTACATAAAAGGGGGTTTGACTTACAGGTTATATATTCAATCCCTCTGAAAAATCTTGTTTTGAAGATGGGTATCTGCCCATCTTATTTATAGAGCGTCCTGATGTACACACAGCAGTGGGGAAATGGGCTGGTAGTTTTTTGGAAGATATGTAGTGAGAATGTTCTTAGGAGTACTCCTGTGAAAAATGTTTTGGAGCTATTTCTATTTGTTTTGCATCAGAAGTGGGAACTCTTGAGCTTTAGATTACAGCCTTTTGTGTGACTTCTCTTTTATTGAGAGATACAGCTTCCTATAAAGAGGGAAGACAGGCCCTATCCAGCTGAGTCTAAAACATGTGTTGCCATGCATAGGCACTATTGATAATTATAGAGATACAATTCCTGGTAGGTTCACATTTTAATAACTAAGCCTATTGTAACTGAAAAGAGAATGTGTAGTATAGATTTTCAAGCTGAGTAGTATTTTTATTCTTTGACTGAATCTCTCAAATTTGGTATAGTGGTAGATAAACTCAATTTTCTGTAGCAGGAGATAATGATCATTCTGATTAGAGACCTGTTGCTTCTAATCAGAGTTTTGTTCATGTAAGAACTGGGGAGAAAATTCAAAGTCTTAGAAAGGAGCATTAAAATGCAATGTGTGCTCAGTAGTGGTTTCCTTTTCACTAAAGTTTTTTGGTTGAGGAGTGATTCAGGACTAGTAAAGCAAAACACCTGAAGATTAAAAAGTTTTACTTCATAAATAAATCCTAGTCTAAGAATTAAATATGAAGCTATATCTTTTCCTAGAATGTAAATTTTTGTTGCAAAAGGTATACTAGAGACTCGTTTCTTTATATTCTCAGTGAAAAAAGCATTATCCATGAAGATAAATACCTTCTTCAGGGGAACTAAAAATTGTGGGTTTTACCTTAACATATTCCAGGGCCATGCCATTTTTCATGTTTTGGAAGAAAAGCATCTTAGAAAAGGAACACCAGGCATAAATCCTGAGAATCTTTCATCTGGTTCCTTTATTTATTCGTTGAAAGAGCAGTAAAGTGCAATAGTGTGTAGGTGTAGCCACATTAGGGCTGTTCATAGATGCACATCTTCAGCAAGACTGACTTCACAACTACTATGTAATATGCATGTTTTGGCTTCTCATCTACTTTGTAGAAGGGAGTGTTTGTTTTAACCCAGAGTGTTTGTAACCAGTGGTATCTGTCACACAAATAATAGTTCTTGTCTGAATACCAGGAAGTGCCCATTCTGACAAAGGCATGGCAATTTAAGTGAGCCAGAATGGCACTTGTTTATGTTAGAGCATGTGTTTGGAAGGTGGTCATGCAGGTGACATCTGCCTTTTGTTACTCTTCCTGATGATCCATGCAGATCAATCATTTCTATATGTTGCATTGGTGCTTCAGTAGAGGCTGATGTCAATAATCCAGGTATTTCATCCGTGCTGACCTTGTTTCAGGCTAGCACCACAGAAACAGCATGACTTGCTTTGCAAATGGTCACAGGCTTCTCAGGAAATATGTTGTGCAAGGCTGTGAAGCTGAGTTTTAGTGTTTTTCATTCTCCTAACTGCTGAGGCAGCTTGGTAAAAAAAGAAAGGTAATAAGTTTGGAGCTGATGGATGAGGAATTAGTCCGGATAGCAGTATAAAAGCAGAAGTGAACTGGCACAGAGGCAGTAGAAGGAGGGATAAATTAAAAAGAGAGGAATTAAAAATAGCAATAGATATGAGTTGAAAGGTATAAAGTGAGGTGAACTGGCTGTGGTGAGCTTTTTGCCCCTTTCTTTTCCTTTTTGAGAACATGAAAATTTATTTAGAATATTCTGCTATCCCAGATATATTGACATTGCTTGTCATGTTTGGTGTGATGGCAAATTTTGCTTTTCTATCTATCTATCTATCTATCTATCTATCTATCTATCTATCTATCTATCTATCTATCTATCTATCTATTTAAACAAGTGCATGTCAAATATTTGTTGAGTCAAGTACTTCCCCAGGCAGGAGATAATATATTAAGAGTGCCTGGTAAGCATTAGTTTGAGTCAAGTGTGTTGTGATAGAGCTGCTGCAGTTTTACACAGGAACCTTTCCACTTAAGATTCACATGGTAGCATACTACAGAAGTAATAGGATAATATGGTATATCTTGGAGTTTTTGCCTTCTTTCTTTTACTGAAACAAAAGGAATCAAGTAAAGGGAAAACAACTGCAAGAAGGGAATGTGTTATTCCCAAGTTAGGGCAACAGAAAACCCATGGGAAACAGATGTGGTTTGCTGATGCACCTCATCCTGACTCTTCACAGCAACTTTGTATCTGGTTGAAAAATATAAAGCTTGATTTTTGTTAGCATTGAGTATGCAGTTGCAACTGAAGTAAATGAGAGCTCATTGTTTTGAACTTTGTGCTTGGCATTTTTATTGTCCTTAACAGAGAAACGTAAACCCAAGTTCATATGTTTCAAGTAGGCTCCCTAAGATTAATGATAGTAGTGACAATTTGGGGGCTAATACTTCTTTTTTCCCCAACTCAAACTTGTAGCTAGTCTCATCACTGTAGATGTGATTTCAAGATGAACTTGTTCATTTTTTACTGTTACATACTGTGGGAATAAACCCCAAAAGACAGTAGAAAGGGACATAAATTCTTTGTGAATGGTCAGGATGAGTGCTAATTAAATGTGGTGTATGCCTTAACAGTTTTAAAGGAATAAGATACCTTTTATAGAATAGGGTATAATAATTGGTTCCACTTGCACTTGTAATTTTAAAGCTTGTTCATAAGTATTTTGAGCACTCTTTAATTGTGTTGGGAATTTTAGCAAGCAAAATTAAGATTTCCCATCTAAAGTCATACGTTCAGGAGCAAAGCTGTGTGCCAGGATACCTTGGCTGGTAATTCTTGTTTTCTGGTCTGGAACATCTTGGTACTATATTCTATATGAGTGTAATCTCCTGTGTAATCTCCTGTCATTACTGAAGCTGTCGTTCTGGAATGGGACAGTTTGTTAAAATCCGTTCTTAAATTTTAAGTATACAAAACTAGGTCTCTTTGCATATGTTTCTAGAGTGGCAACTTAAAATTTTGTATGTCTTAAAAAAAGATGGGCAGTTTCCAAGGTCTAAACCTATTTGAAAAGGTCCATTATTCCAGGGCATGTGTGTGTGAGGAAGAGTGAAAGAGCTCTTCATGTTTCCATGTGCTCATGTGTTCCCGTGTGTTTGCTTATGTAGATAAATCCATGCCTGGCATGGGTTCATTTGACATAAGAAAATCTTTTCTAAACCCACTAGCACTAGGAATAATTTACCAATATATGAATAAGGAAGCCACAGCTAAAGAGAGATGATGATCCTGGCAATGCTGAATTGCCAGCATTTAGAGTAATACCAAATGAGAGAACAAATCTTTTTCAAGCTCAGCAACACAAAATTTTTCTCTGTTTCTTGATGTATAATAGTGAGGTGTAATTTCAGCACTGATGCAGTCAGGATAGTGGCTGATGAAAATTTCAATATAAGAAATAAGATGATTTGAAGGAAGTGTTTCCATCCAAATCCTGTCAAAAACAGAGAAATTATTGCAAGAATGAGACCAATTGTGGGAGATGGCTTTCCAAGATTTTTCAAAAAGAGATGGCAAAAGATGTAGGCTAAAAAATGAGAAGAGACAGGGGAATGAGACTTCTCATTTTTGTGTGACACCTATGTGGCCTCTATCACTGGCAGTAGCTTGCCATCTTCTGGCCCTCTGACATGTGGCAGCCAGCAGCTTTGTTTCTGTTTTGCAGTCAGAAATGCAGACTCTGTCTCTGCACGAAGAGGATATTATGAGCTGTAAATTTGCAGCATACCAGCCCTTCCACCCCTGTTCCCCTTGCAGGGTTTTGGGTACAAATAGTACTCTATTCGCACTTTGTGTCAGGGGAGATAGATCATTCCATGTTCAAAATGTCCATGCTAGAAAATAATGCCAAGAAGCCAGTGATGGGGAAAATTCATATGCAGAATTACTTAGCAGTGAACTTTCCTTGACAATTTCAGTTTTAGGAGGTTAGCTAAGTCCCTTTTATAGAAGAACTTTCCTGATGGCATAAACCTTATAGTGGAGGACACAGCTGTGTACAGCCTAGGGATGACTTCAGTTGCTGTGCTTTGTCATATGGGTTTCAGACTGTAGAAGTATTAAAACAGTGTCTTCATGTGTCTTTGCAGATTTGTCAATCAATGAACATTAATTAATTCACAGAGTCACACACAATCACAGAATGAAAAAGGGGCCACTGGAGGCCTTCTGGTCCAAGTTGTCTGCTCAATCAGGGTTCTCCAGACCACATTACTGAGAATTGTGCCCTGACACATTTTGAATATCTCCACAGCCTCTCTGGGCAATCTGTTCTAGTGCTTGGTCACCCACATACTGAAGTGTTTCCTCCTATTCAGGTGGAGGTTTCTGTGCATCAGTTTCTGCCCTTTGCCTCTTGTCCTCTGCTCAGCACCATCTCCTGACACCCTCCCTTCAGATATTTATATGTAATGCTTTAGAAAAAAATAGCCTAAAAATGTGAACATGAAATTGTAAAGTAGTCTAGGAAATTAGTTGTCAACAAGAAGATATTTTTGATACCATGTTCAACATCTAAACATGGTAAAACTGCTCTTTCAGAAATTTCTGCAATGTAATTTCATAACTGCTTCATAGAAAAGTTAACTCCATATCTATGTTTTTAATTTGTAGGTACATCGAAACCTTGAAGGAACACAAGCCAAAAATTGTCTGGGATGAACAAATTGCTGAACACTACTTTGAATACAAAAAGTGAGTTACATTTATTGATTTACCATTCTGCAAATATTTTTGGTCATGGGCCGGTGACTGTAGTATGCAACTGAATTCAGCAAATTGAAATTCTGCTGGTTGTGATCTGTATGTCAACACTGAACTGCAGTATAAAAGATTGTTTTGGGTGGGGAGAAAATCAGAGAAGGATTCCTGAAATCACATATACTAGAACAATCTTTAGAGGAGAAGTCTGAAGAGTCAAATCTTTAGAAATTATCCGTCAAAGTTATCTATTGAGTATCAGTTAATCAGAGGCTCTGAGATGAGTACTTTGAGCTGTCGGGTGATTACCAATAACTCAGCCAAAAGTAGTTCTGAGAAAAATCTATGGTACAAGAGCCTGGTTTCACAAGTCATTCTTCTAAAATTGTTCAAGTGACAAACTTCCACTAGATGGAATGCGCTGTAGATAAATATAATAGAAGTAAAACTAAATGACTTCTAGATAAAGTTTTTGAAAGAACCAAGAGCATTAGGATAATGTTTCTTGTCCTCACTTGTTTATCATGAAATGACAAGAGGATTCCTGATCTAGAAGAATCAGTTTAAAATACATTTAAATAAATAAACCCAGCAACATCTTATTAATCCTCTGATAATTTGCTGCTTTTATGCCAATTATACCAAAATATGCAAAATGGTACAAACAAATCCTACTATTTCTGCAAAGCTGTGTCTTGTATATTACTCAATGCATTGTCAATGTGAAGACGCACAACTGGAAAGGAAGAGCAAAACACATTTTAGAAGCTTTTAATAAAAACAATCAAAACTTCATTATTTCCAAACCAGTCTTGAATAAATGTTTTTAAATATTAAAAAAAAACCCAACCAAAAAAAGAAAAACCAAAACTAAACCTACAAATCGCCTAACTTAATATATTTAGTTTAATTTTCAAGGTGTTTCTCAGCCTGTAATTTTCTTCTGACTTTTATTTGTCAGAAAAAAACATCTGCTATTCAGCAGTGTTTAAATTTGTTTCCTGTGTTTGTATGAAAGGACTGGGATGTGTATGCCCTCATTTTAAATTATTTGGTATCCTGTTGCAAAATTGCTTTGTACCAAGCGATTACAGTTTTTTGTGTTAACTAAAAAGGAATTTATCAGTAGCTCTATTTTACTGATCTTTAATGTCCAATACTGTTGGAGACACAATGAACACTAGATGAAAACTTGCTCTCAAAATGTAACTCCGAGGACTCTGTTTGAATGGCATGCTTCTGGGATTCATGTCTGAATCACATTTCTTACATGGCAAAATGAACTTGTGGCAAAGGGATAGCTTCAGTAGTACTTCCTCTTTTTTCTTTGAAGCCAACCTTTGGAGTTTCTTGTGTGGGGCTTCCTGGAGGAATTCTTGATGCATGAAGCCCACTCTGTCTGAAAATTATTCTAAACTTCACTTCTGCTGTGCTTGGCAGTTCTGTGTGGTTCAGGTGGCTGCAGGGGAGGGTTATTTAGGGAATTCTTTTTCAGTTACCACTTTATTTTGCAAAGGTTCAATTGTGTTGGATGGGGATGGGAGCCAGGCCTGAAATATGTATGCTTCCCTTGTGAACCTCTCACCTGGAAATCTTGCATGTCTGCAGAGGCTGAGAAATGAAATCATGAATCTTTAAGCAAAGCACAGCTAATGATTTCATGTAGCAGACGGACTGTCTATTACAAATAGTTGAAGAAATCTGAGTGCTTGTCCTAGTGCACAGGCAAGTATTAATTTATGTAAGTTGTGAGATTTTAGGAGCAATTCCTTCTTGATCTGTCCATGCACTCTACATTTTCTCCTGGCCTAAGTGGTAAAGTGCTGCTGTGAGACCCCCTTGTAACTCATCCTTCTCATTACTACGGGTTTAAAATGCAACCTTGGTATTTGTGCCCAGTATAACTTGCCCTGTCTGTATATTTTATACTGCTGGCATTTAATTTAGCCTGAAAGATTCAATTCAGGGAATTGGAGAAAATATTTCACAGTTTGCATCAGAAAACCAAATGTTTCATCTTTTTCAGACACTGTTTTAGCAGGCACAACTGTCTGTTACAATCTGACAGTTTTGTCATCCAGTTGCAACAAAATATCTCAGTGTTTACTAATGTAGTATCAAACCATCTCTGCTGTGAGATCTCTTCTTGGATCCTCTGTTTTCACTGTCAGCCTTTTCACAGTATCATAGAATTTCAGATTGGTTAAGGTTGGGAAGGGACCAACCTGGTTTTGAATTCTAACGTTATTTAAAATCCTGTTATCTATCAAAGCTACTGTGACCATTTGGTTTTCTTGTTTTGCAGAAATAAGGGAGGAAAGCATGCAGTCTTCTACCCAACACTGCAGGTAGGCACCACTCTCTCAGGTCAGAGGGCTGTAAGAGGACAGAGATGTTTACTTGACCTGTTTCATTATTGAGACATATCAGAAAACATTGAACTCAACTAAATGTTGAGTTTAGGCTTTTGTGGAAGAAGTTTGCCCACATGTAAATGCTATGTAAATTGTTATGATTCAAAGCTTCAGCTGCCTGGGCAAGAAGGTTGGGTTTTTTCTCTCATGCATAATGGGGTTTTGGGATCTCTGAAGATAAAGCATGTCTAGAGATAAGACACACCAGGACAAACCAGTGCTGTGAGAGGATCTGTTCAAGTGCACATCTCATGTACTATCAGACATTGTGTTAGCAGCTTCTCAGACAAGATACCAAAGAAATTTTCCTTCTCATCACGGTGACTAGAAACTTGGAGAACTTTTGCCTTCCTTTGCAACAGGGTCCTGATTCTCCCTGTCAGCCTGCATCACCCTGTTTTCTTCAGTTCTGTTTCTGTGGAACATATGTTAGTGTTTTGAAAACTTCTACACAATAGTCTGCTGTAGAGAAGAATACAGGATAAAATAGTTAATTACAGCCTTTGTTCCTAGGATGTTATCTTTAGATTTTCTCAAATTAAACTGAAGTCATGTGTTAAACCTCTGCTGGCTTTTAGTATTGGAGGGGAATTGCTTCTGTAGTGAAACTACATCATATTTACAGAGACTTTATGGTTAAGCTAGTATGAAATTATCTAAGGCTCTGTTTTCCTGAACAGGATTGGTATGTTAAATACTAGGAGTAAAAGGATATTTCATTAATCTAATACAGGTGGAAGTACTATCACATAGAGTATATTAACTACCACATCTATGTTCCTGCTAGTGCTGTGTGTCTGAGAGTGGTAGGAAGTTTCATTGTGAATGCATCAGAGAAAAGATAGATTGTGCTGTTAGCCTATGTTTTCTTCATTTCACCCTGCCATTGTCAGTACTAACCAGGTTAACACTTATTCCTGTAAAGTTCTTTCATTATTTCTTCTCTAGCAGATCACCACTCAACTGTGGTGATAGTTGAATGCATGGACATGGGTTTTCTTTCCATTTTCAGCATGCTTGGTATTAAATATTTTGAGATTTGTTTGCTGGTCAAGATGGTTGGGAAACACTGAATGTTATTACCTCATGAAAAATATGGGTATTTTCCCCTTTTAATCACTGTCCGGTTGCTCAAAATTAATTTGTTCTTGACTAGTTAAAAGCTGTCATGAGTGCCAGGGCAATACAATCTGTTAATGATGCTATGATACTTTATTCCGTTTTCCATGGAAATTATTTTTAAACACATCCCTAGTGTGAGTAGTTTAAGCATTGCAGTGCTTCAGTTAAAAGTAAGAAAACTTGGGAACAAAAGATTGAAAAATAATTCTTTTTGTTTGAACTGAATAAAAAGGGCAGAACATGAATTGTGGCATTGCTTCCCTTATTAACCAACTCATCTAAATCAATGCCTGGAGCTTAAATAGAGATACTTTTAATTATTATCTCCAAGGATCTCTTTAAAATAGAATTTTTGTATTGTAAATTGTGACTCTGTCCTGGGAAAAGGCAAGGGTAGGCAAGAGATCTTGATGGTATTTGACAAATCGTTCTGATCGTCATAGTGCTAAAGTTTTATTTTACTCCTGAGATATTTCTGGGAAGACTTAGAATTTCTGTGCATTGTGAAATGATAGCCTAAATTAGAATAGTCCTTTGCATAGTTCATAAATCTGATTTATTTCTGTGGCATTTTGTCAATTTAGCTGGTAATCTTTTATTAAGTCATTGAATTAACTTGTACGATTAACTGTCTTTGACTAAATGATTGCTTGCTAACCAGAGAGTATTTGAAATGCAGACAAGGTTTTTCAGTAGCTGGTTCAAGGATAGATGTTTTTAAAAGGTCTGATAATGGCATGAAGTGATGGAAGTATGGACTGTCTGATATCTCTGACTGAGACATGATTGCTTCGTGTCTTTCTCTTAGTCCATCCAGTTGCGCTTGGAGCTTGCAAAAGAATTGGGCACTGGAATATCCATCTGGGAACTGGGACAAGGCCTGGATTATTTTTATGACCTGCTTTAAAATGAGAGATGATCTGAGAAACACTTTATTTGCTTCACTGAGGCTCTACCTTCAATTAATCTGGTTATCCTGGACAGGTGATTTTTAAAACATTTTTTGTAATTAATATAATATCTATATTAAACTTGCTTTTTTTTCCCCCAATAAAGAATCTTTATTGATTTGCCACATAGACATGATTGTTGATATCTGATAAAATTCAAAGTAAAAAACCACAGAAATTTCTCTTAAAGCACCTGAATTCCTTCATTGAAAACAGACCAACACAGCTGGATGGAGTTAGAGTTGAAAATATTTTCTGAAATGTTTTCTACAAGAAGTAAAGTGGGAATGTTGATGCCATCTGATCAGAGTTTAAGATGGAGACTTCTCAAAGAGCTGCTGGTAATAACCTAAGTAAGAGAACAAATAAATCCATCATATTACACCCAGCAAACTTAAACTCTGCTGGACTCTGCATCTTGCTGTCTTCTGGTAAGGTAAGTGAACATAAAATGTCAGGAGGGGGGACCAATTAGAAGATTTTCCCTCAAGCTGGTAGAAAATTAAGCACTGACAACCTAAGCTGCTGGCTCTGTTTATTTTGTCATGTTAGTAAATTCCTTAAGTAGTTCAAAGTCCCAGTAATTTCAATTTATGACCTGTTTCTAATTCAGCTCTGTTACAAGAGATGCTCTGTGATTTCTCTATTCTGCTTAGCTTGCTTGGTGTCTCAATTATAGTATTTAGCCCTAGAGTGTGACGCATTAGTGGCCGGTCTGTGGGAACTGTAACATTCAGCAACAACATGGATTCCATGGGTATGATGGATTCCATGGGTATGATGGATTCCATGTCCCCAGCAGCTCTGGCACCCCCTTGACTTTAAGCAGGCACTGTGAATGTCATCAGCACCTTTGTGCATGTAGCCATCATTCCTCAGCTGCACACATTGGTGCTTTTGTCTCCATAATATGGATTTTTTTAGGAACCCAGCAGCTGTAAAAACCCATCAGTTTTAAAACAAAGCCAAGAAATTGTGTCCCTGCCTCTCGGTTTATAGTATTTGTGTTTGTAGAAATCCACAGGCTTCAAGGCAATTTCTTCTAAGGAACTGAGAGGTGCTGGGAATTTGATGAGGGTGTCATTGGTCACCAGCAGAGACTCAGGCAAAGAGCTCTGTACTCCCACTGGTGTTCTTCTTGCCACTTACAGTTGTCACAAAGATGACTGCACTCCTCTGTTCACATCCACCCTTCCCAGTAATTAATCTCAGCGGGGAATTTATCTGCCCCTGCTGTTTTCAGCAGAATAAATCCCACTGTAATCCACCATTGATTAAAGAACTATTGATCTTCACCTTTCTGATTTAGTTCTGGCATCTCTCGACTTCTCACATTGCGAGTATCCAGCCGGGCTTACTAATCAGGTTTCTTTCGTCCATACCATTAGTAGTAAGATAATTTGCTACATGAATCCTTCTGTTCAATTAACTTGAACTTTCTAGTTCGTTCAAAAGCAATTTAAAGTCACTCTGGCAGTGGTATCTAGAATAGCACAAGAATTAAATTCTATTACACTGGTTTTTCTACTTTCAGTGGCACTACTGAGCCAGAGTGTCTCAGAAAAAAATACTCAGAAATGGAAAGGGTTATGTTCTGAAATGGCATCCATTTTTATATTAGCTAGTAGGTAGCTTCCCAAATTGGATATGAGGAAGAAAATGGTATTTCATTTTAGCTTTTTTCCTCTCTAGAAAAAATACACACATAATTTATCACAATTTTCATTTTGCCTATATTCTGTGATGATTTTTTGTGAAGTTCATGATTCCTGTTTGTTTCTGAGTACAGCTATGTGAGAAAGAAATGTCTTTTCCATCCTTAGAGGTAGGACAAATACCTCAGTGTTTCAAAAAGATGAAACTAACTCTTGCTGTATCATGAAAAATAAATATGAGGTAAGAAGTACCAGACATATTTTGAGCCATCCATGGAATATTGGTGCTTGAGGCCAAGAATGTTGCTTTTGTCTCTAAAAGGAAATCATGTTTGTTGCTTTAGAAATAATATTCTAAAAGAAACAAATTTGATGTTATTCTTAATAATTAAATTCTCCGTTTAAAAAAGAAAAAAATAAAAAAGAAAATAAGAAATGAGCATCAGAAGGGCTGTGAGCTCCAGAATAAATGCAGAAGAGCTGATGGGTCAGAATTGCATTTGCCTGATTTTTCAATATGTAGGAATATCACATTGTCTTGTAATAGCAGTGAATTGAGAAATCAATGAGTCACTAGGAAAACAGCTTTCTTTTGAAATTTGCACCTCAACACATTTATGAAAAAACACAGGAGAGAGATGCTGGTATGAAAGAGGGTCCTGCAGAGCATCTCCTTTTATGACAAGTGGGGAAAACTATGTGAGGGGCAGAAGGTGGGAGGGAGTGCTGAAGTGGCAATTCATTATTTGTTCCTATTAAAAAAAAAAAAAGTATTCCTAAAATGAGGTACTTGGCAGGGGGCAAGGCCAAAGATACTGGACATAAAGGATCAAGGGTATGACTGGGGAGAAATATTTAGTGTTTATATTAAAACAACTTACACCAAGTATAGCAAGCAGTGAAATGAAGAGTGTTTATTTAAACAAAGTATATTGTTTTCTAAGATACATTTTTTAAAAAAAAGTTTTCTGTATACTGGCTCTGTTGCAAGAAAAGTTTCTTTGTTGCAAGAAATTCCCTGTTATAAGAAAAATGTGCTTGTGTTTGTATAAGATCTGAAGCACTATGAATGTAAAGATATCTTTGACCTACCTGATGCCAAGTGGAGATTTTTTTCCAACTGATCTTTGCTCTTGTATTTCTGGGTGATTTTTTTTGGGGGGTGAGACTTACTCAGGGTTAAGATAAATACATTTTATCTGCACAATTTTTATTGTATTCACTGAGAAAAAGAAATAGCAGCTGATTTTGTTGCAGTTGGCCTTTAATAGAAAGCTGGTATTTTTATTGTCAGTTATCATCACACACATCATTCTAACCGTTATTGGGCAGAGGTTATATCTGAATACAACTAAATATCTTACTGAGACACAAAAGAGGACTTACCTGGGTGCTTGTAGGACCATATGGACCATTTTTCTGGGATAACAGCATCCCATCTTATCTCCTGTGGTAAGTGTATCTTGAAAACTTGACCTGCCATAGTGTCTTTGTAATGAGAAGCAGATTTAACAGAGAATTGTGGAAAATAAGTTGTTTCACTTGTCTCATTGTGAGGTGCTACTTCTTCAAGAAAAATTGCTGTAGTATTTCATGTTATAGTTCCTTTTTTTTATCATCTATAGGTGTGAAACTGCAGAACCAACGTAGCTTCCAGGTAAGAAAGTTGTGAGAGAAAGAGAAGAGAAAATGTGATAAGGTAGAACAAAGGATGGCAATACTAAAACAAGTTCTTTAACCACTTCTTAGTTATAAAGAATTGTTGAGTGAGTTGTAGCAATTTAGTGTTTATGAGCTCAAGCAAAAATATTAAATGCTTTCTTCATTTCTGCTGTGAGCTACCAGTCGTAATTATTTGTAAGAGTGTTTTGTGCATGCTCATCTGTGGATCTGCAAAGCTAATGGATGTTCACAGGAACTGTAATTACAGTCTCTCCTGGATTTGGGACATATCTTTTGAAGTTTACTGTTTTGATTAATACACAGTACAGCTCTGTGACTTCAGTTAAACAAATGGTAGCACAAAGCAGATGGATTCTACCTCTGCAGCTTGAAGAGGTTGTATGCAGCTATTTCCTGAAAATAACATTCCTTCAGTGATTGCTTTTATATGTAATAAGTGCAAATTAAGTAAGCCTGAATTGGTGTTTTGTAGTCTGCCAGGCAATCACTTCTATAGCCTGTGTTGGGGAAAATCATATCATCTCTTTGGAAAAAAACCCAGCATAATATGAAAAAATAACTGGAATACAACTGGATTAATGCTACTTGTTCAAACAGTTGCAAAAATAATTAACATCACTTATCTTGTTAATATATGAAATTAAAAGCAAAATGTGTTTTAAAATATATTCTATTGCAATGAGAACATTACAAGAAAATGTTGTTTTGCAAAAAAAAAAAAAAAAAAAAAAAAAAGCAGATGAATGGAATTTAAGACTCAAACTTTAAAACAGTTTGTTGTTTTATGTTCCTACTTATATCAGTTACCTTTCCTGGATATATTTCAATGTTTAATTGGTTACAGTATAACTAACAATTGTTTTAGTAAAAACACTGTAGAAAAACATGAATGCTAGTTTTCCTAGAAACAAACAGTTAAGTTCCTTACAAACTCTTAATGAAATAAGCTTTTACTCTGACTTGCAGCATGTTAGAACTTATTCTCCATTTAACTGCTGAGACCAAAGCAGATGGGCACTTTTGAGCTGACTTCATGTGGCACTTAGATTATCATATTTTATTCCATCATTGTGTGGAGTTCAAATAAGGTAAAATTTAGCAATTGTCTAGTGTGGGAAGGCAGAACATAAACTAAAACCGTGTCCCCTTTGTGTGAATTTGCAGCTGGTTGCCCAGGTGGGAGCAGAGTTTAATCACAGGGCATTCATTACCTTGTCCACCTGATTTTTTGAGAGCAGTAATGAAGATCATGTGGAAATGTTTAGTGTAAGTAAGAAGCATATTGTTTTCTAGAGGCCTCCTAACTTTCCTTATTTCATTTACCAGAAGACACTAATCTCAGCAGACATACACATAGTGGCAGAAGGGTACAGACCCTCTCATGTGTAGATTACACACCATGGGATTTCTGCACAAGTGACTTGTTGTAAGGCTTCTCAATCACTGCGTTTTTCTGCAAATCCATGAGCAGTTTCTCAGAGCTGGGCTTTCTAATTTTCCAGATTTGTCATCTTTTGCTGTTAAGTTCCTGCTCTGTGTATGGCTGCAACAGGGACTGGCTGTGTGATTTGCTTCACCTTCCTCAAAGGTTAGTGCAAATGGAGAAGAAGATTATGGGATTTCAACAGTTTCCTTCAGTATGTAAAGTCTACATGTTATGTTACCTCTGCTGCTCATCCTACTCCAAAAAGTAATACTGAATTTTATTTTTGTTTATTTTCAAGGGTTAAAGCAGTTTAAAAAAACCATACAAACATTGCTAATTTTCAGTCAACATTACTTTTCTATTACTCCTTACACTCTCATTTAGGAATGGTCTAGGTAGGACTTTCAGTATATTCATTTGTCAATTTCAATATATTCAGTAAGTCAGTTTTCTTCCAGTGCACTGGTGGAAAGCATATACTCCATTATATGCTGTGTTTGCTTCCAGTTGTGGAGGATGGGACCATGACTAAAAATACTCAATAGGCAGAATTACTGCCCAGTGTAGGAAATTATTTAGGACTGTGTGTGTCCATTTTCACCCAATCTTTACAATTTCTTCTCTGATTTTTCAGGTGA
Source organism: Oenanthe melanoleuca (assembly GCF_029582105.1). Lineage (NCBI taxonomy): Eukaryota > Metazoa > Chordata > Aves > Passeriformes > Muscicapidae > Oenanthe > Oenanthe melanoleuca. The sequence continues at coordinate 17,106,329 of NC_079339.1, forward strand.
ACTCATGGGGCAGGGAAGTTACTATAGATGCTCTGGCTATTATTATAGGTTTTGCAATCTTTTTGTGTTTTCCTTTGCTCCTTTGGGGGCTGATCAGAATAAATTCTGTGAGCACACATGTTTGTGTATCATGAGTAGATGAAGGCCCAGCAGTAGCAGAATCAGCATCCTTGGGCTGTATAAGTTAGGGAAAAGATGCCTGGGAGTGTTGTGTGTGACCACACTGAGAGGAGCAGAGAGTAATATATGCCATTTGTAAAGCTGGCTCCCTAATCCCTATAGTTGTTGGAGTGACATTGAAGGAGGAAGGGTGGCAAAGCTCTGTTCTGCTCATGGCAGCTATTCTGGGCTGATTTCCCCCTTGTTTATAGGTGCTGGTTCAGTTGCTGTGCTGGGAGCTTTTGTGTAAAACAAGTGCTTGTGTTATTTTTGCTCTGCTATTTCATGTCTTAATGTGGAAAATTACTTTGTGCTAGTAATGTTTTTCATTTTCCTCTCATTGAAACAACGATCATCCTGGCTAAGTGAAAACCAGTGTCTTTATTTTGCACTACAGTTGGAGCTACTGAGGAACCAGGTGGAGGTGTTTGGCACAGTTCATGCAGACCACTTCTGCTAGCATAAGTAAATAGTCTCTTTATAAATGACAAGCAGTCTCCCTTTACAAATATAATTGTATCACATCTTAAAACTTAATTCATCCAACTTAAAATGAGTCCTTCTTGGTTTTTTGAATCTGGATAAATTGTGGTGCAATTATCTGGAATTAACACTACAAAGTGTTTTATTTAATGATGCTTTTAGAATCACAGCACTAAATTGTTGTCTGTGGTATGAAGCCTTTGCATCCTGCTCCTGCTTTTTAGCTCAGAACTTTCTGTTAAAATGAAATGGCATTTGCTGTTAGCTGGGAAGTGTTTTAGATCCACTTTCTGAGTCAAGCAGTGGGTCAGGATTTTAAATTCCATCTAATTCCTCCTTTCTCCATTCACATCAACCCTGAAATTATGGTTGGTGTGAGGAAGCAATTGCACACAGATGATTGGCTGAGTACACATCTTGAATGCCTGGTTTTGCAGTTTATTTACTATCTTTAAGCACTGAGGGTTAAATTGTACCTTTAACATTTACTTTTAAGATTTGGAATTACTGCCTTTGATACAGGAGGGAATGATCAGTACTTTTTAAGAGGTGGGTTTTTTTTTTTTTTTTTTTTTTTTTTTTTTTTTTTTTTTCTTTTTTTTTTTTTTTTTTTTTTTTCCTGAGCCAGATTTTTAAATTGCTTCAGAAAGAGTTAAATAAATAAATAAACTGGCAGGGAGAATAATCATCCTCCCCAGAATGAAAACTTCCCTTTTGTGTCTAGTACAGAGTGCTTAATCCTCTGACCACTGAGCAAGGTCCCAGTTTTGTGTTCAGATTTCATCTCTCCTTGGCTGCAGCAAGTGAGCTTATCTACCCATGTCTCTTAAGGTGGCGGGCAGGGTAGAGAAATAGAGTGTTTGTGTCTGCTTGAAGTGGGTGAGAGGGAGGGAATGGGGCAGAACAATTGCTTTCAAAAAAAATGCACTTCCTCCTTTTCTTCCTTTTGTAGGACCTGCAGAGAGATAGATTTAGCAAGACAAAACCCAAAGTTCCACTGTGATCCCTGTGTACTTTTGAGCATTGTCTGTCATGGAGCCTAGAACTGTGAAATATTTTGACAGGCTGTGCTCTGTCCTTGGCATATATATTTGTCAAAACTAAGGTGACTCTTCTAATGGCTTTCCCCAGTGCTTTTTAGCAGAGCACTAAAAGCTGTTGAGTGAACTTTGCAGATGACGATATGAATATTGTAAATACCTGCTGCCTTCCCACAAATTAGTGTATAATCTGAGCTTCAAGTGTGTGCAGTATTAAACTCATCATGGACATAAGAAGAAATCATCAGAGGTATATGAGAAGCCTTTTCCTTCTCCTTCACAGGGGCCCTTGGTTGCTAGGGATAACTGCATTGGAAAAAAAGTACAATGGACAGTGTTCCAAATAGCATTCAGCCTTAGACAGACCTGGCAGACAAAGAACAAAGTGGAAAGAAAAGAGAAAATTACCTTTGTAGTGCCAGGTACTAAATCTGTCTCACAGTCAAATGGGAGCCAGGGTTTTTGACCCTGGGGGGCATCAAGCACAGCATCACCAGCTGGGCAAGGGAGGGGATTGTCCTGCTCTGCTGTGAGCTGGGGCAGCCTCACCTCGAGTGCTTGGGGCAGTTCCAACTGTGGATGTTCTATGGTTCTGTCTCCCACCCCATGCTGGCTAGACCCTGGTGCTGAGTTATACAAACCAGAGCAAAAGAAGGGTCTCTTCATCACTGACACTGTGAGGGCCTTCTCAAAATCACTCACTGCAGAAAAATCTGGTGGCAGCAGGTTGGGGTTGTGTGTGTGTCAAAGTGAACAGAGCATGCTGCCATTCTGAGTGGTTCTGTGAGAACTGAACACACACTGAGAAAAAATGGCTTTGCTTGTAGATATGGAGACAAGTTGTTATGCAATGAATAAATGGAAATAGTAATTTGTACAGCATGCAATCAGGTGGAGGAGATAACTACTGCAATAAGTTATAGAGCCACAGAGAATAGCTGGATCTTTTAAAGGCCTGAATATTTTCCTACTCATGATGTCACTCATGATACACTTCAAAGGGAGCATAATGGTGTGTTAGTCGTCCTGCCACAAGGTGAATTGTTACTCCCCTGAGGCATCTTCTCTCCATCCCACCCTGGTCTTTCTGCATGTTGTCTGGGTAAGCTGAAAAGACAAAAAGGAGCAGGATCTGTAGTGGATCATGTTTGCAAGGCTAACCTTGTGCATTTTGAAGTTGCTTGTGTGTGTGCTTCAGGGGATGTACTTCTCTCTTTCAAGACTGACATTTTGGTCTCTGTGTTTGATGTCTGAGTCAAACTGCTGGTCAGCTTTCATTTCCAAGCTGTTTTCTTTGTAAGTGAAAGCTTTTTTGCCATTTTATTTTTCTGCTGACATTCAATCACTGTTGGTGTTCAGGGACCATTGCTGCTTAAAGATCCCACTGGCCCGATTTTGCCACTGACTTGCATGTCTGGGAGCCCATTTGTTTTCAAGGATTTTTGTTGTTTCTAATTAAAACAGAATTTAACAGTGCAGCTCAGCTTGACTGCAGGTCTTCTGATGAATCTCAAATGAAAACATAATTCTGCTTCATCTCATGTAGGCTCAACAAGAATAGGAGGAATCAAAAAAGTAGTAATGCCTTTCTCCCATCCTGCAGGAAGTTTAAAACCGTTATTTGGAATGGGAGAGTAGATGTTGGTTCTGCACAATGAAAAGGAAAACACTTCTGAGATCAGAGCTATGCCATGAAGTTGTGTAGCTTAGCCAGTTTTTATTGATAATGCTATTTTTGTAATAAGAAGGATTTTAAGGTTATTTGCACAGGCAGCATTAAATAACTCACTTGGGGCTTTTCTGGAAGTAAATAGTAGCATCTGAAAGAATTTACTTCTAATTTTAGAGCAACCCCAAAATAATGAAAGCTTTGTTTCTTGTGAAGCATTCTACAGTGCAGGTGTCAGACACTTAAATGTGGGCAGTTTCTTCATGGTGGTGGGGATATGTTACTCTGACTGCACCCACTAACAGAGCAGGAGGAGAACAGCTTGAGTCCTGTGCATGAAAATGGTTTTGAATTTCTGGCTGTACTGGAGTGGTCTGGAAATGCAGCACTGAAAGCAGCAGCACCTGGTAAGCTCTTGGAGTATCTCTCTATGCAGTGCTTTTCTTTCACTGTAAGACTTTGCCTTCTGCCAGACAGTAAAACCTGTGATGCTCAGCTGAAAGGATTCCATTAATAGCCCATCAAATGTGCTCACCCTGAGGGAGGATGTTTGGTGTAGCTTCCAGATTCAGTGTCCTGATTAATGTCTCAGTCTTTTGCCGTTATTATTGGAATTGAAGTTATGGCAAAGAAAACTTGACTTACTTATGAAGAGACAAGATTATAAAATAATTTATTTAGAAAGAAGCTGAAAAGCTTATTTTTATTTAATGAGTCATGGATTGTTCTGCAGATTATCAGAATAATTCCTTCCTGTGCTTACCTAAGTAACACATTTTTCTTCAAGCTATTTTGCACCTCAAATGTTTTGTCCGTTAAAATGATTCTGTGTTTTGGGTTTGTTACTTTTACATAAAGAAGCACTTGTAAGCCTGTGTAGTTAGTATTTCTAAAGACTGTCTGTATAAAATAGATGTTCAAGTATGGAATAGAGCATGAACAAACCAAAGTAGTTGAAAAAAAGCTCTTGGTAAATGGAAGAAGATTTCATTATCAAATCTGTATTGTTTCAAGGAATGGCCTGTAGATCTTACAAAAGAGTTTTAATATTATTTATTTATTTTAGACTTTGTCTCACTGCAGACCTTACAATTTTCTGGCCATATGGGCCACTAGTGGAGGAAGGACAAACATTCACAGAGTTCTGGGACCTTCATTCCTTTAGAAATTTAAATCTGAGCTACTGATATTCTTGTAGGTAAAAAGCTTGAGGGAGGAGGAATGGGAGACAGGACAAGCCGACTGCAGCTGCAAATTGAGTTTTGCATATTCAGAAGTTAATACATGGGTTATGTGTGTGTAAATGACACCAAATGCTATAGTTGTAATCCCCTTTTAATAAAGGGATTGACTTGCAGTACAAAATTACTTACATAATTCTGCATGCTGTATTATCTCTTCAAGGGAGTTTGAAGTCTTATGTGTTTGCTAGCCCTCAGAACCTCTTTACTTTATTACACGAACTGCAGAAATTGCTTTTCTGAAATGTTATTTGTGGATACCAAGAACTGAAAGTATTTTGTCCCATACTGATGGCCCTGTAGATGCCATGAGTCAAAGAAACATGAGGCTGACTCTCAGCTAAACCTCTGGCCAAAATGGATCCCAATGGTAGTTTGCATTTTGAGATCTGACAAAATAATGGAAAATTTTTGTGAGTGTATTTGTTTTGCAACTACTGTCTTGGGCCCACACGTAAATATTGTAATGGGAATGACAGTGCTCATGTGCTTCCTGTGTCAGAGTGGTGCCCACTGGCACAGAGCAGGACAGGGTATCCACCAGCCTGTGCTGAGGTCCCTGCTGAAAGAGCCTCAGGCAGCTGCTTAGTGTTTTACCTCAGCACTAATTCCACTATTCTAGTTTTGATTCATCTCTAGGTTTGCATGTGTATACACAGACCGTAAGCTCTTTATTTCTTTCATTTTTTGGCAAGATCTACATTTTGCTCCTGTGGTGTAATGCCTGACCAATTTTTGCTATATGTGCTTGTCTAGAAAGGGAAATTCGAGTTTGCTTGTAGACAGTCTGATGTGGCTCTGACTCCTGACAGAGAGGTTTCAGTGTGCCAGCCCTCAGGGGTGAGAGGAGAGGAGCAGGTGTGGTTCCAGCAGAAAGCTTGGGGTGAAGAGAAAGGTGCAGAGGAAGAAGACAAAAGCAGTCTGTAATCTGAGAAGTTCTCGTTTCTTCAGATAGTGACGCTCCATGTGATCTCACAAGCCTGCTTCAGAGGGCAGCAGTGCTTACACTACAGATCTTCTGTAAGAGGAAAGTGGCATTTCAGCACCCTGTGGGTACTTCCTGGCTCCTTTCCAGAAGAGAGGTCCTGAAACTCGACCCTCATTTGCTGCTGACCATTTCCTCAGTCACCATATCTTTTACTGTTGGGTCTAGTGGAAAGCCTCAATATTATGAAAATCTAAAAATCTCAACTAAAAACTTTTCCTTTTTCCCACCCCAAGTTGTTCTGGATCTAAAGTGATCCTTCTGAAATAGAAAAGGAAATATCTGACTAGATGACCACTGTCTCTGTTAGGTAGAAAGTGATTTTTCAGAAAATCTTATTCTGGATACACGTCCAGCTTATTATACATTTTAGCCTAATTTTTAAGCAAAAGCTATCTTAGCTGAATGCTTTTAAAAATAATGGAATGGAAAGTCAGAGAGATCAAGTACCAGTGTTGGTCCTGCTATCTTTAAAACTGTTTGTCTTTCTGTTTACCTCTAGTGTAGCATTATTAGAGTAGTGTGAATCCTGCTGTGATCATCTTTCTAATTCCTAAGCTGGCATTTCAAGGCCAGGAGAGAGGTGAGCTTTTGTCCTTCGGAGGTAAACCTGTGAAATTTGGGTCTAGACATCTGGAAGGGGATGTGACTCTGGGGATACACGGGCTGCTTTAAAATGAATAGATTTATTACACAATTCTCCTGCTAGTTTGGGGACATTTGCTTTTATCTAATACTGCTTTCTCTCTCTGTATATATATATGTGTGTGTATATATATATATATATTAGTGGGAAAATGTTTATCTTTTGTCCACTGTTTAGAATTTCTCAGTCAAACAGAAGTACTTAAGATTAACACCTTAATATTTAATAAGCTCTCAATTGTTAGAGAGCAGTGAGCCTGCCAGTGTGAGATTGGGCTGGCAGCTCAGTGAATTAATGGAAACACAGAGCTCAATTTAAAAGCCCTGAATGATAATCTTTAAATGTGCTTAGGTATTGTGGTTGTGCAGTTTCTCTGGGGAATCATCATACTCTTTGCTTCAAAAATTTCACTGAAGACTTAACTGAAACTACAGCTCAACTTTGCCTACTGGGAAATCTACTTTCATTCCTGGGGCTTATATTCCTTCTGTGTACATCTGTATACCCAGAGTGTGAATCCTTGTGGGTTTTCACTTATAATATTTTTGCTGTAGGAACAGTTTTACGCAGACTTGAAAAACAAAAACTGCAGAGTTGAGCAACTTTCCTATCTGAATAGAGATCTTGCTTAGGCTTTCACACAAGCAAATGTTGCTATTTGAAAATACTGAAGTAAAAACTACATGGGTATTTGTGATTTGTGATCTCAACGAAGTAGACAGAGGAAATCAGGGTTTTTTTTTAACTCCTGTATGTGAAATTCTCTGGTGTTTTAGGTTGATGTAACCCATTTCAATAGTACTTCATTCTCTGATAGAGATCTGTGTAGTCCCACTGCAATGATAGTGGAGACACAGTGTGGTGCATTCTGGGATGTCCTCAGACAGATTGAAAAGCTTGAGAATTATAGGAGATTGCTCTTTCTCATTTTTATAAGAACTTGCCAGTCTGAAAGGTGTCTAGACTTTGAGTTGCTTTAGTTGTGTATACATTTCTGGGGATTATCTCAATTTCAATTTAATTTGCCATTTCACTTCATGCTATAAAGCTTTCAGGGAATCTTTCATTTGAGTGAGAGCTCACTAAATGAAAATGAAAATGAAATAAGGGTGCATCATCAGCACTGAGAGTGGTGGTGTTATCCTGAATTTCTGTTAATACTTCAGCAGAGGTGCTTGTGCACGTAAGGCACCAGCGTGCTCAGTTGTTCAGCACTAGATCTGACTGTGTAGCTGAATACTCCCATGTTCTGTGCAGTTGCACTGATAGTAAGAAAGCTTTTTCAGTTGCAGGATACTGTGCTTCATGTAACAGTGACAGAATAGCTGTGACAGATCACCTGTGATATGCTGAGCTCTTTTAAACTGTAAAATGGTTTGGGTTGAAAATGACCCTAAAGATGATCTAGTTCCAACCCCTTGGCTGTGAGCTGGGGACACCTTCCTCTAGATCAGGTTGCTCAGTCCCCTTCAACCTGGCCTTCCAGGGATGGGGCATCCATTAACTTCTCTGAGCAGTATGTTCCTGTGCCTCACCACCCTCACAGTCAAGAATTTATTTCTAATACCTATTTCTTCTCCAGCCTGAAAATCCCAACTCTCTCAGACTCATCCTCATAGGAGATGTGTTCCAGCCCTCTGAGCGTCTTTGTAGCCTCCTCTGGACCTGCTCCAGCAGGTCCATGTCCTTTTATGTCAGGAGCCCCAGAGCTGGATGCAGTACTGCAGGTGGGATCTCACTAGAGTGGAGTAGAGAGAATCAGTCTCAACTCAGAGCTGACTGCTCTGCTTTTCTTTCTGGGATACAAGAGTACATTGCCAGGTTGTGCTTCTTGTCAACAGCACTGAATCCCTTCTCATCAAGGCTGCTCTCAGTCCTGTACTTGTATTTGTGTTTGCCCAGCCTCTCAGGATTTCCCTGACTCAGGTGCAGGACATTGTGCTTGGCTTGTTGAACTTCATGAAGTTCCCATGGGCCCATGTCTCCAGCCTGTCCAGACCCCTCAGGATGGCATCCCTTCCCTTCAGCATGTTGACTTCATCTCATAGCTTGGTGTTATCTGCAGACTTGCTGAGGGTGACTCCATCCCACTGCCCACACTGCTGACAGAGATGTTGAACAGTGCTGGTCCAAACATCCTCCTGGACCCCCAAGGAACACCATCTTCACTGGTCTCCTCTTGGACTTGGAGAGTGACCATCCAGCTGGTTGCTTTGGTTTTTTATCTGCCAAGTGATCCATCCATCAAACCAATGTCTCTCCAGTTTAGAGACGAGGCTGTGGTGCAGGACAGTGTCAAGCTTTGTACAAGTCCAGGTAGGTTATGTCAGTCACTCCTCCCTTATCCACCTCTGTAAGTCCATCAGAGGTGGTCACTGGATTTATCAGGCGTGATTTTCCCTTAGTGAAACCATGTTGGCTGTCCCCACACATATCCTTATTTTCCATATGCCTTAGCATATTTTCCAGGAGGATGTGCTCCATGATTTTGCTGAGAGTGAGATCAGACTGATGGGTCTGTACTTCTCCAGGTATCCCAGTTTTCCCCTTATAAAAATGGGGGTTATGTTCTCCCTTTACCAGTCAGTGGGAACTTTACTGCACTGCTATATATCTCAAATATGATGGATGGTGGCTCAGCTACTTCATCCAGCAGTTCCCTCAGGACCTGCAGATGCATCGCTTCATCCTCAGCCTTTTTCAATAATGTTTAAATTGCATATAAATCCAAGGCCACTGCTCCCTGGATTGATCTCCTGCTAGGCTGGAAGAACTGCAATTTGGAGGATATAAGAGAAATCAGTGTCTCTACCTTTTATAGCTGTTCATCATCTGAGTATTCCTGTGTCCTTCACTAGCTTAGTGAATGTGCTGCACTAGGAGGGGAATGGATGGGATTGCAGTCTGAAGAGAACAGGAAAGCAGCTGGAACAGGACACAGGGCCTGTTCTAAATGGGTTCACCACATGTTTCATGGGATGCTGCTATAACTTTGTACTTTACAGTGGGGAAGACCAGTCTGCTCAAGTCTCTTGTCCATTCCCAATCTTCTCTCTTAATCCTCATTTATGTTTTTTTCATACCTGCCATTTTTATTTTCCCTTTTCTTTCTCACCTTTCCTTGTGCTGATATTTGGATAAATTGGAGTCTTGTACCACCCACAGCACAGATTGCTTGACTTGGAATATTTTGGTTTGGAGAAGAACACATGCACATAGATTTTTTGAATGTACATTAACCCTTGATTCCATCAGGAACAAGAGTGTGATTTGCAGCAAGCTTTTACTTGTGCCAGTTTTTCCTGTGATAATTCTTCTTTGAAACCTCTGAGCACTTATTTCAAAGGACCTTTTGATAATGAACATGTTTTGTGTCAGGGTAACCAGCTGTGGTGCACAGTCAGGAATAAGAAGGTGTTTAATAGGGACAAACTTCAATGCACGGACTTCACAGGAAGATTTAAAACTTCAATTTTTATTAGCACCAAATATCAAGCAAGTTCCATGACAACAAGCTGTACTTCCAAGCTGGTGAATTACTTTGTTTAGGGAAAGTGAGTTATTAATTATATGACACATCAATTCAGTCTATGTACTCTCTTGTATTTGCATTTGCAAATCCATAATTCCTTCTGTTGTGCACAGGTCTGAGTTCACAATTTCTGTCCTTCCCCCAAAAGGTGAGTGTTTTCAGACATGAGGTTTAGAAGCAACTCTGCCTTCGAGAGACCATAACTTAGCAGCTCACCAGAATAAGCAAAGCACCTCTCGCTTCTAGGGGATGTATTACTGTTTCTAACATATTTGTGTGTCCAGTTCCTGCAGCTGAGCCTACAGCATGAAGAATTCACCCAAAGAGCTTGACTTGTACTTCCATACAGCCTCCCTGTTCAACTAATGGCAGCTTGGCTTTCAAATGAAATTAACACAGGGGCCATCAGTGGGGAGGGAGGGAGGGAGGCTGTGTGGTGTTCTGAGATTGTAACTAAGCTTTTGGTGACTTTGTGATAAGAGACCTGGTGTTGGATTATAGAGTGAGAGGTGGGGCTCCAAAAAAGCATTAGAATCAGCACCATGCAGGAGTGCTCTTTTCCTGGAGTATTTGCAAATGCTTCATCCTAACTGAGTCTGCAAACAGCTCTAACTCCCTTAAGGGATGGAGAGGGTTTGTTCCTTGAGAAATGACAGCCTGAAAATGAGATAACAGAGCTACACAAATACATTTTTACACTTTTTTTTTTTTTCTTGAATAGAAGGTATCTTGGGCAGTTGGGCTGCCACAGTCCAAGCTGTGGGGATGCATATGCTGCCCCAGTCACCTTAAGAGTGTATGGATGCAGGTGAGCCTTTCAAAAGAACAACAAATGCATAATTTCTAAGATGAGGCATTTTTTTATCTCAATATCCTGGGTGCTTGTTATTCAAGGTGAGCTTTAATATCAGAATCCGTTAATTGCATCTGTGGCTGATACAATAACACTGAACAAGTTTCCAAGGTAAAGTGGGTTAAAAAAATGGAAAAAGAATCCCTGCAGCATTAGTCTGCCTGGAGCATGCTAAACAGCCAGTGGCAGTTCTGCCTGATAGGTACTTGTCTAGCCATTTGCAGGCTTGCATCAAGGAACTGAGGACATTAAGAGCAACTCAGATTCAGTCACTACATAGGTCCAGAACCAGGCTGCATTAATTACTCAGTCACAGTCCTTATTCTGCTTTGTTCTGTAGAGACTGTAGTCTGCTAAATCAGTATTAAACTGAATTTTGTAAAGCCATGTAACATGTCTTACCATTGGGCACTAAAATTTATAGTCAAACAATGAATCCCCTCCACATCTGACAGACTAGCACTGCAACTGATCACTTATTTTTGTGTGTAGAACAGCAGTTTTAAATAGTAGAGGTGGAAAGGCTGGAGCAGTGATGGACTTAAGCTTTAGGGCCAGGGCCAAAGAAGGGTATTTATGGAGGAGGGAGATGATGAGGTGCATCTGAATAGACTTTGAGAAACCAGTTCCTGAAATCCCTGTATCTCTCCAGTAATTTTTAGTTTATCTTCAGGATGAATGCTTTACATCTGAAACTCTTGTCACTGTCAGTATGAGACACAGACACATAAGCAATATACATTAACAGTTTAGAATTTTTCATGCTGTACTTTGCTTTCTACAGATTTTTGTTTTCTGTGTATTTAACTATATACAATTACAATTTATTTTGTTGCCTGTGATTTGAACTGTACTTTGTAATAGCAGTACCATGGGAATATAAGAGGAAGTTTACAGTGTATAATTATCCCATCCTTTCAAATTATTCTTTAATTGCAAGGGAAGTCTCTGTTAAGCAATTCTGTAGTAACAAAATATTCTGCTCTGCCTAAATGATTTCTGCATTAAAGATACCAGGGATTTGTTTAAGGAGTAGGTTCAACTGATCAGCTATTTCTTCATTAAAAACCCTCATCCTAAGACACAGAACTTCTGTTTGGCTGTCTAACATGCACTGGTGTAGATTTAGTAGTGAAAGTTTTCTGGCTTTTGGAGGAGAATGTAAACAGAGCTATTCTTGCAGGTCAGCAAACTCAGGATTTCTAGTGAACCCACAGTATTTCCATGGAGAAACAGTTTATTACAGGGAGAGACAAGGAAGCAAAGCCTAGGGTATAGTGACCTACCATAGGCAACTAATGGGTCTTCAGAAAAAACCAGCCTTTCAAATGGCATTTGCCATATTATATCATGTCGTATTAATGTCAGATTTCTTATTTGTTTGAGGTTTTCAGCATGGTAAGATAAGAAACATAGGACTCTGAGTTTTGCACTTTTGATGTGTCAAGACAAAACTTTGAATGAAGCTTCATAAGCTGCCCTTAAATTTCTTTGAAAATTATTGCCATGCAAATAGAAAGTACTTTGTTTTACACAGCCAGAATAATCAGCTAGGCCTGATATTTCCAGGTTGTGTTAAGTGTACTTTGGAAAAACAGCAGTATATGGGGTGAAATATTCATCTAGTTGATGATTAAAGTAGGAACAGCTCTGTCTATGCCAACGTGTAGTACAAAAGCAAAGACAACTGGGCTAGCTACTGGGGGAAGAAGGTATACTGGGCTTAGTTGTTTGAAACAATGGGATCTTGAAAATCAATAGAATACTCAATTACCCAGGGTTAAGCTCTAGTGGAAAGGCAAATTAAGCTGTAAAGGTAATATTGCTGCTGTGAGCCACATATTTCTGTAAGCATCATTAAGTTATTGTTCCTAAAGTATAGAACCAATGATGAGTAAATGAAATAGAAAGGCAACATGTTGCAATCCATATAAGAAGGATTCTTTTAAATGCAACATGAAGAAATTGTGAAATTCACTGCTATATTGCAAGACTAAAGTGTAAAGTTTCACAAAGTCAGAAAGGGATTAAAAATAGATGTGGCTGATGAGACCATCTAGTGGTCTGCTTAATGGGATGAAGACAATTCAAGTAATGTAAATATCTCTCCTAAACTGAGGGAGCTGTAAGAAACTTCCACTAAAGGTGTGGATTATCCCTTATGATGCTTCCTGCAACAACCTCTAAAACCTCTGGGTCTCTGCTTCTCCCATTACAATTTCAACAGTACACCTGTCATTGTTCAGAATGCACAGTTTAGAGACAATTTCACTTGTGAAGCTGTTTGACCTGTAGGGTACAACAAATTGTATAAAAAAGGCAGTGTTAGACATGACTGCAGATAACATACCTGGCTAACCAGACATTCTTCTCATCTGACACAGTACAAGTTCCTAGTTGTTCAAATTAAAAACATTCTGGTGTTAATTTTTCAAGTTTTTCTATGTAATTTCTGAATGTAAGCAGCTACCTCAGAAAAAGAGAAGTCCCTTTATTTCAAGCTATCAGTAACAGACAAGTTGTGAACACAAAATAATTTGTGCTTGGGTCTGAGTATTTTTTTAACACTAAACCTGGTCTCCCAGTAGTTTCTGAATTGTTATTGACTACCACATAATTTCAGGTTGCCTGCCCTTAAGAGGAAAGAAAGGCGTAAATTTACTTGGGAATAGGCAAGCCACTTAAATAATAATAATATTAATAAACACAAATTTGTAAGGAAGGATAGGTCAAATCAAAGGTAATGAGAAATGAGAAAGGAGTAGAACACTGTAGGGTTTTGTTAAATTGCATACAATATGTGTGTGTGTGTGCACTTGCACACACACATACCTTTGGGTCTGTACAGAATCACTGTTTAGCTTGTAGTGTAGTTGCTTATAAAGAAAACAAAAGACATTCTGTTGTAAACTTTAAAGAATATTTAATAACTTTTTAAAAATAAAATGTATATTTTAAATTTTGTTCTTTATATGAATGCACAAAAATGTACCATTGGAATTGCAGCAACCAAATCCAAAGAACAGAGGAGACCTGCCCACTGTGGGTAAGATACCAGTGACAAGGGAGGAGAATTCACAATGGAATCCAAACAAGATTTCCCATGGCAAGTCCCACCGTGTTTTCTAAGTGTCAAACTCAGTATCTATGCAGATCAGTTACACTTAGCAAAATCCTGCAGATAAATTAGAGTTAAATAGAGAGTCTGGGTTTAAAATAAATGCCATGATCAACTGCTGGTTTCTGTTGCTTACCTCTGGTGCCACATTTATAGCACAACACTGAAGCCAAGGGGTAAATGAAAGGCTGGGACTTTGTCCATGCTGACAACCTCCTGTCCTGCCCTGGGAAGGTGTAAGAGGCAGCCCAGTCACATGTGCTCAGTGTGACCAGTTCGTATTGGTTTGTGAGAAGTGAGGGTTTGGGTGGATTCCCTTAGCAGCCCTATTGCTGATGCAAGACAGAGTATTTTTACAGCTTCTGTGCACTTCCTTCCTCTCCATATTATAAATCCTACAATGCTGAATTTAAATGCTAATTATTGATCAAAGATTAAACCTTTATGAGTTTGTTTGATTTGAGGGGTGAGACCAAAGAACTATTCATAGAACAGTAATTATGTTGTACAAGTAATAAGATTTAGCTGCTAGCGACAGTACAGGAAAATAAACCATATTCTATTAAATATATTGTTTGGGGTTGGGTTTTTTTGGTGTTTTTTTTCCTAGTAATTGTGAAGATGAACAGCCAAAAGTATATTAGACTGAATCTAAAGAGCCAAATCCTGATGCTGCTGAATTATGCCATATATGCTGAAATATGCCCTGTGCCTTCATATCTTGTTATTAAGCAGAAACAGCCATGAGAATAAATTAGGAGTGCTCCTTTATTGCCTTTGGTTCTGTCTTTAATTTAAATGTATTGAGTCCTCCTTCATGTTTAAAGATAAGAAGTCACAATAATATAAAAGACTTTACTAAAAGTGACAAGACACTAATAGAAGCAATTGGAATGACTTCTCTGTTGCTCTGCCTGCATTCAATATCAGCAGCCTTTCAAATGGATATTTTATGTACTACAGGTTACTTATATATAATCAACCAGTGTAACGTGAAGTTTTATGTGTAAAATGGTACTGTCCTTTTTTTTGGCTTTTTTGTTTGGTTTTTTTAAAATATTGTTGCTGTTACACATTGCAAAATATTCTCACCTTTTCAGCAGAGAAAGGATGCAGTGCTCTTAAAAAATATGGTAAGTCTGAGGCTTGTTATGTGCAGTGTGTTCAGAGGTATGAAATCAGATTGTGCTGGTAATGCTGTAAGCACCATAACAGCTGTTTGGTCTGTGTGGAGAGAGTTAGTAACACTAAATATGCAAAATAGTCCAGTTCAAATTATCAACAAGTTGCAGTAGCATCTCAGTAGGTAATGGAAGGATAGTATTTTAAAAAGTGTTTTTAGCAGCAATATGTGATTGGTTTTTTTTTTTGTTTGGTTGTTTTGGGGTTTTTTGTTTGTTTGTTTTTTAAAAATTGTTGTTGTTGTTGTTTGTTTGTCTGCTTGGGATTTTTTCGTTTGTTTGTGGTTTTTGTTCTGTTTTTTCCCCTAACTGTATGTTTTTGTTGCAGTGACTGGGATTTACAAAGTGAATGTTGCTTATACTCCCTTTAGGTACTTGTTTTTGAAAACCAAGGCAGTTTATCTTGTAAAGACATCTAAACTGTGGAAAATGATTAGAGAAAACCACAAAATGTGTCTTGTCTCCAGTCTGCTTCTCATATTTTGTTTCCACTGAAGCTTTAGCTGAAGTCTAGAAGTGTTCTCTAAGAGCTCAGCACATATTACTGTGAGACTCACAGGAGAAGGGTTTGTGATCTCTCTTTTCCCTACACCACCATCAAGCAAATTGATGAGAGTTGCTCTCTGTGGGAGTTCTGCACAATGGTTTGCTCCCATCAACTGAACACCATCAGCCTGCTGTCTCTGTGTTAATTTTTAATGGCAGGGATTGCTACAAATAGACTTGTCTACCTTTTATCTGTCTCAAAAAAAAAAAAAAAATCAATGTTTTATGAATGTATTCATCACTCTGTCATGCTGCTTTTCAGTGGTAGAAACTCGGAGTTGTCAGCAGGAGCACCCCTGTGTACAGACTATAAACTAAGGCCAGAACTAATGGTACAGCTAACCTGGAATTGTGTCTGTGCAGGTTAGAACATAGTAGGAGAGGGAAGAAACAAACTTACACCATCTTTTGCAGAGCAGGACAGTCTGCAGGTCAGCCTGGGCTCAAGAAGCAGAGAGCATGGAGACTGGTGATTGCAACATGATGAATGAGCCTCTTGCTTGGAGTATAGGGCATGTGTGTGTGGGCTACTTGCTCAGCTTGGGTTTGTTTGGGCTTGTTTGCATGACAGTAAAATCGTTTAGTGGTGTGGAGGTTGCTGTGAATAGTGATTGGGAAGCACACAAGTAATACATTACTTGTACCTTAGCCTGCACAGCTAAAGGCCCCAAAGGGGTAAAATTTTGGAAGATAATTGCTCTTTTAAACATCAGACTGTCCTAAACAATTTCCCAGCAAATATGGAGTAGCTCATGCCTGAGAGTGAGAAGTCTGCAGGAAATCAGCAAAGAGATAAAAAAACCCCCAAATCTAAGGAGTGAGGGTGAATCTGTCAAATAACACAGGTCCAGAAAAGGTTTAGTTATGGGTGTAAAGGAGATTGTTCAATAGGCTGTGGGTTGGCAAGTCCAGCTTTGTGCTGGAAATTGCCTTTAAATCAAAGCACGCAAGATGTCACTCAGAGCTGAGACCTGCTGTTGTAAGCAGGGTAACTTTCTCTATGAGCTTGTTGCATGGTGCCGGTCTGCAGGAATGGCTGCACTCAGTTTCCTGGGATAACACAGCTCCATGGTCAGCTCTCTGCTCTGACAGTGGCTGACAGCTCCTCAAATGCTGGCTGAAGGGAGCAGGCCATCTGCATTGCTCTGTTTGCCTGTTCCCGGCTTTGTCCTTTCCCTGGGGGTGCTTCAGTTTCTTCTTGGCACACCTGCACTACCTGGAGCTGTTTGCTGGCAGTGAATTACTTGTTTGAACAATAGGACACATCTGATTTTTAACCTCACCATCAGAAGATGTGCATAGGAGGGTATTACATCTATTACTTCAGTTACCAGTGAGTGGCTGTTCCCCAGTTAAAGAAAGTTTTGGTCAGATTTCTGCATACCTGTGTGATTCCATGATATTGTAGAAAGTGTGGATTATATTTTAGCCAGCAGCTAGGTAGAGGAAAATGCATCTGAAAAAGAGCACTGAGAAGTGACTCCAGTTCTAACAGAGACTGTGTCTTGGCTGTTGTCAGTGTGCAGCTGGGAGGGAAAAAAAAGCTAAGCATAAAAGCATCTGAAGTCTTAATAACTCTCAGAAAAATGAGCAATGTGAGAAAGATTTTTCCTCAGCAAGGCAAACTCTATCATACCTGCAGATGATATTATCCCAAAGTAAATTAATGAAATGGTGACATTCAGGGAAGGAACAGCTGACAGCTTTGTACACATCTTCAAGTGTGGAAATGAGTGATATTTTTTGGCAGACTTACTTGAAGCAGGGATGATAAAAAATAAAACCATAGTAGACTGACAGAGAGAGCCCACTCACAAGTTGTTTACTGAAATGAAGATACAGCTGAAAGTAATTACTTGTTTCTCAGAGGTATAAGTGATAGTGCCTTGTACAAGAAATAATACTTGTTTTTTTCAGTTGGAATGTAAAATAGGATAGAAAGGTTTCCTCTTTCTGAGGTTAGATGCTGGGTATTTTCACCTCCTTTCAGAAAAGTATGTATTTATGAATGTAATATATATAACATAGGCAGTCAACCATCTATATGCCACTGGCAATTAGGAAATGAGGCAATGTCCAATAATGTTTTCCATTACCAGCCAGGATCTCGCTGTACAGATTCCCATTAAAAGCCTGACTGTGCGGCACGTAAGATTAAAAATACTCCTCTCAAACAATGTATTTCTGAAGATGATCCTCTCCTGGCTACACAATCATCTTGAGACACTTGGAGGCAGGGCTGCTTGATCTTGACATTTTAACTGTGTGCAAACTGTAGAAAAATTACAATTTCATTCAGTGCTAGCTACTCTGTACCTTCTTGCTGAAGAACACTTATTTTCTATGTCCTTGCTTCCAGACTGGGAAATGTGGGAAGGCAGCCTGGCAGCTTTTGCAGAGGTTGCCTCAGTGCCATCTTTTTCTAAATGGATTTGCAGTCAGCACCTCGTAAGCAGCCTCTCTTGCCTTGCCACAGACCATGGAAAAGGAACCATTGCTTTTCTGGTTTTCCTCTGCTTAAAGACAAGGCTGCTTCTTACCTGTGCCAGTTCAAAGTACTGACTTTTTCTTTTCTTCCTCCTTCAGTAAAGTGGGGTGATTCACAAAATCTTCAGAAAGATAGCATTATACACAGTTTATAGTACAAAGGGGGGGGAAAAAAGGTCAGATGAATGAGCATGAAGGAGATTTCTCCTGTGTCCTTTGGAGGAGAAGCAGAAAGATTGGGAATGGTATCTATGCACAGTAGGTGTCTGCCTTGACTACCTGACAATACATGGTCATTGCAAAGGTGAGTCCGAGAATCTAAGAGAAAAGAAACAACAAACAATTGTTTTTCAGTAAGTAAAAAAATCCCTATTTATTGAAACAACAAGAAAAAAGAGAAGAGCATGGCATTAGTTTTTTTCACACACAGGAGGACATGTCACATACTGCTTTTCGTGCCTGTTCATGTCCTTGTTCTGTTCCTAGTCTGTCTGCCTTTTGTCCTTATCTGTATTGCTGTCTTACAGAATGAACAGTGAGAGCAGGGGAGAGTTGATTTCTCCATCAAGAGCAGCCACCAGATACTGAGAAGAGGAATACTGGAAAAAATTTAGATGTCTTTTGCTTAAAAATATTTTATAGTGACAATCTCCAGCTCTGTGGGTATTCTGTGGGTATCCCTGTAGCTGTTGTTTTGAAAGACACTGGGTTAATCCCTGGCCCTAAGGATGCTGTGTTTACTTGACTGTTCTTTACTTTTCCAAGAGTATGTGTGCACAGATCCCTGTGGGGGAATCACTGGAGACTGAACATGCATTAATCATGGCCATCAATGCCTCATCAACAATGGATGTGTTTTGCTACTCAGCCTATTCAAGAGAAGCAGCAAGGAGGTGGGGGGTTCTTCTCCCAGCCAAGCACTGACCTGTTGTGCTGCCTCTGGTAGATTACTTCATCAGAAGGGGATAGGGGAGAGAGTCTTGTTTTCCTTCCAGCTGAGTACTTATATGAATGTACTAAGTGCTTGTTACTTTTCCTTTGCAACACTACCATAAGAGTTGTCACTGAAATTAAGGTCTGCCAGGTACAAAATGTTAGGGTATGAATTCTGTTTTAAGTACTTAATTTGACCACTTCAAATTTAGTCTTTACATGAGTAATGATTCCTGTTAATGAGTAGTTTGAAAGAATATATAAATACACACACACACACACTTATATTTATGAAGAAAAAATGGTTATAAAGTTGTTAATCTTCAAGTTTCACACTTCTATAGTGAAATCAGATTATTAGGTTTTTGGTGTGCTGTTTATAGCAAGCAGTGGCCTTCCCTGAACTCTGCCTTCTGCTTCCTGGCAAAGGAACACCTTTGGGGACAGCTATGTAATAAAGCAGTGGTGGCTGAACTGGGTTTATAACCTGAAGCATGCACAACTGAGGAAGAGTCTTCTGTTACATGTGCTGTGTGTTCTTCAAGTTATGTCACTGTATGATTCTATAAGATGCTTAACATGAAAAACTGTCACATGCTATGGGCAAAAAGAAAACTGAAACAGCAGAAGAGAGGGAGCCCAGCTCATTTGAGGTGACAGTGCACAGAAACTTTTGTCAATCACACCAGGCCGCTGGAAGGCAGACTGAAAATCTGTTGTGTTCTGAGATGTCTTCCCTGCACTGCACAGCATTTTTTAGGAACATGAATTTGCATTTTTAAATTGTCTGAAGTGTTTACTTCCATGCAAACTAGCAATGTCTTTCTTTCAGAAAGATAGTATTGTATTAGAACTTTATTATATTTAGGACTCTGACCATGGGCTGCTGGGGGTTTTTAGTGAAGCCTTTAAAGATACCCTAAATGCTGAATGGATGCTCAAAAGCTGGTTTGTTTTTAATTATGGCAATATATTAACAACAGTAATAAATTGTCTGTCTGCCATATGATCTTGTGCTTTTTTTTCTCTAAGCATATCTGCTTACTATACTGGAACAAACCCCAAAACTGTACTGAATTTGGGCCTGTGAGGCATCAGGCATTTGCATTAATAAGTTGCAGCCGATACATGACATATGAGAGAGTAAGATATGTGCCATTCTGCCTAATCTGTCATTAGTGGGAATGTGAGTAGAATACTGATCCCAGGCTGTGTCTTGCTGCTGCTAGTGGCATACCAGGCAAAATTAAAAAAAAAACAAAACAACCCAACCCAAACCAAACAACCATGGCTCAATCTGCAGTTACATGGTGTTAATTAGCTAAGCAATGGCATCCTTTGTGCTTGAATGTTGAGTGTGAGAGAGGGGGAGCTGGAAAATAAAGCTAGATCTTTATTGAATTTAGAAAAGGGACTTTGAACCAGCCTGAGCTCCAGCACAGCTTTCACCTGTGCATCCTCAGGCTGTGCCACCGGTGCTTAGATTGGCCGACCACGGCAGGCGGGGTTAAAGGCACAGGTATAAGGGACAAAGTGGTGGACAACAGATTCTTCTCTGACTAAAGTCACAGTGGAAAGAACTGCAACTCAAAAATCTGATCAGTGGCAAGTCTATGCCAACCATTCCTGCCATTAATAGCATAGGGAGCATAGGTTTATTGGCAGGGTTGACTAATCCTGTTTTGAAATGTACCCTGGCCTGAGGGATGAGGTTGAAGACTTAAGATACCTCTGGATTATACTGTTGGATATTCTCCTCTCTGGAGAATAACTGGACAAATACAGGCACCCTAAAGACTGTTCATCCTACCCTGATTAGGTGTCTGGAGTCTAGTCTCCCCTCCCACATCCAGTTTTAGTCTTAGATAAACCACTTGATAAAGTGCCAGCTCTTTGCAGTGCATCATAAAACACTGTGCAGTATTCCTAGTTCTGTGCCTTGTACACAGTATTTTAACTAAAGTAAAACAAAGTACTTAAATCTTGCAGGATTTTCCTTTACCATCATGCAAAATTATTAAAACCTGCTTGAGCAGAGTATATTTTTGAATCTATGGTCACTTAATTATTTACAATTAGTTAGGATTTGAAAATTGATATTAAACTGTACCTGCACCATAGCTGTGCACAATCCAAAGATTCCCACTGCCAGTAGGTTTTCCTGGAGCCATATTTTCACAGTTTCATAGCAAGGCTAAAAAAAACCAAGAATATTGTATTAGTCATAAATACAGCTCTACTCTCCTGAGAATATACAACCAGAACAAAAATGGATCTGACCTAGCTGCTAGGTAGCCTGGATTATCATTTCAGTGCTGGAGCAACTACAATGTGTTTTTGGGTTGAAACTTGAACATGGAGTACTAATCCCAGTGACACAAAAAAACCCACGTCCAAAAAGCTGCATGAGCACTGCTCCATGTAAATTCAGCCAGTAACTAAAAATACTGTGCTGGTTCTGTCTGGGGTAGAGTTAATTCTCTTCACAGTGGTGGGTATGGGGCTGTGCTTTGGATTTGTCCTGAACACAAGGCTGATAATCTGGAGATATTTTTGTTATCTTTGAGAGGTTACACAGACCATGGTTTTTGATTTCTCTATTGAACTGTCTTTATCTCAACCCACTCTTCTGACTTTTAATTTTCTGCTTGATCCCACTGGTGGGAAAGTGAGCAGGCAGCTGTGTGGGGCTTAGTAGCCAGCTGGGGTTAAACAACAACAAATAAACAAGCACTGGGTTTGGGTCCTCTTTGCCCTCTAAAACCCAACCAGAAACAGGTAGAACCTTACAATAAGGATTTAATTTTCTCCATGTTTCAGGGAAATAAACACTTCTTATAATGCATACAGACACATGAAACCTAACAGTCCCAGTGTGAGTGGCTCAGTAGCTGCTCCTGCTGCACATGGGCCCATTTCATACCATTTTCCACCATTTCAAACTGCACTCCTCCATTATTTTCTTCCTGCTTTAAATTCTATTGTAGCAGTGGCCCTGTTTTGCTGGTCTAATTTTGGGGATGGTGGAATTGGCCCAAGCGAAACCTTTCTTTAAATAATAATGTCTGTAAGACAACCTTGTGCAAAGACAGTGCCCCTTGTCTTGTAAATGTTCATGGCCAAGAATCGTTCAGCCTTCAGTTAGGGGCTTTCATGTATGTATAAAGGAAGAACTATTAATGCCCATCAGAAGCTAGACGGTTAACCTGCACTAATTTTCTTGTTACCCTGAATAAAACAGAAGAACTTTTCAGTCCTTAAATTAAAAGAATTACCTGCAGCTACTCAAGAAGTATAAGGAAGCTGTGTTTGATGTGAACTCAGCCTCTGTGAGTACTAATCCATGCATATGAAATCTCACTAGAAAGTGGCCAAGAGAGCTTTACTCATTGTCTTCACAAACCATTAGAATGAGCAAAACTTAAGTTATAATTCCACTTCATCAGGTGGCCTTACTCCACTCCCCTCCTGTGTAATTGCACTACCTGTAATTAGCACAAAGAATTGCTGAGCTAATTTCAGAGACATATTTAGGCTCTGACTATCTGTTCCAGAAAGATCTTGCTGAGGACATTGTAGGGGAATTATCCCATGGAGTTTTGGATTTGATTACAGGCAAATGCAGAAACTCAATGAAAAAAAAAATGCTGCTGGCAACTCAGCAGAACAGTTCCCACTCTTCTGTGCAGTGGAAGCCCCTGGTGGGAGAAGAGTGCTCAAGGGTCTCACAGTCCTCTTGCCTCAGGACTGCCTGGGCTGTGATAAGCTATGGCTGCTGCTTCAGGGCCTGTGTGTGCATGAACCATTTGCCTTTATTGCTACCTGACCCCAGTAGGTGGGACACTATAAAGGACATTCCTGCTGTTTCCTAGCTAGATGTCACTAGTCTGTGCTGCAGATCAGTGCTGGAATGGACCTGTCTGCAATGTTAAACCACAGCTTAGAGCCTACTGAAAGGAAACCAGATCATAATAATAACTAAATAGGGGGTTTCATTGGAGGTCAAAGGCCATAACTCAACAGGAGCCATCTGAAAGCACCAGATGAAAGGTGAATTAGGATAGATGAATGAGGTGCACAGTTTATCATCTGTGCAGCCCTGCAAATGACTACCTGCCTGCCCTTCACCTGGGCTGCAAGGCAGCTGCTGCTGTGTGCTGCAGAGCTACTCACCGCTTTCCACCAGGTCCCTGGGGAATGGAGCCCACAATTCTCACTGAATTCTAAGCAGCAGGAGTCTGGCACCCGGGTTGTGTTGTACACTTCAAACCAGTCCGTGTAGTTGGAGACTCCACAGCATCTGAACTGGAAAAAGATGAACCCAGGTGATACTGTAAGTGTGATCTGTCACTGACTTTTGCCTGTTCTGACTTTGCCTCCTGGAGCTTGACACTGCATTTTGATTACACCAGCAGAGGCTTGAAATTTTAAAGAAATACAGTACTTCCTCAGCTTTACCCAAACAGACCCTTTTCTTCACTCTTTTGTATTACATTTGAATGTAGCCTTGTATGCAGCTAATGTTGATGCAAGAAGCAAAGGCCCCAGGAACTGAAACTCAACAACTTCAGGTAAGTACTGAGATTGAGTTACTGACTGACCAGAATTATAACATTTGTTTGCAGCTTGTCAGGAAAAAAGATATAGGTACAGCACCCAAACGATGAAGATACTGGGATCTCTACAGCACAGTACTTCTGGGATCATGATTGAAGAAAACAAGGTGAATTTCTCACTAAGCTGTTAATTACTCATCACCTTTGAAAGTCCTTGCCAGTCAGCAAAAGATGTATTTTCTCCTCTTCTCTCTGTGGTGCAGTTCTTTAATGTCATCATCTGATGCTGCTCTAATAGCTGTGCCTTAAGTCTCTGCCTACCATGACACAGTGAGTGCAGAGATCACAACGTTGCTAAATCAGAAGGTCTGTTCGACTTTGGTAGTGGGATGAAAAGTACAGAAACACACAATGGTACAGGGAACGAGTCTGTGGCCATCTTCCCCTTGGGAACTGGTATATTCCTGTGATAGGAAATAAGCTAAGACTCATTACCATATAGATGTATACACCATCTGTCCCCCTATGCAAAAGTATGAATTTGTTGGTATTTAGACACTTCAGCACCAATGAGTAAAACAAGACAACACTGGGCTGCAAAACTGCTCTCTTCTATTTACAGTATCTCATACTTTTTCAGGGCTATGCCAGCCACCTACATAGTCCCAAAATTACTTGCCAAGATCTTATTTTTTTAGATGTGATTTTATATAAGCATCAAGAGTATTTTTCACATCCCTATAGAGACCACTTCTCTTGTTTCTGAGAGACTCATAATCATGCAGACATCTGCATCACCAGGGCCAAAGACCTAATTGAGATCCTGATGTTTACACTGGCTTAAGGAAGAGCTTTCCTTTGTTATGTAAAAGTTATAGAGTTCAGTCTGCAGCAGAACTGCAGTGTTCAGGTCTTGTTGCACACACAAAATGTGCCACTCCAAACCTATAGAGGGCAGAGGTGTCACATGCTGCCTCATGCATCATATGATGCTTCAAGCACTCAGAAAGTACTCCTTGATAGAGACATTTCAGTGCTCACAGCAGAGTTTTTCTTCTGTCAAGGAAAAGTCAGAAAACTTTCCTGGGCTAACATCTATCCCTCCAAGTTTCTGCTCTGAATTTTGATTTGGTCTGTGGCAGGACTCAATCCTCCACTTGCAAATGTTTGATTTGTAAGTTTACAGGCTTCATTTTCTTCAAACTGACGTGAAAGTAGAAAAAAAAGTTTGTGCCTTTCTTTTTTTTCCTCTGTGTTCCTGCACAGAAAACAGGAGGTCCATGTGTAACAGGTCCCAAAAGTGGGTAGGAGCAGCCTGGAATACATGGCATGCATTTGAGGAAGGCTGTTTATTTGGAAATCTAACAAGAAGAAGGTCTTGCAGGCTGTCATCATTAGAGTCAGGAGGCAGCTCTTTGATAGACAGTGAGAAGTGACAGCTTGTAAACAGCAAGCCTTAAAAATGTGGCTCATCTGTGATGTAGAGTGTGCAGTGGTAAGGGCTGAGACATTTGAGTGATGTTCTGGCCAAACTCAAGTGACACAAGTTTGCATGAATCAGAACTAGACTCCTTCTCCCCATAATAATGCACGGCTGAAGGTGTCAGTCTGACAGACTAAGGAGATGAAGATGAAGCACGGGTTTTTTAGCCAAGAGCTCACTAACAGGTTGAGGACAGCTGCTCCTATGGAGCCTGTGAAGCAGGAGATGGCTAAGCCATGAGATAGGATTGGGACACCAAAGAGCAAAATTTCCTGGTAAACCACAAGGTGAGAATAGGAAGGAATGCAGTTGCAAAGATGAGCTGCAGTTGGACACAAACTGCCTGCCCACACAGATTCTCTGTACAAAAGCACAGCAGACACAGCAACAGGAGAACGGGCTAAGAGAAGTTCAAGGTATAAATAAAGGACATAACACAGGATCAGTGGTCTTGGGACTGGAAGAAATAATGTCTGTAACTACAACTGGAAGAAATATCTTTGGAAGACGAAGGATGAGCAATGGGATTAAGCAGTGGGTGATCCATGGCCCTACTCAAGATGAGGTGATGAAAACAGCAGAGTTCTAGCACCACAGACACCTGAGAATGCAGAAGCAACATTGCTCAGTGAAGGCCAAGTCTCGTGACGGGCATTTCTAGGGAGCAGGGCCACTGATCCATGGTCAAAGATGCAGGAACAAGGGAACAAGCAGAAGTGGGATTGAAATGGATCACCAGTTCAGATTCAGCAAAGGGCTCCAGCTAAAAGCCAGAAAGGCAGATAAGCTGAGAACTCAAGTGGATGTCCAAGTAAAAAAAGAGTGTGCAGGAGTGATTTTGGATCATGTGACAAGCAACAGATTTATCCCAGATTGATGCAGCTGAGCAGCCAAATTGTTGAGGGAGATGGGTCAAGTTTCTTCTTGGTTACAGTGGTCTAAATAAACATGAAAAGGCATTACACAGCAGCAAAAGTGAGCTGAATTTGCTCCCTTTAGTGAAGCTAATAGGTTTTCTGCATGCCTCTCAAATTACTGCCTGGTTAGTTAAAAGAAGAAGTGCTCAAATATTGATCACAAAGATGTTGGGAATGAAGCAACATTTTAAAAATTAATGCCTGTTTCTCATTTTCTAATGATCTCCACCTGTGACTTTAACCAATCCTGGTGGGTAAGGAGTTTAATGCAGTTCAGGGTAACTTATCAGAATTTTAGTCATGTTTGAGAATCACTTTGTAAGCTTTCATAGTCTTCAGTCATGACACAGAATTTATCTGCTTGTGTTTCTGATCCTTTTAAGGTTTGAAACGCTATTGAGAAAGGCTGAGAGTTTGGTTAGCTGAAGGTATTAAAAAGAAATCAATAGAATGTTCTGATTTGAAACAGCTCCCTGACCTAGAGGCTTACTAGGACTGCAAAATGAGTCCACTGCCTTTCCTCTCATACACTTTGCAGGTTTGCAGCTTAACCCAACTCCTTTATTGGTAACTTGAACACCTCAGGCATCAGCCAAAACTGCAACTTCCTCTTAAAAGACAGGCTCTGTTTTTCCCTTGTTTCCTGTTTCTTGGAAAAGATAGGCTTCTGTTAAAAAGAGGAAAACCATTTCTCAAGGCACAAAGGTTTCAGAAAAGACAACCTTCCTCAAACGTGCGCAGGCCTTTCATACTTAGACAATCACCACTCACAATCATCACTCACTGTGTGCACTGGCCATCCACATTCTCAGTCAAAACTCCCTCTGATTTGTGACTGGCCAGACCCAGAGAAGTCAAAGGCCATCTAAATGTGGTTCCTTGGAAAAACTT
This sequence comes from Oenanthe melanoleuca, assembly GCF_029582105.1. NCBI lineage: Eukaryota > Metazoa > Chordata > Aves > Passeriformes > Muscicapidae > Oenanthe > Oenanthe melanoleuca. Next base: position 17,133,049 of record NC_079339.1, read on the forward strand.
TTTCCTCCTTTTTTCAGCCAAAGCTGCCATACACAGTAGTACCTAATAAATGCAGGATGGGGATGGTCTCTACCTAAGTAAATCTTGGGAGAAATTAACAACTATGCCAGAGTGTCTGATCTACTGCTTTAACCACTGCTCAGGCTCTGAAAAGTACTTTTACAAAGAAAGGAGTGCAAATGCAGAGGGGACAAGTGCTCATTATGATTTCTGTTACTGTCGTTTTTTTACACTTTTTATTTTTTTTGGTGAGGCTGCTATTTTCCATCCATATACAGACACAGCCCATGGCTTAACCAATGACTGATGTCTCCCATGAAGAAAAACACTGACCAACATGGTTGCTCTTCTGTGGATTTTGTTGAGAGCCTTAGGAGACGATGCAAACAGCAAGACTGGGCTGGGACTTCCCTTGCAGAAAATTCCCTTGTATCTCCCTAGCCCTCCAATCAGTGATTACACTCTACTGATTAGGGATGTAAGAGATAATGATTATTACACAAAAACCCAAGTTGGCATTTAGATAGCTCTATTCAACAGCAAAGTGTTTTGCATAATTAACCATGATGGGATTGTCTTTGCTGCACCTCTGCAATAGTCTATTCCCACATAGTTTTGAAAGATTCATGTGAGAACCAATTATGCAGAGTGGCAAAAATGGATCTGTGGGAGATCTTTGCTGTTCTCCTCAGTGCCCAGCATAGGGAGCACAATGACTTTGACACCGTGGTACTGCCAAGCCGGCACATGGAAATTTCACAGTGGCCATGAGAGAGTGATGTCCCCTGGCTGCACACAGCCTGTGGGATGGCATTTTCTTGTCATGTTTTGAGCTCTTAGGAGTTAACTAACATGAGTTTAATCTGAAACTTATAAGGCACTCTTTAAACCATAATGGGTTTCAAGACCAAAGGAATTATAAGGACAAATGACTGTGATCTGCAGGACTACAGAAACCAGAGACTATTGAGTCCTGCCTCAAACCCAAGCTGGTCACTGAACCATTTCCTTTAAGCAAAAAGCCTGGTCTTGTTCTCTAGAGAAAAACAACCTACTGGGCTGCTGTACAATGGCATCCTACCACCAGATATGTTTAACTTAAGTTTTTAGCTCCTGGATCAATTACAGAGCCCTTTTCTCTCATAAACCTTTTTCCTTCCTGCTCTCTTTTTAAGGACTGCAGTCACATCATTACTTCATTTTTACCTGTTTATATATTTAAAAATTCTCACCATAATGTCACATTCCAAAATTCTTGTTATTCTTTTACATCTTTTCTGAATTCAACCAACTTGTGAAGATTTTGAAAAAATGTGACTAGGTAAACTAGACATTTCATATATTGTTAAACCTATTTTACACAAAGGGGAGCAGAAGTATAGTATTTATATCCCATGAGTCCTCCAAAAACTGCTTTTCTGACCACCTTTGCTATAAGCTTTTAAGAGTTCTTGGGGCATCACTAAAAGCAGATTAGTACTTATTGCAAACATTTAATTTTAGTAGTTCTTACTACATTTTTACTACACATAATTAAGTTATGTAAAAGAGTAAACTTTCTAATACTGTTGGATATAAGCAAAGATAATAAAAATTTTATCTATATTTCACATGGCCTTCTCTTGGGCTAGCACCACAAAATGCATTTCTATTGTCAGTAATTGATGCCTTCTCATATTTGTTGTATTGGAAAAAGGAAAATGCATTGGAAGAGGAAATTATTAACAATATGACGCCTTTTAAAGGCAACTGAAAGAACATTTCACATGCAGTTGTTGGGATGCAGGACTGGAACTGGCTTGTTTGCTGGACCTGAGCTGTTTGTCTTTCACCCAAAGGAGAGTTGTAGGCAACCTACTGCACTCAACACTGACAGGTCCTGCAGACCCAAAGATGCACAAGGAGTTTGGCCAATCAGTTCTTCTGCTCTGCTAGTGATCTCAAATTTTTAATTTATCAGATTATTTCTTAGCAGCCTGTTACTCCTGTTTATATTGTCCATAAGAGGAGACTTTGGGAGCATTGGGAGAGGTTACTGTCTTTGATCCCTTTAAGACATCAGGCAAGACTAAACCCTTCCTGTCGGTACCACACTTGCACCTCTGGAGGAGAAACTGAGAAAGATATGCAGGATTTTTTGAGTGAAGCCAAGGCAGTGCAAGTGCTTCTGCCTAAAGCAGAAGAAAAGCTGGAGCACTTTTCCATTCAAGAAGCAGAGAACATGAAATCAGAAAGATCATCCCCAGGAGAACTGACTGAACTGAATATGAAACAAGAAGTAGAGAGCTAATAAACCTGAACTGTCAGTGATGGCGTTTTCTCAGACAAGGACAGGAGGAGGAAGCCAGCTATAATGTTCACCAGTGCTTAGCAGATGAACACTGGCAGAGGGCTGTCAGAGAATCAGGACAAAGAAACAGCAGTGACAACACAGCAAAAAGCATTCCCAGTCCACCTGTGATGGAGGAGGATTGAATTCTGCTGGGGAAAATGTACTGACTGTAGGAGGAGTTGCAAACACCATGGTCTGTTTCCATTTTGATTCACAAGTGAAAACAATAGTAACAGTGAAAGGAGACAGGACAGAAATGAAAAAGTGGTTGAAAAGGTTCTTTACTATTATGCTATTGCTCTTCATCCCAACATAAGCTACCCTTTGATTTTAAAGAGAAGGTACTGCTTGTTTGCTGTCTGACCAGCTCCTTCACCCTCCACATAGCACAGAACTGCATGATATTTAGGCATCAACTTAACATAACCTTCTAAAAGGAAGAAGATATTTCCTGTCAAAAGAGAAATAAATAAAAATTACTGCTTGTCACAAAAAGCAGACAGTTTAGTTGCTAATGTGCTGACTGGGTGGGAGAAAGAGTGGCTTGGGATTTGGAGATTTGATTAGGTTCATGCCCAGAACATGCTGTTACAGAACCCAGAAGGTAAAAAGGAAGAGGTAAAAGAGAGAGCTCAGACTTACATCTGTTTGAATGATGCTCCAGGCATTAGTGAGGCCAATATTTCCATCTGTCCCATACAAGTGAAGTCCTTTCTTCAGATCCCGCTGAGCATACTTGTCAATCTAAAACCAACAACAAAAGACACAGAACTCAAAATTTGCTGAGTGCCACATTTCAGAATCAAAGTGCACAGAGCATGGAGATGTCGGACAATGGTCCTGTACTGAAATGAATAAGAGTTTAACCAACACTTTATAAATAACATGAGGAGTTTCTCCTCTGGGTTTATGTTCCTGTTTCCCATCACAAAGACCTTTAATACATCTTTTCCCTTCTCATATAACTACTAAACTGCTACAGGGAGACTGGATATAGTTTAACACTCATTCAGCAAATAAGCTGATCTATGAAAACATACATCTACACACACCATTTCCTTTTAGCTTATTATCCTTAAATGTGATTTAAGTGCATTAATGTGTACTCTTCCATACTGGAAAACAGACAGACATGGTGTATTCCCTAGTGACTGCCTCTCTGGAGCTCATAATTCCAATAGGGTGTGTCTAAAATGATGTAACCACTGCTAATTTTGAGTTAACAGAGGGAGCAAAGGTATTCTGTTTCTGCCATACACTTTACTTCTGATTTGTGCAGTCAGAATTGTTTTCTGACTGCAGCTGCAAAAAAGGTGGATGCAAAGAATCTTGCACAGTGTAAAAGAGGAAATTTTCAACCCACTACATCATAATTATTATGGGGAAAAAATAAAGTTACTCAACAATATGACTCTACAAAAATACTATGACCTCAGAAGCTCACCATGTCCAGGAGGCCTCTGCTTTAAGTGCAAAAGATTGTGTTTATCTGTCCAGTTCTTTTGTTTCCTTCCTGAAAGTTTACCAGCATCATGTTGAGCCAGTAATAAAAGAGCTTTGAGGCAGTACAAGAAAGGGCACAAGTTAAGATTAAGTACAACTTAATCTCAGCACCTTAACTATCATGCAAGGCCTTTCTCACAGATGCCTTCCTTGAAGAGTAGGTGCTGTGATCCCCCTGTAATTATCATGTAAGCTGCTTTTGGCTTTACACAGAGATTATGCAGTCACTGGTACGTTAATTAGAAGAGAACACCAAAGCTGAAAGCTATCATTAAATTTGGAATTAGTTGAGAAAATTACAGGCAATAAATGATAAACTTATATGTGCTGGGGATTCCTAGCATTCATTTAAGAATTAGATTGAATAGACTTAGATTGTGTTTCAGCTCTGCACTTACCCTCAGCTCCCTGTGTCTCAACTGGACCTGCTGTGGCCTCCAGCAGAGCCATCAATTAGGATGGAAGGGCATGGTTGTGATGCCAGTCTCAAAGTGGTTTGGAAATTTAGTTAAAGTCCTACAGAGGCAGTGAGTTAAATTAATTGTTGAAAAACTCATTCAGAAACTGACAGAGGTGAAGAGGAACAGGGTAACTAAGGACAGGTGGGGACAGAAATCCAGCTAGGCGATCTGTTACCTTGAAGATGAAAGGGAAAGGTTTATTTTGAATGTTAATTTATCTCACCTGAAAATATCTGCCCTGTAGAGTGAGAGAGCTACACACCAGCCTTAAGTTCATATCAGCACTAATATGAAACAAGGGAGAGAACAGTGATTCTTATCTGAAGGGTAAATGTCATGTTAACAAAGGATGCAAGATGCAAAGTTTGCATTTCCTCACACAAGTTTTGCTTTGCAATCTTGACACCCTATTTGATATGGATACTAACATAATGATAATTCATTAACTTAACATTCATAGAAGATCAAGAGCAAAGTTTTTTTAGTCCATGTGTGCTTTAACATGGTCTCAATAGATTGTGTCACCAAGCATTCCTGCTCTTCCTGCTACGTGGAGAAGCCTCACTAGCAAGCAACTTGCTGAGACAAAATGAAAGCAAGTCCTCTCTTCCCCATAAAATTAACCACTTTTCCTGCACAAAGAGTGCAAGAGTGCCTTTACACTGGGAATACAGCTGGCATCAAGTATCCATATTTCAGACACTGAGTAACGAGCAGAGCATTAGTCAAGAAAACAGGCACTATGTGACCAGTTCTCCCACTGCTATTTCAAAAAGCCTCAACATCAAGTCCTACACATGGTATGACTCATCATTATTTGTTGTTTTAAAAAGTGCCTGCTTGAATCTTGCTTGGAAGAGGATGTAAGTTTTTTAGAATTCCACACCACACGTGTGTTTCATTTCCTTATCTCTCCCTCCTCTCTATGCAGGCTACAACTTTGAAAGAGGCAAACACATGTTGTGGAACAGTGTTGCCAGACTTTTTTTTCCTTTTTATTTCATGTCCACTGACAGGGAAGGCATCTGGAAATGCCAGTTTTGCACATATACACACAGAGAAAACTTTATATTGATTTGAGTAATGGTAAAGGTAGGATTTTACACAGTTCTCTTTTACCAAAGTTTCCATCTGACCTTCTAAACAAGTGTGCTATACATACAACAGTGTGCTACTCTCCGAAGAGCAGCTGATTTAAATCTCTTGTCACAGAGCTACTCCTTGAAGCATTCACACTTTTCTGTTTGCTTATACTAGGGTCAGAAAGGTGTTGCTCAAACCCTAGGAATAACCTTGTCCAGAACAACTGAGTTTGTGGGTCACTGGGCTCCAGGAGAAAGGGGGAACACAGATCAGCCCTTGGTCTCCTAGCACTTGTGTCTGCAGCTGAAGTACCAGCAGGAAGCCCCCCACCCTCTGTGTCTCCCCTGTTTCCATTTATTATTAATGTGTTACCTTGCATGAAATAATCAGTGTTGACATAGCCTTGGACTTCTAAGAGCTCAGACCAAATTAAACAGGAGCACTGATCTCATTCCCACTGTGAGGAGCTCGGTCTCTGTGTGCAGTCCTATTAAAAGCACATTGACCTTTGCTCAGATAACCTGTGTGCAAGGTTATAAGATGGGTATTTTTCCCCCAACTGAAGCACTGCTTGAAGCTCTAGACATATGATTCCTATTGGCTTTGACTAGAGAGTAAAGTAGGTAAAACCCAATGCATATTTGTGGGACACAGCTGGCAAGTGCTCTTCCAGGTCCTCCTGTTTCCTTCTAACCTCAACTTCTTTCCTTCCTCAAAATATTTTTAGAATAACAGGAACTTTTCAATATGCCCTTATTCTAATTGTAAGTTTTATTTAAATGAAAACTGCCAAAACACCCCCAGCTGTCTCTTCTGCCTTTAATTTGAATTTTTCAGAAAATGATCTTTCTGAAAATGAAATGCTGCGCCACAGTGATTCATCACATCTCCTGACAAATGATCCTACCCAATATTCACCAATCTGTCAGCTTCCCTTGTTTGTCTCTGAGCTACCAGTCCTCAGCCAGGCAAAATGTCTATCTCAAATCAGGACTGAAGTATTATATTTAATATTCTGCAATTTGAATCTCCTGCATTCTTCCATACATGAGCCACGCCCTTCACAAACCACATCTCTAGTGAAGTACCTCAAAGAAGAATAACAAAAACTCTCTGCAGGCAAACTGTTGCTCTAAATGAGGTGCCTGTTTTTAGACATATGGAATACCAGAGATTTCTTTAGACAAAAGAGTTTCTGAAATATTTGGCAGCAAGAACCTTTTATCAATCTGTTAGTGAAGAAGAGAAAAATTCTTTTCCTCTTTGGAATTCATTGGTCAACAGATGAGAGGTGAAAGCTTGAAGCTATCCATGTGAATTCCTGTGAGCCCTGGGTTCAGACATACTGGAGCCTTGCCCATGCTTATCTGTCCCATCAGGTTCCAGTGGTGTTTCTGGTAGGTTAAATGTGCCCCAGTGTGGTGATCCACTACAATCCATGCCTTCAAGAGAAGCACTTCTTAGAGCAGGGTTTGCATATTGCTGCACTTTTTCTAAGCTAGGATCCTGCTCCTACTGCAAAGAGCAGCAATACTTTCTCACTGACTTCCATTAGGCCCTAATGGGGCTCTTAAATCTCTCACTGTTCTATTACAAAGACTTTCTAAAAAATATGTACTGATCTAAGGTGGACAAGTCATGTGCAGAGAGTTTCAGGCAATGAAGGAAACTCAGTATTTGAACTGAAGAAGGGAAAGCTACAAGAGATGTGACTGGACTGGAGAGAACCTGCCACAGAGGTCAAGAAAAGTGGCTGGAAGCTGAATGCAGTTAGAGAGAATGGGCAGCAATCTATCTGAGCCTCACCTAAACTACAGCTGGGACAAAACATTACTTTAAAAAAATCTTACTCCAGCCTGTATATGTATCCAGGCAAAATGTGTTTCTTAATCTCTATTCCCTTGAAACAGCTACTTAAGCTGCAGCAATGTACATATAAGGCTGCTTTTACTGTCAGCTTTGTCCCCTCATTGCCTCAGAAATCCAGAGCCTCTGAGCAGAACTGTAGCTGGCTGGCTGACAAGCCCAGCTGGAGAAGGCAGCACACTTCAAGTGGACCTGGGGCTGTCAGACTCCACCTTGTCTCCTTGAGTAAGACAACCTAAGAATAATTGAGGATGAGATAAAAACTGTGTAACAACAGCAACAACAAACTCCTGCTTAGCACAGACATGCTGAAAGCACTACATGAACATTCTGCACTGCAAACACCCAGGTTCATAATTAATTCCATCTCTGTTTTACAGATGAGGGACTGTAGGGGCCTTCTCAGTTCCTGGGGGTAGTTTCACAGACTTCTCACTCTCTGTCTAAATGAAAGGTTTTGGAGTTTATGTACTTACTCTTTAGGCATGAAACAGAAGACAAATACTGTTCCCTGAGAAGCCCAGTCCTGTAATTTTGCTGCTGATAAGCAGAAGGAAGTGCTTTGAGCAAAACATCTTGGGCAAACAGAAGTATTGTGTCTGTGCAGAACAGGTATTATCAGTATTTACAGCTAATATGACGCACGACTGATCAAACTGAAGCTCCAGCAGTACTGAAGACACAGAGTTCTTTCCCTATCCCAGCAAACTGAGAAGGAAGGTGGCTTTGCTGTAATCTTCTCTGGAATAAATGTCAAAAGAAGGCTTTGGGGAGATCCTTATTAACTCCTTTTGAACTTGTTGAAAGCATGAGATGTCACTTAGATCGGGCATAGCCTTCAGGAAAAGGCCAGAGGATGCCAGCAGCATCCCCAGCTTTTTGACCTGCAGGCAACTGGAGACTTTTAATTTCAAGCCTCAATGCTTTCCTACCATAACCTGAACAAAAGTTCTACCCAAAAAGTCCCCTCAACTGGAGGAAGCCTCTCAGCAGTGTTCCAATATAGGTAAGCAAATATTCTTGACCTTTCTGGTGATTGCTTCCCCTACCTCTCTGCCTCTCCAGCAGAACAGGAGAGGCTCTAAGGAAATGACAAAATATCCAATAGTATCCCACCGGGCAAAACTTTTAATTTAATGCCTTGATAATCATTCTCTACAAATAGCAGACAGTGGGAAATCGAATGTAAACAAAAAGTGCCTAATCTATAAGGTCATTTGTGGGAGCCTTTGCCTGCTAAGAAGAGATGAAATTGATTGTACCAACAGGTAAGGCTTGTTTTAAATGAGATGTCCCCAAGCCTGTCTATAAGAAGCTGAGATCTGTAAATGCTCTCCTCACCACTGAAATCTTCCTTACACCATCTGCCTATAAATAAAAATAATGTAAAGATTTTAGTAAATAACACATACTGCATGATTTTTGATGATATTTAGCAGTTAAGGGACAATATACTCATTTCTTGCCAGTATCATCAATGTCACACATCCCTAGAACACTTCGCTCAGCCCTGTAAGATTCCCTTCCTTGTTTTTCCCCAAATGTGAAACAACTTCAGGACTTAGTGTTTAGGGGTTTTGTTTTGTGGAGTTTTTTTGTAATTGCTTCCTTTAACACAGAAACTCACTAGCTAGAGAATTCTATTCTCCTAGCTTGACTGCAAAAGCCAACATCAGGCATCACTTTATGGATCTTCTAAACTTCAATAATTTAGTTGAAATTCTTATTGCACTAGTGGTGTTTGATATCAGGAGAGATGCACTGGCACTTGCTGTGTAACTTCAGAAGAGTAAAGAATACAGGAACAGAAGTTCTCTCTGCTCTGGGAGCAGAGAGAATGAATGTTTCTGAAACCTACTGGCTTAGGTCAGGTGAAGTAAGACCTTTCAGCTGTGCCATAGGCTCTCTACACAGTCTTGAAAAGTCATTGTTTCTCTTGTTTCAGCTATTTGTAAAACAAAAATAACCTGACTCTAGTCATGACATAAAATTAATAATATAATAAATAACTTCCAGTAAGCATTTGAATACCAAACCCAAACTAGAACAGAATCTGAGATGACGAATGGAGTTTCTAACCTGAGAGAGAGAGAGAGAGACCTTCCTGGCACTTAGACGTCAAACAGGTTGAGCAGGAAGCAAAAGGAAGGACAAGTACATCTTGTACTGGCCTGGAGCAGGCAATTTGTGAAACTATAAGCAAAAGAGTTTCCCTCTGTGTGCTCTGGCAAGAACCAAGAAGTTGAAATAGTGTTTAATAAGAAAGTAATAAAGTCAAAGAACTTGGGTTTTTCAAACCAGTGTTTCCTGGGGCCACAGTTTGTGCAAATAATTAACTGCAGTTTCAGTCACTGTCTTCTGCCCACAAGCACCTGCTTGTTACTCAAGTGCAGGCATCAGCATCCAGCTGAGGCTGCAGGAAAGGAGCCACTGAAACATCCCTGTACTTCTCATACTATTGAAATGCCAATGAATGCCACAGCAGCTTTAGTTCCTCTGTTTTAAACAGGAGATCACAAGGATGGCAAGTCACTAGACTCTGCAAGTCAAAATTTTTCATGCAAGAGCAAATTCAAATGTTTCCAGCAAACTGCACCTGATTTTGCCCAAATGATGCCTTTAAAAGTCCAAGGGAGAGACAGGCATTTTATCATTGTTTAGCTTCCTATTATTGCCAGCGTAAGGAGAAATACACTGCTCTGTAGCCAGAGGCCACTGCCATGTAATCTGTTCTTAGGCACAGCAACAGCTGAATCACTTGTGCGTCAGGTCCCCAGGTTTGTTTAAATAAAGTGCATCATAACAAGCTCAGAGACACAGGCTCAAAATGTTAAGCTGCAGCTGTGCAGTTTCTTGGCTCATTTAGACAGTGAAGGCAGTAGCAGAGCCAACACCTTATTTAAGCTGTCTGCCTCTATGGCATCTGAGCACAGGTAATTCCCAATGAGATAGTCCAAGACCTCCTTAAGAAAACTCCCAATCTTCTTTATTTTTAGTGAAACTAGGGGTTAAAGCTTTAAATATGAATTCTTGGCTTGCTGCTCCTTGTTTCAATGGAGTCTGAATGCTGCAGCAGACATGGGGAAAGGGTTGGGTGAATCTAGGCAGGTAAATCAAATGAATTGCTTACTCAAAAGCCTGACACTGCAAAGTAACTACCATGTTATTAAGTCAATTCTTCTTAACCATTATGGATTTTGGTGACAAAAGCCTCACCAGCGTGTTGGAGTAATTTCAGGTAAGTGAACACTGAAGTGCATGGTTTTTGTGACATTAATTATAGAGTATTCAATGCTGAAGGAAGCATTCAATGTAGAAGGAAACTTTTGTTTACACATAAATAGGTTCTTCTTCAGATTATTAAGCTGGCTGGGAAAAAAGGATACCCATCCTCAACAGCAGTGACACTGGCAAAGCTGGGAGTCATTGTGGTCTAACTGTGCCATTTCTTTTCTGGAATGAAACTCCCTCTGCAGCAGGTTTCCTTCATATACTTGCTCCAAAGCTGACTGACACAAAAGAGCTTCTGTTCTCTTTCTCCAGTTACATTTCCCACCAACTGTTGCTCTCAGCAAGCCTCCTCTGCCTTCACACATCAGCCTCGTGTTCCACATATCTCACAACCTACCCTCAAAGCCCTCGCCTCCCTCCTGTGGCACTCCTCCTACTCACTTCAATCCTCTTTCCCCACACAGTGGTCCTGATTCACTCCTTGCCTTCCTGTCCTGTAAATGGTAATTTTGGCTTGGTCTCTAGTGACCACAGGAGCACACCTGTGCCAGGGTGCAAAGACTCCTCTGAACTAAGCTCATGTATTGAAATCCTAAGCACACTGAATCCAGGCCAGCAGCAAAGCAAACATTTCTTTCAAAACCTATGTTGAGCATATTCCCAGGTTATCTGTATTCAGTCTCCTTACCTTTTGTTTTCTTTTTAAATTTTAAAATAGATAATCACTTTCATTTGTACTCAACAGTCATCAGTATAACCTCAGATAAGCAAAATGAGAAGGATGCTAATTAACATGATAGATGTTGTTGAGCCTTTGTTTGCCAAGAGACATGAAAGGTGGGTTGCATTTGTGTTTGCTTCAAGTGCTAACAACCTGTTATCTCTAACTACACAGACCCAAAAAAGAGCACCAAAACACCCCCCCATCACCTAGGGATGCACATGTCAATAGAGCTTTAGATCCAATTAGCTGTCACAAAAGCTTCAGGACTGCAGAGGCAAGTGAAAGCAGGAAGACAAGGCAATTCCCTTGTAGGAATGAATGACCTCCATGTGATTAGGTACCAGGAGAGTAACACTGGACACATAATCCTTTGCAGACGCTGGAAAAGTGGAAGGCAGCACTTTGCTCATAGAGATGAAAACTTGGCCATTTGCCCACTGAGCCATTTGCTGCAGGCGTCTCATGGGATCCAAATTGGCTTCAATTATTTACCATACTCATTTACTTAGCTTAAAGGTGAATGAGAGAGAGTGTTCAAATAAGAGAGAGCACCACTAAAATATCAGAGGAGGAGGGATAAACAAGGCAAATCATGCCCTGTGCTCCCACTGTGGTAAGAGAAGATGAAAGAGGTCCCCACACCGTGTAAATGTGGGCTATCTGCAAATCCATTTATCCAGTTAACTTAATTTCCTCATACATTTATGACTTTGGTAGAAAAATACAAGCTAAAATACAGATTTGTCCACTGCTGTAAGGTAAAAGCAACTCTGCAAACATTAAAACAATTTTGCCCTCTCTGTATCAGGCCTCTGGTGTCACCTGAGGCTCACTGGGGCCATGGGGAAGGTTCTAAGCTTCTATGGTTATTCACAAGCATGAGCATTGCCACCTCTTGGTGAACACAGCCCTCAGTGGAGACTGGCACCAGTGCCAATTGGGCAAGCTGCAGAGCTGCTGGGGGAGAGGGCTGGCTGATTTCCTCACAGGTAGAAATTTTCCCAATTCCTTAGAACAAGGAAAACAAAATGTCTGCTGATAAGCCATCTTTCTCTGAGCTGGAACTAAAAGACCTATTTAAAAACCAAACAAAATCCACGGAAGGGTTAAAATCTGCTACTCTGCCTGGAGAAACTTGTCTGGAAAGAGTGATTCTGTGGAAACAGATTGAAAGAGCTGCATCTTCTTAGATCCAGGGAACGTTAATCCTTTGGGGAAAGTGAGGTTTGCACACAGCCTGCTTTATTATTCTTAAGATAAGCTTTCCCTGAAATTAACTTACTTTAAATAAATAATGCTGTGAGGAGAACTACCATCATCCTTGGAGGGAAGAGAGCAGCAGGCAAAGTCAAGTGTACTGCAGTGGGCTTCATTCCTGTGGCAGCGTGCTCTCTGCTCAGCCTGGAAGCAGGAAACATGCAGAATGCACCCCTCAAGAGAGGGCAGCACAAATCCAAAATCCAGGAAAAACAGTGGGCTTTGGAGGAACAGCTGGCCAGCTGGCAGAAACTCAACACCACCAGTGCAAGAGTTACCTGGCCAAAGAGCAGAGAAGGTGATGATCCCCTTGCCCACCTTTTCTTCCTTGAAAAAATGATGTTTTCTTCCAATCACATGGATGTGTACTTGGAAGAACAAAGGATATGCTAAATGCCAGCTCATCAGCTAGCAGGAATCTTCCTGACAATGGAGCTGCTCACATTTATGCAAGTTGGCCTCTCATGTGGTGTCTCTAGTGGCTCAGACCCATGTTTCTATGAGGGTACAAGCAAGCTCCCTCTCCAAACCCATGACCCTGACACCATGGGTGTTCTGACCTTCAGCAACTGGAGTTACTGGGTTTAATCTCCAGGTAAGCATTTCAATGATGATATCATAAACTAGTAAACAAAATGTCTTGGAAAGCTGGTAAATAACCAAAGCAACAGAAGTGAATAACTGCTATTAAATGCCTCCCTTGTTTTAACAAAACAAACAATTGCAGCTCTTCAATGCACTTCACTGAAAGCAGATTTAATCATGAATGGAATGATTTGGGACTCAGTCACTGCAAATGAATAAACTACATAGAGATTGCTTTCCATAATAACAGAAAACAAGCAAATAAACAAACTGCCAGTCACAATTATATGGCACCAAATGCAGGTTTCCAACACTCTCTACTTCCAATAATGTCAGAAAAAAACCACATTTCTCACTGGAAGTCACTTGAGTTGAATGAAGAAAGAAACATGGTTGATATCCCATATGTTGAACAGAGATAAGTGACAGTGCCTTCACCAAGTGAGAGACTGGATGTTCCACATAGAACAGAATTGCATGTGCTGCTTTTGCACAGAAAAAGGGGCTTTTACCAAATGAGCAGCAGCCACCATGCCAAGTGGCACCAAAGGTGCTGTGTTTTCACACAGGCAGTGTTTGAGCTTAGGACCTCAAATGAGATTCTGCCATGTGCCAGAGCCCCTTCTATGAATGGCCCCAAGGTGCTCAAAACAAACCAGGCAGAATGAGCCATGATGGTCTGGTTTGCTCAGGAAGTCTGTCAGAGGGGTGAGTTATCCCTTGGAGATGAGCAGAAACCAGAGTTAATGCTTATATTTGCCACTTGTGAGAACAGTCCCAAGAACACCTGTGAGGATGCTCCTCAGCTGCCTCTGGCTTATTTTGAATTTATTGTTCATGCTTCTACCTTTCAAAATGAGCCCCTCTTTCCTAATTAAGAGACTGACTTTTTGCAAAAGAGAAGCATTAATCCCAAGTCTCTCCTTAAAAGTGGAAATTGTCTGCTCCCTCTCATCCCCCATGAATTCTCTGATGTTCATTAGTACTGCCTGCAATAGCTCCAAGACATTTTTTTCCATAGGGCATTCATTTTGGTCTCTCTACTTACCTAAATTTAGTAGTTTTGACACCTCTGAAGAGCTCAAATTTGACTGAAATTTGCTATCAGTGTCAGGGGTTATGGGGGCACAAGAAGAAAAAAGAAGTCCCTGCAGCCACATTGAATGTATTTTAAGAAGTAAAATTTACTCAAAAAAAAGCATTATTAAAAACAGAGGATTCATTCACTGGGATTTTTAATGGATTTTTGATCCAAAGTTATTTGGTATTTTTCTGATGCTATGGAAGGAAGCATAAAAATCACTCCTGACAAAATTTTGCAGATACCACACAAAACTTGCCATGCATTAAAGAATCTGTTGATATTGCTTGTTCTGCTTGGTTACAGAGTCTCAGGGCTTATCCAGACAAATACCAGAAAAGACACCTAAGAAAAAACATGTGAGGTCACACTACAAGACTGGAAACTATATTCTGGAAAGCAGGAAACCTGTGGAAGGACTGAAGAAATGGAGATGGACATGCTCTGAGGGCAGTACTCCCAGCTCACAGAGGAAACAGTCATGGATTTATTCAACATCAGCTGCATAAAGGCAGATTATTGTTATTATCTCTACACTGCAAAACTGATACCCATGTTTTCAAAAATCTACTGAAAATTTGAAAAGATTCCAGAGAAGTCCTACAAAAAACTATAACTATAAACTGTAACTGAAAAGTGTGCTTTCCTTCATATGTCTAACATTCTTGGAAAAACTAAATAGAGTGACAATGTCAAAAAGCAGTGTAATTGCACTCTTCAGGTACCCACATGAAGCAGCAGTTCTCAATAGCAGACAGCACTTTATCACAAAAAGACATAATGAGAGTTAATGGTTACAACTCTTAAGACAGACAAATACAAGATAGAAACAAGGCATAATTTTAGCCATGAAGCAAAAATAAATCCTTGGAACAAATCATTGAGGAATGAGATGCAGTCAATGATGCCTTTAAACTAAGACTCAAGAATTTTGTAAAATTGCAATTCAGATATAATTTGTTTGATGACAAGAACACTGATTGAAGAACTATGGACCATAGAGGAGTGTAACTGTTTAATCTGGTCTTAAAATTTACAGATCTTCCCAGCAGCCCACAAGTTTTCCATGGATAGGGACTGGGTTATTCACACTAGATTATGTCACCTATGCCCTGCACTTTGACCTTTGCTTCAAATCCATCCTGAAAGAACAGCTGGCAGCAAACACATCAGTCTTTCTAGCACATCCCATCCTGGGACTCAGGCACTGCTCCTTTTAAACTGGCACTGGTGATCTGGGGAACAAATTCTCCTCAGTCACAGACTGAGTTATCTCAATGAGCTCTGTATCTGCCAAATCCACATCTCCCTTGTCCTTGTCAACACTGACTGTCCTCTGGGAGCTGTGTCATCCAAGATACAGAGGCCAGCTGCTTCAGAGCCACCATCTGCATCAGGCTCATGTGCCCTGCAGCACATTCATGGCATTTATCTTAGAGGCTGCTTTCATGTGGCTTCCCTGGTTACTGTGGGAGCCTGCACACCCTCAGCCCCCAGGACTGTGGCTGCAGGGGCATGCCAAGCCTGAGCAGTCACAGGTCAGCAGCTCCAAGATATGTTGCCTTAAATTCCCTGGTACAAGCAAGCACATTTTAATCCCTCATATAAAGTCAGGACTCCAAGATAAACAGCAAAAAGTGCCTTCAATTTAACTTTCAGCAATGAATGCCCTATGATTATTTTGCAGTCCAAACAACAGAGTTCTTCTGGTCTTTTAATTTCCTAGGAGCACTCTGTCTCTTACCTGTCCTTTGTCCTTTACCTGTCCTGCCAGTTACTTCCCTGAGAATTCGCAGCACTGGCTTGGCAGGGTGTAGGATCACCAGGACCCTCTCCAGACCATACCCAATTAATGCTCATAAAGTCAGGCATAAAAATGCTGGAAAAGGCAGTTTTAGCAAGAATGAAAATCTGTCTGAGACCAGTTCTGCTGTTTAATTCATCATTGATCATTTTCGTTCAACACATTTTCTTCCTTCTGTCAGGGGAGTGCAAAACAGCCTGTTTGGCTTGGGATGACAAACAGCAGAACCTAAATATTAAATAGTAAAGAGTCAGAGAATGCTTTTTGAAAAACCTGCAAGCACCAAAAAATACCAAAAAACCACAAAAACCCCAAATTAAGCCAGCAGCATGAAAAAAACGGCAGGCTGGGATTAGTCTGCACAAGTCTATATCCAAAGCAGCAAACTTGTACTTTTACCAATACTACCAGCTTTGGAGGTACTTTGAGAAGTCCCATAGTACTGGCATGGGAGTTTGTAAAATACTCCAGATACTGAATCCAGCAACTATAGTGGATAATTTTGACTTTTACTAAAAAAGGATTTATTATAAGATGCTGAGGCCTTGTGGTTTATGCTAAAAGTTTTAAAATATTAAACAACAAAAGGCAAGTTCCCTCCCCCACACTTAGTAAGAAGAAAGAGTTGTATTTGTCATTCTGCCTCGCTGCCATGGTTATCTTGCATGATTTCATCCAGTGAAGGTTGGCAGCTTCCCAGCTCTGGTGAAACTCTGGCATAGCTCCATGGGCTGATGATAGGACTATTTAACAGATGCTGTTGTTATTTAGACTATTTATACTCATTCAGAATCTCACAAAATAACAAGTACTGGACATACAGTGCCGTCACCTAAGCATCAAAATGCACTCACTAAAATTACTAAAGACCATTTTCTTCTTATGATAAGACTGTGGGGTTTTTGTTTTGGTTTTTTCCCCCTCCAATCAGATTGTATTTAAATCTCATTTTCTTCCACAAAGCATGACCACTTTAACAAGAGGCAGTGACCAAATCCCCTCAGCTGTGTACCTGTGACAAGCAGGAGCTCTCAAGTGGTCATGCAAGAACTGCTTCACTGTGCAACAATCTGACAACAGATGAGGAAGTCTTTGCTATGCCAACTTTCACCTTTCTCGGACAAGACTGCTGGAAAATGCAATAGTCAAAAAACTGTTAGAATCTCTTTATCTACAATAGCTTTTCCAAAACAGAAAAAATACAGAATCAGGTATTTTTTCCTATTCCTGTACTTCCTGACATAGTGTTGCTGAAATTTTCACTATCACATCTGTGAAGTCAAATGGGAAAACACCAAACAAACTATAAAACCCCAAAGAAATCAGCATCACCAACAAAACAAGAAGAAGAAGAAAAAAAAATTGTGGCTCCAACTACCTTTCTAATCAACACAGAAAACACATGGACTGTAATTTCAGAAGACTGTGCAATCTAGTGTTGCTTTGGGGGGGTATAAAAACCTGACATACTCTTCTGAGTGCTGGTTAGGTTAGTGTTGGAGTCCCTATCTCTGAATTTTGGAAAATTTGGAAGTCATCAAGAGAACTAACAATGGTGAAACCCATCAGAATCACCTGAAGTGCTGCAGTATATTAACAGTGAAAAGGAAAACCACAACTCTCAAATCCCATTGTGTCAAGAGATTGAGTGGCAGCAACTCTGACAGGAGGAAAGACTCAGGAATCACCAAGACAGAATGTGGGATGTAAATCTCACAGGAGTCAGAGGATGAAAAGCTTTGGGAAACTGGCTATGTGACACCACAAACAAACATGCCAGTGCAGAAATTTCCACTGAAGGAGAAATGTGCCAGTGTTCTCTGCTGCCAGCACAGCCAAGGCCCATCAGCACCACCGAGATTTGCACAAATAAAACATGGAGGGCTCCAACAGAACAGAAGAACAGAAAATCTTGGGACAGACACTGGATTCCAGTTGTTCTGAAGCTGCAAAGCCACATCCCCATGTACAGACTTCACTGAGCACTAATAATTACCTTGCTAGCTTCACATTAGTGGTACCACTGGCCTTCCAGCCAAATGCACACAGAAGTGTGTGAAAGAAACATTCAGTCAAGAATCACAAGTGCTGTAACCTGGAGGCTGAGCAATGAAGAACCGTATCCATCTTGCCAAAGGGAAAGTCTCATCACGTAGACAAACAATTTGTTGACAGATAAGTGTGCCACAGACAATCTAATCTTAGAAACAGAGCTGAAACCATGCAAATGAGAAGTAACAGATATTCAGCTTTTGCATAAAGCAGCTTTGCAGATGAAAAATGACACCCAGCATATATGGAATAAATGAGAAGTCTGAAACAAGCTTCAATTACTAACCTCATTGTGCTCACCATTCCTTGTACAACATAAACAGGACAACAGAAATGCACAGATTAATCAGCTAGGGCTGAATTTCTTCCCACTAAGACAACTTATGCAGACACATGGGGAAGAAAAACAAAATCTTTTAGCAAATTAGAAAAAAATAGTGCCAAACTGAGAAAGCTGTGTGTTCACTGGAGTACTGTTTCACAGTAATTATGCACAAAACCACACACAATTTCTGAAAAAAACAATGTAATTGTTAATACTAGAAAAGATGAACCCAAATTTTGATGAAAAAAGGGTTCAGTTGCAGGGCAAATTAAAACAAAGTGACCAGATAGGAGAATAAGTTTATAGGAGAAGAAGTCTACAGACAAGATTATTAAAGCAGATTATTAAAGCACTCTACTCACCCATTCCTTTTTTGGGAAGGGCTTTTAAAGACTCTTATCTCCTTGGATTTGAGGGAAAAGAAAGGACAGAATCAACAGGATAACTATGGCTCTTCTGGCTATTTTAGATAGATTTATAACCATTTTAAATTGCATTAAACATCCGGAATTTAGGACAGGAAACTTTTAATTTTCTTTCACAAATCTAATTAACTAAATGAATGTGCTCCAAGCAATAGCAAATCCCCCACGTGCATTTTTGAGAAAAGCGATTCTCATGAAACTGCAAACAGCACTAGGCATCCTCTCCTACATAGGGAAAGTAGGAGCCAAAAGGGACACTAAGTCTGCAAAGGAGACTTGGGGTCATAAAAATTTAACCTCATTTAAAAATACAATAGCTGAGAGCTTCAGGGTATCATTTTTGTCCACAGCAGACAAGCAGTCTGAACAGTTTGGTAATGAGGACACAAGATTGGAAAGTGGGATTAGAAACCATCATTCAAACCAATGAAAAAAAAAGAAGCCAAACCTAAACAGACAAGAAGCAGAGTGGCACTCAGAATAACTAGTTGCAGCAGAGATTAATTTTTTTTCTGCAGAAGCATGTCACCCACCCCACTACACATCAGTACGAGAAAGCTCTGGCAGCAAGAGACAAATTGCTATTTGCTATTACTCTTGTAATAATGCCTACAGAGCCACCTCTGTTTTGCCCTGATACATAATTTATAGAGGGGAGAAAAATGCCACCTTGAAATTACTTTGGCCCTGTAGTTTTTAACTGTCAGAGATGATTTCTTTGAGATCTAATTCGTGATTTGCAGGCTTCATTAAGTTTTCGCAAGTAATTTTAAACTTAAATCACCATTGGCAAATCCATCATTTATTGATAGAAACATTAGGACTCTAATGCAGTGTGACTTGTGATGAAACAAGATAGGAAGGGATTAGGGTGGAAAGAAGTGCTCCTCTTTGCCACAAAAGACCGTTTCGTCAGGAGAAAATAATCAGAGAGGGAAAAATTGTTTTTTCCCTCTCCTTTTACTTTGAATGATCCATGAAGAGTTCTTAAAGTTGTTAAAATGATCTTCTAAAACTTGGGTAAGGTGATACAGCTCATGTCAAGAAGTGTAAGGAGTAAGCTTTCTGTTTTCTTCTTGTTTACAGAGATACTGTAAGGATGGGGTGCATTAGAACTCTATCCTATGAAAGACAAGGGAATAAACAAAAGCATGCCAAAGCAAATAAAACTCAACAGAGAAGCCCACATATTTAATCCCTCACTAAACTGAATCCCATGATTCTGGCTGAAAACATATTAGAACAGCAGAAACATGATGACTATTTTGATTAATATTTAAGGATTTAGTGTGTAGTTATTCCAAACTTTACCAAGTAGATAGTTTCCAAACAAAGAGCATCCAAGCACACTTTTCAGGGGCCTGTATCTATCTGATCCTACCACAAAGAATCTCCTTCATGCTTTGTAGCCCTCTCCCTTCAGTGCAGCTTTCCACACAGACAGGGATTTATTTCTTTTTATATTCCAGATAGCAGTTTTGTTTACTAGACTTTATTTACCATACTACTGTTCCCCTTGTCCGGCAATTTCTGTTTCTGGCCACCCATGTTGAACAGATGTGATAAATGAAGCATTTCACACACAAGTGACATCAATGCAGCTCCCAAAGAAAACACAACTCCAAACGAGGTGCAAAGCACTGTTGTCATGGAAAGGTGGGTGTTGCACAAGCAGAAGTCCCTGCATCTTCTTAACTCAGCACAAAGTGAAGTTTGGCCACAAGAGTTAACACTTCTTGCCCACAGAATAAATA
This sequence comes from Oenanthe melanoleuca, assembly GCF_029582105.1. Lineage (NCBI taxonomy): Eukaryota > Metazoa > Chordata > Aves > Passeriformes > Muscicapidae > Oenanthe > Oenanthe melanoleuca. The sequence goes on from NC_079339.1 coordinate 17,153,532, forward strand.
AGAAAAATGAATGAAACAGAGTTAGAACTCCCTAGAGCACAACACTATGCAACAACATGAAAAATTAGGAATATTTGGTACAATTTAAAAAGAGAGGATAACAGGGTTACTCTGTCTGGGAGATACTCACTGACTTCAGTGAGGTTGTTTCACTCCTGATCAAGAAATGACTGTCTGGCTGCTAAGCCAGATTTTACCTATTTTAGAATAACTACCCTCATCACTTTGAGCTGCGTATTTCTGTGACTTTCTCATTTATTTTTCATATATAAATAATGAATAAGAATATATGAGAATAAGAATATTAAATAAGCTGACTGCAATGCATTTTAAATAAACGTACTTCTTCTTTTTTTAGGTCTAAATTAAATGCAGAGTAAGCACCTCTCAAATGCTTGTGGCTAAATTTACCACTGGGAACTTAATGGGTGTGCTGATGAAACATTTACATGCACCTGTTTTGGCCATAAAGAGAAAAAAATTTGCACATTTAATACGTTCAGCTTTACATCCAGCCTCTACTATGCCATGACTGCCTGCTTAATATGTACAAATGAAAGATTAAATGGGGAAAAACTGGAAAGCTTCAAAGTCTGGACTTTTAAAAAAAAAACATTTTCAGACACTGTTTAGGCCACCACATATGAGCTGAGATTTACAGAGTTCTGCCATTCACATTTCTATTCTGTTTTAATAAATGCTATTATAAAGTTTTCAGACTGGCAATAAAAAAGCTATTAATGTGTTTCCTCCACACTAATCAATTCAATATGGGGATTGTGATGTTAACACTACTTTACATTACTGCCTTCATCATTTCTCATTCTTCCAATATATAAAGTAAACAAAAGGTTCTTGGATTCCTTATAGATTCATTTTTATCTCAAAGTGAAAGCTGTGTGAGATTTGTGGCTTCAGACACATAGCTGGTGATAAGCTTCTCCTTCCTTCTTCTCAAACTAAATATATAAAGAGAGTTTAACAAAATTAATTGCAGCATTCACTGTTCATGAATTTCTATGCTTGTGCAATTCATTTCCTTGCAGATAGTGAAGCAAAAGGGGATTCTATTGCTGCCAAGGTTACAGGATTCATGAGTCAAGCCTGCTCAGGACTAATGGGGAATAAGTAAAGAATCCCCCTCATCACTCCTTTCACTAGGGGTGAGTTTTGAATCACTTTAAATTACTTGGGGCCATGGGATTGCATTCCTTAGGATAGAGGGACAGACAGAACAAATGCAGCCAGGAAAATCCCTAACAGCCATTTCTGCCACAATTTGTGTAATGTCTAGTAAGAAACATTACTCCCAGCTTGGGGACCAATCATATTCATATTTATCTCTAGCAAAGTGTAAAGCCCCTCACCCAATCCCTTCATCCACAGCTCCAATCTCTGACCCAGGCACAATGCAGGAAAGGCAAAACAGGCTGTGCTCCATGAGAAAAAGGCAGCAGCATAAAACCTTCCCTTTCTCCCCACCTAATCCCAGCCCAGAGCTGCTGACTGGAGAGGTCAGAACAGGGCACTCATCCCTCACCAGGATCATTACTAAGCCTGGGTGGGTGAGGTGAAGCCACAGAGCACTGCAGGGTCAGTCTGGTGCAGATCAACAAATTCACTCTCAGGTGCTGAGTACACTTATGAGAAATAGCTTTATTTGCAGGAAAATACCTATACAGCCACCCTTTTCAAATCCTAAAGCCCTTCCTGTACATTTGGAGACAATCCAGGTCTGAGGAGGGATACTGGTACATCCAGAAAGCAAAGAGCATTTCCTGGGTTTTCCTGGACTTTTAAGTTAGAGAGCAGAAGGACAATTTAATTTCCTACTTCATAAAATGCAATCCATCTTTCATTCCCCACTCACTTTTATAAAAATCTACTGAGATAAAAGCCTTGTTTAATTTATTCTTCCATTTCAGCTTGAAATGGATGATCAGTTAAGCTGGCAGTTCCTGATAAAACAAAGGAAGTGATCCAAACCTACACACTTAATAACATGAAGGCATTTTTGCCCTCCATGAAAACCCCTATTCCAAAGGGAATATGAGAGGCTCAGCACTGTGGTCACAGGACACAAAAAAGAGAATGTTAAGATTGATTCTCACCCAAGGAATTCTTCCCTTGTGAAGCAAACTGCTGAAGTGGGCAGTGCCCTGAAGCACATCCACCACTGTGCTGTTGTTCAGGGTCACTCCACCTCAGAGATGACTTGCAGACATGAGAGGGATTCTGAGCACACATCCCAGCATTTTCAGGAACTCTCAAAATTCAAGCCTCTGTGAATTATCTCCAAGCAGGTCAACAAGAGAGAAACAACCAAATCACTCTCAGCTTAAAAGCACATTTTTATTACATAGGACGTACACTTAAGCTTCTTCCAAATATAATTTCCCTTTAGCGTTAATTTTTCTCTTTATCAAACTCCACTACCACCATTTCAAACAGCACCTAGAAATTGCTTAAAAAAACCTCTGTAACAATTGTCAAATGGTTGCTTTCTTGACTCCACTTAAATCTGTTCAATCAGAACAAAAGTTATCAGCATGCAACCTAAAATTTCCACTGGGAAATTGTTTCAAGGACTGAAGGTGAAGTGATGGGCAAGTCAGAATTGACACGGGGACATCTCAATGTCCTCTTCTCTTTGAAGGTTAGAGCAACCAGGGCACTGCAAGCTTTCAGAGATCAGAAACTTGATCCTCTTAATTCACACTATTTAAATTGTGGATTCATGGTGCTAAGCTGAACAAGGCAAACAGTCTTTGAGGAGAAAGAGAATAATTCTGTGACTGAAGAAACATGCTTCAAGTACTGCATTTCATCAGCTCTGTTTCTCAGTCCCTAGATGTGCCACTTTTCAAAAGAAAATCTACATAGAACAGGACTACTCAACACTTCTATGATAAATTAATCTCCCCTAGGAAAGTTTATATGGAACAATACTGAGAAAGAGTAATACTGGAATCCTTGAATTTAATGTGCTGTTGGGAGAAAAAGGAAAAAAAGAAAAAAAAAAGGAGATTAATGAGATGTATAAACTCTAAACATAAAAGCTGTGAAATAGATGAGGATTTACCAAGTGACCCTTACAGGCTATACCACTGCATGGCATCCTGCTGAAGCCAGAAAAAAGCTCCACACACAGTCTGTGATTTAAAATATGTTGTTTATCTGCACTGAAGCTGTTTCATAAAGACATGTGGAAAAGGTTCATATGTCCACCTCTAAACCTGGCTGTTGGCATCTACCTGACATACAGGACAGAGCAGGGACCACACACAGGAAAATTCACACCAGGATATGCCACAAGTCACATGAGAGTGCCACTCCAGCCTCACAGGGAAACAGAAAGCTACCCCAGACACACAGCAAACAGGTTTACTCCAAATGGCCCAGCTACTCCAGCAGAACATTGCTCAAAACATGCCTGGAATGGGTAAAGGAATGCCTGTGGATCAGAAAAGTCTCTCATATCTATTTCTAGATCAAGCAAGGAGTATAGCTGTGCATCTCAGAGCCTGATGCAATTTCTTCAAAGAGCTACACAGTAATGTTGACAGTTCCAAGGTGTCCAAGGACAGTGCTAGGAGCTGCCCTGGATCAGGAGCAAGTAACCTGAGAAATCCAGAATTCGACTCCTATGGAATTTGCATGGTCCTGCTAATTATGGGAAAGCAAAAATCCACATTCTCCAATTTACCATACATAGCACTGGCTGATACTTAAAGATGAATACAAAAATACAATGGTAACCAATCACAAAATCTAATAAAAGAGCATGTGGGAAAAGGATATATGAAATCCTCAAAAAGTTCAGCTTGATGTGGAATGAAGTCTCTCCCTGCTGCCCCCTTAGCAGTTTGATATCAAGCATATTCCAGAAATTCAAAGTATTTTTAAAAAGTAATTCCAGGTAATTAGTCAAAGCCTAATTGGAAAAGCAGTCATTTCAGTAAGAATCACCGAGGAAAAGCTTTAAGTTGCCTGTTCAATTTTAACTTAAATATTCTCAATTTCCACAATTTTTGTGAAAAGTGGTGACTACTTGCAGCAGATGCCCAAAATTAATATCCACAATGAGACAAAAACAGCTGAAATGGGAGTGCTAACAGATAAATATTTCATCTGCTCCAGAATATGTAGTGCCCTGGCAGGCAACACTTGGGATGTTGTTTTGCCAGCACAATGATGAACAAAAAATGCCAATATCATACATGACAAGAGAGGACTCTGTCCCATGAGAGGCTGGAGAGTTCTTGAACATTGGAAGAGAGCAAATACCACTCCTATCTCCAATAAGGGTAATCAAGAGGATCCAGGAGCTAAGGGTTTGGAATTCTCATCTCTGTCCCTGGGAAGGGGATAGAGCAACCAATCCTGGAAAACCTTTCCAAATTCATGAAGGACAGGAAGATGACTGGCAGCAGTCAGGATTGGTTTACAAAGAGGAAATCACACTTAACTAATGTGACAGTTTTCCAAAATATGGCAATCAGCTCTGTGGGTGAGGGGGGAGCAGTGGATGATTTTTCCCTTGCCTTTACACAGCTTTTGACACCTGTAGCTCTGTAGAGAGAGACCTTAGGGGATTTGTGGACATTAAGTTGACCATAAGCCAGAAATGCACTCTTGTAGCAAACAAGGCCACTGTGAGAGTGGTTCAACACTGCAACAGGTTGTCCAGAGAGCCTCCATCTGCTGAGATAGTCAAAACCCAGCTGGACACAGCCCTGGGCAGCCCGCTCTCACTGCTCCTGCCTGAAGAGCTTGGATTACCACATCTCAAGAAGTCCCTCTTAAACTAAACAATTCTGTAATTCCATGCCCTAGCATGGATGCTGCACAGTCACTGAGAACAGGGATGGAAAAGCCAAGTTGCCATAGCAGAGATTAGGAAATTAACACCCAGAGGAATCTATGTTTTATTAATTACATTTCTTTTGGAAATGTGTGATCTTTCTGCAGCCAAAATTCAACCAATTTCTTAGCATCCCACACATTCTGCATCACAAGATTATGACATTATGCTTGAGAACAAAACTCCTTGATCATTGCAGCTTCCAGGCAGTGGATCTCCTACAGCACTGGAATACATAATTCCCCACACTCAAGTGGGCATTATTTCTATCACTAAGTTGGGAAGCGGGAAAGAAATTTAAAAATACTAAAATTAAGGATAATAGCTTCATGAAAGACAACAGGCAGCTCCCACTGACTTCACTTAGGGCAGGATTTTACCATACACAAAGTGGTGACTTGTGCATTCATTTTGATCTGACATGTGATACTGCACCATGCAGATAAACTCCAAAAAGGCTTTAAAAGGATATGGCAAAACTGTGATATCCAGCAGCAGTTCCAGTGTCCTAGTCTCTCTCATCTCATCACCTCTCACATGCAAACTGACACCTCCACGAATAGAGCTGAAAGAGAGAACACTTAGGGCAGGCAGTGGGAGAAGCAATCCTCACTGCTCTCAGTGATAACAGGCATTAGGAAAGTGCTGCCCCTGCCATCTGCACATAAATCAGTGTCAAAGCCAGCACCAACCAGGCTTCCAGCAGAACACCCAGCCCTTGGAAGCCACACCTGGCTGCTGAATAGTCACTTGCAGTGGTGGCAGCAGCAAGGGCACTCTGCTGACATTTACTTAAATATCAGTTCCACTTCAAGGTATCCAGTTCTCCCCATTTTCTTCACAGTCCTCAAAAGAATTTTTCTTTTTTTTCCCTCCCAAGCTGACTGACCTTGAAAAAATAATTTCTTCTCTTTGTTTGCACAGATCCAGCTGCTTTTGTGCCAACTACAATGCATTTCCTATTCATACAGAAAAAGGTGGACCTGAAAGAAATCTACAGGATATTTCCTTGGGTGTTCTTCTTACACAGACATTAATGTTGATTCTCTTCGTAGCTCTCAAATATCCCTTCAACCATTTTGATTAATTCAAATCTTGTTGCAACTCCTTTGGTCTTGAATTTTTAAAAGAAAAACTAGATGCCTTGTGTGATAAATCTGACAAACATCTGGTTCTTAATCAAAATCTTACATGCTTTGTGACTTTCTGCTTTCATTATATCTCTGGATAAAGACTTTTAGTAGTTTCTCAAATATCTTCAATGATCTTTTGTATCTTTCCATTTTGCTTAATTTACATAATTTACCAATTTAACATGCAATTCAGTTTGCACTTCAATATGCCCTTCAAGGTGACCTCTGAAAAGGTTTCCTAAATGCTGAGGTTAGGACTTTGTCAACAGCACTGCTAGAGGAGATGACATGTATTGTTCTGCTTTCCTGTGGTTCAGAGGCAAGGTGCAGATGGCAAAAACGTCTGGGAGAGCAACATCACCCTTGGATTATGGCAGTAAAGCACAAAATGGAGAAAGGAGGAAAATAAAAACATATATTGTTCTACCATAAGCTATCACAGAAATCAACTCATTAAGAAATTGTATTGAAGACAATTAGTAGCAGGAGCAGGGGAGTAATTGGTTTTCAACAAGAACAGCATCTCTGAAAATTCTCCTTTCTCAGGGATGTCTTCACTGCAATTCAAAGGCATAGAAGAGGGTACACAAAATGACTGCAGTACAATAAAGTGAATTAAGATGGTGACATAGTTAAAACAATTTTTTGCACAAGCCTCACTCATCGCTAATTCCAGGACACTGCAGCAGAATTGTTTTATATTACCATCATCCAAATTATTAGAGGCATTGTACATGTCAAATAAGAAATGTGTGCACTCAGAAAATGTAAAATAAAGCTCTTACTCTGCTCTCTCTCAAGACATATCCCTTTGCACAAAATCTACTCTATCTTCCAGCTCAGTCACTTCCTACTGTCAAGTCAATCAGGGATTTTGTTGCACATAGATTCAGGGAATCCAAGATCCCAAATGATTAAAGACTATTAGTTCATATTGAACATGATTTCAGCAAGCAGGCATCAATGACCACAGATTAATCACTGCTGATTATGCTGGTTTTGTAAGTCCGGGGAATATATTTCAAAAGGTACAATGGCTGGTATCTAGAAAGTTGCTAAACCTCCTTCCTTATGCCTAAACTTCACAGCAAGAATTCAACCCACAAAATTATCAGTGGAAAAGACTACATCACCTTGCAGTGCAGCAATATTTCCAATGAGAAGCCTTGGACATATCAGAGAGTTTGGGTAACACAAAGTCTCTGAGCATGATTTGTGGCCTTGAAGGCAATATGCTCCAGCCTTAAGTGAACCCAAAATTGGCAATTGTTTGGAGCTGCTGATCAACAGATCCCTGTCTCAACTAGTTCACTGCCTACCACAGCTGAGTTAAACCAAAGGAGGGAGCTGAAGAAACCTCAGCTGCAAATTATGCCTAATAAAGTGGTCAGCCTAGCTCATCACTCTTGAACTGCAGCAGACAAATCCAAGACAATGACTGTATGCTATTGGCCTGCTTACAGTCTGATAACACAAAAAGTCATCTTCCCCTCTCTTTTTCCAATATGTAAAAAGTGTTAAGCATTTAGTTTACTGTCATTTTCTAATGTTGCCTGATATACATTGTGACACATCAAAAATGTTCATAGAATGAATAAAAACTGTGCTGTCTGTTTCAATATACTACCTCAGTCATGCCTCAGCATTTGATGTTGCCTGTATTTAAATGCCTAAAGCTGCCTTAATTATTTATTTTATTGCCTTTCTAAACCATTCTTTTCTCCTTTTGCTATTCTTTCTTCCCTTTGTCAAATACAATTGTAAAAAAACAGTGCCAGCAGTTAGAGGAGCTGCAAGCTGGGGTCAGTCACCAGCTAAAGCTGATGTTGATGAGGTGTGTGTAACCCAGTCTGCTCACTTCATCTGTCAGTACTCAACACTAGCGTGCACTCAGTTCCAGATCCACCCAGATGCTGAAATGGCTTCTTATGTGGCCACATCTGAGTCAAAACTGAGTAAAAACCTGTCTTGTGAACAGTAAGGTCCCATTGCATTCATTCAGATGTGAGAGCACTACACATTCCCCAGGATGTGGCCTTTAATATCACTTCTCCTAGTCAGCAAAAGCAGAGCTGAATAATTCACCTCTTTAAGGGATGGATGAAACTCACATATGTGCAAAGTATTTGAAAACCACCACTACTGTATGCCAGTCTTCCTTGGGAGAGGCTGGTTGAAGACCTGAACCACTTATATTTTGTCTACTATGAAACCTGAAACTTGAGGTGTGGGAAACAGATCATTGTAAAAGTGCTCCTCAGCAAAGACATAATCTGACATGCTCCTGGGATCATGAGTTAACCTGTAATTGGAGATTGCAAACTAGCAAGGAGGAGGCCCAATTACATCTCTTCCTGCTATAGACTGATCCATTACCAAATATTTATCAGGAAACCCTCAGATGGATTTAGTGATGTCAGGAAATAAAAGATCTGTCTGGCTTTAAACCAGGCACAATGGCAGCAGCAACTGTGTCCAATTCATCCATACAGATATGTGAATTATATCCCAGTTAGCCAGGGTGGAGGTTAGAACTGGATTTGTCCTGAGAGAAAAAGCACTGTTCTTGTGCAGTGGGACACTATGGAGAATACTGAAGTTACTGCAATATGAGCAAAAATCCATACTGCTGAGGATGAGACACCCACCTACATCTCCAATTCTGAGCTCAGCCAAAGTAGGAAAAGAGGCATAAAGAGCTGGCAGACTGCTGCATTATCTGATCTTTAAAAAGGGTATTTGTGTTAGGCATGGAGCTTAATTTAGGAGAGTTTGATTTTCCTTTCCCTGCACCCATTCCCCTGCTAACATTTTATTCAAGGAATCAATTAGGCCTTGATCAACCATTGATCGAGAGGTCCCAGTGGGAAGCCCTAATGCATTTTATCTGCAGCTATTGTTCCTAAATACACCTATTTCTGAGCATGCACTTAATTCTTTTCATCAATACTGTGCTATCCTTCAACAAGCCTGTTAATAACATTTTGGAAGTGCACTTTCAGTGAAATCCTACTTAGACAAATGAATTAGTGAAACTATTGGGATTTCCTTTGGTGTGTTTGTTTTTTTTCAGTTGCAGAGGCAAATAGATTCCATGTCCCTCATCTCCTCCTGCCCAAAAAGGTTAAAGTGATGTGTTGGAGTTCAAGATACTAAATAAAAAGCTGTTCAGAGCAAACGGAAAAAAACTATCCAATAATGCTTTAAAGCAAACATTCATTATATTTCACTAAATGCCTTATGGAATTAAAGATGTGATGCCTCTTTACACACTCCAGAATTCTTCACTGTCATTAGCATTTTTCTAGTAATATTTCTTTTAAAGACCCATAAGGTGCAGATCAACTTTAACAAGAGCATACGATTAAATCAGTCACATGGGTTCAAGCATGCACTTAGGTTATGTGCTGAACAGGGAGAGATTTAAACCTATGCCTGACTGCTTTGCTGAAAAGAAGCCAAAGTAAATTTGCTATAATTAAATTCTTTTGATGAAATTTCTGCAACTCCCTATTGTGGGACACCAGTACTGAAATGCTAATAAACTAGTTAAAATTAAGCTTATTACCAAGTAAAATAAACCACAGAGACATTTCTGTCTTTTCTTATTTTATACCACTATTTATATAACATTATTTTGCTTTAGAGAAATAAAATACTTGACCAGAGCTAGAACATCCAACTCACAGAGCAGTAATTGTGGTGCATCACCACCCAGGAGGCAATCTACAGATTCCTCCACATCTGCCTGCACTGCTACTCCTGTTGATCCTGAGAAACAGCTTTTAGATATGTCAGCACTCACTGCAAAACCCAAATTCCAGAACACTGCCAGAGAGCAGGTATATGCCAGACTGGTGGACTGGATAATTTTAAAGGTCTTATGCAAACAAACCAAATTAAACTTTAACAGGAAAATGAAGCATTAACACATGAGGCAGTCAGAAACCATTGCATACATATGCCAGGACTTGCACACCCTCACAGAAATACCAGAAAGAGCTCAAATTGCCCTTGTCCTCTAGAGAGCCTTCTCTGCATGCTGACAAGTGCACACATTATCCACACAGATTCTGTTCTGAAATTGTCCCAGCCCTGCACAGCAGCAGGAACAGCCCTGTTCACTGTGGTAAAAGAAGATAAAGGCACCCAATGATTCTATCACCACTCAAGAGTTCCATCAGTAAGAAGGGGATGGTGTAGGCAAAGTCAGATGCTAATGGAGATACATTGCTAGAAAAAGGCCATCTGACTAAATAATGGTGCACTGACCACTCTGCCAGTTTTGCAGGATTTTCCACATCCTGTTGTTTTCCAGTAACTTAAGACCATCTCTAAACTGCGCACAGTTTGGGTGATCTTGTCTCATCACTTTAGGCTCCGTTTCTCCACTTTCAGCAGTGTTAACATGCCCTGAGTGTGCATTTTGGACAGCCCTGTGGGCTGTGCTGACGGGGAACATGAGGTACTTCATTACCTGAGGAGACAGTTCCGCTGCACTGTCAAAGGCAAACATGGAAAACTTTTAAGTTCTCTTGACAGAAGCTCAACAAGAACAAGTTTCTGCAGTAGACTCGAACTAAACTTTCTATATGAATAATTCTATCAGTTTTTTTTGTGAACCCCTCCCTCACATCAGTGAGCAGCTCAGCAGGATCAGATCATTTCTGTGAGCAACTGCACATGAGTGCAGCAGGTGGAAGAAATTCTGTTTTTCCATTTTCTAAAGCCAAACGTGTAAAAGGCTGTGAGGACTGAGCTATATTTGAAATCATATCCACTAAATTCCAACCTGCTGTCTTTGTATGATACAAGGCAAAATATCAATTAGAAATTAAAACAATTTTCAATTTCTTTTCAGAAACAGAGGAAGAAATGCATCAATCTACAGAATATATTTTTTTATAAGATAGTAGCAGAAGCTATATTGGAGCAGCATGGAAAATAAGAACATTTTCACACATTTCATGAGAAACAGAAGTAGCCATTATTTTTCAATCCTCTGTGGGCTACTCTGTGGGCCATTTTCAACACAGCTAAGCAGGCATGGAATTTAGGCTGTAATTTTCACAGGGACCCAAGCGAGTTAATGGCCTAAGCCTTATTGAAAATTCTCATCTTAACTTCAAGTTGCCGATAGCAGTAACTGCTCCCATAATCAAATATCATAGTCAGTGATTCTTCTTTGCTTTTGTTCTTTCCTGGCTTATGTTACTTATATTGCATGTTATGTTATGTATGACATTTAAAAATAAGAAAAACAAAAATCGAACAACTTAAGCCTCCTCCCCTCCCCCACCAAAAACAACACACACACTCCCCACAAACCAAAACACAACCCCACATTATGGTGGTTTAGTTATGTTCTTTCATTTTTGGGCATTACATGGCTCTGCCTGTATATCATATAAAATGCAGACATCTACTGAAAAGATCACCTATTATAGCTGCAAAAAAAAGTAAATATGGACTTTTCTTTTTCCAAGAGAATCATCACAGTAAAAATAAATACAGATGCTAAACCAGGAGGATTATACAAGTTAGAACTGGTACAAGACTGTGCATTTTATTAGCATAATTTACATTCTAGCAGGATCCAATCTGGTGTTGAAAAATACAAGTATCCAACCTCTGACAGGATAGGACTCTGCAGCTTTCTCCTTATCACAATAAAATTAAGGTTAACCCTCTCAGTACTTCGAGGATCTGTTATAAATACACAGAGAGCCTCATATAGAAATGTCAAACTATAAAAATGTCAAATGCTGCTCTGTATTAATGGAATCAAAATAAAATATACTAAAGAGAATATTCTGCCTATAGATAGGCAGCTATGCACATAACTATCCACATGACTCCAGAAATGTCACTGGAGTTTGGATTGCTTCCAATGGGGGCACAAATGTAGCCTGAAAAAATACTGCACCCAGAGTGATAACAACCTATCTTAGCTCTCATGATCACACCAACTCCATTGAATACCCAATCTCATGAGCTGGTATTTCTGACCTCAAAAAATTAAAAGCCACATGTAGGGAACTTTTATATGAATGTGTGCAAATGCCAGCAGGAGTTTCCAGGTCCCTCAGTTGCTCACATTGAGCTGAAGACAGCCTATAAGCCAGTCCCTCTGCTTTGGGAACAGCCAGGACAAAATAAAAGGGCTATAGGTTTTTCCTGACAACCATCCTATAGGAACGCATTCCACCACAGCCCATATTCCCTTCTGCAGAAGTCACAAGATTAATATTTTGCAAGATAACTAGTCAAGACACTTGGAGGAACAGTGAACATGGTGTGAGCTCAGGCCCTGCCAAGGAGATCTACAGTGCAGTTCCAAAAGACAAGGCACTATCCCTTTTCCTTCCTACACTGTGGATTCCTGAGCTTTCTCCAAATCCCCTTTTCTTCACAATATCACACTGCATAGCCAGCTCAAAGAAAGAGTTGTGAACTTCAGGGCAGCATTTATCTCATGACATCAAAATGAACCTTTATCTATCAAGAAAAGAAAAGATGACATCCTAAGGCATAAGATCAAGTGGGCTGCTTAAAAGCTCAGAGAAGATCAAGTCACTAGACTGAGAGGCAGAGACAATTTCTGGGCTTCTCCCAAGCTGACGAATGAGAACAGGTCAGTTGTGAGCCCAGTTCACCTCCACAGCTGCACACCCCTCTACAGTAAGCAAATAAAAGCCCTGTGCCAAAAAACTATCTGTGAATGGCTGTAAAGAACTTTTGCCATGATGCTTTTTAGCAACTAACACAGCACTAAAGCAACAGTCCCAGCAATAGATACAGAGAGACTGCTTCACTGCCCATGAGCCCGCACCCTGTGCTCACAAACACATGGATGCACACCCACCCTGTGGCTGGTATTGCTTAAAGTGATAATCTGCAGAGTCCTTTTCTCCTGCACACAAAACTAACCTTACTTTCTCCTAATGGACAAGTGTCAGTGTAGAATGTTCCTTCACTGATTTTTCAAGGATCTACATTAACTGAATTACTGTGGGAGACTTGCTTGGGCATACTACTTCCCCATACACATGGCAATATTGTTTTTCACATCAGGAAAGCCAGCACACAAACTCTAAACATGCCATATGAAAATATTAGTTTTATTCTGCTGCTGGTTTATTTATTCTGCAGTAGGCAGGACTGCAAGTGTAACACAAACTATTGATTTCCTCAGTATAAGATTTAAAGTCATACAGGAACATTAAGAGCCTCAAATTTGATCATCCACAATACCGAGACTACAGCAATTTGTTAACTCAGTAAAACTGCACTTGAACTGGAGCCCATATTTTAGACTCTGTTTTGATCTTACAGACAACTGCAGGGTACTACCTCCTGCAGTATGTGAGTCAGAGGAAAGTTAATTTCCTGATCTCTTTATTAAGAATCAATAAAAAACACTGCAAACCAACAGGCTGGAGGAGGGAGGGAATCCTTTCCGATACTTTTTCACTTTTTATTTCTGAAGAATGAGGACAAACATTCTCTGTGACACACCTGCCAACCTAACAGCACTGACTGCTTTAGGAATAAAAACAGTTCACTGATTTATTTTCTTTCCTCCATACCAACACATTTACTGATCTATCAGCCTCAACACCAGCCAACAACAGGAGTTCTACCAGATGATGACTTGGAATGAAAGAAACATTTATTTTATCAACCTAATCTGAAACACTTTTATGTATTTCCTCTGTGTTAAGGACAGGTCTTTATTTTAGGTCTGCCATTACTTCACAAACTACTGTAATTACTCTTTGTAAGATGTCCTAAGCAGAGGATCTCTTTCCCAAACTGAATCTAGGTTATCTCCATAATCCCTTTTCATGACAGCTCTCTTCCATCTTTCTTGCACTTTTAATCACTTCTGTAACCAAAATTCAACATTATATTCACAGTCAGACAAGTCTGTTACACAATGACATGATAATATTTTCTAACTGATTTTCTTTCTAAATATAACCAAGTGTTGTGTTTGGGTTTTAGAGATCCATTGCATATTAGGTAGATGCCTTTACTCCTGTATGATGTGTAGATCTTTCTGCCAAGATCTGACAGTAATTCAGAATCCAATAATGTATACCAGCAATTTTAAATTGTCCCTTCCACTGCAATTACCTGGCAAGTTAATTCCATGTTCCAGCTACAGAATACTGTCTGGCAACCAAGATCTTTGAAGTCCTTCAGAAGTGCACCTGCCAATCACTCACTTATATGACTAATATATAATAACTTGTATCACTAATATACTACTAATTATATTAATAATTTATTTATCAACGAACACAGTGTTGTTGTTTTGTTGGTTTTTTTTGCTATTGCCATTCCATCCTTAAAGAAAGTGTGTATGCTCATGTACCTGATGAATGTTAGTTCATGGTAAAATTTTGCCACCTTTTCTGTAATTATTGAGTTCCCTCAGCCTTCAGTTGTAAGGGACATTTATTGAATATGCAGGTGGCACACAATTATGCCCTTGTTTTGGATTTATTCATGTAAGATTTTTCAAAAGAAAAGGATAAAGATAATTCAGATAGGCAATATTGCCCTCACAACTGAAGGAACAATGGTCAAACATAATTAAAATGTGAAAGCACAAACAAAAGCTGTGTTTATTGAACTTTTATGCATTTACCTTGGCTTTCCACTAGGCTCTGGGTACACATGTGCTGCAAGGAGCAATATGGATAGATAATTAATTTTATGCCTTCGCCTGTTCTGAGGACACTTCCTTTTTAACAGTATCAATGCGGCTCTTAAACCATAACCATGTTTTTTTTTTTTATATCCTATTCACTTTGATGGGTATCTCTTCCTACATTCTTCTAGTAAGGTTTGTTGGCTTCTTTGCTTTTTTTTGTGCGGTGTTTTGGTGTTTGTTTGTGGGCTTTTTTGGGGAGTTATTTTTGTTTCCTTTTTTTTTTCTTTTTTTTTTTTGTTAATGGCAGATACACTTGGCAGTAGCTGTGACCTTGAGTTGTACACTTGAGCAAGCAAGACAGCCCAGTCCTGCCAGGCTGCTTATGCATTCTGTGAGAGCTCCTTCAGAGAGGAGTGTCTCAATGAAGACAGAAGCATGATGTGCATACCAAGCCAAGTGCTTCATGATTTATTTATAGGGAAAAGGGGCATATAAATTTGCTGAAGGGGAAAGAAAAATGAAGAATTTGACTTACCTTGTCGGTGTAGACGAAGAAGAGAATCACAACAGTGAGCTCCAACAGAAATATAATTAACAGCATGATAAAAAACTGTCAAGAGAAGAAAGGACAGGGGATAAAACAAAAGCAAAAGCCATCAACATCTCTTTCAGCTTTTTCTGGATGCACAGCAAGAACATTCAGCAGATCATGCAGAATGGGGAGTGGGAGTCAGGCAGCAGGATACAAAGCTGCCGCAACTGAAAAAGCATGTAAAGGACTAGTCAGGAAACCACAGTGTCTGGACATAGGCATAGCTCATTTATAGCACTGGTTTCAGTAGAACACCCTAAAACCCCACCAAGAGCAAGCCAGTGTTCTCTGACAGCGAAACTTGACAAAACTTCCCATGCTAGGTTTTCTTTTTTTTTCCCCCCACTAGATTTTAGTGATAATATCCAAAGATACCCATGAAATCCACAGCTTAACTTCCCATGGCAAAAGAAGGTAGCCTGGGCCATAAATCATGAAGTCATAGCTCCTTTCAAGGGTAATTGTGGGATCAAGGGCGGAGTGAAACGTGTACCAAGTTAGCTTTATGAGCAGTTTTCAGGGAGCTACACAAATCACCCATGAGTTTGAGTTGAAAGGGGCTGATTTGTACTGAAGACGTCAAAGCAAAGTTGGGCCACCTCTCTTTCTTCTCATAAGCCACGAAACTGCCTAAAACCCAGGAGTCAAAAGCTCAAAGGACTGGATAAAAAACTTTTAACACATGGATTTCAGGTAGATTCTCTAAAACTCTGACTTCAGTGAGAGGAACTGCTGGCAATGCCAAACACTTCTGGGAAACCACATCTGCATTTTGTTACCACACTGGATAGGTTGCAGCAGCATCAACACAGCACTTGCAGACTTTAGAGAGAGCACTATCAGAGCATTAAATAAAATGGAGTTTTGCCTACATAGGCAAAGGAGAGAGTAATTTTGGAAACTTTTTAGGCTGAGGCAAAGGTCCAGCTCCCCAAAACACAAAATTCACACATTTAGCAACCTGTAAGGCTGGAATTCTAATACTGAGCAACACCAACTTAATTGGAGTCCCATCCCCAAGAGAAAAATGCAATTACTGTCTCTTCAACCACAAGGCTGCAAACCTATAAAAGTTTAATAGCTACTAAGCCTTTATCAGAATTTCTGCACTGCCTGGTAAGTCAAAACCAAACCTTTGAACCCATGGATTTATGTGACTGCATGGAGGGCAAAAAGTCACAAAGGGGAAAATACTTTTCTTCCCTGGTACAATTACTGTGTCTACAGAACTCATTGCATTTTGCCCCATGAATCTTAAATTATTTATTTTCAAATTTTCATCACTAGTATTTTTACACCTGCCTGACCCTAATACTGGATCCTATTACTGCCCAGTTTTGAATCACAGACCTCATTTATGCCTGTGATCTGAGCTGATTTCCATATCATTACCATCCAACACTGACCTTTTGTATGGCTTTCCAAACCTGTCGTGGTGCAGCTTGCTTATTTTTTACAATTTTAGCCTGCTGCATAGCATTAACTGAAACAGGACAAAACATATCCCTCTTTGCAAAGATGCACACACTTTGCTCTATCTATTTGGCTGTGGAGTACTTTTCTGCTCATCCATAAAAGTATCACTTTTCCAAAATGAGCGTGTGAACACCATTTTCTCCCTGTGAAATTCCCTGGCATGGACTGGATTGCATGAGACAATTTCTAGAACAAAGGAAAAACACTGTTATCCATTAAATACAGTGATTAGCATTTCCTACAACAGGACCTTAGTTTCATCAGCTTATCATTTTGCCAAACCTTAATTGTCTGTGCTGATATATTCTGTGCTTGTTTCTGCTGAAAGGATAAAAGCTTTTGGAAGAAAATCAAAAATAGCACTCCAATTACTTCTAAGAATGAAGCAGGGAAAAGTATGCTATTTTTCCCAGGTTAAATTTCTGGTGCTTTAATTTGAAATCCTCTCATACTGCAGTGCTTAGAGCAGGGACCTGACACAGTGCAGCTCCATTTCAGGCACAAAAATTTCAGCCCTTTGTCTTACCCAGCTATGAGTGGATGTTTTTGGGAAAATTATTAGCTTTCAAGAGACTGCATTTCACACATCATAGAGATAAGAGGGCTCAGCAGTTAAAACCTGCAAATCCTACACCCACATGGCTCACACACAACCAGATAATCCACAAACCATCCCACAATTTTTTTCTGCTCCTGTGGTACCTTTCTGCCATCTCCCCAAAGCCAATAACCTCCAACCCCATTTCACAGGACATGACCTGGAACAGGGTGGGGTATGTCCAGGAACTGGAATAAAACCTGTCCTCTCAAGAAAGCTTTTCCTGCCTTCTCTGAACACAGAAGCATGGAGAGAGTACAGATGAAGCCACTAGAGACTGCAGGAGAAATGCTACCCCAAGTAAGAACATTTTTAACAGCAGATGGGAATGGTTTGGCTTAGGATAGATCTGGCTACAAGTTTTAGAAAAAGTGGTCCTTCAAGCAGCAGACAATCCAGGCAGGAGACAGAGGACACCTGTCCACATGGATTCCCAGAAGGAACAAAGCTTTTGAGAGGATAGTGGCTGGGGAGGAGGAGGATGCTGGAGCCATGGGGAAGAAAAGAGCAAGAAAAAAAGAGTGGCCATAAAAGAAAAACATCCTGCACTGATCCCCATGACTGAGTATAATGTGCAGGGAATGGACTAGCAAGAGGGAAGGAAAGGTGTCTGGAGGGAAGTTGTAGTGTTTTCTCAAGTATGTCATTATTTCTTAATACTAGGATCAGTAATTAAAATTTCATCTTAATTGGCAACAAATGAAGTGAAATTTCATGTCTCTAGAGAATTCTCCCCTACAACACCAACTCTGCTAAAAGCTGCCAGCTTCAGACTGGATCAGGGAGCTGCTCTTGCCAGCTGTGCCATTGTGTCCACGAGCAGAAAAAGGCTGGATCTTCTGCCAAGATCCTGATGGTGCTCCTGCCTTCCTCAGGTCATACTAGAGAAACAGGAATGACACTGACATCAGAAAAGATGCTAAAATTATGGAGTCAAGCACTCAAAATTTAGGAAACACCAGAATAAAAATCCTCTCAGTGATGGTTATGTATCATGTCTAAGTTTTTCCCTACATAGATTGAGAGGGCCCTCCAAGCTGAGAATTTGGTTTCATGTACTGTAAATCTTGGAAGCCATACAGTGAACCAAAACTAATACACATTGCTCAGAAAGTCAAAACCTAGATAAGGATTATCCTTTATCTCCATAGAAAAATATTTCAGTTTTATATGAAGTATCTATCTTTTTGTTTTACATTTGGAAACATTGACAGAGCCCACATAGCTATTTCACAGATAACTAACAAGTATTATGAATTCCCACAGTGTGCATACAGTAGAGACCTGTGCTGTATCTTTTATTACAAATGTTAATTAAGTGGGATCAACCTCAGTGTGGAGGCTTCACACTCATCACCTGGTAAAAGCTACAAGCACTTGCATGTCAGCTCATCTGCCATGCCCCTTCTAAGCAGAGCTGTAGCTGAACCCAAACCAACACCTTGGAAAGCAGCAATCAAGGTTTCAGCCTGGGCTGACTGGTCCTGTGATTCACCAGACTAAAGAGCATGCATGGACACAGGCACAACCTGCTCCTCTAGTCCACAACACCGTCCAACAACAGGCCATTTTCAGTTTCATCCTCAGTATCATCCCAAAGGGAATGATGCCCAATCTAGGGCCACACCCAGCTTGGCATATACCATTCAAATTTAGAAGGAAGAAACACAAACTCACTGAAGGCACACAGTACCTAAACCCCCACCACACCTGCTGGAGACCCTCACAGCTGCTTTTCAATTGAGTTCTCTCACTGTGGTGATAAATACTGAGAAGAATAAAATTGAGTTTTGTTTGCTTCACTGGGGCTGTAGGCTATTGGTATAATAAAGATTTATGCATGGAGAAACAACAATCCCAAAGCAAAGCATTCATGTGAAACTCCATAAAAAAAGATTAATCTGACCTTGTACACAGAAATGCTTTACCATACTACTTGTCAAACAGTGGGACGCAACCCAGCAGAGGTTCAGTGGAGAGGTCCCTACTGCTTAGCTTTTCATAAATTACACCTGAAATAACCCCACAGAAGCTTTGATGAGGAGGGAGGTAACACCCTTCTGTCTACCACTGCTAATTTCCAACCCCTAAGAAAACTAAGGCTGGTTTCTCAGCAGCTACCTTTATATTCTACAAAGCCTTTGACCTTCCCAGATTCTCATTAAAGGTGCATGGATAAGGAAGTATGCCACTGCTACCAAACTAATTTCATGGACATGTACCACCCTCCTGCTGTCAGAGAAAAAAGTCTGCATTTTTTGGGAGAGGAGGTCCCAACTTTCAACTCCATCCCCATTGGATCTGTACCAGGCTTTTGACTCACTACTTCTAGTTTTGTTGATTCAGGCTGTTGGTACCAGTTGGAGACTCAAGAACTGTACCCTGTGTACATCACTCCAAGCATGTTTCCATTGCTGCTCACACAGGCAGAGAACAAATTAATTGTATTTCCCTCCCAAACAAACAGGATTCCCTGGTTTCTCAGATGTTTCTACAGACACTCACCTCTCTGCATGATGACTGACATCACACATTAATACACAGGACTGGGTCATCTTCTTCCCCACTGCCTCCCCCTCCCAAATCTTCTCAGTAGTGGGATCATGTTGCTCAAATTGCCCATCTCTCCATGTCAAGAGTAGCTAATTTTCTCTGAGTCTCTCGAAGACAAAAATGACCCAATCCAATGAAAACCAAGGTGGAAATGTCTTGTCAGCCTCCTAACATTTTGCTGTGAGACTAAATGTGATATAACTGATGGCAAACTTCAGACTGCTGTGTTTTCACTGCTTGCTGAAGTATGCTTCTAGTTTGATGGGGGGTTGTCTCAGAAGGGGACAGTAGGATCTCAGTGTGCCAGACCTGCCTTTCAACTTAGCTCATGGCAGGAGACAGAAGCTTCTTGCAAAGAATTATTCAAATCCTCTTCAACAAACATGAAAGTAGTAGGAAGACCTGCGAGCCAGCTGTTTCTTTCAAACAGGGATACATTCCAAAACAATTTTAAAGTTCATAGCCTAGCAAATATATTACTTACACCAGACTGCATACAAATTAGCATAACCCTCATAAGAAACTGAACAAATAACTTCAACAGACAGCCTGTGCTGTTTTCCATCACATTTAAACAACCTGCAAGGTGGACAGTTGGCTTCTTTTCTGACAGACACTATGAAGTACAACACATGAGCAGGGAGGTTGCTCCTGGAAAATGCTCCAGCAAGATAACTGCCCTCCACCTGCACTAGCTCCCAGGATGAAGAGGAAAAAAAATGGAAAATTTACAGCCAGTCCTTCCTCTGTAACATCAACTGCAAGTTTGGTACAGTGATGATACAAATGATACAAGAATTTTGCCTTTTAGTGAGGCTGGATTCCCAAATCCTCACTGATCATCTTTAATTTTAGTATTTCATTTCACTTCCTAACAAATCCACACCCCAGTAGAAGAAACTACAGACAATTCTTTGGGGTAAGATAGTTGGTCTTCACAGCCTGGAAGGGTTATTAATTTGTTTGCCTGGTCCTAATGTGTACATATATAACTTTGGTGCTCAAGAATGAACCTGGCTGCTAGAAGGCAGAATCTCCCAGAATCACAGAAACACACAGATTGTCAGTGATCTCTGGGGACCACCTGGTTCAACTCCTTCCTAAAAGCACAGTCAGCTACATGAAGTTGTACAGAGCTGTGCCCAGTCACCTTAGGAGCATCTCCAAGGATGAAGATGGACAGTCACCCACAGCCTCCCTGGATACCTTTTTCCAATACTTGGCTATATTCATGATAACAAAAATAACAAAAAATATTCCACATCTCTAATTGGAATTTCCTTTGGTTTTGACCTGTGATCTCTTGTACCATCCCTGTGAATCCTTCCAAAAGGATAGGATATATTCCAAAATATAAGGATGTATTTTCCTTACATTGTACTAGAAGGTGGTTGAAGACATCAATAAAATATCCTCCCTACTGTAATTTCTTATGACAGAACAAACCCAGCTCTCTCAGTCTGTCCTTGTACATCATGTGCCCCACAATCATCACAGTGGCTCTCCACTGGATCCCTTCCCTTCTGGCATTCATGTGCCTCTTCTACTGGGGAGCTTTAAATTGGGTTAAGTACTTTAGATGTAGTCTTTTTTTATTCTGGAAGAAGGTTTCATTCTTCCCCATGTCAAGAATGATAAAGGAATGTGGGGCTTGGTATGGTCCACAAAGATCCAATTACTACATTTATCATTATATTCTGATTTGAGACAAAGGTACATTCAAAAGATCTCTGCTTGATTTTTAGATCATAATTCGATATGAACAGAAATGCTATCAAAGGTAACCTCACATCCTGCACTCATCTCTCCCTTCTTTTCTCATCCTATATTTAATACTGAAGGTGTAAATAGTATCTGTCCTTTTTGAATAAATTATGTCAAAGCTTCACCCACTGTCATGGAAAGAAAATGAGCTCTATCCCTTCTGAAACCAGGACACCTAGAAATTCACAGAGCTCCATTCTAAAGTCAGAAGAACTTAATGAATTTTAAAGGAGCCACACTTTACCAAGCTGCCTGAAAATTTGAAGTTTTCCTCAAATTTAATATGCTTTGTAATTTTTCTATTATTTTATAATGGATTATATTATTTATATTTAAATATTATTTAATAGATTGAGTGATGATGTCTCTTTACTATGGCTGGCATTGTTAAAATCTTTTTTCTTCCTGCAGAAGAGAAGCATCTCCATGCCCAACCTAATTATGATGACAGATGCATCAACAAACTTTGATGCATTAGTTGAGCACCAAAAGAGGTAACACTGTCAGACGTTCTGAATGCTGTAAACTATTGCCAAATTTACTGCATATCCTACACTTTGGAAAAATTCAAGGCATCTAAAAAAAGTCTGAATCAATGCCAGCATTACCACTGAGATACTGAAAAATGAACTCCAGGTACTGGAGAACCATCCACTCTTTATAAAGATCCTGTATTTTTGCCACTGTTGGATCTGGCTTTGTAAAGAGAGCAATGTGAAGTTCACCCTCAAGCATTTTCAGGCCTCCTAGAATAGCTTTTTAATAACATATTGGTAATTGACTTTTACAGAATATAAACTCATATGGTACAGATTTTGTCAGCACTAAAAAAAAAAAAAAACAACCAAATTCTCTTCCAATTCTGAAAGCAAAAGTGTCCAATGTATCATTAGTTCTAACAAGAAGTTTGATGTAACATAATTCCCTGAAGGCATCTTGATCTGATATATTAATAGGGAGTAGGAACATTATGAAAGATTCTCTCTTCTTTTTTTAAATTTCCTTTGATTTTCTTTTCTGAGGTACTGAGCAAGGAGAGGAGAAAAGAAGAAAAAGTGCAGTGGGAATTATAAGTGACTTTCTCTGCAGCCTGGAAGACTTGTACAGAAAAAGACAGAGCAGCGAACAAAAAATGACAGGACAGTGCCCAGACTGCAACAGTAACTGGAATAACAGTCAACAAAATCCCAGTACTAATCTACTACATGAACTTCAGAGCAAAAGGGAAAGGGCAGTTTGTTTCTACCAATTTCCATCACAGTGCGCTCTGATTACACATCCCAGCACCACAAGTTTTGCTGACACTGGGTCTGAATGCTCCTTTGATTATTTCCATGCATTTGCTCCTACTTACCACCCTTTACAGCACCACAAATGCTTCCTTGCTGTCCACAGCATTTAGACTCCTTGAATATTTGTAGATTTATGTCCCATCTGAGCCCTCTCTCTCCCATGTTGTGCATATTTAGCTCTTTAAGTACTTCCTTGGAAGTAAATCTCTTTAGTCTTACAATCATTTTTTTTCAGCATAAAAATGATAAGTTTGCTCATAAACTGTAAAAAGGCAGTAATGTACATGAGCAAACTTATGAACAGAAACTCCATTATGAAAACGTCATGTATCTAAATTTGGTTCATCAGCTATTATTCTCTGAAAGCCTTAATGGCTAATTCATTTTGATTGTGACAAAGCCTTTCATGCCTTATGCCTGCTGGATATATAGTACAGCTCTGTTTATGTTTGAACCATATATTTTATGAATGTGCAAAAACTCCTGCTGATCAATAAAGCTCAAAGAAATCTGCAGTAATTATTTCTGGGAAAATATACAACATATGCAGCCTTAACACATTAACAGTGTTTCATTTTAGTCTCATTACTGCTTTCAGTGGGAATCATTCAGTCTTACTGCATTAGTGAGTGAAAGTCGAGAGACCTGATATTCCTGTACTATGCATCAGAGGATTTTAAGAGTTATTTTATGGCATCTCTAGTATTTTTTAATATTCTACAAAAACTGACTCAAAATCAATGAAGTGTCATCAAACGTTGGTCAGGTATCATTCTCCTATCACAACAGAGGGTGGGTGTAGGCCCTTTGGCAGATCACAGGTTCCTTAGCACTAATAAGTCTTGCTGGCCTTTGACTTTTATAAGGGCTTCTTCATTCTTCTGCAAACATAATGCAAAGGTGTGGCACGATCTTGTGTGATTTTATACCAGTCAGGAGAAAAAGTCATCTTACTTGTGAAGTATGAGTGGCTGAAGAAGAAAATAAAAACACCAGAGTAGCTCATTCAAGTCCCTTTGTCACTCCACCCATGACAAAGCAACTGCTCGAATCCATCTAATGCAGGTAAGGGATAGAGTCAATACAACTAAAAGGCTCTGCCTTGGGTTTAATCCAACCTACTCCATCTGTGGTAATGCCATGCAATGTTCTTATATCTAGGAGTGTCAAAACAGTGCCTAGAAACTGTGATGTATGTATGAGTGAGATGGTGAGAAGAAGATGGGCAAGGAGAAAATAAAGGACTAGCTAATTCTAATGCTGGTTTTACCTCCAGTTTGGGGCTCTCAAATGTGCTACACAGAAGCAGCTGCATGAGATGCACATATGTCAGTCTTGTAGTAGCTTAAAAAACAAAGAAGCAGGCAGTGTGGCCTACCTAATTTTGTCTTTTAGCTGGTAATACTGAGGGTCTGAAATATCTATAACAATCAAATCAACTCTGGCTGAACCTTGTGTAGTATAAGTGATTTACACAAACTAGCCTCCATTTCTTTAACTCCAGAGTTACATTTTTCTGAGGTTCAGGTAATTCTGCCCCTTATAGAGAAAGAAGTCAATCTTGCTCTTCAATTTAGTTTGCTTTACTAAAGTGGTTAAAAATAACAAAAGAATGACTGGGAATAAAAGCACACATGCTGCTTTACTAAGCCTATTGCTTTCTATCAAAGAAGATAATATTATTGGGGGAAAAACCATCAAATGTTATGCTCAAAAGTGACATGAATGTCTGGGCTGGCAAGGCACACACAGGTTATCTGTAATTTACTTTCAAAATGGGAGTACTTCTGTTGTCTTTCAGCTCTTGCAGGTGATCCTAGGTCTGGATTTGGAAACGGCTCAGAGGCAGGCTGCTTTTGAAGAACCTGGCATGTGAGAAATTGGCTGAATGCTGAGACAAAAGATGGGAAAATGGACACTTTGTAGTTGACAGGAGAACTTGAGCCTGCACAGACTGTCAGTGAAGCTGATATTGCTAATAGACTTTAACCAACAAGGAGTTAGGAACTCAAACCGTGATAGCCATTTAGAAAAACAGATTAAACCTTCAGCTGATCTAAATTAGTACAGCTCCCGTGACTCCTGCACATGGTGCTGCCACACTGTATGATGGCCATAAAGCAGTGTCTTGGCACTACAAAAAAAAAATGGGGGACATCAGGAAAATGTTCTTCCCTGACCTAACAGGCTCCCCAGGGAAGTGGGGTTCCCCAGGGAAGCTGGTCAGAGTTCAAGGAGTTTCTGGATGACACTGCTAATTGTGTGGTTTAGTTTAGTGAGGTAGTCCTGCAAGGAGCAGATAGTAGACCCATGACTTTTATGGGTCCCTTCCAACTCAATATTGTGTGATTCTGTAACTCAAATCTCATCAGGCATTAGTGGTATTGCATCAGCCTACATAAGAAAATTAAATATACCCTATGAGGTAAGCCCTTCCTACACATTGACCCTAGGGGTCAAGTCTAAATCCAGGAGGGAAGGAAACTTTATTCTTTCTCTCCTCAGTTCCCAGATCCTTTGATTGAGTGCTCCCAGAGCTGAAGAAAAGAAGGGAGGAAGGGAAGGACTCAGACAGGTTCCATCCCCTCATGAGTTTCAGTACCAGCCAAGCAGGAGAAGCTGAAAACTGAAAAGCAAGGAGGAGCAGATTCTTCATAATAGAGACAACCAAACTAGGGGAGATTGGTGCTCAGTACTTACAGTCCAAGCAGGCAGCAAGTTGGAATTTCACATGCAACACAGCAGCACACAGAGAAGTGATGTACATCACATATAATGCTCTCAGGCTGTATGTAGGGCATCTGCATTACTTGCTTGCTGCTCTGGCTGCAGCCAGCACTTCCCTGATTTTGC
The DNA here is from genome assembly GCF_029582105.1 of Oenanthe melanoleuca. NCBI lineage: Eukaryota > Metazoa > Chordata > Aves > Passeriformes > Muscicapidae > Oenanthe > Oenanthe melanoleuca. Next base: position 17,179,319 of record NC_079339.1, read on the forward strand.
TAGTTTGATTGCTAAAACACTAGTTCATGTGCTAAACTGGAATGAGAATCTACTGCTTAATCTGTAGCATTAAATTACTGAGATGAAGTAATTTACAGGCTGTTTCTTTCTCATTTAGTTCCTTTGAAATAAATTCCCTGTCACCAATGAAGTTTCAACTGTCAGCTCTCTGGATCCAGTGATACTATTGAAAACAGTAGAGTTTTTTAGTTTCCCTTTCTTCCTACTCATTAACATTTTCCTTATTTTCCTTATGGCTGTTTCACTTACAGATGAGCTGGCTGGAGTTCAGAAAACTCTCAACAGCACAGTACAAAACACCATGGACACTCATTTTCCCCTTGGACTATTTCATAAATGAGAATCTTTTGATGTCTGGATAGTCACACAGATATGTATATAGCATCAGTGCATTCCACAGCTGATCCTGACCTAATATCAAGTTTTAATTCTGATTTTGTTCATTCCAGCAACTGTGATGAACTACTTGCTTATTAACACAAAGTTATAATTTAAATTAAATTGAACACACAGATCTGCCTGTTAATGATTACTTTCCTTCCCCTTCTCATTAACCATTGTTTCAGCTTTTCTACAATAAAAATCAGGGTTATGCACAAATCAGGATAAATCAGAATAAGGGGAAGTGGGTGCATCTAAGCCATTTTATTAAGTAACAAAATTTTGTTAATCCTTGATGTGATGGAACATACCCAAACTTGGTACTTTATAAGAAGGCAGCTGGCTTCAGATAATCAGAGAGGAATCAGCATTTTGTCTGTTTCAAGCCCTTTCTAATTTATTCTTGTGTAGGTAATGTGTGGAGAAGGATCCCCTCAATCCTCTGCCTCTTTTGACTGGATTATTTGCTATGCTGCATCCCAACCAGAGCAGACGAATTGTAGTCTTGGTACCAAATCATTGGAGGGGAAAAAAAGTGCCACAAAACCTGAGGGTGAAACAAAGAACTGCCTATGAATCTTATTTCCTTTTAGGACACAGGCTATTATTTAAATTTCAAGTGTCTGGAAACATGGTATCTATACATGTGGGCTGTAACAACCAAATAGAGATTAAAATCTTTCCTTCACATAGGACCCCATACTGGTTTTTATCAGTATTCATATGATCTCCTGGACCAAAAGTAAGTCCCTCTTTGCAAAACCATACACACTAGACCATGTTCACAGATCCTTTCCAGCACTTCTCTAAATGTTCTGTTTCACATTTAACTGAAGGCAGTGTTGCAATTAGGCTGATCAGCTCAGCTGGGAGAGCCTACAGTGTTATCCATGGAAAACAGCTAAGTTTGCCAATTTTACTTTCAGCAAAACAAAAAACTGAGAAATAATTTTGCTTTGGGGTATTTATTTTTTATTTGGACACAACACGTATGATAAAAGAAATCAAAATTGTCATTGCTATTATGTAAACAAGGACTAAATGCTTTTTAAAGGTCACTGAAGCACACAGGATGGCTAGATATGTTCTGATGTAATCACAGAAAGATGATGAAGGCACTGAGCTGAGATTTATACTATTTGGGTTTGCTTCATGGCTCCCTCACAATCTCCCAGTGCAACCTACGCCAGGCACTTAGTTTCATTTTGCTGCAGCTCCCTGTCTAACGAGGATAATAATATTTTCCATTTGTCTTATCTAATTAGATGGTAAGCTCTACTGGTCAGGTACCTCTGCTACCCAGGAGTTTTATACAGAATGAGCATCCTCATGGGCTGCCTGCAGGGGATACTGCAAAACAGGTAATAAATTACATAACCCATCATGATTTAACATCTGGAGCTGAGACTTTTAACCTGGACTGTCCATGGAATAATGAATGACCTTTTTCAGAGCAAGCATACAAATATAGATATCTGCTGAACTCGTACAAAAGGCAGAGAATTCGGGCAATTTAGCTCCTAAAGCAATTAACCTAAAAGATAATGTTTACACAGACCCATAAGGATCAGCTGGGTCAACATTTGAGCACTGAAGTACTTAATCAGGCATAAATCTCTTTATCACAGGGAAATGGTCTGTTCAGGTGTACATACAGCACCTGCCTGAAGTCAGCACCGTGATCAAGCCACCACAGCTGATCATGGTTGAGTGGCAGAGCAAACTGGTGCCTCAGCTCCTGCAGGACCTGCCCTCAGTGGGACAGCACACGCAGGGCAGTGGGGTTAAGAGCACACAAGCCAAACATTTTGTTAAAATTCACAGAGATGATGGATATGGCTAACAGCTCTGATGCACATGAGAACTGTATTGAAACTCCAAAGGGAAAACCAACAAAGATGTATTCCTAATTTTGTATCAAGATAACCCATAGAGATTTGCAGTACAGCTACATGATCCAGCAATGCATGACCAAATATCTACAAAAGAACATCAATGGAAGTCGATAAATTAACCTTCTCAAGTCAAACTCCTGGCTTATTATCTCTGTCACGGGTTCAGGACACTGACCCAACCCATCAGAACAAAGCTGCCATTTTCTAACTACAGCTGAGCTTGTAGCAAAGGGACTTCAGTCATACAGTCTTGAGCAACAATACCTGCAGAAATGTTAAACAAGTCTTACTGAAGCAGGAAAGCACTGTTTGCCTACTTCATTCAACAATTTGCATCTATATTCAGATGCAAGATTATATATACCAGGTTGCATACTTATCTCAAGAATGCCTGTTGCTTTGATTTCCCTAGGGAAATCTAATAATGGAAGATTTTATCTTCTTTCACATTGTAGCTGGAGCAAATAAGAATCAGTGCAAATACCAATTCTTTGTTCACTGACATCTTAGAAGGACAGCTGTAAAATTCTCCCCATCTATGTATTCTTGCAGAATGCATAGAATGGTTGAAGTTTCCTTTTATTTTTTCTTTACACTCTTAGATTTTCATATTATTCTATTCCTCTGAATGCAGAGAAATAGGAATGGGCTTGTTCCTTAAGAGATTAAGGAAGCACTGGCTTTACATTTTCCTGACTATACATTGCTACTAAGGAATATCTGCAGTGGACACCAGGTAATTCCTTTCAAGTCAGCAAATCTGTGAAGCTTTAGACTATCTAAACTCTCAATTCAGAGACTTAATGTGGATCCTCCTCACTACTGCACACAGCTGTCCTCAAATCTCATTTACAAACTGAACTTCTGCTTTCAATCTCCTTTCCCCATCTGTCCTCTACTTCTCAAAACACTTGGTCTGTTCTCCCTTCTTTCAAAAGTCATTGGCAAATGCCAGAGGTAAGTAATTACTAATATTCACACTTAACACCACAGCAGCCTAATACCAAAGAGCTTACAGATGTGCTCTGACAACCCAATATAAATGTCATATGTGCAGAACACAAAGATACATGATCAGAGTCTCATCTGCTCTGCATCTTAGTGTATGAAATGTAAATAGGCTGAAATGTCTCTCTGATACTGCTCACTTCTCATTCACTCAAGCAAACTCTCTGGGAAATCTCATCTCTTGTCACATCATCAAAGAGTAGCACTATTCCTAAGGCAAGACTTTCCACAAATATCCTGTGTCTACCATCACATAAACTTCTGCTCCTCCAATGTAGGTGGGCTGAGCTAGTCCTGCTTCCCCCCAGTTTATTTTAGGATCCCACAGTGCTCCATACCTCCTGCAGTATCTCCAATGTCTTCTTCCAAACTGCCCACCCCAAAACCAGCAGCACATCCCCTTAGCTGGTAACTGCCACAGGCTTTCCTCTTTCTTCTGCTTCTAGGAAGCAGAGCAAGAAGTGCTGTATGGGAAATTTGTCTTTCCAGTCCTTGCAGATCAGACTCCCAACAACCCCACATGAGGTGCACTATGGAAGATATGGGCAAGCTGAGGTCTAAATTGCTCTTGGTTAAACCAGGCATGTCCATGTAGTTTGTGGGCTTAAAATGCCACAAGTGTCTTCAAGGAGATCTTAAGCATGTGATTTCAGAGTGGTCTGCAACAGGAATACAGTGCAGATAGAGCATTCACATCATCTTTAGTACTATCTATGGTCATACTTAACATCCCAGGCTTTCTGTCCTGCTGTGTGGAGCCAAGGAAAAGGGGAGGTCAGTGAAAACTGCTACTCAATGGAGTGATGTCTGATCTCACGTATGTAATATATAACGTAAGTATCTGCCAACCCACTACAATAACATCCCTAGGTATTCCCCTAGCTTGGTTTATTCCACCTTTTCTTTTTTTTGTCCACTATTGTACACAGTCTGCCGAAACATGTAACCTTTGCAATTCTAGCTTCTACTTCTTGCTTTCCTTTTCTTTACATTTCCATTAATAACTTTTCCACGCTTTTAAGCCCACCACAAATCTGTTACAACTGCCTGCAGACCTTGTCTATCCCAGTTTCTTAAGTTTGTTTAGTGCTCTGAATAAACCTGGTCTAAAGAAAGGTGTCCCTGCTTATGTCAGGGGAGTTGGAATTAGATGATATTTAAGGTCCTTTCAACTCAAATCATTCTGGGATTCTAGTGCTGGGGCTCGACAAATATCAGGAGGTGAGGATTAATTACCCAAATGCATTATCCAGGGACTAGTGCAACACAACCAAACAGCCTCCATCTTTCCCTCTTGAACACCTGTGCAAACAGACTTCAGTTGCTTCATTTCTACTTTCAAAGTTCCTATTTCCAAATAGAATAAAAACATTACAAAAAGTTGGCTAAAGCAAATGCTTCACAGGAAGATATGGCAGCTGCATCACACACGAGCTAGACAACTTACTCCAAGAGTGGCTGTCACATTTGTGGCAATGCCTTCTGGAGACATAAATTCAGCCCCAAAAGCAACCTTAGCTACCACCAGGACGAAGGCCAGGAGTTAAGTGGCAGCTAGGGAGATGTTGAAAGGAGTGTAAGGACTTGATCCAGGAGCAATTGTTAAACACCACGTGTGTCATGGACACAAAAGGCTGGGAACACTTAGGAGCTTTCCCCTTTACAGTTTCGATGGTAAATCCTATTGCAAGCCAGCTGCAATGAAACAATCCTCTTAAAAAAGCAGACATGGCATTTTCAGGGATGTTTAAAAACCCAGAGATATTCTGGGAAGAGGTAATTTTCATTGTGGCAGAACACAGTTGGGAACACCTGTGCAATAAGAAAAGGATGAAGGAATGTAGCAACCACACACTCTAAGAGCAGTCCTGGCTTGATCAGCCATTTTTTCATTCAAGCATTTGTTTTGCTATCTGTGTTACCTAGAAAAATGGGAGCTGGCCAAAACCAAATGCCCCCGCCCTAAACTTGAAAACACTATTTCAAACACAGGTCAAACAGATCCAGCAATCTGGGGAAAGGAAGACTAAGGACAAACCTGCATGGTAAGGCTTTGCTCCCAGAAACAGGAGCTGCTACCACCATCCATTTCTCTTCCAAAGACATAGGCACAACATAAACAACTCAGAAGAGCTCAAAAATCTCACGAACTTACTGACAGTGAGAAAGTACCAATGCAATGCAATGTGGAAAGTTACTCTAGACCAAATAAAAACTGAATTCAATGTGGACTAATGAAACTGTATTTCAACCCTCTACAGCTGGGCTTATTCAGAATTAAAGTAGCTATAATCAGCTCTAACATAACTCAATTTTGAAGAAAATTGAGTAAAATAGAGACCACACTGAATAGCTGCACTACAGAAAGGTAAGGACAGGCAGACAGGGTAAAATGTGAGTACCAAATCAGATCAAGCTTCCCCATTCTCCTGTGCAGAGAGTTCCTAAATGAATTTGGATTACTCTGCATTACTTAACTTGATCCATCAAGTACAATCCCTGTGTCATGCACTGAGGGACACTGGATTCTGAGTGCTGTGCACTATGTCAGCAGGAGCAGTACCTGCAAGCATTTCCATCTCCCATAGACGCCAAGCTGGGGGTGGCTGAGTGCATTCACCCTCCCTGGACAATGATGGCTGATCAAGGGAGTTTCTGCCCTTGCCAAAAGGACAGACGAGGGACAAAGAACCACAATAGATATAAAGTCTTCCAGTACTGAGCACTGACTGCTAGACCCTGACCTGATCCTGACACACAAGCAGGCATTGCTCACTGCTGTCACACCTGGGCCAGGCCTTCAGGAAAGCACAAAGTAGGTGATTAATTTTGCACACAATAAGCTATACCATTAGACTTTGCACCCTGTGGGCTCCTGCTGTATTGGCATTGAAGCTGCAATCCATTACATCTGTCTGGGCACACACTTCCTCCACAAAGTGTGCATTTATAGGATTGTTAAAAATGTCAAGGACTTTCAGCTTCAGATTCTGACTTCTGGCTTCCCAGCTTAGATTTTCACTCACATAACTGCTTTAATTTCCATTTATATTGTTCATTTTAGTTTTAAGCCACATACATAGTCTTTACTAGCCTAGACTGACTAGTTGTGACTGCCTAAAAATCAGCAGAAACAACTGATTAAGGCAAGGGCCTGGAAAGAGTTGTCTATTGAGGCTTGGAATCTCAGCCACTTTAGAGATCTGTGGGCTTCTGTGCATTAACTCATTCTGTAGGGCCTGGGGGAAAAATTAATATGTGAAGTATAGTAAGGAACAGCATTTTATAGAGGCATCACTGGATGATCAGCTAAACCACAGCTCCTCTTCACTCTGAGGTTTGTCAAACCCCATGGTGAAGTCCTAGACTTGAGCAGCAAGATCATCTCACTTCCTGGTCCTCAGCTGAACAGGATGCAAAATACACACTAACACTAACTACAGAAGGTATTCACTGCTCCTAAATTTCACCTTTGAGTGGCATCAAATGGCATTTTGACAAAATACACCAGGGATGTGGCTTAAGCTTCTGTGAAATCATGAAAGCTGGCACCTTATTAATCTTTGATTTCACAGCAGTCTCCTTGTGCTGGCACCTTTGCTTCCTGACATCTCAGCTTTTGGAGAGTTAATGGCTAGAAAAAACAGCATTGTCAAACCTGAATGTCTTAATTTTCAATTTAAACAATAATCAACCACTTCAGAATCAACCTGTTTCCTGCCTGCATTGATGTTTCTACCCAGGACTTCAGATAATCAGTCCTGCCGGGGCAAACATCTGAAGTGGATTGCTGTCAAAGCTGAGTGAAAAAGAAGTTAAAGATACACTACAAAAGATGTCTTCACAAAACTCTTTCTCTTCTCTGAAGAGTTCAAGGAAACCTACACCACCACTAACAATTCCCTTCCTGCAGGTCTCATCCTCTATGGACAGTGTGGTCAGGAATGACCTGGCAGCTCCATGGAGCGATTATCAAAGCCTTTCACACGACTCTGTGTCAAGCGGGCAACCTTTGTTGAGATACAGGTCACTGCAGCATGCATTGCAATAGCACCAGCATCACAAGACAGCAAACACTGCAGCAGCTCAATACTCACACTCAGCAGGAGGCACTTGTTTTCTTTGATGGCACCTATACAGCCCACGAAGCCAATGATCATGACAAATGTCCCTGTGACGATCAGCAGGTTGGCAGCTGACAGGGACGGGAAAGAGGAGGAGAGGGTGGCAAAGTTCCCTTGGGTAACAGCCAGCCAGATGCCTACGCCAAGGATTCCACAGCCTCCCAACTGGGAAAACAAAAAGAAACAAAGGTACTCAGTTATTGTATCCACATAACCCCACATATGTCAATATGGCAGTGGAGCAAACCAGCAGTCACACCTAATAAGAAATTATCTCTCCCTACGACACTTTCAGTAGGTAAAACAAAGGGGAAAGAAAAAAAAAATTATAGGGAAGTTATCAGTAAGATGTAAAACTCAAAAAGTCACAGATTTCCTAAATCAAAGACACAACCTCAGATAGCAGGTCTTTCACTCTCTAGTGAAAAAGCAGACACTGAGTAAACAATAAATTTGCAAAGGGTCAGCTCTTGATGGGATTGAAAAAATCCCTGTCCTATTTAGGTACCTTAAAAACTGCCCAGAATGGCTGAAGTGTTTTTGATTCCCCATTCTTCCCATCCCAATACACTGTCTCTCATGCCTGACACCCATAAACAAACCGTGCCAGAGCATGCCCCTGGCAGGACACCTCATACTTCTTTGTTAGTTCCTGTCTAAGGTCAAGCCTCTCCTGGAAGCAAGAGAGCATTTAGAGTGTAAGGCAAAGAGGATTTAGCATTATTATCTAGTCACACAGCATGGCATCACTTAGGTTTCTCTCTTTCCTGCTCTCCCTTTAAAATAACCAATTTTTATTGAGTTTATAATTGCACTTTATTATCCAAATCAATTAAAGGCTTGGAAAGAAATTTTGTTCATAGAATAGTAAGCCAGACATATGCAGGAGCATATCCACTAAATACCTGCATAAAGTAGATGAACATAAGGCAGCTCATGAACCAGGGAAGGAAAAAGATAGAGCTAATCCTGGGGCAGAGCTAAACCTCAGTAATGAAACACAGAGGAGAAACACAAAAGCCAAAGCAATTTCTTATACTAATTACTAAGGTAGTCCCTTAATGCCACTGAATTCCTCCCCAAATAATGGACAATAAAAGCAGCTATGTTTTAAGGCAGCATTCCTCACCCCAACTGCAAACCAGTCTGTTTTGTTCAGAGCTAAGGAACCAAACTATACCTCCCTACAGTGTACCTCAGCTGCACCAACCTCTGTGTCTCCACTGAGAGAAAGCAAACTCCAAGACACAGGGACTCAATTTGCCTCATTTAGGAGTCTTTGCCTGTTCCAGGCATCTCACATGACTGGATTCAACCTTTCACAAGTACCCTCTTACAAGTGCCATGGAGGGACAGTCCATGCCCTGACCATACACACTGGAAATACCTCCCCTTTATTCCCACTTACAGAGCATGATTGTTAGCACTACCCAAAATGATTAAAGAATAACCAAGGGAGAGGAGGGGAAGAATACTTAGAGAAGGTAACCCACAGAAAATAACTTAGGCTAAGGGGGAGGCCCAAGGGAAAAAAAAATCGCAATCCTATAGGAACAAATTCCGTAAAGAGAGGATAAAACTCTGAAGGTCTACTGAACAGAACAGCATCAAACACCTAAAACCAAACTGGTCAGAGTGCTGAAATGCAGTCAGGAATAGCACTAAACTGGCTGAGGAATGGGATGAAAAGCAGAAGTGCACTTCTGCCTCTTCAGCTTGGTGGATGCTCGCCCAAGATCGGCCTCAGAGCTGCAGGCATGGGCAGGCTGCTCAAACAGCCCAATTAAGCCTAATGAAGGGGGATGCCCAAGAGCAGCAGAGCCATGATCTTGCATTTAGCTCTTCTCTCCAGTTCTTTGTTCTGAAGCAACTCAACAGCACTAGTAAGAGGCAGCTTATTTCATCACCTTTCATGCTCCCCATGCTGCTACACTGTTTGGTACTACAGCTACAACCACCATTTGTATTACAGGAGGTGGGTCTCGCTGAGGATGCTCTAAAGGCAAGGCCTCCTTGCCTGCTCCTCCATCATCCACTAAATTCTGTATGATGCACAATGCTTAGTGCTTGAGACATTGTTTCCTGGACATTTGAATTCAGCATATTCTGACTGCAAAGTAATTCTTGTTTGCAAAAACTGAAAATTCACCAGTGGCATGAAACATCTGAAAACTGGGACACAATTCATGCAAATAGCTGTGACTGGGGCTGTTGCCATTTACATCAGAGATTAATATTTCAGGTCAGTTGTTCAGCAGGAGTATCTCACTACACTGCCCTTGATTCAGAGATACTCTGCTCTCCAGCAGCTCATTATATTCCTATTTTTGAAGAGATAATGCACAGCTCTTCCTTAGGTTGACTGACCAAACTTGAAATGCACAAAGGAATCCTTTGAACATTAAACCACCTGGCTCAAACTGGATTTCATAATGTCAGCACACATTACTGAAGACTGCTCTGCCTTAGTTCAGCTCTGTTCCTTTTCCCACACCAGAATATCTACTCGTGGTCCCCAAATAAATATACTAAGCTATCACACCAGGCACACCCAGGAAACAGAGGCTGTCCTTAGCTCTAGACTAAACTGCTCTTTAAAGCCCCCTTTTTCCTAAGGAGCAAAGCACATCTGCAAGTTTCCATCCAGTGGGCTTTTAACACTCAAGCACCTGTTAAGGAAGTATTGACCCACCAAGACAGCCACAGGAGCCTTTCCAACAATAGCCAAATGTTTTCTATTGCAGACCATTCAAAAAGCTTGCTCCTCATCCCCTCTGCCCTCCATTCTGAACTGAACTGCAAGGTAACTCCCAGCCTGAGACCCAGGGATTAGAGGCATCACATTTATTTGTTCTGGATCAGAGCCAAGAGAAAACAATTGTAGTTGGTCCTATGCTGCATGCCTGTTTTTACTTCCTCCTCTTGGTATCTAAGGCTTGGATAATTTTAAATAGTTATTTACTTTTTCTCTCCTTACCCTCATCCCCAACACCCAGCCCTTTTTTTATGTCAAAGAGTGTTGGAAGCATAGTAAGGAAACTATAAGTTTTGACAGTTTTCTGGGCTTGTTGATATGTGAAATTAAACAAAACCATTAACAGGGCTACTTTTGACAATTTGGGGGCTTCTGCACTAAGAGTGATGCTGTCATGGTTGAAAGAGAAATCATTAAGACAGAAAGATCAGAGAGAAGTCTATAGCTTGAACCTGATCTATTGGCAGCCAAATGAGAGTCTGTATTAAATCCATTTGGTAAGTGCAGAGTTGGCTTTGAATTTAAAAAAAACAAACCAAAAACTCCCCTTCAAAGATGCCAGGCTATTGGCAACAGTATTTTAAAAATTTCCCTTGTGAAATGTTTAACACATTATTTGCCTAATTTTTCATGATAATCCATTCTCTTGCAAGCAGGGTACCTCATGGCAAAACCTGAAACAAAATGCAGTTCTCTTCCCCACCCCCCTCCCCCAGTAAATGTTGGTTGGTTTTTTTGTTTTTTTGTTTTTTTTTTTTTTTTTGTTTTTTTTTTTTTTTTTGTTTTGTTTGTTTTTTACAAAGCCTTTTATTCTAAGGTCAAAACAGTGGGACAACAGAAGAAATAGGATATTTGAGTCAGGTGTTTACTCCAGGAAAGATCTCAGTGTAAATCTTGAACAGGCTGCTTGGTGCATCTGTGCCTAAGCAGCAAAACTGTGAGGAAAAGACACAAGCAGTGGGTTCTTTGCAAGCCCTTTGCAATTGGCTGTGGAAGTACCAGAATATTCTGCTCAAGACAAATTGCTCACAGGCATTAATAGAGCAAAGTCAGTCAGTACAGCAGGTGTCTTACTCTAAAAGCAGAGATTATCAGTTTCTTCTACCCCAAGAGATACACAGACATGTGCATTTGCTCTCTTGGCAAAAAAAGCTGCCTGTGGAATTAGATCCTCCAAATTGTTCTAATGGGCTAGAAAATAAATTATTCAGGCTTCAGTGCCTACATTTAGAATTGATCTTACAGTATGATAATCGAAGTAATCCCAAACAGCCCTGGATATATGCTTGTTGGTGGAGAAAATTATTCTGAAGTTACAGCTACACACTTAAAATACTGCAGGAGAAATTGACTCATTGTTCATGATAATGGTGCTGGCGTCTTTAAGTGGGATTTTTTATTGGTTTTATTACATAGAAAATGCATCTAATTGAAGTTTCTCATACAGTATCTGGTTAGGATCTACTCATCACACTTCCCCTTTTAGCCAAGAAAAAAATAAATTCCTTGTGTGTTAAGAAATACACTGATAACTGAATCCAAGTGGAAGATATGACCAGTTGTTCTGCAGTTAAACTAACTCCCTTGGAGGATTTTTCTCCCCAAGTCTTTACATATTTAAGCTAGAAGGGCTCTCTCAATCCCATTTGCAGGAATATGCTTCCCCCGCCAAGTACGGAGTTAAAGTACACAGTGAAAAAAACCAGCATCTAAGTATCAACACCAGTGATGTGAACATTACCCTGCAAATGTTCTTGTAATATCAGGCACACTTAAATTACTGCTGCTTTCAGCTAGATGCACAGAGGGGGTGGAAATGGAATACATATGTATATTGACAGGATCAAATGAATCAAAGATCTTACATGGAGAAGCAGGAGCACGGGTGTAAGTGCAGAGGCTGCAGTGCTCCACATAAAACCCTGGGAATGACCTGTCAGTGCAGCTGTTGTCTATCCTGGAGGGAGTGGCCACTTCTGGGAAACACCTTCAAACACACTGGCCACTTGTGGAGAACACCCTTCAGCAGGCAGTTCATGGCCATTAGACTACTGAAGCCATTCATCTGCACTATGACAGACTGAAAATTGCAGGTGGCGTCCCCCCACATGGATCAACTCTTTGGCAGAGCTCATGAGACATAAACTGGGAGTATCACCTCAGTGTGGCACAAGCTGCATTGCTTTCACTAGCCAGAGGTCTGAAATTTAACAAATATGGGATGGTAGAAGTACATTTCTAGATTTAAGAGTATTGAGGCTCTAGAGCTCTGCAGTGTAAAACTAAAGGATACGCACAAATTCCATCCAATATGACCATGATCTGAGCTGTGTCCTTTTAGCAAGAATTTAAAAAGAACTAGGGAAAAAAAAAAAACGCTTGAGAAAAGATCAGTTAGTAAGGACCACGCTCCTGGGAGTGAAGAGAGTGGAACAATAGCACTCCCTGAACACCAGTATGGAATAAGAAAGGTGAATAGAGGATCATTATTCATTTTTCTTAAGACTAAAAAAGCTAGAGGTTGTTTGGACTGCAGACTGAAAACCAATATAGTGAAGTACTTTTCCACAAACACTTAATTAAATTCTGGAATTCACTGCCACAGAGTTTTGTGGATGCTGAAATATATGCAGGTTCAAAAAGGGATTACATAAATCAAATGAGAGCAAGGTATTCCAGCATTTCTCCTAAATGATATTTTACTTGAAGACTTTACAGGGGAAGACCTTAAACTGCTAATTGAAGGAGCTGATTGAAATATCCCATCTTTTTCCTTCTTTTTTTTTTTTTTATATTCTCTCTAAGCATACCCGAGCAACTATGACCAAAAATAGGGTAATCAGCTAGATAAAACCTTTTCAACATTATGGGGATTTGTTTGTTCTACTTACATCCCCTCTTCCCCCACTAGTTTAAATGTTCACTTAAAGTTTGAAATTGATTTTTTTCTTTTTGCTTGCTTGTTTGACTTGACATCAGCCTACTTTCAGAGATAGGGTTATAGATATAGACACCAATCAAGGATTTAAATCCCTGCTTCTCCTTACCTACATATCATATCTTTCATTTTGTATCAATTAATACATAGCTTATTTCAATGCAAAATCTAAAGATCTATTTCAACCATTGAATTTATCTAATTTAGAAGCAAATTCAAAATCCCTATCTCCCTCAGATTCACTGAACCTACAAATGCTATGTATTTCTTTTCCTGTCAGCTTGCAGATCCTGTTCAGCTTCTTCTCTCTTGGGAAAGGGAAAGGGGTAACTGCGTAAAGCAAAAAGCGTTTCAAATGCCATTCTATTCAGCTCTACTTATAAGCAGTAAAAATTTAAAAGCTCTATGAAACTAGTTGCTTGGGCCTGCCATCCCACATCCTTTTCACTTTCCTTAAAAATTAGTTCTGAATACAAAAATCTCACATTGCTATATGGGCCATTATGTAGAAAAGTAGCAGCCAAGGACCTCCAAGAGCTGCAGGCTGCAACCCCAGCTGGTATCAATATCATGACTGATGGGTCACCATCCTGAGCAACAACAGCCAAGGATCCAGCCTGAATGTCCCACTGGACATTTTCTCCTGAATTAATATCCTGTCTGCCTCTCCTTCACAATGTGTCCTGTCAGTAGTGCAACACAGCACGTAGCACTCAATATAATTTCAAAGCAGATGTGCCGTGCCAGCTTCCATGAGCCTGAACTTGGCATCCTGCACAATGGGCAGGCAACTGTTACATGAACACAGGTAGCTGAGTGCTACAATCCCAACCTGTGTTCTGCCTGCCAGCATGATATTCATGCCCTCACTGCCCTCTAACTCCACTGTGTCTTGTCAAAGGTTAGAAGAAACACATATCAATAACTCATGTTGTTGTTTTCCTTCCCTTTAGACCCTTCTCTACTAAAAACAGGCTTTGTTTTAGGATTTTCCACCCAGTGCATGAGCCTGATGAATACCAAGTGATTTTATCAAGCTTAAAAATAACTCTGAAGTCCTGTTTGTAAACTACATGGGCAAAGAAACATCACAACAATGGCATTCCTTTTCAAACCGTCAATAATGGAAACATTCAAAATGCTGCATTTTCGGTTATCCTGGTGTGGATTGAGCCTCAGGAACTTAAGCTCTAAGAAATTATTATTCCTTCTCAGTTGAGTTCCACCACTAAATTGCAGTCTCATACAACTAAAGTAAATTTGGGGACAATTGAAGATGTCAAAAGACAGAATCTCATGCTGACACTCCACTAATGGAAAAGTGAATAAAGAGTCATTCAGGTAATCCCTGCTGTTTTATGAGTAGCATTCTCCTACACACTTGCTCCTCCAAATCATAGCTAGCTATCAACTACAGAAGAACAGAACTGCTACATTTATGAGTTAATACCTCCAAACTAAAAAGTGATGGTTTCCCTTCATAGGTTCAAAATTCATTGAAACACTTAAATGTGTGCTCAATTGCATCCTCATTCAGCAATGCAATAAAAGAATGTGCTTAACTGCCATTGACCTTAATTAGGCCCTTTTGTAGCTCATTGAATTGCCCTGGGCTGCAAAGCTCTGTCGCTGAGGATGTAAAACCTTGCAGAAATAGAACAGTTGAGAATGACCTATTAAGGCAGCATTGCTGATAAAAGATTAAACGTAATAAAAGAATATTAAAAACTGGTGATTATCAGTGTCAAAAGCATCTAATCTGGTGATTTGCTTAAATTGTAATTCAAATTAAAGATTATGAGGAAAGCAGTGAGTTAATGACAATTTACTAACACAGAGAAAATGCATGAGTTAGAAAAAGAAAAGGGATGAATACACTACCACTACTCTTTTCAGGTTCTAGCTTTAACTGCTGCCAAACCAAAATTGTTACAGCTTTTTCATATGCTCCTCAAATGTAATTTTTAAATCCACCTGGGATTACTGTAACAACATAGATACAGTTGTAATGAGGAATATATGCATGAGGTCTGGAATCAGAATCCATCAAATGAAGACAATCGTTTAACAAAGAAGCAGCAGTGGAAGAGAAGTGGGTAGGACCTGGAGTCTCCATTCTATTCCATCCTTACAACAATAAGTAACTTTCAAAATTACTTTGTAGCATAAACTGGGAAAAGACCAGATCTGGAGCTGTAGATGCAATGGCAATGCTGCTGACACATACCCAGCACTCAACACTGAAAGCAATAGAAGCAAATAAAATTGTAAAGTTTGGGGAGTTGTGCAACACAAACCCTGTGCTTTCGTAAAGGAGATTGCTGATGGAGAATTTTACTGAACCGTTTGGTGAGATACTGAGAGAAACTGAGAAGTGACTCCAGAGGCACAGCTTAGTTCTTTGGCTTAGTACAGATTTCCTGTATTAGATAAAGTCCAGATTATTCAGCATCTTTAGCATTTTTCTCTCCCCTGGAGATACTGGATGGGTTTAGAGTAAACTGTAGTGAAATAATGATGATATGAGTCCCATAAAAACCAACCATAAATGAACAGGCTCCTTACAGAACACAAAGATGACAGAGATGGTAATTCTATTTTATATTACTTGAAAGTTTTTAAAACATGTTGCAACAAGCAAGTCTGCAGAAAAATAAAATGAAACCAAATTTTATATTATATGTTTAATCCATCCATAGAGGTATGTAGATGACACAAGACTGGTTGCTATAGAAATATACATAGTGAACATAGAACCTATAGCTGAAATGCAAAATGAGTTGTGAATTAAAAAAAAACTGCTGATACTGTAAAAAAAGCCCCACTAGATAGCAGCTAAAGGTGATGCCCCTCCCTCACAAAAGCTTTCAAAAAGTAAGTCTCTACTCTATAAACCAATATTTGATTAAACATCCTGAACAAAGAATCTCCTGCGATGCCCCGTGGCAGAAGCTAAGTTTTGGAAGTTGGGCCAGACCACAAAGGAAGCCTCTGGTTTCAGTCCTGGATTTCAGGGCAGATAGTGTTTCTCAACACACCTGGCTTTTCACATACTGAGACTGATTTTGAGCATCTTTTCTCAAGTCTCAAATTGTGCTGCTTCCATTGTGATTATGGCTTATTTTCCTGATGGAGACCTCTACAAACACAGTCTGCACAAGAGGTCTTCTCCAATTCCTTTGGTAGCAATGCAGCTATGCCACATTCTCTGCTCCCATTCAGCTTTCTGAAGTGTACTCAGCAGCTAGTGACAGTGTCAGGAAAGATGTACAGGGGCACTGTCAAACACTGCTGTCCACCCCACAGCTGATAGCAGAAGGCTGAAGGTGAAGGTCAGTGGGAACACCAGCACCACAGCACTCCCCTCCTCAGTCCCACCATCAATACTGTACCTGAAACCTGCTCTTTCTGCCCAGGTACTGACACCACCTGAGGACAGACAAATATCCTCTATCACAGGAAGCCCCTTCCCACTATTGTGTCTCTCTAAAAAGCGCAGGAATATGAGGCTGATTTCTGGCCAGCCCAACTCTTTTTGAGGAGCTCAAGCCCTGCTCAGGAATTGAGCCAATTGTGAGCAGGGACAGAAAGGTTTTGGGAAGCAGTAGGACTTGTACAAAATGACCAAACTTGTACACCACAGCTGGCTTACAATGAGAAGCCTTTTTTAAACAGTTTTATCAATAAGCAGCTCACATGGTCATAGGAAGGATTTCTGACATGTTCAATATTGATCCCCTGATCAATAACAGGCTTGTGAACAATAATCACACCCTAATAGCCTCACATCACAAAGCTCATCTTCTTTCACTGAACTCCATCAGAAAGCCAAGCAAAACACATTCTGAATCTTTTATGGATTCTTTTTAATGGCTTGTTAATATTATTTGTACAAGCAAACAGAGTATTTACTACCATCTCAACTGCCTAAATTCCATGTAAGCATTCCCTTGTAACAAAACCTGCATTACATCTGAAATAGCGTCTCTCACTTCAATAGCTCAAATGCCTTGTCAAGAAAGCTATTCTAATTGGGTAGGAGTACAAGAGAAAGCAAAGACTATTCCCTTGTTTTATGTTAGCAATTTTTAATGATTGTTTATTTATATTAGGCTTTGCTATGCAATAGCACATCTGAGGCTATTTATACACAATTACTTGTATCCCAAGCCACTTGCAAGCATGGGCAGTATGCCATCAGTAATGAATGCCACCTCAAATAATCTTTTTTTCTGCACTAGTTATCCCCAGAGGAAACACTACAGTCCCTTCTTATCACCAACCGAATATCTGCTACAGAAGCACTTCAGATCCTTTGGAATAAACGAATTAAACAGATCTGTGATCAGCAGCTTTGCTGCAAAATGCAGACAGGAGAGACCACAGATTGCCCTGCCTGCATGTTTTGTTTTTCTATTTCATGGATCTGAGAAATGAGACTATGACATGAAAACGAGTGTAAACATTCCCTATGGGACTGTCCAAACAATGAGTTTACACTAAGGGCTCCCTCCAAGTACGCCTCTGGTCACATAAGTACTGTTGACACTTCTGAACTGCAGAATATTTCTGGACTAAAATTTTATCTTCCTTTGTCAAAACACAGGAAAACTGCAAATATTTCTTCTGACCTCCAGTCTATATCACCAGCATTTAGACATCTAGGGTGGCATTCAAGTCATTTGACTTTTGATGTCAATGCTGTTAGTTGTGTCAATGTGGCTCATCATGGTCTAAGCCTGTTTTTGGTCAGCTGAATAGCTCCCTGGACACCATTAACAGCATGGATCAGAATTCTCCTGACCACAAGGGCAGCCCAGATGCTTGGAGTTAGGGCAACTCATATCTCAGCTCAAACTCACCTGCCCAGATGCTCTTTCTCTTGTCATTGAAAGGAAATAAGCATCTTCAAAGTTCACTCCAGCCTATTCTAGAATATGCATCAAGGCCAAATTATTCTTTGGGAAACCTACTCTGAGCGGTAGCTGGAATGACTACCATGGGTAGCAAAAAAATCCCTCCTTACCCTGTTACCTAAATGAGAGAAAAGACGTTCTCTTTCCAAAGGTCACGTTGTGAAGCTTTACAATCCCCTCTGAGGTAATTCAGAAATTAACTCATCTATCCTTATTAATTAAAAGTACAAATTGCTTTATTTTATTCCTTATAACAAAGACATGCTAGCGCATAGATTAAACCCTCATGTGTGGTCAAATACACATAGAGAACATGAAGAATCAAATTATCTGTTTAGCAAGTCCCAGCCAATGCTCATGGAAAGCATTCACATACACTTCCATTCTTGCACTGCCCCTTATGTGTATTATTGCTTAGTAGCTCTTAACAAAGGTGCGTGAATGACATGAATTTATAGCTTTTTTATTACTTTGCCCCTTCAGGTTATAAATTCATGAAACAGTTGTAGTTTATTGCATTTTTATGTTTGTCAGTTTTATTTACACACTCTTTCTTGCCATTAGATAGGAAAAACCTTTTGAGTTTCTGCAGATCCTCAATCATTCTGTGCTAGGGCCTGAAATGAGATGGAAACAAAGTCTTCTGGCTCATCTAAAAATAAACGGTCATCTCAAAACTTCCTCAGCACATCCTTCTACCATAAAGCACTACTACATAAATATGACTTCATAAATTACATATCCTAAATTTTTGCACACTCACAGCAGTTTACCAATAAATGTTCTGCAATACCTGCTTAAAAAAAACCCTTAGACATAAAATCATTGCCAATGATGATAAATGATTACAGCTTAATAACAGTCAAGCTGACAAAGCTGAAATGTCCACAGGGTGCAGTGCAATTCAAATTCCACAGGTGAAATAATAAAAAGCTTTAAAATATAAATGTTCCTGCCTTCAGCAAAAGAGAGGGACTGTAGAGAATGGCCTTGTGACACCAGGGTGTGTACTAATTCTAGGATGTCCCCCAAAACAAGATACTGGAATTTCATGCAAATTTAGTAGGCAAGAGAATAAATGAGCTTCAGGGCAGAGATGATTGAATGTGTCTGTGCTGGGTGAGACAGGTCTGATGAGAGAATAAAATCAGAGACAGACATGGGAGCAGGAAGAAAAGAAAGGCAAACATTGCAAAGCATAACTTTATCTGAACAAGAAGATATTTTGGATAGCAAACCACATTCTTGTGTTAACTACAAAATCAATTTTTCTGCATAGGAAAGCAGAAGGCAGCAGTGGGACCCTCAGTTTCAAATCTCTCAGTGAAGTTCAGGTTAAAAATCATATTTGTCAATCAAGGGAAAAGTTTTATTTAGTAACTCATCATGAGGCCACTTGGAGTCTGCAGCTGTGCTGTAGAGAACCTGCTCACAATTAATGACCTGTAGCCACTCAATGCTAAATGACTGATTTCAAATTGTAAATAAGTAGTTCTGTATGAACAAAGTGTCTCTAGATTATTTCAGCCACCTTCATTCCCATTCAATTAACAATTTCACAGGCAAAACACAATCAAAGGGGCAGAGAGCTCTCATCTTCAGAAAATGAAGTGAATCCCCAAGAAGCACTCACTTCTATATTATTCCTGGCCTTTCTCACTCTCAGAAGATGGAGTGAGCTTTACCTTGCAAGTAAGAGCGGGAAAAGTTTGCCAGGACAAACACAACAAGAAGAAACCACCCAGTTTTCAGTCCACCTCCTCTTTCCCTCATCTCTCAAAAGGTGATTCAATTAAAGTTAAAATTCAATTAAAATTCTACCCAACTCATGAACTTTCTGCGCATAAGCCAGAAACAAGCCAATTTGGAGCCAATAAGAAGATGCTCTCTCACAAGGGGCAGGTATCAAAAGTACACAGCTAAAAAGGGAGGAAAGGATAGCAGGTTGAATGAGAGTTCTCTAACAAAAGTGGAAAAATAAAGCAGAAAAACATGAAGGAAAATCCCTTGAGTAAACAGTCTGTACCACCTAACTATACAACCCTCTAGACTCAGTGATCTGTGTGAATATTCCTTCTCCATCCCAGACCTTCATCCTGATATATGCTATCTCAGCAATTTTTGCTATTTTACAGAAATTCTGCATTTATCCCTAATTTGAAGACTTCCTGTGTTCAGTGAACCAAGTCTGCTCTCTGGTCAATGACTGTGGTCTCTGACTTGCCTGTGCAGGGGGAAAGAAAGAACTGATGGGGCAAGGGGATACCAAGAAGATTGCAGTAGTGAAGTCAAGGGTTGGTATGGCACATCCAGAGAGGGTTGCAGTCACAGGGAGGACACTGGGGATTGGAAACACTTCCCTAGAAGAAAGCTCTGGAGGAAAAGGCAGCATTCTCAGACCCAGCATCTGCCTTCTCTTCACTGCAGCAGCACAGGGAGAGCTGATGAAAATATGATGTCATTGTACCCCTTTGTTTTAAGGGAAAAAGCTGCTATTGGCAAGCTGTTGTCTGGGTAATTGCTTCCTTTTTGGTCTAATGAATCTGAGATTTGTTGTCAGCCTTCCAGGGGCAGTGAAAAGCTCATCTATTTTCTCCATTTTATCTGGATAAAATGCCCATGGGATTTGCTCAGTTAGTCAGCATTAGTGTGAATGATTACGAGGAAGTGCTAAAGCGCCACCAAGCCATTCATGGCACTATCAGAACTCTGTATTAGTCCTCTCTAATAAAAACTAGTTCTTATAAAGAATAATTATCCTCAGTTGGAATCTTTAATAGTTATGTCTGGTGCAAGCAGCTAGAGCTAGTTTCTGAAATACTTAAATGAATACTTCTGTCAGGACCTCCAAGGAGTTGTGCTCAAAGTATGATGCTGCTCTTGGTGAGCTCAATGCTGCATCAAGGTCAGCTCACTTCAGGCTTTCTGTGTAAAACACCTTCCTGCTCTGCCAAGCCCAAGCAAAGCACAGTCTATCTTCCCCAACAGCTTTGTGAGCACAATTATGTATGTTCTAGATGCTTACACAAACTCACACATTAGAACAGACAGAGAAGAAGAGATTTTAGAGGGAAGAGGAAACAGTTTGCTGCACAATGAGATCCTGTTCTGCAGAAATGCTTTCCCAGCCACTGCTGCCATTGAAAGATGGTCGTATTTGGGACAGGCCTGAGTCTGTCACACTTGCGTTCACTTGGTACAAAAGTCCAGCACAGCCTTTCAGGCAATATAACACTTTTCAGACTGAAGAACAACAACCCGACTCAGGCAGGAATCCTACTGCTTTGTATTACTATAAATAGATTAAAAGTCAGGTTATTTCTCTTTCAATCAAAACAAGCCAGCTGCTACAAGCAGCTAAAATACCCCTAAAACTCCAGTGCTGCTGATGGCACAATGGCACATGGCACTTAGCACACTGAACATACTTTGGGGCATTCCCCTAAAAGGACTTTTAAGTAGAACTTCTGGCTTCCCTCACGTTGAATTGACTAAACAAGCACATCCTTACCTTAAAGCCAGCTAAATATGGGAAAATAACTCTGACAAAAGGGACAAGAGGAAAACTTTCATGTCTCCTACCCGAGAGCTCCCAGAAAGCCAGGTTTATTGCAGACACAATCTACTCATAATAAAACTTTGCTACAGGGCAAGAAAACCAACCACTGAGAAATAATTTCTCTCTGCAAAGCATCTGCTTGCTGACTTTATTGCTGTTGCCATCTTGAACTGCAGAATTAAATAGTGGCAATATTTGTATGAAAAGGAGGAATGCTCAGCACTGCCAGTGAGAAAGGGTTCCCCTCTCTTTACATCACCCTCCAAATGCCCTCCTTTGTAACATGGACCCTCAAAGGTTCTAGCAGGAAAAGAGAGATCACCACTTCTCCAGGTGCCTCTCAATGTATTGAAATATTCAACAGCTCTCCACAAAAGCTATGGCAGAAGCACTTGCATGTAGGATTAAACAGAAGGCAAACCATTCTGCAAACCCAAGGCATTGCCTTTTGCAGAGCAATGGCCACAGGGAAGTGGGAGGCTGTTCCAGCTCTGCAGCTGGAGTGCTGACCAAAGAGCAACCATTGCCTGTCCCCAGACCTTAGGGTTATTATGCTCTGGGACATGAAAAGACTGTTTTGTTGCATCCTGTGCAATATCCAGCCCCAACCATTAAACTGTGCCTCCACAAATGCTCTCTACAGTCTGTTCCTGATGGCACTGCCTATAGGAATGCTGACACTTGGGGGCCACAATGGCTTACCACCACTTGTCCCACAGCAAACAGATTGAAGCAAAGCCAGCCACAGTCCTTCTAGCATAAACTGGGAGAAAAATATAAGCCAAGCAAGAGATACAGGGGATTTGCAGCAATTCCAGCCTCATCTGGCCCATCTGGGACACTTCAACATGTTAGCTCTGAGGACACAATTTCTATGTGATGCCAGATGGGCAGAGTGAGAAGGAAGAATCACTTTACACATAATGCCCTGCACCAAGACCTGGAATCCACCTTTGTGATTTCAGAGTATTTTTTACAAGCATACTATTCATAGCTAAATTATACACACGTGCTGCTCCATGTCTCCCACCCCCACGGTGTCTTCTGTGGCAATAGCAGATTAGGAATTTGTGAAAGACTTTTTCAATTCACACACTTTCACACACTCTGTTCTCCACTTAGAAAAGCTGCCAGTGTGGCAGGATTAATATAGATACAGAACACAAAGTTTAGAGCTCACTAGGTAGACTTTTCCCTTGCCCAGATGTGCAGCTGTTCTATAATGAGTATGTGATAGGATTTGAACATGCACAGGAAAGTTTATTCAATCCTAATTTGCTATTGATGGCCTCTGCTGTCTCTGTAATAATGGGGTAAACCTGCAGCCAGGCAGAGCAGATGAGAGAGAAAGAAATAAACTAGTTTAAGTCTGTCTGGGCTGCAGTAAACATCAGATAAAGCCACTTGTGGCACAAGGGAAGGGGAAAAGAATTGCTACAAGAAGCAAATTATAAAAAGAACAAAAAGAAAAAGCTCATATATGCCCATTCACATGTGCATGGTCTATAATGCATACCTTTAACAGGGTATTTGATCTCCAAACCTCTGATGTAATTTAAAGTATTCTGATTGCCTACAGGCATGAGTCACATGATATAGCCAAATCCAGCTCCTGCAAACAGCAGGGACTTCTAAGCAACTATGTAAACATGCAAAATCTTTCCTACATGGTCTAAGTCCCCTTTTCACCCAATATGTAGGGGATATAGCATCTAGTAATGCAGAAAAGCAAAATACAGAGCCCTTAACTGTCTTCAATTAGAATTCCACCCAACTCATGAACTTTCTGCACATAAGCCAGAAACAAGTCAGCAGAGCATTTGGAGCAAGATCAATGGTTTGGAAAATTTGGTCAACTCATACAATCACACTCTGTAAATGAGAAGAGTCTGAAACAGCCAGAGAGTCTCTCCATGGGGAGGAGCAACATGAAGTGCAATGAAGCTAAAATAATTGAATCTCTTCTTTTTGTTTTTAAATTCCACTTTCTGAGTTTGCTGGTGAAGAGTATCAATCCAAAACAGAGGACCCATTTATAATGCTGGGTGTAAAAGCCACAGCACAGCTGGCTATTGATACAAGTTTTGTCTTTTGAAAGAATCCTGCCTGGATTAGCCTGAGCATCGGTACAAAATGAAAGAATAAGGCAGTTCTCTCTCTTTTCTCACGTTATCTTCCCTTGCTGTTTCAAAGCAGGTGTGAAAAACTGACACACATACAAATAGCATATCTGAGCCAGCCAGGGAGAACAAGTATGAGGAATGAAGCTTTTCGGTGCTTTTCACCAACTTTGCCTCTGGCTGAATTAGTGAATCAGAAGGAGAGGAAGGGAGGAAAAGCCCACATTGCCCTTTCAGGTCTCTTTTGTATCACGTGGCAAAACCTTGTAGCCGAGGCCTTAGTTTTGACTGACATGGCAACAGTGACCATTCTTACAGAAATTCTGACTGCAAAATTTTATTACTGAGATTTATTTGTACAGTTTTTAAAGATGGATAAGAAAATAACTTTTTGTGCATAATTATGTGTCTTTCTTACTCAAGGCCATACTCCCTGCCCTCTTTTTGGCCATGAGCTATTCCCAGACTTCTGGCTCAGGCTCCCAGCCGCTTAACCTTAGCAATGCTTTATGGTCCTAATAAACCTATGAAGTATTTTCAAAGCAATCTTTTTAAAAATAAAAGGGTGACAATGGAGACAGATTTCTTAGTTCTGAAGGAAACTTCTAGAAGGCCTTTCTTTCTTCCTCTTGTCACTGCAAACATTTTTAGCTGGTAGGGTTGTTTTTCAGATGTAGAAATGGGTTCTGATAACTGAACTGAGACAGACTCCTCTGAAGATTTTATAACAAATACTCCCACCACCACACAAATTCTTGTCATTTTTGAATACAGAACCTACCTGCACATAAATACGCTGTGTTAAAATGTTTCATGACTATTTACTGCTTGCTATAAAAGTGGACAGGCCCATAAAGGCTGCTGTGCTTCCCCATAGCAGCACAGAGTCTGCTCAGCCTTGGCCCACCTTCTCTTTTAATTGAGGAAGAGAGAAAGAAGGAAATAATCATGTGGTTTCATGCCTATCTTGATTTTTCACTATTGTTGATTCTACTTCTTATTTCATTCTCCTTCTGGAAAAAGAACAATTCAGTAAGGGAGGGCACAAGGGTTCTTCTTTTTGTTGTCTCAACAATGGCATTTTAAAAAATAACAAAGAAATCCTGCCCAAACTGTCAGCTTATAGACTACTGCATGAAAACAAAACAGGAAATTAGAGCTAACTTGCAGCTTTTCTTTGCATGCCCAAGTCTTGCCACCTAGTGTATCCAAAGACAGACACCAGTGCCACTGACCTGTGGACTCCAAAGACTGAGGCTTCACATGAAGGAAGATCTAAAGCTGAGTGAGTCAAAGATCCTTTCACAGACTTGGAAAAGCTCTTGGCCATTCAGTAAATGCCATGCTTTCAAAAAACTCTGATGGTGTAGTATGGAAACCAACAAACCTGAAATAACTCTGATATCCTTCAATACTTAACATACAAATTAAAAAAAAAAAATCCAGCAGATAGGGGACAACAAGCAAGAGAAAACCCATAAAACATGAACCTGATCTTCCTGTGTGCACATATGGGCAAAAGAAAAAAGACATACCTAACTGGCAAGAAGTTTCACAGGCATAAATCTTGAAGCTCCACAGACTCACCGAATTTAGGTCTGGCACTGATGCTTATAAGCTTCTCTTCACTAAAAGTTTCTGTTCCAGGCCTGTATCTTTTACTTCGTCCATCTAAGTCAGCAGTTCCTAGTTGTACAAATGAGCTTTCCTTATCTGATTTTCTTGGCTGTTTCCCTACCATCTGCAAATACAACTCCCAACTCTTGGCTGCTCTGCATCCTGTCTGATTCTTTCATCCCACCTGCATCTTCCTTACAGCATCACTCAGCTTCCCTTACCTTAAAAAAAAAGAAAAAAAGAAAGCAGGAGGAAATTGGAAGAAGGCAAAATAATCCAAACCTTTGCATTATATTTAATTGCTTTACTCAGTTAAAATATATTCCTCATTCTGGACAACTGTAATCCTTAATACTCTGGTTACACCTTTTTTATCTCTTCTCAAAGGATTTGTAGTGATGATCTGCCAAAGATGGATGTTTACTTGTTGCTGTACTTCTGAAAATCCCTTTGTCCCAGTATATGACAGTCTTCAGCAAGTAATCCTCCATATCATACATTAAGGGAACATTGTCTGTCAAAATTACAAAGGAAGACAATCGAAGTTGACAGTGTATGTTCTCCTAACAACACCTGCTATCAATCAAAAGGCTGTCAAGCAAATGCAAAAGATGAAACTTCTGCCCTTCATAGTGATCACACACAATGTAAAGGACTGCTATCCCTGAAATACTCATTTTTTGGGAATTCAGAGTGACCAGTCCACCGTAGCTGGTCAATGGTATATTTTGACAAAGCACTTCTCTAGACTTCCTTGCTCTGCCCAAAAGGCCACCTGCAGACAGATGCATAAATCAACAGATCACAGCAGAGATGTTCTACCAATGGTCTGGCCATGCTCACACAAGTTGCTGTTTTGTCATTTGATGGGTGAGGGTGCTCATAATGAAAATCCCCTCATCCCTCTTCTTGCTCTTCAAGTTTCTCTACTTGTAATGGTTTCATCTGAAGAGGCAAATCAATCTAAGCCTGAAGGATCAACACATCCTGTGTGCTGTGCCCTTCTCAATCTATGTAATAACTCCAGCTTTTATAATTGAAAACAGATGACCTTACTTCTATTAAAGCTCTTTTTCTATTAATTATTCATCTTTCTAAATTAGAAGTTACTCAACTCATGCAGTAAAGCAATCCTATGCGTTGCAACACCATCTCCCTGCTAAACTTACGACTCACTAATAAAGTAGGCATCTGCTATTCAGTTATAAGACTTAATTACTTGAGGTAAGCCCGAGAGGTTACCTGTCTACAGTTATTGTCTGTTCTGATGTTCAAGTTTCAGGTCCTTTAATAATTTCCACTAGCTGACAAAATTACAGTGGATGCATAGGTTAACCCATGCCTAATGACTTCAGTATCCCAAGATGTTACATCTTCAGAAAATTACGGTTGTGGTTGTGTTATTCTAGTGGAAGGACTAAAGCGATTGTATATGATGGGACAAAGGAGTGATGAACATCTGGCAACTGTTTGCACAATACAATAACTTGCCAAGTGAAGGGATAGAGCAGGCTTCAGGATTAGGAGCAATTTTCCTCATCAGTTTTTTCTGGTAGTGTTCACTCAGGGACATGCAGAAAGCAAAACCTGTGATTGTGATTTTTGAGAAACAGTGGTAAGCACAGAAGTATCCTGTTGACATTTTCTATATCCAACCTACCACCTTTTAGAAGGGTTCAACCCTGGACCATTTCTCAAACAGTCAGCTAATAGCACAAGATATCTCAGTAAGGGTTTCAGAGCATCAACAAGAAAAACAGACTTGTAAACAATAGCACATATCAGAGAATGAAGCCCAAATATATTTTGATGCCAAATGGAAAAGATAGCAGGGAAGGAAAGACTCCAACCCACTGCTCCAATAATATTTCTAGTACAGGCCACAAAGAGCTCTCCAAGTAATTTTGTGAAAATGAAATACCACTGCTGTCTTGTGGCTTTGGGGAGGGGGTTGTTGTTGTTTAAACAGAATGTTTATGAAATGCTTTTGAATTGTTATTGGTCATTGTGGGATGATTGCATTTTACTGCAGAGCTGTATGAGATGTGCTTGTTCATTGATGCACAGGGTACATACATTGCCATGCAGTAAGAGACCACAGCAATTACCAAGCCCAGCTCCCAGTCTCTACACTACAGACAGGGCCATGAAGCCTGATGTAGGGCAACCAATGAATACGTAACCATTCCACAGAACAGAAATACACCTCACTCCTCAATCTTTCTACAGGTTAGCAAAAGAAACATGAATTTTAATGTTGTGACCCTATTTCAAGTCTGCAGCTCTTATGGACACAATGCTGCTTCTGCAATCATGGTCAGCACTACATCAAAAGCACTACTAGCAAAATTCCTTTAATAGCACAAGAAAACTATGGGAAGAAATGTATTCCACAGAAATCACATCCTTATTATCCAGAAGGAGCCCATATTTAGCTCTGATGTTTCAAAGACACTTGCTAAATAATTAGAGGAATCTTTGTATGATGACAGGTTTCTTTAGACCAGCCTCATCACTGTAACAGCAGCCCCAGGTTTACATCACAGCCTATCAATAAAAACAGGCATGGCTGCAGAATATCACCAACAGGCCAGCACCACCCCAAACACTCAGTGAGTACAGTTGCCAGTAGTTTTATTATCTTTTTAACCAATGACTCCTAAAAAAACTTCACAGTCACAAATGAAAAAAAGCACCTACACCAAGTGTGAGATTTGTATTATTGTACCTATTTGGGGGAAAGAAAAGATAGAAAGATAAAGCAGAAATGGAAGAAATGAGCAATTGGGTTTCTTGAATCCTAATCTGGTATCTTGTCTACAAACCTCTCCTGCTTTCAAAAAGCTGTAGCTACAGGCTTTCTCAGAATGAAACAGGCTGTCTCTAGCACACCCTGAGCAGGGTAAAAATATAAACTTAAGGGTGGAAAATCAACCTCTAAAATCCTTTTACCAATGAAGATTATGTAAGCCCAAAAAACATTATGTTGCAGGGGTTTGCCAGCTATCAACTGGCTGGAAGCTGAACGGGAAGTAAGCTAGTTAAACTGACACAGATGATGCCAAACATTGATTTTTTCACTAAATTGTTGTCCACATAAACCCTAGAAAGGACATTCTTGAATTGGTTTAAAATTGACTTATAATGATTGAGCATATGTTGAGTCTCTATTTACTCAGGGTTGTGGCCACAGAAGAGAAAAAAAAGAAAAAGCATTTGTGTCAGAACACAGCAACACATCCCGTGAAACACCATAACAAGAAGAACAAGGTTGTCCAATACATGCCCTTAAAAAATCAAAGTTTGAAGATTAATCAAACACAAGAGATAAAGCCAAGTGGATGCTCATGTGCAAAAAACTCACAATTTTATTTTAACGAAAATCACCCATTTTATCTGGATGTTACTTCTTCTAAACTAGAGCTGAGAAGCCAAACATGCACTCTTAGCCCCAGCTATTTGCCTCATTTTGTCCACTTTATTCTGTATTTACTGGATAATCAGTGTTTGTGCTGGCAGCTAACACACTCAGATGAAGGACGGGGCTTTGTAAAATGCTGTATTCTAACAATTCCAAGAGTTGAGACACCAGGATATGCTAGCACTGACTTAACATGCTTTGATTGGCAGTTGTGCTGCAATGGACAAAGCCCACTTGTATCAGAACATAACACCAAAGCCGACTTTACAACTCGCTTCCAGAGTGAGGGCAGTCACCACAAATGACCTACTGGCTCACATCAGGCTACACAGTAACCTCTGTTCCAGCACTGGACTCCAAACAATGGCTCAGCACGGGAATGACACCTTGACTGCTCAGTAGTGGGAAGGTGGCTCAGGACCCACAGGGCTACTGCTGCATCCTAGAGCAATATAAATCATTTGTGCAATGGTGGAGCACTGGAAAAGGTTATGCAGAGCCCTGCTCGCCTTCACTGGAATCAGAGCTGGAATACCTGCATTCTCAGAGGGAAGATTTAAGGGCAGGTAAAGATAACGAAGAACCACTTTACTGTGCATGTGAACAAACACTGGAACAGACTGCCCAGAGAGGGTGTGGAGTGTCCCTCACTGGAGATATTCAGGATCTATCTGGACATGATCCTGTGCTGTGTGCTCTGCAGTGGCCCTGCTTGAGCAGGGAGGTTGGGCCAGAGGACCCACTGGGGTCCCTTCCAGCCTGAGCCATTCTGTGACTCCCTGGCTGTGGATCAGTGTGAGTTTACTAACTGACAGGTATGCTCTGTGCTGAAACATACAGAAAAGAAAAAAACCCAGGCACTTGCGTTCTGACAGTGGAAAAACCATTACAAACCTGCATCTTGACACAGACCTAGCCATTCAAGTTTGCACTTTTCTTTTTGACTTTGAAATATCCTCTATACAGATGTATTTGCCTTCACAATTGCAGATGCGAAATTAAAATCTTCTTCCCCTTCCCTGGACAATCATTTTTTTCCTCTATGCACAGTTTATAGGAGCTTACTCTTTGATATTTTTTTAATAACTTGTGTTGTGTCTGGCGCTTTGGGGAGTGCCTGTGACAGAAAGCACTTTATTACTTCTCTGTTTGAGTTCACTGCAGAGCACTCGCCAGGCCTTATGAGTGAAAGGACAAATCTAGGCAGCAATTTAATCAAGCAGTGATTGAAAAATTAAAGGTGGCGGTGATTAATATGGATTTAAGACTTCTTTTGTTTGAATGGGTTTTAGCTAGAGAACACGGCAGTTGGGCTTTTAATGTTTTTTTTCTCTCAGAAAGAGAGAGAGGATGAGAAGAGAAACACAAAGGAAACCTCTTTAGGCAGATAATTTCTCTCCTTTTAGTATTCAAATAAAAGCCAAGGGAAGAGGTTACACACAGTGCATATTATTATCCTTTCGTAAATAATCAAGTGTAATTTCAGCAATCACAATACACCTCTGTGTATAAGCAAAGATCCAGCCATAAAAACTCCATTTGGACCAACACCAGAAGGGAAAATTTCTGCCCAAGAAATAAATGAATCTTGACATTGAATCATCAGTCTGCCTTATGAAGAAATAGATACCTTTTAGTAACCATGAGCATACACTAAACATACACAGAGTAAGTGTGTTTTACTTTTAAAACAGAAGAACCAAGATCTTTGAAAGTTGTTAAGAAACAATGAAGGAATAACCTGCTAGACAGTCACACAAAATCAATCAGTGTCCACATCTGTGTTTGGTTAAAGAAGGAGGGATCTCTATAGCTAGAGATATATGTGGAGACACAGACAGACAGACAAGTACTGGAAAATCTGGATATGCATTCACTCACCTTGCACCAATTGCAACATTAAAGGAGGTGGAACCACCATAGTTTAAACCAGATTTCACATCAAGTCTTTGCATGGCAAAATATCTGCATCTCTCAACTTAGTTAAAGTTATAGAGAAGCCAGAACTTTGATCAAACCATTTTGTATTGCCCCTGTTTACAAGTTACTACTTTAAATCTATAGAGTAAATTCATATAAATCTAGCTCAAAGCTGTTATGCTTAACATAATTGTAAATAACTTGTGCATGCACTTCTAAACAGTTTATAATACTTTAGATCAACTGAGAAATAGGGACAAGCCAAGATAAGAATGTAAAAATTTCCTTTTCCTTAATGATAAATACACAAAAAAAAAAAAAAAAAAAAAAAAAAAAAAAAAAAAAAAAAAAAGTCTTAGCCGACCTGACATAAGCAGCAAATGATACCGGCCTTAATTTTTACCCTGAAATAAGTAGCTCCTGTCTAGGCATCTTTACAAAACATCAGACACACCTCATCTTCCATAAAGTGCTGGAAAACTTAAATAGAAAACACAAAAAGCCATAGCAAACAAAGGAGATTATTTATGGAAAATTAACCTTGTTATAACAAAAGCCTTGTCTGAAAAAGGATTACCAGAGCTTGCACTTCAACTAATAGACTTATTTTTCCCAAAAGACATATTTTTTTCCCTTTTCCTCTTTTCATGCATGGCCAGAGTAGGTGATTCATATTTTCCCCAGGTATCTCTTGTCCCCTTACACAGAAAAACATCATCATAAGAAGTTACTTGAAAATAATTCCAAAGTCCATATTCAAAGCACTTAGATTAATAAAAAGTTACCTACAAAATGGTTCTGAAGAGAAGTATGTTTGTTTCCAACAATGGTGATTTTTGCTAGCTAACTTATACAATGGTGTGGTTCCCAAAGGGTTCACGTAATTTAAGTACAGGATATCTGAAAGAGTGCAGGAAGGTGGATACCTGATTTTCCAATTCCACATGCCCCTAGGCACAAGCATAATTGCATTAGAAAGTAGCTTTGCAAAAAATGAAAACTATTAAAGCACAATACTTTCTTTTCTGCTTACAGTTAAGAAGGGTGGTTTGATGTTTTGTGCATACCCACACCAATAAATGTAAACAAAAACAATTTGATGAACCCTGCTTGAAAATACAGTAATGACATACTGCCATGACACGTGTACACTGGAGACACTGCAGAGTCAGAACCAAAGCTTTGCCAATTCATTGGCAAAAGAGCTCCCAATTTGATCAGTGTTCTTCAACCATTTTGTTAAAACTGTTTAAATCAAATTTAAACATTGAGAAGAGCTGTGAGTTGAAATACAGGAGGAACCCAGACACGGGTACAAACTCTCCCTGAGAGTGCTGGGCTTTCTCATCTCTTCCACACCCAAGTATCCAGTGAGAGGCTCAAATAAAACATCTGTTTCTGCTGCTTATCGTTAAGGTTATTCAGAACAACAACTCCAAAATGCAAGACTCAAATACTTCAAATACAATTTCATCACATAAAGGATTCTGACAGAGCCTGGGAAGATGAAGGTCAAGGGGAACACAGTCACCATCTAAAGAATAAAAAGTATAAAGAACAATCTGTGGTACAGGAGCAGGGAAGTAGTAATCACAGCAACAACCAGGATTCCTTTTGAGCCCTTTAGCCCAAAGTCTCCTAGGCCAATGTTTTCCAGAGCAGCCTCAAATTTTGTGCAATACCCATGTTTCCAAAAGCAAGTTTCATAAATATCAAGCACTTTAGCTGATGTCCAGAGATGCCTCACATGACCAGCATCTCTGAAAATCTTGGGAAATGTCTGCTTCCTAATGCAAGACACTTCTGAAAATGCTGGACTGTTCTTCTCTTCATGTCAGTCTCTCCATATGCAAATTGAGAATGAAAATATTCTCCCACCATGAAGGATAAAAGCTTGCTCTTTACAAAACTCTTTTGAAAAGGAAAATAACCAACATTATAAAGAAGAAAAACCATCATTATTGGTGTTCAGATGCCCCCTAACAATACAGCCCACTTTCAACACCTGTAGGAACTTCCCAAAAAAAGAAAAGAAAAAAAAAAGACTGATGCAGAAGAAGATGTAGATTTGGTTTAGGGAGAACCACAAACAGTTACAAGGAAACTCAAGGTCTTACTACTGCCACTGCAAAAACATAACTGCCTTATAACTATGCAGTGGCAATTTGCCAGCAAGTGTAGAAATTTCATTTTGCTGCTGAATTACAAAGGCTTAGAAAATTTCTAGGACATTTAATTTCCTGGCAAATTGCTTGAACCAGTTACCTATAGAGCATTACCTCACAGCTTCTGACATGCAGTAACTCCACAAGTTTGCTGTCACAGAGAGCTACAGATCTCACATTAAAGCACTGCAGAGTATTACCCCTTTACTTTTCTGCAGTCAACCTTCATCTTTAATAAGATTTTTTTTTAAACACTGCTGCCTCCTTCTCCTTCCACCTTTGCTTTGCAGGACAGCAAGCCCAGGCAGTAGGGATTTCCTGACAGGACGCTTTAGATGTTGGTCCTACTGTTCATTACACAGCAGAGTTTAGTGTGCCCATGCTGGGTCTGCCAGCCCAGCAGCAACTCCACTGCTCTTCAGCACAGCCCTGCCAAGTGCTGATGTGTCCTCCCTGCTTTCCCTTGCCTTTCTTTCTGCTTTGCTCAAAACAAATCTTCTGTCTCTGCTGCCCAACAACCTTTCCCAGCCTCCACACCCCAAGGAGGAGCCACGTTGTTAATTCCCAGCCCAGTAGCCCCCATTACTGCCCCAGTAAGAAAAACTACAACTAATGTACAGCACACACTGTTACTATCAGCACTGCCAGTGCCAGACTGCTGTGCTTCATGTATCATTCATCAGCTCCTTAATGTGCAAACCTCTCTGCTGCAGCTCTTTTCTCTGCATTAAAGTTACTGGTGGGAGCAAAAACGTGTCTGTACAACCTCTGCTCTAAATATCAAGGCTACACCTGAATTTCTTCATGTCTGTTGGCTTTGTCAATTTACCATGAAAACAAAAGCATCAGCAGTGCCCCCATGACCACGAGGTCCAGGAGGGGACAGAGCCACAGCAGGTCACAAGCATATTAGGAAAAGCTCTCTCATAGGAAAGCTGCGGTTACACTGCCTGCCACTTAATTCTGCTAAAAAACTAAAATCCTTCATAAAAGCCCTAAGCCTCAAAGTCTTTACTGTCAAGATACACAGGGCAAAGGAGAGAGAAATGCACTTCCAGCAGCATGTTCTGTGTTTTTCCAAAGGCTCCAATGAAAGAATGGCATCATGCAGATTTACTCATGTCTGTCCTGCACAAAGATGATCATTGGACCAAAGATCATTCATCACTTTTGAACTATTTTTAGCCTTTTGTAAAGCCTCAGATTGCTTTTGGACACTTCCTAACTGCTGTTTTCTTTCTACCCGCCTGTTCCTCCCCTGTCAAATAGCACACAATCTTCATGTCTACATGCGCAGAGTATTCCCTTTCCCTTCAACTGCAAAAGCCTGGAGCTTCCTCCTGTTCTTCATTTAACCCCTCTTTCACATTCTTCCTCAAATACATTTTCCCCAAAAGCCCTGCATATTCCATCTCTCTGCTCCCAGCTGCAGCAGAAAATTTTAGGTTGTGGGGTGATGAGAAAAGGGAAGCTTTGCTAAATCCTCTCTCACCCCTACATCACACCTTTATATCTCCATCACTCCAGGAAAAGCACATAATATATTAAAAGTATTCAGTATTTATTCACCATAAATAATACCTCATGTGTCTTACTAGTTGCTGTCAGAAAGCCATATCTGGCTAGGATCTATGTCCTCTGGTGCCCAGCTGGCCAGACTAGTGGTTAATACAGCAGCTCTTCCAGATACTAGAATCCAGTAGCATCAACACCACTCTGTAAATATTAGACCACATAGACACTTCCTTGTGCCACCCTATTGCAGAGGCAGGGCCAAGTTAAAAGAGACTCTGCTGGAGATCCATGGATTAGATAGCACTAGCAGTTGAGAAAGTAAAGGTATAAACAGACAAAGGACCCTATAAAACATACCAGTGCTTCTACTCCTTCCTAATTTAACCAGCAATGGTGTGCTTTCAGCAGTGCAAACCTCCAAATTACTCTTTTTCAGTCTCTTAATCTGCCCTGGTTCAACCTCCCCTCACCCTTTGCTTTATAATTGTAAGGCTGGGTTATTTTGGCTCGCACTTAACTTTAATATTGATGGGTTTGTTGATGCCAGCTGAGGGCAAGAAGCAAGGCTTTTCCCAAACTAAGTAAATTTCTCTGTTTCTTCCTCCTGTTGTACAGCCTGTTTCACATTTTCCCTGCAGCAAATAACTGTAAGAAATGTTCACACAACAACAGGGTGGGATAAAAAGCAACACGAAAAAGTAACACGACACCTATTTCTACACTAATGAAACAATTACTAACTAATCGGAACCAAGCAAACCAAGCAGGACGCAAATGCAGGGAAACATTTTTAATAAAGCTTCCTGCTCACTCAAGTGGCAAAGAGATGTGTGGCTTTGGAAGGGTAAAACAAACATTTATGGCAAGTTGTAAAAGAGCGCAGTGGTTTATGAGGTTTTGCCCTTGTCCTGACACTTCTAATTCAGGCCATGGTTACAGTTCAGTTTTATGTCCAGAATGCAAGAGCTTACTGCCTTCTTTCCTCCTCAGGAACCCAACAAATTCAAGTGGGGGAAGGCCAGAGCCTAACAAACAGCCAAATCCTCTTCCCCAAGCTCTCCTCCCCTTAAAGGGTTGCTATATGAGCTGTGATGGGACACAGCTGCCCTAAGGCACACAAGTGCTGCAGGGTCGTGCTACACCTGAGAAGAGAGTTTTGCCTTATCTTTGCTTAAACCACACTTGTTTCAAGAAGGAACCTCAAGAGAAAACTCCACTTGACTAGAGATTTTAAAAACTGAAGTCATGTAAATTACCACAAGTGACAAAACAGGACAAGAGGAAATGGCCTCAAGGGGCACCAGAGGAAATTTAGATTGGACATTAGGAAAAATTCCTTTACTGAAAGAGTTACCAAGCACTGCCCAGGGAAGTGCTGGAGTCGCCATCCTTGGAGATATTTATAAGACCTGGTGTTTAGGTACACGGTTTAGTGGTGGACTTGATGACTTAAAAGGTCTTTTCCAATCTAAATGATTTTATGAAAGCCATATACACTTGCAGGAGACATAGCAATACTTGAGAGGCTGGGCCTACTGCACTGTTCCAGGCATGGGAATGAGCAGATGAGAAGAGTTTCACCCTTTGGACCCACTGAGCTGTGCTCAATACTGAGCATGCAGAAAAGCCTATTTCTTTGCTGCCAGCCATCCTGCACCTGAAGGATGGAGATGCCACCAAGGAAGGTCCACAGGAAATAAAAAGTGCACTACTTTATAGGCAGATGGTCTAAGCCTGGAACTGGATCTAGGCTGAGCATATGGTTCCCATTACATATGTAAGAATCAGATACTGCCCACAGGGAGAAAGGTGACTTAAGCCAGACTAAGAATACTTCAATGCCACTGAGTGATTTTGTGCCCCGTGGAGGCAGAGTTCATTTTAGGGAATTATCTCATGTGCTCCCTACCAAATGCTCTCCTCAATAATGATGGGCTACAGTCCATTCTAATAAAGACAATGAAAGTGATCTGGAAACTGGAATGATTCCAGGAATAAATTCCCAAAAGCTGGAACAATCTAGCAAAGAAGGGTATCATACAGCACATATGGCATGCCAGGAGGGGAGAGCTGGAGTCAATCTATTTTACCACCTAAAAGAAAAGAAGCAAGAAGAATGTTAGAAAAACACAAAAGAACAATTCACATTGTTTAGGATAACCTACTGGGCAGTGCAGGTATGAGGTAAGCAGTATCTTTCCTCTAAAAAGAACTATCATTTTTGGACAGTAAGAAAAGTTACCAATTCCTTCAAGCATAGACTGAAATAGAGACACGTCTGATTCTTAAGAGGAGTTTTGTTTATGTTGCTAATGGATCCTAAGTTAAATACATTGCTTCTCTCTTCAGATCAGAATTCTTAATATCAGACAAGATCTCCATAGTTCTTTTTGCCTCTACCAGGCTTTAAGAAAGTTACAACACCTTTGGCTCTGCCTGAGCACGTATGTGTAAGTGAAAACAAGGAGATGATACATCTGAAACTGATAAAAGATGCATTAACTTGCTTTGCAGAAAATTGGCCGATTTCCTTTTCCACCATGTCTGAACACTTTAATGCCAGGAGAACAGCAAGAGCACACAGAGATCATACCAGGCTTAGATGCAGGAGGAAATCAATGTCCATGTTCTGCCCTGGCCAGCCATGGGGAGCCACGAGAGGCGATGCGGCAGCCAGCGGGTGAGTGTCCGCAGGGCTCCGGAATCAGCGCTCACCTTGGACCAGAGCTCACTTCCACCAGCTGCTCTGCAATCACGGGACATCTTGCTCAGATTTACTCTCCTGAGCTATCCTGTGCCCTTACATGCCCGGTTTTCAGAATATAATTCTCATCATCATTTTCTTCTACTTATATATATAAACTCCCATTCCTAGAGCCCTGCAACCATGGGAGAGGCACAGTTTAGGATCTGAGCTTTATCTAAATTTAACCTGTTCTGAAGAGGGGCCCTAGCAAGCACTACAGCTTTGTTTCACTGATCTCCCACTGCATTTCCAGTTTATGTAAAGGTGTCTCAGTGGACACTGTAATCTAGTACTCCTAAGTCCTGACATATAAAATTCAGTGCTTCATAATTCATGTGCCTTTTTCCCAGAATCCCCCATCTCTGCGTTTTTCTTTAGAAAACCCTAACATGGAAAAGGAATACATTTAGCTGGATCATGGCTAGCTGGATCTGTGAGGTCGGTACTAAGTCCTAAGGGAGAATAGCTTGTTCATTTTTTTGCCAAGTGTAAGTTACATTAAATATGCTGGACCTGTGCAAGTTTCTGCTAAGATGCCTCTGTAAAACTGAAATTCACTTGTCTTTTGGATGGTTGGAAATGCTCATGAAGCGTAAATCATATCCCTTCATCAGTGACCCCCACAAACCTCATATATTATATAAACATATGGATATTAAAATTATACGTAACATTTAAAATAAGTGGTATCTGCCTGTGAGACACTTGGGCAGGTAAATTATAGACTCACAGAATAAGGAAAAGATCTGGGGACCATTAGTTATATGGTCCAATAAACATCAAAACCAGAATAAATTAAAACTGAGGTAATTTTAAAAACTGGATACTGTCCAATTTCTCTGGAAGAAAGTCAAATAGAACAAGGGCACTGGAACAGTGTCCCAGTGGGAACTGAAAGAAGAGGTTTGGACATAGAATCTGCATTTAGTTTATTATTTGGTTGGTACTTACCCTGCCAATGTAACTTGGCTTTCTGCCTCTTCATATAGAACACCACAACTTTACAACCCTACTGCTTTGTCCTGTCCCTAGGGATCCCTTGCAAACATTTACTCCCTCCTGAGATCTAAAAGGAGACAGAAACTTAGGGCATGCAGCCTTTAGAGGTGACAGGGGTAACAAAAAAAGGAAAATGCAAAGTTTTGGTAACACTGATCTTGTCTTTTGCTAAACTCTAAACATTTCCATGTGAATGCAGAAACTAATTGAATGGATTTAACAAATTTAAGATTTAAGCAAATGGGATGGGTGGCATTTAGATCAGGGCACCCTGCCCAGCCCTCCTGTGATGCTCACTGCAGGCACTGAGGTACTAGGGTTTAACTGGTCCTTGAGCACTGAACACTGTTCTGAATTTCTCTGTCCTCATAGGATTTGTCTGATACTTAACCCTGCACACTTGTATTAATTTTGCTGATTTTTGTGCTTGAGTTGCTGGGGGAATTACTGAGCAGAAGGTCACAGCTGTTTCACATTTTGCAGTATAAGGCGCTTTATCCCTTTCCACCTTGCCCTTTAGTACTGCCATGTGGCAGAAAGCAGGGATGGAGATAAGGATTAACTTTATTTAATGTGATATTTAATGTGTGAAAAGGTCCCAAACCTTCTTTTTATAGATAGTTCTGCAAAACAGACCAGAGGACTTTTAAAATAAAAAAAATAAAAAAGTTAGGCTTTGTTAAAAATATAAAATAGAATAGTTATCACTGAAATTACAGAAAAAAAAAAAATAAAAAAAAGACTACTACAAAGGAAAGAGAAATGAAGA
Source organism: Oenanthe melanoleuca (assembly GCF_029582105.1). NCBI lineage: Eukaryota > Metazoa > Chordata > Aves > Passeriformes > Muscicapidae > Oenanthe > Oenanthe melanoleuca. Next base: position 17,218,188 of record NC_079339.1, read on the forward strand.
TGGGTTAAAACCAATGCTCTCCTCACTATGGTCTCCCTAGAAGCATGTCCTTGTCCTCAAACTTTATTCCTGCCATCAATCACTTTCTGCAGCAAATAGAGCCCACTTTGCAATAAGTCCTTAAGGACCATGGTCGTTAGGAAGTCTTCTCTGTCCCCTGAGACGCTGGCCTCAGTTCCTTGCAATGCCTCTTCTGTCTCCCATACTTGGTGTCTCCCAAAGCCCCTTCCCTTGCTCCTTCTCCGCTGGTGTCCAGGGAATGTGTGATTTCTCTCCCATGCTCAACCACTCCATTTACAGGAACATGAGTGAAATAGTTGAGACTAAACAGGTCAAACACAGAGCCTGTCACAAGATTACAGACTGTTACCCTGAAAAATTAATGGAAAGTCTTGACTGCTTCATTCAAACAACTGTCAAGTATGCAATGTTGCAGACAGCATTCAGGGGTGGGGTTTTTTGCAAGTAGAAATAGAGTGAAAATCCAAATAAATGTCACCCATGGTATCCAAATACACCATCATCTGATGCCTTCATTTTCAATGATGTTTATAGCGTATGACAACTCTATTCCTGAATGAGCACTGCTTGGGCTTCCCTTCCACAACCTTCTCCTCTAGTTTAATATCTCTGCAATTTGTGACAGAAACAGTTTGTGTTGCTGACAGCCAGCATGGAAACTTAGAAGCCCAGTGCTGAGCCCTGCTACCAGTTATCCTGGCCCAGAGCTGCTGAGGGACTGTGCTAACTAACTCTGTCCAGCACATGGAGGTTACATACTGTGACGGTCACAGCCAGTAGCCGGTGCAACTTCATGGGACTCAAAAGGCAACCTCACAAAAGGAAACCTTTCTCTTCTCACAAGGCCAAGGAGGAGAGAGGAACAATCTGCCTTTGCTGTGTCTCACATGCAAGAAGCATTAAATGAGGCAATAAAAAGAGCTGAGAAGCCTTTTCTATGAAAATGCTGCCATTTCTGTAATGTGATTGCTTTTACCAGCTACACAGCACCTTTGATTCAAAAAATCATTTAAGCAGAGGCAAAAATCTGGACTGAAGTGGTAAGAGAAACAAGTGAGAATGCTTAAATCTCAGCAGTATCTCTATTCCAAATTGCCAGGGGAGGAAAGGAGGACTGTCAAGCACCGTGCTAGGCTCAGTGATACCAGGAATACCTACTGGCTGACCAGGCGAGAAAATGTGTTTACTTTAAGTATTATATTTTCTTTGTGTTAGATCGGTATGTAATACTCTGGGTAGGCTAGCATACATAATCCAAAACCACTTTTCTTCTCATCTGCAGGTTCAGTGAAGCTTATAAAGGATCCCATAAAAGCAATTTTAAATATTCATGCAGTGTTCATCAACCATGTGTCCCAGTAAACCTACAAGGACAACTCTGGGCTTTCTAGGCAACTCCTCTTCAAAAACAGTACTCTTGCATGCAAGCATTTGCCTCTGTGCAAAGACAGCATATGCTGCTGTTTGCAACATTAAACATTATTCAAAGGAATAATCTTCATGCTTCTAACACAACAGCACACATACTGTTGAACACCTTCTCCCTTCTCCTAGAGCTAAGTGGAAAACAGACCTCTGTTATCCTCCTCCCTGAAGCGCCTTTTCAAACAGCATAATTTTAACACCATCTCTCCTTTTGTGCATCACATCCAAAAACCACCCTGCAAAGATACTCCCTGACGCCTAACAAGACTTATTTTGTCAAGTCTTCATTTTCTGCTGAGAGCTGGAAATGTCAACATTGTCCTGCATCTTATCTCTTGTGCCTTGCTGTAGAGAGAAAAGTATCTCCCTTGTGGACAGAGTTGCATATTCTCAGCCTGACAGTAACAGATATCTCTGTGCTGCATTGAGTAAATTACATCAACTTGAACTAGACAAGAGATGTATCCTGAAATATGAAAAAAAGGCAGCTATGTCTTTAGACTTTTTTCAAAAAACATTTTCCTTACATCACAGTAGGAACACACAGAAAGAAGACAGAAAATTCAACAGGATGTCAGCTAGGAGCCATGATTTGGATCTTCTGTTTTGCATTGGACCTACTAGATAACAGCTGTCCAAAAACTACTTCAGCCCAAAGATTCGCAATCTTAAATGTCTGGGATTTAAAATTTTAATTTTATATTGACATGTATTTACCATTTTACTGCTGATTTCTTTTCCACCAGGTCTGGTCATTATCTGTGGCCTGAACTGAAGCCCACTGAAGTCTGTCTCATGCTATTAGAAAGGCTCTGTTAATCAATGAGTTGCTGGGGGGAGGGAACAGCCCATGCAATATAATTCATAGAAATGTTTTACTGAACTGTCCATGCACAAAATATAGAACAAAAAAATCTAGCAATCTGTTTCATATACTCTATGAAACTATATGAAACCTCTTCAACTATATGAAAATAAATTCTTTTCAATTTCTATTGTTAATATCAGATAATTCTTATTCTTCATAAAGGTTTGATAATAAAATCAGTACCTTATCAGAAAAAAATCCCCAAAGATTACAAAAAAGAAACATTTTAAATTGAGAGAAACAACCATCAAGATTTCAGAAACAGATGACTACCTCTTTGGCCTTAGCCTCTATTTTCCTACCCTCCTCAGTCTCGTATAATAAGAATTAAAGGTGCATTTGGCATTAACCGCTCCTTCAGGTCTTACCTGCAGATGAAAATCTGCTCTAGAGACAGATATTACCAATGTTTAATTCACTACTGAGTAAAAGCATCCATGTATTTTGTGACTGTTCAAAAGTGTATGGATAAGGCCTCTCATTTTCAAACAGCTCATGTTAAAAACATTAACTGCAGAGTTTTTTCTTCATCTTAAAAAACACTTGTCTTGTACAGCAAAGAAAATAATGTCCTTTCTCTCCTCACTAGCCCCATACCAGGAGAACAACAGAAAAAAAAAAATTTAGAAGAGTGTTTACACATTCAATCTAACTTAATAAGCAGGCTCCATATGATAAGGAATATTAATGTCAAGGGCCATTCTGTCTAAATTTGCTTGTTCTAATAAAATAACACATGATTTAATAAGCATTGCTTTCCTACAAGGGACTGCTAAGGGCCAGCCAAACACACTCCTAAGCAAAGTATAAATGGTCTGGATAAATGAGATTAAAGTTTACTCTTAAAGCAAGCAATGGAACTAAGACACCATCACAGTCCAACTTGATTCAATCTTTCATCAAATACAAAGAGCTTCATCTCAGGAACAGGACATTTTTTAGCACTTCAGTAAGCTTTCTGATTATTTAAAAAGATGGTACTTCAGGGTTTTCAGTCTGGTTACAATAGCAGCTGTTCCAATGACCGGATGCTTTAATTAATCTGTTTTCTTAATAACCCCATCCCTTTCCAGCACAGCATACTGAGCCTGTCACTCATCCCTACTTCATTATTGAAATTGATGTGGAAAAAAGGAAAAGGGAGTAATTAAAATTTATGTAAAATAGTATAATGGAAGAAAGAAAAACCACATGCTTCACTTTTTTAATATCTCCCCCAATACAGCATTTGAAATTTGCCTGATTGCTTTGTTTTACATCCTCATCACTGATGACTCTGGGCCTGCACAGATCTAGCAATAATGCTGTGAATTAGCAGTCTATGCCTATACCAAACTCGAGCTGAGAGGTGTGGTGCAGAGACATAAAATAAAGCTATTCTGTGATATTTTCAATAATACAGTATTGTAGCAGCAAGGAAAACTTCTGTGAAATTTAGTAGACTGACTTATCAAGGAAATAATTTTGGGGACAAATTGTAATTCTCCTTTTGCAAACTCTGGCCACTGCCAATCCAAGTCTCTAGGATCTATGATGAAATGTTTACGTGCTTGTGGCCATATGAACTGTTCCCAAACCATGGTACACGACCAGGAATCAGGATGACCATCTCTTCCTCTCGAGAAAACTGAATATTGCCAGAACAACTCCTAACCATCTGCCTCTGCACAGGGCCTGATATGGAGTCAAAAGCTATTTGCAGTCACTGCTGCTGTCACTGCCACATGGTACCCCATAATCTCTGCCTTTGGTATTGCAGGAAGCTCAGTATGCAAAACCTCAGGCTATATTGTTAGTACAGTGAGCTGCAACAAGAATATATCAAAGAGTATGAAAGGATATTTCAGCAGCAGGTCCTGACCCTTGAAAGACAGAATCTGGTTTGAGAAGAAGGTTGGTTATGTTGACAGGGATGAACAGCAGGATGGAGACAACTACTGCATGCTGAACTAACTGCCCAGGCAAATGTGATACAGAAAAATGAGTGTACTGTGATGGGGCACAGACAAGGTCTGAATAGGAGAAGTCCCAGAATTTACAGACAGAGCATCTGATTCCTCTGCTGCTCTGAAAGGAGTCTCTGTTTCTTCTCCAGCATCAGGAGAAGTCTGTAACTGTATAAAATAGACTGTCAGTGTCCTCTGGAAGCTCACTCGCCCAGATTCTTACTCATCTACGATTAACCAGTTCAGCAGTAGCAAGCCAATGCTTGTACTCTGCAATAAGGGGTTTACAAGACAACTGACTATGAATTATCACCCAATGATCCTAAGCAGATCTAACCCAACCCAGTGCCTTCTTTAAGAGAGCAGGGGTTTTATACTCTCTTGGTTTGCCAACAAGGACATTGCACCAAGATCAATAGCAAACACTGCACTCTTCACAACACAAATCAAATATTTTGCTGATTTGTAGTCCTTGGCCCCAGGACTACAAAATTTGCAGATTTGCAACTCCCTCCCCATAAGTGAAAGCAAACCCAAGAATGTAGCTCTGATATCTGAAAATCTACTCTTTGTAGTAGTTCCATTGTGTAAATTCTGTATCTGCAGGAAAAATAAAACAAACAAACAAACAAAAAGTACTGTTACCCCACTCCCATCAGAACTGCTGTGGAAGAATGTCCAAGAGCATATACTTACAACACAACTGAATGTATAATGTCAGGTAATAACCTCTCCAATTGGGAGTTATTTATATGTAAAGTTGCCACAGTAAAGCACCACATTATTTCTGCTCTATTTCAGCACTCACCAGCTAATGCAGAGGTGACAGCATCAGAACAAATACCTGAAAAGAGCATGACTGAGGGAAACAAAGTTCATATCACTTGGTGCTTTGAAAAAAGCCCTTGCCTCAGCCAAAACACAAGTGAACCAGGGCTGAATTATGACACTGTGTACAAGTTCCTTGAAATTAAATGGTTCTGCCACAAATATTTGGTTGGTCAGATGATTTCAGTTTTTGGAGGGACATTGTTATATAAGAACATAGCAGTCTATCAATTTTAGGAAAAGGAGAGGTATTACAGGACAAAACAGAAAGAATAATGCAAACCCCATGGGCTGAAAGTTTTTAGGGAACACTGGGTTACAACTTAATCATATTCATGTCCTTTGGAAACATTCCATTCAACTAGAAAACTTCTCTAAGCAGTACCTGCTACCACTGATAAAGGGGAATGTATTCACTACCCTTTAAATAAAAAAGGCCATTTGTTTTACCCTTCTTGAATGCTTTTCCTATACTGCCATTATGGTGAGAAAGCACAACAGCTTTCCTACTGTAAAGTTGCTCACTATTGTCAGTATATTTTCAAGGGAAGAGAGAATTGATACAAAAAGCAGTGAATACACAGTAAACTCCATCTCAGGCTCCTATAGAGTTTTTAGGCACATACTGATAAGAGATAACACTAAATGGAAGTACTTTATAAAAGGTAATGTAATTGTAGCAGAGTAAATCTAGGAACTGTTTATAATCAAATCTGCTTTTTTTTCTTTTCTATGAAAGAAATACTGCATTGTCTCTCTCTTCCAAATTAAACTGCCACCACAGAATTCTCCTTTTTCAAAAAGATTTTTCCCCATCAAGCTTTTCTGATGGGTGTCCTTGAAATGTTGCAGAGTCAAACAACTGCAGCACTAAAATGATCACTTGGCAGCTTGCTGATGTTTGCTGAATCTCTCTCTCTGAGCCAGCTCCTGCTTTGTTTTCTTCTCCCTCTTACAATGATCTCATCCAGCATAGGTATCTGAGACTGACTTGAAACTGCAGTTCCAAGGGGTTTGGTTTTTTTTCTCCTCAAGACAAAGAGAGGTATTTGCTTGAGATAAACTTAAATACCCCATCCAGCTCAACTCCACTGCAGTTCAGGTGTGAAAGCAAGTACACCTGGATAGCAGAGGGTCAGGAAACTCCATCTTTGTTTCACACTAGGGTGAAGTCTAGGATTCAAATGTTCCAGAAATCTGAAGTTCTCCTCACTCACTTGCACTACACAAGCTCTTACAGTGCAAATTGAGAAAGGCAAATCACTTGTATTCCTTAAAAGAAAGAAGCACAAAAGCTTTTGCTTCATTTCCTTCACAGTAGCTATGGTTAGGCCTTACAGAAAACTGATGCACTCTTAATTGCTTACAGGTATTTATCAGGAAATGGTTTTGTATCAGGAAAAGATGTTAATCTGCTTATGCTATTTAACTGCTCCCTGAATTTACACTGAGCTTACAACAACAACAAAAATCATCCTGACTCTTTGTAATTCAACTGCAAGCAAGAACTGACCAAGACAAAATAGTGCTGGAAAATCTGTCTATCAAATATCATCAACTTATCTACTTGCCTAGTTCCATCCTCCTACTGGACAACAGAAAATACAACTTCACTCTTCAGAAACCAGACAGCCACCATGGCATATACTAGTCCTTACCATGTACTCCTAGACCTACCAAATACATAGGCAGCAAAGAGAATGGGGAACCCACATCAATGTCTTACTCTGGTTTTCACCAGAGCTTTCAGGAACATCAGGCACATTTCTTTGTGTTTCCACTGTCGTAGAGGCTATGGAGACACTAAAACAGAAATGGTCCTGAGGCATGTTCTAAATACATGACAGTGTATGTGGCACAATATACAAGTTTTATTTGCCCTTGTTAAGGATGACATACGTAACTTGGTGTGGATATAAAACTTTAGCCAATAAAACTTGTGGCCATAAACTTTTGCTAATAAAAACCTTCTATGCTATATTGTCAAATATTTTCTCTTCCTTTAATTATACAGAAATACAGTAATATGATGAGCAGGTAGATTCAGACATTAGGCTAGACCCGTGTGAGATGTTTCCAACTGCGGTACATCACAAGATATAAACCTGTCCAAATCTGACTGGCAGTAATTTAGCAAGGCTTAAAACTTATCATGGCCAAAAGATCTATGATTATCACAGAGGAGTTATTGCCTGCTGTGTAATTAGTTTGCTCTCATGAGCTAGCCCATGGCTTACAGGCATTTTGCAGTGTTGTAAAACACCCTGGAGAAGGATGACTACTGCAGATGGAAAAGCACTCTCCATTGCAACCATGGGCAGGGAGAGCTCTGTTAGCCCTCTGTGCCTACTGCCTTCAGAGCTGAAGAACCTGCTTTACATCCTGCTGCCTCCACTTGGTGTTTTATGTGCACAGCTGGCTAATGACCATGTTGTATTATGTATAAAACCATTTGCTGTGATATGCTCACGCTGTTAATATGCTGTAGAGTATTTTTGCTTTGTTTAAGGGGCAACTCTGGGAAACATTAATGCTGGATGGTACAAAAACAAGGGTAATTCCATTCCAGACTGCAAGAAGAAATCCACAAAGTGGCCAAACATTTCCATCTGCTCAGTGAACAAAGAGGCTTTCATGCCTCAATTTATGCCTTCTGCTGTCAGCAGTGAGTAAGGAATCTTCCTGGCATTTGTAAGAGGCCATGTTGCAGAATGCTGCTTAGCAGTGCTTCCCCCTTTGGTGGCCTCCATGTGCCTTGTCCCTCAGTCTATGCATGAGGCTTCCAGCCAGTTTTGACTTGCTCTAGCCTCTTTGCAACTCGTCCCAGAGAAGGTGCTGCTCTGCTGCACCAAAAAAAAGCAGTGGTCAGAAGAAATGAATTAGGTTTTGAGGGTTTGGTTCTAACCATTTCACTCTCTTCTCAGATGAACAATTTATCACACGCTTCTTGAAAATGTAAAACAGCATGAAAACCTTTGCTTCAGCCTGTCCTACACAATTTACCTCTGGAATCTCCATGTCTTAAGAGGATGCTCTGGATAAAGCAATTATGTACAGAATGTAAGGTAGGCCTGTTACCTTCTCACTACAACTTCTAATTACATCCAAGTTTATTCCCCCTTATTTTACTGGTTTTGTACTTTCACTAATGCATCTCTAGAGAAGCTTGAAGAGCCTTTTAGAGATTTCAAAGTATTGAAAAGCTCCACAAAGGCACCTTAGAGAAGGCTCCTAGTGACCTTTTTCCTTCAGATTAAAAAAAAAAAAAAAAAAATTGTTTGTACTGAAGACATGTGGTCTGCCAGCACGCAAATGCAATGCAGTTTTCTTGCTCACAGTTAATTTCTGGGTGGAAGTCCTAGGCCATTCCACTGCTAGGATGAAGCAACACAGAATGAAGTGCACTTGGTAAAATTTCTTGTATATTTCCTTGCCTTACCCTTATCCACATTCTTTCTCAGCAGGATTGTTTTCCAGGACAATAGGAGTGATGGAGGAGCTATAGCTCCCTGGAGTGGCCAATCTGCTACATCACTGATATCAGAAAGATGACTCAGTCCACCTCACTGTTTGTTTTCTATGTCCAGAATGTTTCTGAACTTTTCCTCAGCTGCTGCTAAAGGATACTGAACTTGCACCACAATATGAAAACACATTGCACTGAGTCACTAACATCAAGGTTTAGTTTATGTGAAATGTTTAAGCCCTTTATTCACATTTTAATGAACAAGAGATGCCTAGGTACTGTCAGATGCCCTACCAGCCTTCTCACCTGTGGCTATCCTGCATCTTCAATGCCTTTGCAGAACTGACAAGTCAATGATTGACTGCACAGAATGTTAAAAGGCTGGAATGGACCTTAAACCTCATTCAGTTCCATCCCTCCTGCCATGGGCAGGGATACTCCCCATTAGACCAGGTTGCTCAATGCCTTATCCAACCTGGACTTGAACACTGCCAAGGATGGGGCATACAAAACTTCTCTGGGCAACCTGTTCCAGTGCCTCACCACCCTTACCTAGCTAAATTTCCCCTCCTTCAGTTTGAACCCATTACTCCTTGTCCCATCACTACAGTTCCTAACAAAGGATCCCTCTCTCCAGCTTCCTTGCAGGCCCCCTTCAGATATTGGAACATTGCTGTGAGGTCTTCCCTTCTCCAAGAAAAGCCCCAACTTCCTCAGCCTGAGCATTGCAATGTGCTGCACATGAAGGGCATTCACACAGAAGGGAGCCACCTGTGAATGTTTCTGCAGAGATAGATAGACAGACAGACACATACATACACACATATATCCATGCATACATACATACATACATGCATACATCCATACATACACACACACCTTCAGGTCCTGGATTTGTGCTGCTTCCCAGATAAGTATGCTCTGCTTGGATTGGTTCATTTTTTTTCTATTGGCTTGAGCTGCTGATAGATCCACTTTGTTCTTGAAAAACATAAAGGTAATATTCTATGTAGTTCTGTAGAAGCAGGAGTGGGTTTACAGACCTGAATCCCAGAGAATGCAGTGGGTGATACAGCACACTGCAGCCTGAATCACTGGTTTGCAGGTCTGCCACAAAGACGACTTTCTCAGGAAGTTGCTAATAGAGAATGTCTGGCTTGTGTTAATCCTTATCAGGGGAAGACAGGCTTAAATGAGTTTGTTTACAACAGTGTTCAAGTTTGCTAAAGTATTTTAATAAGTAGGTAAAAAGAAGAGGCTGTCAAAAATCTAGTTTTCCTTTAATGGAGGAAGGAGGAGAAAATCTAAATTAAAATAGGTACGTTTTCATAAACAGAATATAACATAGTGTGAAGAGCTGTGATATTTTTCTCTGAATAATATTCACAGAAGCAGGCTACACTTTCTGATGTTATTCTGCCTCTGAGGGTAGTGGAAGCTTGTTATTATTTTTTTTGGTGGTGTGAGCAGTTTTTCCATGGAGTTGCCTCACTCACTGATCCTAACCTATGTAAGAATCACTGTGAGGTTGCACCCATGATCAGGACACAAACAGTATTAAAGTGCAAAAGAAGTTAACAGACAACAGCTAAGATCTAGAGGGTGGATACAGCACTTGTTGATGTATATTTTGTATCTCTCATTATACTTACACACACTGCACATTTACATGTACTTCTAGGCTGTGACAATTCACCCCTAAAGAAATGAAGACCAACACTTCAGTTAAAAGCAAACCCTATTAATAGATTTTTCAGGAGATTCCAAAGATACTATTCTTTGCAATATTTTATTTATGGAAGCATTCTGGTGATGCAGTTGGAATTTCTTGGCTCCATGTTTTACTAACTCACCTATGTGAAAGTGGACATTGCTCTTACATTGATTAATGAATTGAAAGTTTCTCCAGTTACACTGTTGTTTAACCAAGCACTTCTCTTTACTCCCAACTGATGATCCCCAAAGGTCCCCTCAGTAATTCAAGAAGAGCCTTGCTACACTGACATTGCCCTCATTGGGCTCTTTCCTCTCTCTTCCATGAGTCCTTAAGAAATGCCAATTATAAGGTCTATACAGAAACTAGAATCCAGACTAGGTCTGGCTTCAACAGGACACCAGACTGAAGCAAAAGCTTTTCTAGAAACAATATGGAGCACTACTAAGTGCTGGAATAAGTAACTGACAAAACACAAAACTGCTTATTCCAGTATTCTGAGCTTTTCCCTTTATGTTAAATGCTAACATAAAGACAATCAACATTAAATTTATGGGGCAGTTACCAGCCATTTGGTTTCCTATGTACATATTGTGGATTTAGAATGGTTTTGACAACAATGGCTGTTACTGCTTGAGAGACACCAAAAGTACCAGGATTATGACACTCTGTAATGCCCAATGCCGATTATTGCTCAAGTGAGACAGCTTTTCTACCACACATGAAGTATTTTATACAGGCACAGCTGGAAAAGTTACTTTATATTCCACTATAAATATGAAGAAAATATCACTTGGAGAATCTTCTAAGATAAAGATGCACGAGCTGAAGCTGAAAGAGCCAGCTGTAAATAGAGGTTGTAACTTACTTGGCTGGTACACAAACAATTGAACTTCCTGCAAGCTACTTGCAAGAGCAGATTAGAACTAAAGGAAGGACAGGGAGTCTATAAAATACATCAATGTTACGGCAGACATTGTTCTGTGAGTCCCTGAAGACACTTCCATCTCATATGAGCTGTATTATTTTGTTGTACTTAACATGATACTGCACTGAAGAGTTTTCTCAAGTGAAGAATATTTGTAATTTTGGATGCTCTATAAGTAGAACTTTGTGCAAACAAGGAACTAGGTCAGGTCATCAGATTTAGGCTGAATGACATGCTTAATGCACTGTTTGTCCTATTCTTTTCAAATTAAATATTTATTTAACTGAAGGATGATAGGGATTTGCTTTTCTTTGATCTTATTTGGAACATAGTGAATGCATACAGTGAAGACACAATGACAGGATGCCAGGATAAATTACTATATCCTGAAACATTAAAACATGCCTTTAAAATTTGAGTTTTCCAAGGCAACTAGATCTTATCCTCTCCTCTGCACATTTTACTTACATAGGATAGCTAGCATTTATTTTCAGCAAAACATTCTGTGCTAACATCATGTCAACTATAGTGTAATGTGTGTGTTCAGTATACCTTTACTCTAGACAAATTAAATTGTGTCACAGCAGCTGGCATACAAGCTAAGTAATAAGAAGCCTGATCTGACACCTACCAGCTATGCAACATTATTTCTGCAAAGTATAAAACACTCTCAGCCCAACAGGCAGATGTTCAAAGTTAACTCTTGAATTAGAGTTCTAAGCAGGTGATGAGCTAATTTTATGGTGGTTATTTTCAGTGCACCATTTCACTGAGTTCAATATGGCTGTGGACAACTGTTTCAATGCAGGTGAACTTAAATGACCGAAGTTCATCTAATGTTAGACTTTGCTGTATTGAGAACCAGGAGTGTGAACCAGCAGACACGAAGTTAAATTTACAATAATTTCAGCAGGGACTGAAAAAAAGGTTTGGGATAGGAAGTTCAGGTATGAATTCTGATATGGTCTTTTCTCCTTTGACCAACACCCTATTTACAAACTCTTGGCAGCTCCCCTTCTCCATCAGTAACCCAGAAAATTAGAAAAACAGGTCACACATACAGAAATGCTGGAGGAACTAATAGTTTAGAAAAGAGATGACTCATGGGGAAGACGATCACGATCTATAAATATCTTCAAGGCAATAACATAAATGTATAAATGAAAGATGGGAATTGTTCTGCCTCAGAAGTTGGTAGGTAAGTTGGCAGTGTAAGGAAAAGAGTAACTGATAAGTGCCTAGCACCTCCAGGGATGTTGGCTAGGAACCATTACTGTAAATATTTAAGAATAGGTAAAATCAATTCTAGTGGGTGAGATGCATTGAGAAGACCTGCACGACCCCCATGGCATTATGCTAAGCCCTAGAGAGAAAAAAGATTACACACACCAAGGTAAATGTGGCTGCTTAAATTACAATTATGTGCAAGCAGGCATTTCATTGACTCAGCACCTGACATTTCCTTACTATCAGTGACAGCTTTTATGACATGCTAATGTAGAAGGCACTACATACCACTGATACAAATTCCTAATTGCTAATTATACCATTAATAACACTGAAGCTATCTGCTGTTAATCTTATTGATATAAATAGCATGATTAATTCCATCAGGCGTCAGCAGTGATGTAGAGTGACACAGTGTACAGTCATCTCCCTGAATGACTCATTAGGCTCACAGGGAAGGACCTCCTTCCACAGCCACACCTGTCCTGCCTCAGGCATTAATGGCTCAGATGTCTTCACTTCCCATCAAACAAATAGCTGGTGAAGTGCAGTGACATATTTTTATTAAATTTGAAAAACAAACCAGAAAGCCCTCCAGCACATCAGAGCTAGGATGGCAATGCCAGACAATAACAAGTTGCCTGTCGCACTTCAGGTTCTTCTGCAGTGCACATGCACTAGGATGCACTGCAAAAAAATGCTCCTATAGGAACTATAGCTCATTTTGTGACCCTACAGTTACTTGGTAGTTCTTCTCAACCTCCACATTCAGTTCGTTGCACCACATTTTGTTTCTGTACACCCATAAACCCTAAACAACTGTATTATACTATCAGCCTTTATTTTTTACACTAGCTAGCACCAGAATTTTTTTTTTGTTTGTTTTGCCTCAATATTCTTAAAACATTTGGCATTATTACAATCTTTTTCTGGCAGAAATGAAACTAAAGCTTGCCATGAGTAAAGCCAAAGCAGCTAAAACTCTACATTTAAGGAACAAACTTGAGCCCCCTGGAGTGTGATACTTCCAAAGCACTTACCATTTTTATGGCACCCCACACGTGCAGAGCACAGATCCAAGTCTCATTCCTGCAGCTGGGAATGCTCAGCATTTATGCAAATCCGGCCTAACACACATGCTACCATCTACCTGCATAATTAGGAATGTGCAGCCTGTGCTCAGAGTATTTTGGCATTGCACATTTGATATCCACTGCCTGTCAGCAATCCCTGGCCACACTCACTGTGTAGTTTCCAAACAAGATAAGGGCTTTATCAAGATCAGACTCAATCCCTGCAGAGTCCTACAACTATCTGGTGTATGAGGAACAAAATAGAATTTCAGCACCTAATTCAAGACATAGTGCATGAGCAGAGAGAAGGTTTAGACTGCAAAGACAATGAACCAAAATTCCTGTGTCTACTACACAGGTGGGTTTCACCTGTCAACTTCTTATATGATTGTCACTTTCAAAAGAAGTGAATTTAGTGCATTTTCCTAGGTAATAATGTAAGAAACATTCTCACTAGATTCACAAAAGCAGTATGCTACAGTTTCCTGCAATTCTTTAGAAACCCACAAACACTGGACAGCATGAGAACCACAGAGGGAGGTGGGGGGTTGGCAAAACCTACATATGCCTCCTGTTCCCTGTTTAAAAATTCTGAGAGAAGTATGATCTAGCTCAGCCAGCCAGTGCTTTACACTACACCTGTGACCATTCCATCTTACTGTAACATAATGAGCACATAAAAAAATTCTTAGCATAGATTTTTTTTTGTTTTTGCTCAGTGTTTACATTAAATCTGGCAAACTACATCTCTGCTTCATCAGTGATTCCACCCATGTGTCACCATTGAATAAATTATGCTTACAGCTTTGGGTAAGTCAATTTGAACAGCGATTAATTTTCCTATCTGTTAAACTTTTAAATATTTGATTTGCAAATGAGTTTGACTTTTCATCCCAACTATTTCCCCACCATTTCATCTATTTTTTGAAAAGGTACATATCTATCCTGGAAGATAGCCTTACCAAGCATGATGCAAGTGCAATTTCTCCTTATTGACTTATGATGTGTGTTTCTTTGTTTTTCTATCTTTTAATCTCTATGTTTGTCACAGAAGAAACAAAGGACAACCAGTTAAGCCTCACCTAAGCCAGCTGCTAAGAAGCCCTGCTCTAGGCATAGAGGAAAGCAGACAGCTCTTTGAACCTCACTTAGCTCAGGACAGGCTGCCTCCTTGGGCCAGTAACTTTGCCCAGACTGCAGAGGATCTTGAGTTCCTGCTAACCTAAATAAATAGTCCCCATTTAGCATGATCTCGAAGAACACTGTGCATATGGGAACAACAAATACAACCATATCTGCATCAGGAGAGACTCTGCAGGAAGAGTAACTAAGAAAAAAAATTTGCTTGTTTTAATAGCAAATATTAGCCAATAACTTGTGAGAACAGCAAACTTATAAAAAGGGTAACTTCAGCCCTAAAGACACCCAGGGAAGCAATTCCTGGCCCTGAATGCACAGCACTGGAAAGAATATTATTAGACTGGAGTGTGCAGCTCTGACTTACACATAACAATGTGGCTGTGGGCATCATAAA
The DNA here is from genome assembly GCF_029582105.1 of Oenanthe melanoleuca. Taxonomy (NCBI): domain Eukaryota; kingdom Metazoa; phylum Chordata; class Aves; order Passeriformes; family Muscicapidae; genus Oenanthe; species Oenanthe melanoleuca. The sequence continues at coordinate 17,233,218 of NC_079339.1, forward strand.
GCAAGTGCAAAGGGGAATCATAGAAGTGTCCCAGGAATGGACAAAGCCACCCTGATAATGCAAGGACTAAAGAATATTTGATGAATTTAGCATACTAAAGAGTAAACCTGGAGTTGATGTGAACAACATGAAACACTTTTTTCATAGAAAAGAGATCAGATAATGTAGCTTTTCTAATCCTGCTGTCAATAGCATAAAGATCCACTGACTGAAAACTAACATGAGACAGATTGACTCTCAAGGGAAAATTTTTTATAATTAAGTATCAAAACTGTTTCTCAGAAGAGGTGATAGACTTGCCTGGGTCTGAAGACTTTAAAACTTTTAATGCTGCTTCTAGAAGAGATTTTATGGTCTAAACAGCTGGGAAAGAAGAAAGAAACTGGTCTAAGTGTTCCAGGAGAACCCTCCTGACCTTGACTCTCCCAAAAGTGGACCAAATTTACTCCATGTCCTGACCTTGTACTTCTCTATTTACAGCATGGGTAAAGTCAAAACCCACTGCACAGCTTTGGTTGTTCTGTGGAGGGAACAGAAAAGATTTTTCCATCTATGCCTGTTTGACCAGGCACACTGTGGCTTTTCCTTGGCTGATATTTCTTGTTAGTCTGAGGCCTCAGAGCAGCTGCAGCTGGAGCATGTGGGCACTCTATGGAGAGCCACTGCTGTGCTCTGCAGGAGACTCCTTCTCCTGTAGAGGAGTCCTCTAGAGGGCTGGCTGGTGAGCATTACTTGGATGCCCAGGAGCATGCAGATTATTTGATGTGATATTGAAAAGGAAATTTCCAAGGGCCTCAGGGGATAGTTTTTTTGCCTATGTCCCTTGCACAATGCATAGCTTGCCTGTTAGAATCATGTGGACATACTTTAATTAATACAGTTCTCATCTCTGCTGCTCACTGCCAGAAGCACAGTTTAATGTCCTGAGAAAAGCAGCTCCTCAATCTGCCTGGACTTTGGGCTTAATATAAGAAACCTTGATTGAACATCTGAGTACAAGATGATTTACCATGATATTTTTTATATCATTTTTTCTTTAGTGCACTTGATGATGAAAAAATGCTCAATTTACTATACAGACAGCATAAAAAAACAGACGACAGGGCTGAACAGAAGCACTATTTCACAATCAACTTATTCACCTCCTTTTGGGTACTTTATTTGTTCTCTGTATTAAGAAAATGGGTAGGAAGAGCAAGGAGCAGTTACTCAGATCTGATATACCAACCATACAAGCCCAGAAAGTGTATCTGCTTCTGTGGGCTGACAGTCCCTTTTCTCTCCATATTCATAGTCTATAGTCTGAAACTCTGTGACCTTTCTGGTCTACCTGAAGAATTGTTCACACTGTCTGGCTTTATGCATGCAAGAAAGTTGAGTCTTGTAATCATGCATATCAAATATGATGAACTCCTGCCTGCCCATATAAAATCATCTCACAATAATTACCCTCTGTGTGTGCACATGTTTATGTTTGTGCCTGTGCTTACATGTGTCCATGAGCTTCAGGCTCTTGGCTACAGCATTATCATTCACACCAAGCCAAACAATCAGCTCAGAGCTGTCCCAGATGGGTTAAGTGCAGCCAAAACCAAGCAGTAGCAATTAAAAGTCCCACTTTTATTTTTCATTCAGGATCATGGTGCCTCTTTCATACACACTTCCTAGAATTGTCACATTGTCGTGATGTGAGTTCCTGGGACCGGCGCTGTTCAACATCTCTGTCAGCAGTGTGGGCAGTGGGATGGAGTCACCCTCAGCAAGTCTGCAGACAACACCAAGCTGTAGGTGCACTCAACATGCCAGAGGGAAGGGATGCCATCCTGAGGGGCCTGGACAGGCTGGAGAGATGGGCCCAAGAGAATCTTATGAAAATCAACAAAGCCAAGTGCAAGGTCCTGCACTTAGATTGGGCAATCCCAAATACAAACACAGACTAGGGATAGAAGAGATTGAGAGCAATCCTGAGGAGAATTGGGATGTTGGAGGATGAGAAGCTCGACATGGCTCAGCAATATGCACTTGCAGCTCAGAAAGCCAATCATATCCTGGACTGCATCAAGAGAAGCATGGCCAGCAGGGTGAGAAAGGTGATTCTCCCCCTCTACTCTACTCTGCTGCGAGTATCTGCAGTATTACATCTGGAGCCCTCAGCACAAGAAAGACATGGACCTGTTCAAGTGGGTTGAGAGGACAGACTTCAAGATGTTCAGCACTTCTCCTATGAAGAGAAGCTGAGAGAGCTGGGGTTGTTCAGTCCGGGGACAAAAAGGCTCCAGGGAGACCTCAGAGCCCCTTCCAGTATCTAAAGGAAGTCTACAAAAAAGCCCCATCTCTAGAAGTGCTCAAGGCCAGGCTGGATGGGGGGTGGCCTCTGCGTACCCTGCTCTAGTGGAAGGTGCCCCTGCCCATGGCAGGGGGATTGGAACTAGAAGATTTTCAACCTCCCTTCCAACCCAAACCATTCTGGGATTGTATGATTATCCTGTGTCATCATTTCCCTTGTGACTGACTGGCAATATTTCCCCTAAGTTAATCAGCATCAGGAATGCTCTCACTTGTAGAGACCCCAGAGAGCTGCCTTTGTAAAGCTGACATTTCCAGAGTGTGGAAGAGCAGGCTGCACTCATCACTGTCACAGTTCAGGGAAGAAAAAGAAAATACATTAAAAGATGGGCAGCTTTTCAGGGAATCCTGGCTCAAAAGATGCAAATCCTGCTTCAATAAAAAATTAATCTGGGAGATTCATTTCAAGGTGTGGGTGACAGCAAAGATAAACCAGAATGCTAAGAGTTTAAGTATTCAGGGTCACCTCCAGCCTCAAAAGACATTGTATTTTTTCATTCTTAAAATACAGCAGTAGGTATGAGACGCAAAACTCAGAAGACATAAGTAAGGTTTGATTCTGATTTCTGTATTTGGAGGCCCTTCAGTCAGACTTTTCACACAGGGCAGATTCTCTCCTGCAAGCATAGGACCTCAAGTGTTTTTCCCCTTTCAAGTCTTCTAGCAGATTCTTGCTGAGATGCTCAAAGGTTGTTTCCAGTCCCACTGCTCTATGCACACTTTAAAGCACTCCTTTTTATGTGTGCCCATGATCTGCTAAACTTTACTCTTTCATTCTCTATATTGATATTCATGCCATTTATATCTCTACCTGTTTGTTCCTTCTGGAGACTGAGCCCAGATCTCCCACACAGACCAGCAGAGGTTTGGTGATTTAGTTCACTTTGAGAACAAGAACACACATACCAGGAAATAACCTCAATGACTGAAAGAACACTCTATTATCCAAATATTGCCAAACAGATCATATGGGAGAAAAAACAAACAAAAACCCCAAAACAAACACCCAAACAAACACCCAAACAAACACCCTACCCACCTCAAAAAAAGGCACACTTAAAACATTCCAATGCTTTGAGATAGCAGCAGGAAGTCAGACCATTTTCTTAGGCTGGAGAGCAGAAGCTGTGTCTTGCACTGGCAGGTACAACAGCAAAAGCTCACTTCATCCACATCCCCAGTTTCAGAAAAGAGTTTTACCTCCATTCTACCAAAACATTAAAATTAAGCCAGGGGAAAAATATGCTCTACCCTATTTGAGTCTCCCCTTTCCAAATAAAAGTTGTACCATCAAAGATGAGTACTGGCATTTCCCCAAAGACCAACCACATTACTGGGGTTCAGTTGTCTGACACATGGCATGCTGCAGAACAGCCATGAGAATCTGGCTCAGCTTTGTTGTACAGAAATGGTTATTGAGTTATGAGACAATCCATAAGCTAAAGACAAGCAAGAAAAAATGCAGACAGAAATTAAACCATTCAGATGGTTCCAGTCAGCGGTTCAAGACAAAAACAGTGACAAAAGAAGCTCTAAAGTCTTAAGGAAAAAAAAAGAAAAAAAAAAAAAAAGAAAAAAAAAAAGATAATTAAAAGACAGCAATTTAGCACACTGAATAAGCTTGAGCAGCAGAGGAAAGCCTTTCCCAGCTGACTGATGCTAATCTGCCAATTAACCCACCACCCATTAATTCTCTGCATCTGCAATGGAGGGCACATCGATACCACAGTAGCACTTTAATCCTAGTTGACTACTACATGCATTAGGCAATAAATCACCACTGTGTACCCTTAAATTGCATGTGTCCTGCTTGCCCAGTCTCTGTCACACAGAGATGCCTAAACAGAAGTGTCCCACCAGAGGGAGGGGTGCACAGAGCCCCTGGGCCTGTGAGCCTGCGGGGGCGATCTGTGAGCACATTGAAACCTTAAAACATTGCAGCCAGAGCCTTCCTTGGGGCTGCAAAGCACCACCAGAGAACACTCCTGATTTTGTTCAGGACTTAACCTAGAGGCAGGCAATGTGCTCATACAGACACCTGGGAGCAAGTGCATGAGTTCATTCTATGGCTTTGAACAGCATGCCAGCAACATGCTGTTTATGAATATCTTTCTCTGGATATCCAATATGTACCTGAAAATTATATCCCAAAAGCACAGTAAAAGGAGCTCAAGAGAAATAAATAGACTGAGTGACAGTGTTGCTGCTGCTACTGCCATTTCTGCTGCTTAATCTGACTGGTGACATGAAAAAGCACAAGCAGATGACAGCTGCTTTAGAGCCAAGACCATCAGATCAGCTCTGTTTTCCATAAAGCAGCAAAACATCTAAATTTCTGTGTCGCAGAATGGGCACGTGAGAGAGCACTTCCCAAATCCTCCACCAGTAGCCTGTGCTAGGCACAGCTTTAGGTCATTACCCACAAAGGTAATCTGTAGCCAGTAGGATCAGATTATGAGCAAAATCAGCAATACTCACAGAGCCACTTCAGCCTAATTGCCCAGATATTCTCTTTACAGCACTGACACATTTTTGTTTCCCTTGTATGATAAGAACTTAGAAGTTTTAAAAGAATGTAAAGCTCATGCACTTGCTCTGCTACCAGAATATGGACAAGCCAACTTACGCTGGTTTTTCACCTGTGTGTTGAAAGGAAGGGTAGAATTAACGTAATAGGCAAGTACTAAATAACTGAATTGATAAAGGGAGCCAGAGCAGACAAAGTGGGCATGTTTAAATTACAACTCATACCAATGTCCTGTGACATCAACACAAGGTGAAACGGGGGTTAGGTGAAACTATTGCAATTCTGAAGAAATCATAGAATATAGAAATGTTACCCTCAGAAATGACTGAAGAAAGAGGAAAATAATGAAATGGAAATAATTTCCTCTCCTTTTTCTTCTGTGCTGAAAATCTGTACTGAAATTGCAAGTGCATCCTCTCTCATCTGGGTAGGCAAAGAGTGAGGGATCTTTAGCAGTCACTCTCAGTGGACTTTATTCTCTTTCCCATCACATTCTGCCAGCATGATGATCACAGGGACTGAATATGTCAAAGCCATTAGGAAAAGCAGAAGAAAATGCTGCACTTCTTAAAAATCAGTAAATAATTTTGGATATGAACAAAAATGTCCCCATTACTGGGGCTTCACGACCATACCCAGGGACAGAACAGTGTAGTGCATCCCTGAATCTCTAAGAGTATACATATCTCCTACCTCAGGAAAGAGAAATTATGAATTTCTCTTGGTCTTAAGTACTCATTCCTCTATGACCACATTTCTTGGCAACCTGAGAAAGATTGTATATATACTTGTTACGTGATGTGAACAATTATACTGTATAATAAATAAATACTGTGAATTGAAACCAGTCTTTTTTTGGACGGGATTCAGCTCTGTCTCCTCCTCTATACCCTGTTGTTTACTGAGGTTTTTTGCTCCTTTCTGCATCTACTCTCTTCTAGACAAACAAAACTCAAGGGCCCTATCCCTCAATTTTGGACCTTAACAATTACCTGTCTCACTTCAGTACTTCCTTCCACCCACATTAACTGTGCTGCTTTGATACTTTTATTTCCTTTTCAAGACCAAAGCTCAGCTTTCCCTGGTTTCCAGTGCTGGTGTTCTAGCTCCAATACAGTTACAACTTAAAGGGAATGATGACCAGGGAAATATGGAAAACCATGAGATTGGGAGACCAAAATCTTGCAAAGCAAGCAGAAGGAAAGGTCTGAGCTGCCTCAAGTGCTTTCAGATGGACAACCAGAAGATCAAAAAGTAGGGTCAGGGACAAGACATGGCAGACTAGAGATTACATCAGGTCTATATGGCTGTTTCAATGTAATGGAAATATTTATTTTTTAATTTTTGGTTCTGCCTCCATTTGATAGTATGCCATATACAGTCATTAAGAGCTGAGTGGATTTTTATAGCTGCTATTAGAATTGAATTTTATCTTCCTCCAAAAAGATTTAATAAATTAAATTTCAAAGGCAAAAATAATCACTTACTGCCATGTACTATCCCTCATTTTCACTGTGAAATAAATTCATCAACAAGAAAGTTTTCACATGATAATCAATATCTATCAAATTCTGAACTTCAGCTTCAAGTTAAATGCTAATAATCCTTAACTTAGTGACACACAGCAAAACATCTCTGTTCTCCCTGGGCCACAGGGCCTACACATTTGCATGAATCACTAATACACTGAATTGTTGATCCAGATCAACAAAGCTTTCAAATGCCCTGTCTTGTTGATAGCCTCTATAAAACACACCCACAGCTCAGAAATGCTGATCCACACTAATGCATCTACTTCCAGTATTTGCTATACAGTCTAATAAAAATATTAATGCACTAGAAATGCTGATGCAGCCCCAGTGCAAGATTTCCTCACCAAAGAAGCATCCTGGTTTTCTCCCCCATGAGCTATGCTTTCAGTAAATGTCAGGCTGGAGCATACCAAGGAGGAGAAAATATTAAGCTGTTCTCTCCTCATCAGTCAGACAAGGTCACAGTGATTCAGAAATGGTGATGTGTTTCTTGCCAAAGAGACAGGGTGAGAGAAACAGAAAATAAAGTATCCTGCAGATGAAGAAGAGGGACAAATGTTGAGGCAAGTATGTTGTAGAATAGAATCAATTTTATTCTGCTTTAATTTGGCTGTGTCAGGTTGTCAGATTGCTTAGGTGTGTCAGGTGTAGGTTCTACAGGTTCAGAATTTAGTGATTCCCCAGGTGAGTCAGGAAAGACTTTGGTGGTTTGAGAGGACTCAAGCTGTGTGACACACATTGGTCCACCCATTCCTCTGTCACAAAAGATGCATAGATTTGGGAACAAAGCTTCTTATGTAATATAGAGCACTGTTTTAACCACCAGGGGAGATTAGAGAGAGCCAAGCACAAGATGCTATGCTACAAACATGGCTCTTATAAGATGGCCTTTACATAGTCTCACAGATATTAGGAATTGATCAGCTTTTCTAAAGACTGAAACTCTCCATCTGAAGAATTAATTACTTGAAATAGGCAATTCCACTGTTTCCATTTTTAAAGAAAATATTTATTCATCACCTTGGAGGGTGAAGTCAAAGCCAAATGCAACTGCCAACATTCCTCCTAAATTTAATGGTATACTTGTAATCTCTGGAAGTACACATAAAAGATATTTAAATAAAAGATATTTAATTAAGCAAATAAATACGAGGGTTAATCTAAGCAAGTAAATTGCTTGTAGAGAGTGTCATTAAAGTAACCAAAACTGGATACACTGAGATAGCAATTTATAAACACATATTACAACCAAGATCTGTACTAAAAATCCCACTCATCACTAGAACACACCAGCTACACCAGCTCTACAGAGCACTGAATAAAAGCTAACCTAATAACTACCAGCATCTTCTAATATTCCACGATAGCTACTTATGCTTAACAAAATTTATTAAGTTACTACTAATTTATTGATCTATTTCATCTTCTAATGGACAGACGTTTTTGTTGCAATCACTCTATGCATGTGCAATTTGCAATATCACTTTTTAGCAAATGTTTGTACCTGCTGATCAAGGACAAAACCCTCTCCTGAATAGCGAAAAAAATTAGTCCTGCACAGAATTGATGTGAGACACTCAGGAAAAGCTCAGAAAGACTGAGGTGAGAAAAAACAAGTAGCAGAGTAAACACTAAGGCCACCACAGCAGGCACATCTTATGAGCAATCTGTCCTTCTGTGAATCCATTCCTGTCTGTGGAACACAATTAAATTTGACTTTACTCAACAAGGCTTCATTGCAGCTTCAGAGTAATGTACTTCAAAATACATTTATAGAAAAAATTAAGTATATTTATAGGTGTTTATACAAATTATTTTTCAGTGTGGGTTTTCATTGAACAGATAAAAGTTGGGGGAAAATCTGTAAATACTATAAACAAGAATATTTTACTCAGCTAAATTTAATGGTTTTACTCTTGAAAATTATTTATTGACCTTACCATTTGTTTCATTAACTGGTTAAAGGCTAGCAGGATGAACCTACATCGTTATGTTACTTTTCTGATGCATTCCACAAAATCTTAAAAATACAACTACATAATGAGAGATGTGTAACAGAAAACTTTAACATCAGTCTTTACTCTTGGGTAATAAGGCCACACAGAGGGATACACAGGACTCAGTTGGGAAGACAGGAACGAAAATGGAGTGTCTTCCTGAAGTACACTCATCATTAATAATTTCTCCTTCTGAATGCTCCCACAAGCACAACTCCTCACTTACACTCCAGCAGTTCTTTTCAAGGGAAAGCCTTAGAATATTTTATAAAAAAAGAAGTAAATTTTGTAGCTCACATATGAGAATCAGTACTGATATGATGAGAAACCCAAAACAACAGAACTATGAATCCTAAGCTAAAAATAAGCATTGTTACTCTGCAAGCTGGAAGAACTATCAGATTCCAGTAAATGGTAAAGCTGAAGAATTCAAGCAGAAAAGACACAGAGGAGAATCTCAACAAAAAGAAACACACTGCAATAAAGAAATCAGGAAGTAGAACAAATATATGTAAGGATGATGGAAATATAAAATTATTTCTGAACAGTTATGACTGTCCTCTCTAACTTGGAGATTCTTTATCTAATAACATCTGTTGATTTCACTGTGAATTGTGTACTCTGGTCAGGAAGCTACTTTTTAATTTCAGACTGACTGCTTCTGTCCTCTGCAAGACCTCTGCTCTGTTGGGCAAATAAATGTCTTGGGGAATAAAGAACCCATTAAGGTCAAAATGACAGTTTCCTGTAAAAGGCTAATGTGCCATTTAGCCTTACATATTTAGAAAGGTACATAGTAGTACCAGTAACAACTTTAACTGAACAAAATTTGCCCTGTCAAGTTGATTTCTGACAGACAATGTCAGCAGCAGCAGCAAGCTGATGCTGAAATGTTTTTAAAGGGTACCCTGCACAGGACAGGACTGTTTCTAGGACCAAAGGAGAAACCCTTCCAATCCCAGAGACTCTGCTGTACCAGGAGCATGCCTCTAGCTACGCCGTTTTGGAAGATTTCAGACTTGACAGTTCAGCCATTTCCCAGGAGCAGGTTAGAGAAACTCATGTTGTTTTGCTCATGTTTAAAAACCAAAGAAAAATAATATTTTCTTTAAAAAGCTCTACACATACAGTGTGGAAGTGCAACTTGGCAGGGAAGAATAACAACTCACAAGCCATCAGATGAACTGGAGCCAAGTACTCCTTAGCAAAGTTATTGAAGTTTCCTGCAGCTGACTGAGCAGGCTGCAGCCAGGGCTGTGTGAGGGCAGACAAGGTTTTCCTACAAATCAGGCTCTTGCTGAGTGGGAAAAAGAGCACAGGAAGGTGGTCAGAACAGAAAGCAGAGAAGTATCCAAATTTATGAAGATAAGGAAACTTTTATATATATGCTGAAAAAAGCTATGAACCTCCAAAGCTTGGAATGGAATCTAAAATTGGAATCTCAGCATTTCAGAAACACCCTTCCTGTTAGTAAATAAGGTGTGTCTTTTTCCTATTTCCATTAAAAACCCCAAGCAACTGATACTTCAGTTACTCCATTAACAAAATTGGTAGAAAATCGATGAATGTGAAGCATCTTCCTCAGTAAGATATGATAGGACTGCAACTATTAGAGGGTGTAACTACTAAATTTTTACCATTAGTCATTTAACACAGAAAATGTTAAGTTACTCCAGTTCTGGTGTTTCCTAAATTTAAAGCACTTTTAAAGCACAGTTTTATTAAGCTTCCTTTGGGGTTTTTTTGGCACATAAACAGACACAGAAACTGATGGTATTTATGTAGAGTTTTATGACAGTATGAAAGCATCCTGTTTGCTTTTATTCTGAGACAGAGAATATTCACCAAAAATAAATTCCAATCCAAAGGGCAGGAAATGAACCAGCTAGAGAAGCGAACTATCCAGCAGTCAAACCAAAACTATGTGGCTCAGAGTTTCTACTCAAATATTTATCAAATGGGAAAACTGGCTACTCTGACTTATCTCCAGCTCATCTGCTGATGTCTGACACCCAATTCTTTAAGCATGCCAGCCACATGTATTCGAGCATTTACAGTTTTTACACCTAGAGCCAATGTGAAAGATGCAGCTGTTGAAAGCTTTAAGAGCAGGATGTGTGAAACAATAACAGTGTCACATTCTGAAATTGCTTTTTACGAATTACTTAAAAAAAAAAGTTTAAAAAATCAATTCAGTAACTAGTAGAGAGGCTTGATGTCCTCTCTACCCTACATTCACTCTTAGGACAGTTCTTAGCAGTTCAAAGTACTGTTATGGTTACACATGTGCATATAAACACTTGCAAAACACTGACAATTCAGCACTTAAATGTTTCTATGCAGATACTGACTAATATTTCATCATGTAGACATTGCTTATTTTGAAACAGAGAGGCTGGGTTAAATGTTCCTATGTACCCTTTGTGCCCAAAGAAGCATGCTTTAACAAAGATCTCCCAAACAGAGCATATAATATTCAGAGGAATATAAATTATTAAAGTGGTTCAGTTACAAACATGCTTTTGAAAACACCTAGTGTGCCTAAGTTATACTCTTTTCTAGTCTCTGTACTCGTATATAAATACAGCTGACTTGATTTTCAAATGGAATTAACATCTGAAACATCCCACCAAACCCTGTGATTTTACAGCAGGTTTTGTTGACTTTTTTTACTATGGAAATACACCCATGGTTGACTAATGGCCAAGCTCCTGGGAAGAAACATTTCTTGCTGTTAAAGGACAGGAAAAATTCTTCTTTTCAATGCCACCCAATGGACAATGTTAACCAGGAAAAATTTGGAAACTGAAGCCATTATGGTTTGATGCAGGGAGCTTGAGATCACAGCTGGAACCATGGAGACACCTGACCTTAAGGGAGGAAGGAGTAAAGCAGCATGTCCACTGCCAGTCCATCAGGCAGCTGGTTAAAGGGGTACAGACAAACACCACCCTTCCTGCAAACAATCCTCCATCCAAATCTGGGTCTCTACATGCATAGAAAACACCCCATGACTCTTTCTTCCCCTACAGATAAAGTAAGCTTACAGAGCAGTCAGACAGCAGTCCTTTGCCATAAACAGTGGCCATCACAAAGGACAAGGATCTTCACTGTAGCCTCAAGAAGACCTTAACTACTGCCCTGCACATACAGCAGTTTTGACAAAAACAAAACTTTATTCCAGAAGTCAAATCAAATTGTACTCAGGTCAGTTTTACGCTGAGATAGCAAACTTATTCAGAGCAGAAGGATTCTTGAAATAACTGATGAAGAAACCCAGCTCTGTAAGACACTTCTAGATAAAACTCACTGGTCCTCTCCTGATCTCTCCCCTCCTTTTCTACAACAGAGTGATTAAGGCATGGCCCAGCAGTCCAGGTCAATTACTGGGAAAAGACCGGGGCACAACATATCAACTGAACAGCTTTCTACCTCATTAAAGGTGAAAATAAAAGGGATTTGAGCTACAGCAGCTTCTTGTGTGCTTGCTGATGGGATTTGTGATTCACTATTGATTGTCCAAGCGGAGACACTTAGTTCTCCTTACTTTACAGGAAGAACATTTTGTCATTAAAATGAGTGACACAAAAGATCCAACCCAACAAACCTCAGTCATAGTTGAAGTTTTGGGAAATATGTACTTACCTGGTTTTAAAACTCCTCCCTTGTTGACTACTACTTTTACAGGGCTTTCCTTAGCAATTTTTATTGATAATTAAAAATTAAGCAGAGCACAAGGCCCAAGTGACTTCCAAGCTGGAAGATATTCTTGTTCTTCAAAGACAACTAAACCTACTAAATTTCTAAAACTAGTGTTCTAGTATCTTAATTCCTGACATGACCCAATTAAATATAATGACTACGAAATTTAACCCCATTAATTGGATTACTTAAGTTAAATACCATAGGCAGAAATGAACAAATATGAAGGGGGAAACATGCATGCTAGAAACAATCAGAGGTAACCCTAAGACAGATATAGGTAAGTCAGTCAGAATTTGAGAGAGAAAAGCAGAAAAATCTGAAAACCTGTTTCCCTGACCAGAAGCACTGGGCCTTAGAGGTCTTCCTCTCTGGCTGCAGTGCACAGTGGCTCTAAAAAAGTTTCCTGTGAAAAACAGAGATAACTTTATTGTCTTCATGATGTCAGTTTCCATAAACTGAAGCTATTTTCTTTTAGAGCAGTCTCCTCCAATTCAGGACCTGCATATTCCTTAAGTGAGGAAAACAGCAGAACACATGGCACCATCAGTCCCATATTGCATCTCAGCCCACCAGCCAAAATGCTGGTCCAAACCAGTAACTGTGAATCCTTGAAAACCTCTACAAGCAGGACCTCACTCTGCCCAAACATCCTGGAGCATTTTTCATTTGCATTTATTTTTAGCTTCCCACTAATTAATTTAAAATAATACTTTTCCTCTGTTTGTATTCAATTAATTAGATTATGAAGTTTCTGGCACAAAACACATGCTGAAATAGGAGCTTAGTTATAGATAAAATACTGCTCTTTCAGGCACTGCTTTGTCACAAACCTAACAAATGAAGACAAATTCAAACAACATCTCAACTTTGGTTTTTAATGGCTAAGATAATTGCAGTCTTAAAAGAAACCACAGTATGAAAGGCAACCACTGAGCAAAAATATGCCTGGCTCAACAGGACCCCTCAGCTATCCTGGGCAGGAACAGGAAGCATCCTTGAAACCCTTGGCACTCTCAGAAACCCTGAACATATTTTTTGGCTTGGCTTCCTTTGTCACTATAGAGCTACTTGTGAAAAGAGGTCAAATGATTTTTGTGGGATTTCAAATTCAGAGTAAAAGCTAGTACTCGTCATTAATCAAGTAAATTGCCAGTGCTTCATTCTACAAAGTAAATTACTTAAGTTATATCTCTTTTTCTCTAGGTCTGATTAAAGACAGAGAAGACAAATGAGTTTTCAGCATTAAGGAATTGAAAAATATATTCTTCATAATTCATGTGTGGCACTAGGAGGGTGGGTTGGACGCTTGGTTGCTTTTTAAAAGGTCATGCATAGAAGAGCGTGCATCAAATCTGCCCCTGTAAAAGTTATCCTACCTCTGAAGTTCAGCTTACAGCAAATGCAGCTCACACAATGCACAGTTTCCTGAATCTCTACAAATAAAACCACCAGCCAAAATCCACAAAGGGCTATTAATTCACACCCTTCACAGCATAGCGCGAAGACTCAACAAAATATCTTTGCAATAGGCAGAGATTTCCAAGGTGGAGGAAAAGGACCAAGTATACAAATGTTATTGATGTTCTGTAAGAGCTGCACACTTTTCATTTTCATGGGATTAATTAACAAGGCTGGATCTAAAACAACAGCCTATGAGAAAGCCACACTGTTTCCCATACAAGGTAGCTAAAATACTAGGATAGCTGAAGGGTGGACATTTTCTCACTTAACTAAACCATGTCTGTTGACCACGGACATATTTTACTTTTGACTAGACATACCTAACAGCAGACAAAAGAAAATTTCAAATCTCCAAACATACTTTGATTTACTGTTCTAAATTGGCTGCTGGAGGCTCCTCACATTGAGTTATCTAGACTATGGATGAAAGCCAGTCAGTCTTATCATACTTTAATCAGCACTTACACATTTTCAGATCTAATTTAGAATCACACAACTCCCTCAACCTTCTCCCAGTATGAAATCCAGAGGATACCTGTACACAGCAACTTATTAAAATTTTTAACACAGGCCCACCATTTCGTAAAAAGATTATCCTCTTCTTCCTCTGGAACTGGAAACACAAAATGTAAATCTGCTTGCTAAAACGATTCAACAGAATAGGTAACAACCCAATTTGCACCAAAAGGGTTAATAGGATTTGAAGAGCTTACTTTACTCTCAAATAGAAAGAAGCTGGGGTAAAAGACCTCCTTCCCCTCATGTCAGAGCTCAGTAAAGAGAGATATCTGGGAGAGCAACTATCCCTCTCACCAGAGGCTGCATCTGGAGGGGTCTTTCCTGTCCCCTAAGAGTAATGGAATAATGCACTTTTCCCAAAACAGCCAAGGTCTCTGCAGCATTAGCCAGGAGCACGTGCTGAGCAATGGATGAGCTGTCACTACCCTGAACAAGTAGAGTCAACATGCTGACAGTAGAAGCAGAAGTCCAGGCATCATTTTCTTGCATTACTTAATCTTTCATGGCAGCCTGCTTGCTTCCTTCTCTCTATTTCTTTGCCTGTTTGCTACTGCCTCTCCCATATGGAGGAACTACATCATTAAAATACAGGGCATAAGCTTCCTCACCATTCCCCCCTTCTTGATTTTATATCTGTCCCAACTCTGGACCAGGCATACTGTCCTGTTTCAGCAGAAAATTAACTCTATCAACAGCATCTGACACAGGAGGATAAAGCCACTGATGGGAATTTTACTTGCTATCTACACCTGTATAATGTTGGAGAGAATAACTAAGGCCATAAATATATGACCCTTATTGTGCCTCATGGGTCTTACAGTGAGCAAAAGGAAGCACATCCTAAGTAAAAAGTAACTTCATAAGCTGAGATATTATGATATATATCAGCTTGCAAACCTGTTTGGGTAGAAATAAACATCTACTCTAGAAGCCCACATTTGTAGCCTGATTTGACACTATCTGCACATCACCAGGCACTAAAACCATAAAAATTAGTAATTACAGTAATAATACAGAGGTTTTTGGAGCAGCAGGAAAGGAATAAGCTGAGATAGCTGTGCAGGAAAAGTGCTAGAAAGTTCTGCAGCAAAGACTGAGCCACCTGCTGCACAAAGGAGAAACCTCCTAAGAGGCTCCAAAAGCAAGGTAAAAACCATCAGTAGTAAGAGAAAAGGAAGAAATAACTGAAGAAGACATAGAATTGGAGGAAGGGACAGAGGGATACCACATTCACAGGTTTTAAATGTAGTTAATGCTGCCCTTAGCTGGTTTACAGAGGCAGACACATCTGAGCCTTGCTTTCCTCTCACAACAGAGTGCTTCAAGGTGTCTTGAAGAAATATCTGTCAGGTACCAGACATGAGATGGATTTTATGGAGCCTTGCAGGGAGGGGGAGAGGCCAGGAGGAAATGAGGTCCTGATCATAACAAAAACTGCTGGAGCCAGCCATAATGGGAGAGTGGGAGCGTGTCTGAAGTGAAAATGAAGGTGTTAAGGGATGTGCCACACTACATCAATGTCAGAGATCACCTGGTGCCTTCGAGCAACTCAGAAAGAGACACGTAGCTCAACTGCCCAGGCACAGTTCTTTGTGGTTATGGCAGCTGTCTGAACCCTCTCAAAAATTATAAAGCAAAAACTTTTATATAAATGAAACACTTGCCTTGAGTGGCAAGGTTGTGGGAAATGCAGCCAGAAGACGGAGAGACACACTGTAACAAAGGCAGCATTTTACTTACCAACTTTGTTCCCCCTTTTCACTTAATATGAATATATTGGAGGGCACAAAGTTAATGACAAGCCAGGAGCTGGGGTTAACACAGCACTTCCCAAGCCTCAAGTGACTGAGCCTACTTAAGCAATACAGAGCCAAGATGTACCCTCTCTCCTCTCCTACCACTTGCTTTTAAGTGCCATTATCTGTATTTACACGCAGGTCCACAGCCATTCCCTTTTGGACATGGGGGTACGGAGAGATTAAAGAGGCACAATAACATTCTTAAAGCATTCTGATTAAGTAGAATGACTTTATAAAAGCTTGGGCAGTGATTACTCTTCACTGGCTAACTTCTGTTTCAGTCTAGAGTAGCCTATCATTTTTATTATCCTGAACTGATTAAGGGAGCAAAATCTCACTTATATCCTGTCTGCCAGGCAATAAGGGACCTGACCTGGCAGATGCACTAGCATCTCTCTGTGCTTTTTGGAGACCTCTGAACAACAACTTTTAAGAGCTGTACTTCTGAGAAAACATCAGATCTCTGAATCCATGCAGTTTTTTTGCTTTGCCCTCTCCAATGCGTGCATATGACTCCTTAGAAGATAAACTATTGCCAGCAGCCAGTTCTTTCTTAGATGGCACAGTGTACTGGGACAGTACCCATAACTTCTTGCAAGGGATTATGTGTTGTGTCCAAATTAGACTATTTTGTCTCATTAGCAGGTTTTTATGCTTGAGAGAACAGAATAGATAAACACACAGCACTAGTCCTCCGCACTGTGGGGAATACATTTTTTCCAAGAATGCATGCATGGTTGTATCCTAAAACACAGTTTTAAAACTGTTATCTAAAACACAGTCCTAAGGACCACTGGTTCTTAGGCACTTGCTGAGTGCACTTATTATTTGCTGCTCACCTACTCACCATGACACCCACCCACCTCACAATGGGACTACATGCCAAAGAAAAAGGATGTAACCTTAGCAATTAGAAATGTTAAGTGCATCTGAAAAATTATTAGGAGTAAGAGTTTTGAAGTTGCAGTGAAGCAACTCTAGCACCCTAAAGGTGAGTTTCTAGCAGCCCTTTCTCATTAAAAACAGCATACCACTGCACAGGGACTGGCACACCCAATGAGAGATTTGGAAGAGAACTGAACTCCAGCAGTCTGAGCAGGAGCTGTGGCCACTGATCCCTGGGGGGAGGTACTACCAGCATCAGATGTCTCTGATGGGGATGCTCACAGAACCCCTACCAGATGCAATTTGAGATGTGCCTGGACTATAGATTTTGGTAAGTGTAAGCTATGAAGTAGGCTATTAAGTACCAAATACTTCATTAAGTATAAAAACATTGCCTTTGTGTCCGTATTTCTAATTTGTTTCATCACCACACCAACTTTTTATTCTGTCCATGAACTGCCCTTATTTTAATAAACTGAGCCTCAAAATTTGCCCAGGTGGCTACACCAGCTGATTAATGACACTTTTATGGGTGGCAGCATCTAGGATCCTAATGAAGTCTAGAGGATTATTACTTTGGTAATTTGAAGGTGAGGAAATAGTTAAATAGGGCTTTTATTCAGAACATTTCCATGCGTTAAGATGACTTTAATGCAATTGCCAAACCCAGCCTTTGTAGTCACCCGAGTTACACTTGTTTATTGTGTCTGAATAAATTTGACACAAGAGTGCTCTCAGGCACTGCCATAAGGTTTATGTATGCTTGGATGGTACAATCTGCATTTCTATATTTTGAAATATTTAAGTTCATCAATAAAGCTAAAGGGCAGTGAATTAAAAATCAATACAAAGGCAGACTTCTTAAGGCAACACAGAGGGAATTTGTGGAATACAAAATTGCTAGAATTTGTTAAAGATGGGTGCAGGGAATGAATTTTAAGAAGGACCCAGTGTTATCATTATGCAACTCCACATAAAACAGGTAGTAAAAAAAAAAAATCACACTTTGGAGTATGAACTGACAGATACAAAGGTCATGAAGTAACTCCTCTGCCTTTTCAACCTTAAGTAAATTACTGCACAGTTGATTAGATAAATTACTGAAAGGAGCTGTGGGTCACCTTGATCCAGCTCCATGGCTGTTGCAGGCGGTGCGCTAATACGCCACAGGAGGCAATGAGCTAATTCAATATGGCAAAGTCTGCATTAACAGACTATTGTTTCCTATTATTATCCTAACATAAGGAAGCTTGCAAAGCATCCCTCATCCTTCCCAAAACACAGAGAGGGAAGCAATAGGTTTTTGTTTGTCTTGTGGAAGCAGTGACCTTGGCCAACCTTCAGAAAAAGTTACCACATACAACTACAAGCACATCTGCGACATAATGGTGGTGGAAAGAAATTCCTCAGACTTATGCTTTTAAAAGACAGAAGAAACTGAATGAGAAGGAAATCCTCTGCCAGCACAGGCAGTGACAACCACATTTCGTTTCAAATTAAAGCCCTCTTTAATCTCATCTAAAAACTGTCAGCACAACACTCAAAGACAACTTGAAACAAAGAATACTGGACTGCAGTTAGTTAAGGGAAACCTCATCCCAATTACTTATGCCACTCTGAAAAGCTGTTAGGATTATGTTATCCACCATCCCCTGTGTCTGTTGGCCAGTGCCTTGTTTACAGACAACTCACAGGCAAAACAAAAGAATTTAAAAAAAAAAAAAAGTACAAAGAAAAGAAGTGAAAAAATTTTAAAGACATCCCCAAATGTTCTCATTATACATTCATTGGATTGACTACACTAATACCTAAGATAAGCTGCTTAACAAGGCTAACATGAACTAGATAATACCAGATACCTAATCAGATGGCTGCTGTTCTCCCCACAGTTCTCCCAAACCAATCTCATGGGCACTCACTACTTTAAAACCTTGACCAATGCAGGTTACCACTACCCTCACTATCCCTGCACCCTACTCAGCAGGTATTTTAGATTTCGTCTTCCTTGGTTTGACAGCTGTAAACCAAACCAGTACAGAATCTTAGTGACCTGTACATCTTGGAAGGCAACAGCAAACTGATAGCACTTACAGAATCTCCATGGCAAAATTTCATAGTGTCTGACTGGTATATTCATACAGTCATCAGAGGAGGGAAGACCTCTGGGTTTATTCATTCAGTCAGTGAACAAAACTTGTAGAAATACAAATTTTAGGAACTAGAGCTTGCTAATCAAATATGCAACTTTCCCAAACCCAGTATTTACCACTGAAAACCATTAATTATTATTACTACAGCCATCAAAGCAAATTTCAGGCAAAATACCTCATTCTGAGTTCCTTACCCCAAAAGGCGCTTGCAGTTTTATTTTTAGTGTGATCTAACCAAAAAATGTTCCTTTGAACTTGCATTAAGAAATTACTAAACTGCATTTTCGTAACAGCATGTTGATTTTTGTGAATTGAGGTATGGGCCCACATTTTCTAATATAAACTGAATGGCTCAGAAGATTACATTTTCTATAATGCAATGCAGATCTTCCTCTGAGGGATCCATATGATATATTATAGAAACTGCATAATTTTGAATAATCCCTGGAGATGGAGTCCAGGAAAGCAGGCTGACCCAAAAGGGAGAATGGAAAACACATCATGCGTCTTAACCACAATCCTCATCTTGTATGTAGCTGAAATACTAAATAGGCTCAAAATGAAACTCTGCAGAGCCAAACATTAATAGAAATTATGCATTTTCAGCCTGAAAAGTGTTAAAGTATTTCATTTTAATTAAAGAAAAATCAAATGGAGAGTTTTGGAATTCCCACTATGTTAAAATGTCCTATTTCACATTTAAGTACCAACCTGGAATAAAATCAAATATTGAAATGCACGCATTCCCACTGTGATGGAAACTTCAAATTTTGCCTAGCTATAATCACAGCTAATTCCCTCCTCTAATTTCAAAGGCAAAACTAAGTGGTGTGTAAGGATAGTAATTTGCCCTTCTCCTATGATTATTTTTTTCATTATAAAAGCCTCAATTTTCTGAAATGTGAGTGCCTTCAGTGAAGCTTGGACAGTTGCTATTTAGATGCTCATCTAACTTTCAGTTTTGCAGTGTTTAGTCCCATGTCCTATAAAGCTTTCTACCCTCATGAAGTCATGCTTCACCTTGAAATTGGTATATTGGATGGCTTTGTAAGTGATGTGGCATTTTAGTCTCCCCTTGGTAGGTACAGAAAAGGGAGGTGAAAAGGATCAAAGATAACTGATGGCCTCACAGTCCATTCCACAAATGCCATGCCATCACAGGGGCACTCAGTTCTCATCACAGGCCCATTCAGTTCTACATGGATATGCTACCTGTATAACATACAGGCAAACTTTGCAAGCTGAACAGCCATTGTCTTGTGTATTTGGCAGAACACAAGGCAAGCTCAGGCTAATGAATCAGGCCTTGCATCTGCTACCCCATTCCCTCTTTCCAAGAATTCCCTTGCTAACAACTACAATAACTGCCAGAGCAAAAAGCCAAGAAGATCACCCCGTCATGCCTGCCACAACAACCAACCCAGCTTTCTTCCTCCATCTGTCAGGTGTTGAGTTTCAGTCATCCTTATTCCTGCATCCTTATCCCACACACACCAGGGTAAGCATGCTGAATCAGCCACTGTTGCACTCTCTTATGTCACATAGCCCTTTGTAATAACAACCCGTGTGAGAATGCTCAGCTGGAATCCAGCTGTTAATCAGATTGTGCAATGAAGTATTTATTGTGCTACAGTTTGCACTTTTGTACACGTTTGCATCATCAGGGGACAGTGCCACTAACAACCTGTCATGCACTCAGCAGGTTAGGGAGGATTTTTCTTCTGACTAAAGAAGTTTCCTCTTTGGGATTTTAATGGCAGTGTGCAGGTTCCTCACTGCATGTTTCTGCTAAGGCTCTGCTCAGGAAGCACCTCAAGAAACAGAACTGCTCCCCTATCTCTATTTCCTCGTGCATCACGGCCTAGCTGTACTACACTGACCAACGTTCCTTTTGAGAGAAAACATCTAACGTGAAATGGTATCACAGGGGCCATGAGAGAACTGGAGGAGCAACAAACTGAAACTGGGTGTAATCAGTTAGAAAGAGCCCACAGTGGCTCTTACTCTCCTTACCTTTTTGAAAAACCAGGAAAAAGACATGAAAAGGTCTGATAAACACAGGAGTCACTCACCTGCAGGTTACCATTTCAAACCAAATCCTGAGTCTAAAGCAGCAGCAACTCTCTGTTATCACTTGAAGGTTATTTGGTAGTTTTTAAGTAACATGCTGTGTAAATAAATCATACCGTAATGAGCATTACTTACTGCCAAATAAATGCCCATCCAAAAGCAGCACTGATGCAAGGATAAAGCACATGGGGAGAATCATACCATCATGGTCCAACTATACGAAAGCCATCCCACCACCCAGAACAAGGGAAAAAACAATCTCCCTCTGGAAGAGGCAGCATTACTGTTGGGAGCTCTCAGGGCTGCTAAATTTACCCTTTTTTTTCTTTTTTTAAGTCAGACTTACAGCACCTCCTGTGTGACTACTTTCTTACAGAGAGACTTCTATTTTACAACGCCCTTTCTCCTGCATAGATTTATTCTGATGTATTTGTAGCCCCCACTCCTCCCCAGTACATGGTTTTTTCTGACAAACACTTGGAAAAATGCATCTGCTGAAAACATCTGTGCTGTTGTGTAGCAGGTAGAAGAGGTAAACAACATGACAGCCAAAAAGGAAGGCTTTCAGCAATGAGCACTTTTGATGCTGCAACAGCGACGCTGATTGCTGACAGGTACCTGAGGCAACACCTGAACACAGCAGCTCTCTCCCATACCTGGAGATCACAGAAAGGTCACAGCTCAGGGGTACAAACAGATATATGCACCCACAGACAGGAACTCCTGCCAAGCTTCATTCTCACCTGTTTCTTGAGTGTGACATTTACTGAGCACAGCAGAGGTGGCTTGTGGTGCTCCCACTGCAGCAGGGGACTGGGCAGGGCCATCAGGGCGTCATGTGCCCACCAAAATGCCTTGTGTGCAGGTGGAGCAGCTTTGTTCTGAAAGCTATCTACAGCATGTGACAGTGAGTTGTTTCAAAAGCTTCCCTCCATGTTTTGCACACAGATTGAGAGTGGCCTGTTCAGAGCAGGCAAGAAGTGCAGCAGCTGGATCAGAACTGAAGTTATTGGATTAGGGGCTCACTAATTCTCCTTACTGCCTTCAGTCAGGTCTGAACAAAGTTGTCTGCTTCTCTGAAAACTGTATTATATTTGCAGGGCACCAGGCTTCAGCCAGCACTTGCTGTGGCTTCCCAAGCAGCCCACACCATCCTCAGGCTCCCACTGGGCAATCCCCGCCAGGGCTCTGACAGTCTCCACTGGGAACCTCTGAAGAACAACCTAACTTTTACTTTGCCTTCATTTGAGGCACACCCATTTCAAACATAATTTTCTCCCCCAAACATCTAGTAAGAAAAAGTCTGTAATAATGAATTGCTGGTGATGCAGATTTTTTTGCATTCATACCTCTAATCAGGTTTCCAAACAAAGTGCTAAACCCCTGCTGGCAACAGCACGCCTCCTCAAAATCCTTTCACAGCCTTTCCTTTCTAACCTTTCCTCCCCTTCCTAACCATCAGGATTACACACAATATTTATGACCATAATTACCTGTCTCTTAAGAGAGTAGCCGTCTGTGAAAACCACAGTACACTGACCGAGTCTATATTTCAAATTAATAAGTCTCATAAATAAACCTGACTTAATTTATAATAGCTGCTTTCTCAGAAATTCAAAACTTGCATTCCAGTTTATGATTCCTTGCTGGCTGTTTTAAACATTGGGGTTTTTTTTCATACTAGTGCACATATTTTATAGCTACTGCTGCTTTATAATGCAAAAAGAAAAAAAAAAAAAGTAGAGAACAGACTTGATCTCCCTCAATTCAGTAGTAATAACAGTTGAAAGAAAAGTAAAGTAACAGCAGTGAATACACAATTTCTTGGAAAATTACTCTTGCTCCCATTATGTATTGAAAGACATATTAAAAAAGGTCTTAGAGGCTTCACTATTACTCATGCTATAACGTGCTACTCAAGAGTAATTTCTAATATTGTCTGTCTGGTAAAAAAATAGATGTGAAGACATTAATATTATTTTGTGGTTAAATAGAACTGGCCTGGGAACTCAGAAAATTAAAACTAGGGCTCAATAATTGATTGTTATGTATTTCCTGTGCTTTGCTGGATATAGAATTTCCTAATTATTTATATTCTATCTAATTCTTCTTCCATCCTTACCAAGCAACCATATAGCTGCATACATCTGAATGTTAATCAAACTTGCTCTTTGTCTACCATTACCTAACCTGCTTGGCAAACAGTGTTTTCACAGCAGCTCACAGATCAACACTGCTTTCATACAGTGATTAATGTTCAGTAATTTGGATAATTTAAACAAGCAAGACTTTTCCAACATTAGCTACAATCGAGGAGACACTGGTAAAAAACACTGTTTGCAATACATCCATATGTTGAGCTGTATGTTGGGTGTGACTTCAACACACATTTGTGTGCAGATCTTGTGGCTCCCCACTGAAATGGAACTTTGCAGAAGAAGAGCAATGGGTACATAGTGCAGAATCACCATGTGTGATCCAAACAGTAAATCTGTTCTACACCCACGCAATAATCTATTGATTACTATTAAAGCCAGATTTATTTGCATTCTATTCAGTATGTTACCTGCCAAGAATCTCTATGAGAGAACATTCTGGAGGTGTGTTATTACATTTCAGTATTTCATATTTCCTCCTATTTGAAATAACTCTGCAGTTCAGCATTTTATCTCGTTTAAACTAGTTAGCTTATGCCTGTAAGATTTTAAATTTTTTTTTCCAGAACATTTAAATAGCTGTCTGCTATTCAGTCACAGCTCTTGGGCACTACATGCCAATCTTTCTTACACTAATTGCACTTAAATTTGAAAAGGCAGGGGTCTGCATGATGTTTTATTCACATTCCCATTGTGATACTGCATCCAAACAACAACTATTTCAAGTAAGTCTACAAACACAGATTCAGATTCTTTCTTAGGTACAGATGACATGGCTAGCAGAAAACAGTGTAGCAGTAACAGTCATGTGTAATAAAGTCACTCCAGTGAAAAGACTATGGCATAGCACTATCTGTGTAAAACTAAAAATTCCACTCTTTCTAATAATCTGTAAGACTTGCAGGCTTATCAGCATTATTAACTGCAATTAGATTATCAAAAACTCAGATTATTATCTGCAATCTGTTCAGTGTTTCTCTTGCAGTTCTAGGTCCTGGAACCACATATAACAGCAGAGTCTCTACTAACAATAAAAATTACTCACAGTTGATGGTTTCAAAGAACAACTAAAAAATACTTTAGACCTAACAAAATGAGAACAAAAGCATTCAGATATCTGTTTAAAGTCTCATTGTTTTCATAGCTAAAGACTGGAATGTTTGACTCTCCAGATAAGCTGAGCCTTTGTTCATCACTCTAAGTTAAAGAAACTACAACATAAGCTTGTGATCGGCCTTGTCAAAATGTAAGTTCCATGAAGCTGACAAGTATAGAAGGGTTTGAAGTTCCGCTTAACTGTATCTTCGTGTTTCAACATGCATTTTAAGTTTTGAGCTGCAGATGGGAACTTAAGAGAAATGTTATTAAAGTTCACATGACTAAAAACATCATTTTTTTTCCTCCAGATGAGATTTCTATTTCCAGAACTCTAAATGAATTACACTGTGCTGATCTAGAGAGTCAAAAATCATAACTGACCCATGAGGTTTTATTATCTTAAGACTAAGAGAAGTTCAGAAAGCAAAGCAATAGAAAAGTTTTTATTGTAGTTTTATCCAACAATATCTTAGTAACTGCTAGTAATGCAGTCATTCCAAAACCTAAGTGAGTTCAAACAAAATAAATAATAAAAAGAATCTAAATCATGAAAGTTCCACCTAAAATTTAAAGAAACAAAAATGAGAGCATAGCAATGTGCAACTCTTAGCCTTCTCACTTTCTTCCTTCCCTTCAGACCATCTGCACTTTGCACAGAGATGCTGAAGTAGCAACTGGAACAGTTAGGAACATAATTATGTGCTTTGCCAGAGGCAGTAAACACTGAGATATCATTAGAAGATATGAAATTATCTGGAAGATGCAAAAATCAGGCAGTGAATATAGTCCTGTTCTGTAAAGACAATACCATATTTAAAAACATTTCTGCATGTTAAATTGATGGAGATGAACAGTCCCACTGACTACCCTGATAGTTCTCAAAGGTAAAGAAAACCTCAATGCCAGGGCTTTACTAAATGCAAGACTAAGCTCAAATGAAGGCCCAGCACCCCAAAGACCAGACAGATTCTGGTCTCATATCAAGCTGTATAATACAAGACACCTCTCTGAAGTTGGTGGGTACAAATCTCCTAATTAGTGAACTAAGCAGTAATACTCCCACTCAGTTTAGATAGATCAAATTCCACTCAACCAACATTAAAAGAAGTAAGGGAGAACAGAAGCAGACTTGAAAAATACAAGCTGTTGGTAAATGAAGTAGCAGACAGACTAGAAAAAAGTTTTGAGGTTTCTCCCTAATTTCTCAAAGCAAGAATATTAAAGATAAATCAATCATGACCATAAGGTAAAAATTAAAAGAGAAAGGTTAGCCTACTCTTAAAATGATTTAGCATTTTCTTCTGGTAAGTTGGGAGGTAAGCACTTCTGAATAAATTACCCTTTTAAGTCTTGATTCATGCTTCAGTGCTTTTTTTTGAACATGTACTTATGTTCTGTTGATAGGAAAACTTATTTATTCACCTGTTAAAGTACTTTTCTAAATTAAGACCTAAATCAGCATCTATAAAAGCTTCATTCAAATCAATGGGAATCTTTTTATAGACCTTACTAAGAGCTCTATGAGCCACTAAGTCAAAGGAGAACCAACCAAGTAGTGGAAAAATCCAGGATGCTTCTCCTGGAAGAATAAGCTCCAAAACCTCTGTACTTAGTAATAGCTTTCTTTCATCATTTAATATTAAATGACAGCACTAATAATATGCAATATCAAGTTATTAAGCATCTAGTCCCGAGCCATCCAATTAGTCTGCTGCAATGTAATTAAAACAAAACCAACATTAACTCAAAAGTGAAATTCACTTCAGTTGAGATGAGCACAGCAAAGAATAAAAGTTCATTACAACTAGATGAAATTCATATCCAGATTGGTGTAAACTCTGGGTAATTAGCTTGAAACAGCTTAGCATTATCCAAGGAGGATATGGATAATTGGGTTCAACATCCCTGAAGATCTGCTATGTTTCTTGAGACAATAAACCATTTGTGCTTTGAAGCTGCTTCCCGTTTTCTCCATCAGCCTCGTCTGACAAGGGCTATTGATCTGATAATTTACTTGTCAAAACTTGTTAGTCAAGGCAGGACAAAAGCAACAAGGCATGCGGGCAATCCAAGAGATGAATTTGTCCTAATGACTTTCAGGGATCCCAACCACTGTAGTGGAGATCAAACAAATCTCCAAAACAGCTGAGTCTAAGCCAGGGATCACATGGTAAAAGAAAATAAGCAGGCCAAGAATTATTGCATTATGCTATAAAAGGTGGCTACAGAAAGATGAAACCAGTGTGTGCAAACACACAGCAAAGCATCAGCATCAAAGCACTTCACTTCAGACCCAGGTCATCTGTTTAAAATATTTATTCATGATAAAGTTCAGTGTCAGCTAAGGGCTTCCTTGAATTTATTGTCTCCTGACTCCAACCATTACCCTGCCTGGAGCAGGTTACAGCTGAAGATGGAAGTGACCACGGGGATTTGTCATCCTGCTACTGTATCAAGAAATACAATGTCGCAAAACTGACACAACATTACCCCCACTTGTCTCAACTTCTCTTAATCGGGAGGACAGTTGGTAACTGATTCCGGAAGATTGGACATTTTCTCCTTGAAGGTTTAAAAATATACAGCACCTTCCAATCATCCTTCACATTATCAGTCATGTAGCTGACCCAAAGTGGTGACAAGACAGCCCTGACAACTTCTCATTATACCTGAAATGATCTTTGGGCAACCTCACCACTTCCACAGTCTCTTCTTATTTATAACTGACTTTGGTTGAGTCAGCTCACTTAGATTTCTAGTCTGCTGTAGATACAAAAGGAATAAAATCCAGCTCCATTAAATACTTTTTATCTTATATATAGAGAAATCAGGAATCAAACTCCTAAAACTGAGAGGCTAGATTAAAATTCAGGATGCATTTCTTCTGTGAATGCTGGGAGTCTGAATATTCCAGAACTTTTGAGAGACTCTAGAAAGTATGACATTTGAGTGACTGCCTGAAAACAAAGTTTAAAATGTGCTCACAGAAAAAAACCAAACCAACTAGTATTCTAAAATATTAACATGTAAAAGTTGGGATTTTTTGAAGAATAGAAAATACTGCAAGCAATACAAGAAATTTCCATGAGGACAACACTGTCATTTTGCTACATTAGTCTCCTAAGATGAATTAGTCTCCTCAAGAAAAGAATATCTCTTTGTATTCAGCATCTCAAATTCTGATGCCACAAGCAACATAGTCTAAGAAATACAGTTGTGTACCTTTTACACAGCTATTTTCCAGAACAGAAATACAATTTCAAAATCCTCTATGAGTTGGAGAACACATTTGGTTTTATCAGCTACACCATCTCTTCCAGTGCTACTCCTGGCAGTAGAGGAGGAAGGGACTTCAGCACTGGAAATTACCTGGAGTAATTTTTTCCAGGGTTGCAGGATAGTTTTTAGCATGCAGAATTCAATCCTAATCCACGTCACAATTCCCTCAAGCAGACTCTCTTCCACCAGCTCACTCTGGCAGCTGAAAATCTGACATTCGCAGAGGAGAGGTAGCAGGGGAAACAAAAAATAGCAAACCAAATAGGAAAGGCCTTTCACATCCTACTGATGAGCAGATATCACCAGCTATAGCAATAAAAATGTTTTCTTTCCTGCATGCACATGGGAGAAGGAAGGAAAATTTAATTCTAAATGCAAATCTTAAGAAAAAAATAAAACTTGCAGAAGAGTAAGGGTAGCAGGGAAATTCTAGAAACAAAACAGAGAGAAAGCATATATAGAGATCAGAGATAATAGCTCAAGGATTTTTGCTTGTGTTTGTTATTTAGCTTCAATTAAAGATGCTTCATTTTTCTACTCACATGGTTCCTTTCCCCCTTCCCATCAGCCAGCAAGAAACCTGACCCCTAAGTGCTGTTTTTCAGTATTGATAAGGTTCATCCTCATTTTTTCTACCTCTCATCTCTGGCTGTGGGTTTCAAGTCTCCAACTTACTAGGAACACTTTATGCTGTACAGGATCACACATAAAATCAGCACTGGATCCTTCTACATAATAATGCAGGCTTAACACTTTCCAGACAAAACAGTGAGTGCTAATGAAGTCATGTACATGAGACAAAAAACCTAATAATTCTACAAGCTAAAGATATCATTAATCAGGCTTAATAAGTTACTTAAACAGGTTTACAAGCAGATCTTTTTTAAATTGTGTGAAAAGAAAGGCCATTTAATGTAAAGTGGAGATGTAAGCAAAAGCCAGAGACTTCAGGATTTGCCCAAGACTCTGCACAGGAAAGAGAAAGCGAGTTGCTGAAATGGCTGAACAAGAACAATAAACAAATGCAAGTGACTGAGAGCATTAGATCAGGCACCCCCTGTTCCTGTGGGCCACTGAGGAACTGCAAATACAAGACCCCGAGAAGGCCTCTCACCATGTTCCTCAGACACTTCACAGCTAAGTTACAGAAGCTCTTTGGGAAATTCTTCAAGATGGGATATACAGGTGATCAAGTTACATGGTCCACTGTTTCTTTTTTATGTCAGCAGATATAAAGACAACAACTACTCCTTCAAACCAACTCCAAGCATCCATGAAAAGGCTGATATATCAAATTCAAGTGATTTGCCCATAATGATGGAGAAGGTTCTCATAGTGTGGAGATACTTTGCTTTTGCTGATTCTGTCTCAACAGGTATAAGGTGCAAGAGCTTTCTCCCCTTCTCTTAACCCCATGTGATTCTGTAGAATGGATGGGAAAAAAGATATTGACTGTAAAAATCATCTAAGACCTTTACTCAACTCCTTTATCCAAATAAATGGTGATAGAACTAAAAGACCATTTTGCAGCAATGATTTAGTGAAGATACTGTGAATATTATGACATTTCCCACTGCCTCATACCCAGCTTGTTACTACTGCTTTGCAGCAGGGAATGATAAAAGCAAAAAAATCATTCTGTTTTCATTAGATTTTCAAATGCCTCAGACCACCATTCTTTTTGCAGTCATGTATTTAAAGAATAAATACAAATTACTTTGTTGGAGAGTGGTCAACCACAGGAAGAGGCCCACAGAGAGCCTGAGCTCCATCTTTGAAGATACTTAAAACTTGACTGGACAAATATAGGAATAACCTCATCTACTAAAACCTGCTTTCAGTTCACCTATACAATCACCAGAGATCCTTCTGAATCCAGTTGCAATTCTGTAACTGATTATCTTACACTGTTTTTGTACAGTCCAAGGTGGCTGAGAGCACTTCTTCCTCGAGCAATCAGCTACAGAGTGGCAATGCAACTATTTAGGCATAGGAATGTCACTTCTGCTGATGGAGGCCTCCATTCTTTAAGTTGGATTCTACTGCAGTCATTCAGTGCCTCACACAGAATTCAGTTGGACACAGATCTGGCTCCCTGAATAGGAAAGACTATGAAATGTGCTGAAATGAAAATGACAAATGCTGAATGAAATGACAAAACAATTTTTGAAAAGTTGGGTGGACAAATAAAAAAATAGTTATACAAAAATCTCACAGGCATAAGGCAGAATGAAGTCCAACATGTGAAGTCAAATAATTTATATACAGTGCCTAAATCATGACTCTAAACTTCAGACTTCCTATATATACTTTTTGTCTGACAGAGCAAGAAAACTATAGATTCTGAAATTTCTGTATGTGCAAGAAACTTAATGATTAATATAATAAACTAAAAGATTTGAAAAGGTGGTTAAATTTATAAGATTTAAAAGGTGGTTAATTCTCTTAGCTCCTTTCACACTCATTCTGAACCACACTATGTAAAGACTGTAGAGGAAGAGTTTATGTGAAGCGAAGCTGTAACACATCATGTGGTTTCAGAAGAAAATATTTATACTTTTAGTAGACTGACACCTCCTAGACATTTTTCAGTTCATGAAAATTCATGAGAACTCAGGATAAATGCCAAGTGCTAATGTGATGTTTTTAATGCAGCAGCAAGTACCTCTATGGAGTTTGTGGAGACCAAGAAGTGTTCTCAGACTGGGACAGCACTACAGTGCACGTCATGAGCTGGGAGTTATTTTAAGTTACCAAATCTATAGAAGATAGGTCACAGTGTTCCAGACTGGAAAATGATCTGTAATTATTTTTGCCTCTTCATGGAAAGGCAAGACCCAGTGCCCTCGAGTCAAAAGTCAGAAACAAAGAATCAATTTGGAAGCAATTCTTAGTTATAGATGGCAAGGTACATGTCTCATATTTGTTTACTCTCCTATGAGAGTTAACTACTGCCTTTGTTTTGAACTTTGTCATTGAACTCATTTTGCACAAACTATTTCATTCACCCTGAGTGATTTCCCAGGTGCTGCAGAATTGCTAAATACACTTCACCTCTCAGTCATCCAGCTTCATTTTATTATGATGGTACCACCAAGAGTTTTGCAGATGAAAGGGAGATTCTTTTCCCCAGTAAATCATCCTCTCTAAAACACATTCATTTACGCTTAAAGAATTCCTTTCCCTCTTCTGTAATTTTACTCTTCATGTTACTATACTTGTTTTCCTTCACCATATTCTACCAGATTCTTAAACCATGCTGCTCACAACTACCACAATGTTTTTTCTGACCCTCCAGTTCCTCTCCCATAATTTTGTATGCAGTATATGAAAGCCCAGTGGTATCAGAGTTCAGCACCAGATTTGACAGATCTTACTTGAAAGGCAGATAAAGAAGTCGTGATGGCTTTATTATGTATTTATTATTATTAATTATTCAACAAATCAATTATTATAAATAACAAAAATATTTGTTATAATAAATAACAAATATTTATTCAACAAAACCTGCCTGCACTGCTGCTTGTGCTTTCTATTGCCATACCATGCTGTAGACATGTACTATCTGATTTATCCTGTTTACCACTTCTGAAATTACTCGCTTCCTTCAAACATCAGTGCAAATGATTTTATCAGACATATTCACTTGGATTCTGCCATGATTAATTTCATTCTCATTCTTACTCCTATTCACCCTTCCAAGTTTTCTTAAAAGATTACTTTATCTTCCTTACTATTCAATGGACCTCAGAACTTCTTCCAAATACTTAATGGAACTGACAAATACTACTTTTTCAGATATCAAATAATACAAATTCTTTATTAAGAAAATATATAGACTTCATGGAAAACAACAGACATAAGTCATACCAAGTTTCTGCTTATTAGCACTTACCTACATTTCTCTCAACAATTTTTAATCCAACTAATAACAATGCAGCAAATTGCTCTGCCTGACAGACACTAGCAACTGCTCCACAATAATAAAGATATTTATCTG
Organism: Oenanthe melanoleuca; assembly: GCF_029582105.1. Classification (NCBI taxonomy): domain Eukaryota; kingdom Metazoa; phylum Chordata; class Aves; order Passeriformes; family Muscicapidae; genus Oenanthe; species Oenanthe melanoleuca. Next base: position 17,264,742 of record NC_079339.1, read on the forward strand.
CTCCCCACCATGCATCTCATTGCATCTGACATGCAATGAGAGCTAAAATGACCTAAATGATGATGTGATTTGTCCCATCATGACGACACTGAAATCAACCACGCTGTGGCAGTTTAACCAAGCAGAGAATAAGGTCCTATTTATTTTTGTTAAAGATACACTTTTTCTTACAGTACATTAGTAGTCTAAACAAATAAGATCCAGTCAGGCTAACCAGAAAAACTGATTTGTGCTTCAGCTGAAATTGCTGGTCACAAGCACCATTAAATACTTGAGCACAGCCACACTAAAGCAAAGCAAGGCGCTCTAAACTCCATCACTGAACCAGACAGTCTCTTCAAAGTTTCAAGAAGCACTGAAGTCCAGAAAACTCTAGAGACTGAATAACAGAAACCACAGCTTACCATAACCAGTGGAAAACTCTATGTTAATACTTTGTGCCCAGAAGAAACTCAGCTCTCTGGTACAGACATGAAATTCTTGGGAGAGGAGACAGGGGAGAGAAAAAAATATTTAAAAATATAAACCCCAAATTTAATTAAAAGCAAAAGGACAGCTGATGGCAAGAAGTGGAAGCAGGGCACACTCTCAGATGAATTAAGGAACTCTAGATCAGTATAGTCTATTTTTAGCTGAGTGTTTTTTAATGAAGTCTCATCCAGAGGTAGCAACAGGCGTGGCTTGCATCAAATAAATGGGGGAAATGAAAAGAGATAAACACAAACTTCACCCTTTTACCAAGCGAATCCATGACCCACCCTGAGCAGTTCAGTGCTCTGGGAGCAAGCTGAGCATGACTCCAGTGACACTGCTCCCCACTTCACCACAGTTCTGTAGATTTGGGGGCTTTCTGGGAAGAACTGGGGCTGCACAGCCTGCAGAGGTGCTGGCTGGCACTCTGCAGGTCTGTAGGCCAATGTCATTTTCCAAGAAGGACTACTGCCAACACTAGATGAGCTCAGACATGGCTTGGTCTGTCTTAGTCTTGAAAATGTCCAATGGAGATACATGATCTCCAGAGCTCAGTACCAAACCACAGTTGGGTACTATCACAGGGCTATTACAGAGCTCATTACCAAACAAATCAAAAAGCTTATTTAAGTAGCTGAAGCTTCCAAGCTGCCATTTCTGGCCACTGAACCCTTGACACCCACCACCTGCAATTACTGGGAAGGGTTTGGCTCTGTAATTTTTCTTATTCCTTTTAAGCAGTTGTGGGATGTTATTTGGTTAGTCCTCTGCTTGACCTCAGCAGAGTACATGAACCCATTCTTGTCAAACTCTGCCCACAATTCACATGCTCAGCCCCTACCCATCCCAGAAAGTCTCTGTGGGTCTTCCTTCAGTATCTTAACATCTTTCTTTTTTAAGAGAGATTCAAAACTAGACCCAGCATGCCAGGAAAAGGCTGACCAGTCTCAAATGGAAAGGGTTATTTTCCCTTGAATCTGATTGCCACAGTCCTTCAAATGCAGCCGAGCATTTGGTTCACCGATTCACATTTAGGTCACATGCTGGCCAACATTCAGATTGACATTCCTCGCAGCTTTCAAGGCTCTCACAGCAGCACACCTGCTCAGACACTTGGTTCCCAGCCTGTACCAGAGTTAGCCTCCCAAGAAAGTGGAATTTTGCATTTCTTGTTAAGGGCTCTCCCTTGGACTATCTTCTGGCTTCTCAAGATGCCTCTGGGCTGAAGCTCTTCCCTCTGGCATACCACACAAGCACAGTCTCTCAGGCATTGCAACTAGAAGTGGTCACAGCTATAGTTTCTCCTTTTCCTTTCAAAAAATAGTTCCACACTCCAAAGAAAATAACAGAGTACTATAAATGCCATTCCCAAATATGAGGCAGGTGTTAAGTGCCTCAAGCATCCTTCTTAGGAGCAAATGTTTGAAGGAAAAGTTATTTTCACAAGGGAAAGCAACACTGCTGCTGTATAAAAGGAAGAAAAACATTCCCATAAATCTAGCCAAAGATCCAGCTTCCAATTCAAATGACAGGTGCTATAAAGCAGGAAAAGCCAAATACAGCAGGTTGTATCTGATCTGTGGTTTGGGAAGCCACTGAAGGATAAAGAACCTCTCCCAATGGTATTTCTGTTGATAAACTTAGTTTTCCTTTCAAAAACACCAGACCTGCCTATTAGAATCTCTACCACTGTAGCTCTCCACAAGGACAGGGCATCTTGCACTTTGCAAAAGCTGAGTGGTTTCCTTCTGAAACCACTCAGACCATGTTCTGTGCAAACGATTTTAACACGACCTCATATTTTAGAAACTGAAAGAAGATCACTGTATAACCTTTTGCATTTCAGGATACCAAGTTCCTACCTGAGGTAATCAATGAAATGAAAATGTGCTGATACCACTTTGTTTCACAGAGATATTTTAACCCTGATGGTCTGAGCTGGCCTGGCATCCTGAAGTGGGCAACTTAAGCCAGACAGGCATGCATGGGTTTACCATTTAAAAGCACTGACTGAGGATAAAAACAATGGACCACAGTAGCATTACTCAGTTAAACCAGCATGATTTCAAGACCATGAAGGAATAGGGAGGTTAAAGTACAGTTTGTATTCAACATCATTCCTCTTTAACAGACATTTTTATTTTAAATTGTAGCTATGGATGGAGGTTTTTAACTCTTTATTCCCAATGAATAGATAAATTAGATTTGGAATGGAGATTCTTATGACTAATGCAACCTGACCTGTGACAAGACTGCATTACCAAACATTATTCATCAGTAAAGCATGCTTCATCAGGTTAGAGCTAACACAGGGTAGACTTCATTGCACAATTACTTTAACAAAGAAAACCCTGTAAAACACAAGAAAACATCTTTCAGATCTACCCATGGATCCTGCCCAGTTTCTCCATCTCTGCAGTAGGTATCAGAAGATGGTCATGTTTGGGATCCTCCCCTCCTGAATTCTTGGCAGATGGAGAATTGCTTCTCATTTATGGCTTCTGGCACTGGGCTCAGACAGCTCACATACCAGCTGCTGTGCAGTGCTTATTGTGTGAATGAACTATTGTTTTAGGTAAAATTTCTACCTGACAAGTCTCAACTTCAAAAAAAAACCACAATAAAGGTGATTTTCTTTGGCAACCCTGAGGATGGATCCAGCAAAGGCACTGAAGAGCAAAGGCTCACAGGCAACGGGCTATCATTTTCTCCTCTACTCCTCCATTTGCCCTCTGCCCCTTGAATCACATGAAAAAAATTGTTGAAGGCAAGTGAGAATTGTTGGGGACCCCTGAAAGAGAAATGTTTTCGAAATGAAGAGTAGTGAATGTAGTCCAGCCACAGGCTTGTAGGCAGTACAGACTAAAGGAAGTTGCAGCTGACTGTCTCTTAAGATTACCTGACTGTAGTTTGCTTCCTTTCACCAGGCTTGTAAAACCTGTGCAAACAGCTCCCAAGCAAGGCACAAAAAATTCAAGTCAGCACTTCAGTCTTGTAGAAGGCCAGTATGTCTCTGTGCTACAGAAACAGTGTGGGTATGGCCCCTGCCTCTTCATGCCCCCACAAATTCTTTGAAAAATTATGCATAAGCAGCTACTCTGAAAGCAAATAAAGCAATTTATGGCTGCTTTTTCTCTGCCACAGACCATGCATCTAGAATGCATGTTTTCTCTTTCTTAAGAGATTGAACAGGAAGAAGATATTGAATTGTTTGGTTTTTTTTAAAAAAAAAAGCTAAACCCATCAACCTTTAGAGCCAGTCAAAACAGTCAACACCTACAGCACCATGAAGCTACCAGGGATCCCCAACAAGGCAGCACAAGCACACACACTTCCTACTTCCCCTGCAGCAAACCACAGAAATGCTGCTTCAGCTGCTAGATAAACATTCCTACATTTGAAGGAAGTATGAATGGAAACGGAAGAACAACTTCAACGGCTGCTGCAGCAGCACATGAAGGCACTCAAAGCTACACTCAAACCCCAACTGGCTGAAAATGAGCTCTGTCAGTCATACCATCCCAGCTGTGGCAAGAGAAGAGATTGGAAGGTACCTTGTTGTTGGGAGGTTTGCTTTGTATGGAAGGAGCAGCAGCTCACTTCCATAAATTTCCAGTTGACAATTTGAGGTCCATCTCTGTCAGCACCCTGATGTGGCCAGCCTGCAGTCCATGTAGGGGAATGATCCCCTCCCAGTCTGAGAGTAGCACTTGCCTCTCACCTGCACAACTGGCATTTATACCAACTGCAAAGGCCCCTAATTTACTCTGAATCTTTCTTCTTCCTGCCACTGAAGTAAGAAAGTGTGAAATGGAGCTATTCCAACACAAAGTGCTGCAATGTAAGTTCAAGGCCAAGGTCTGAGTCCCCTTTACTCCTCTAGGGCATTCCCCAAGCCCTCTGCCCAAGGAGCTCAGCCCTGAGCCTCCAGTCGCTGCCTCAGCTGTTGAGGAGATGTGCCTGTCTCCAGCTCCAGCCCTGTCTCTGCCAGGCAATAGATTGTGTTGATCTGGACCTTGCTCTGCTCCCTTTCTTCCTAAATTGACCTCAGAACTGCTTCACTCACCACTATAGACCTGCCCAGGGTCACTGGATGTGGTCCTGACCCTGACCAGTGTTCTCAGCTGGACATCAAGACAACTCTCATCACGAAAGATGTGTCCAGTGATTTGGACTCCTAGCTCATCCTGATGACCCTCCCCAACCTGGCCCTGCATGCCTTGCTGGGATAAGGTGGGGATGCACCCTGTCCAGCCACACCCCTGCTCAGCTGCTGTGTGAAGGCACCTGCACCCCAGCACTTGTGTCATGAACAAAACAAGCCCAAACTGCGTCCTAGAAAAGAACCGCATAAAATAGATGCTCACATGGCTGCAGGTGAGAAAGAAAACCTCCAGTACACTTCAGATGTGATTTTTGCAGCAGCAGGGAATTCTCAAATGGCTCTGCCCTGTGAAGTTTGTGTGCTGCATCTCTCATGTAGCTCTGGCTTGCAGGGAGCTGCTAGGCAGGCCTACCTGAAGCCAAGACACAGTCTGCTGCCAGAGAAAAGGAAATTACTCCTGCCTTGGAGACAATGGGGCTTCCTTTGAGAACTCTGTTCTATCTATAACTTTGCTGAACTTCAGAAAATATTCCTTATTGTGAAGAGCAGTAGCTTAGCAGCTGACAGAGATTCCAACTGTGGAGGTCTCTGATGTAATAACTGAATGAGCTGGGACTTATCAGCTAGATGTACAAAAATACAACCAGAAATAAAGGATAATAGCCTTCCCTCTCTCTCAGAGAAAAAAAAAAAAAAGTTATTCCAGCACACAGCCAAAAACTGCACAGTTTGCATAGCCATGGAGTTTAGGAAGAAGCTAAACCAATTCAGGTCAAACTTACTTCAAAGGAACTAAAGTCAACCTAAAATCTGAATGCAGGAACTTGTGATTTCAGGGGTCAGGCTTTGCTGAGTCCACAGCAGAGCATGTAGACATAAAGATATTCATGCCAGGGCCATACATACTTAAAGGACTATCACTGTACTTTCATTTTCCTCCTAATAACATGCTCTCTTAGTTTGTTACTACCATGTACTTCATACTCCCTGGAGAAAACAATGACAGATTTTCAACTTGTCAGCCCTGGGAGAACCTGCTCTGATTATTCAAGTAGTCAAATGGGGGCTTTCCAAGTTGTGGCTGATTGACACATTTAATGTGCTTTTCTCAACAAGAGACTATTACCTGATTCCATAAACTCCAGAGCCATCTGTCCTCTTGTCTGTGGAGTAAAGAGCATGTTTTGATTGCAGCCGCTCACAAGCCTGGCCTCATTTACTGGACAGGCTTCCCTTCTTGGACCTGCTGCCTTCTGAGCAGAACATTACTCTGGCAGATCACACCACCAAACGTGACTATGAAAGGAGGGCTGCACTCAGAGTAGGCAGCGTTTATGTCTGCATCATCACTCTGGGTATTTCACTCCTCTTCCAGTAGTAACAGGTTTTTCATATGTTCACTAACACTGACTTGTAAGTAGGCAAAATATGCAAAGGCTGAAACATAAGCCTCAAAAGGATGCATGAAACCATACTGGGAAATGCTTTCTACACACTGAGGGCACCCATGGTTCTAGGTACAGCTTCCATCAAACCAGGTATCTGGCAGCCCAAGGAAACATGCTCAAATAGTGAAGTTACCACACCAAAAAGCAGGAAAAAGCTTTGAAAATACACTTCTGCACACAGAGAGAACAGCAGGAAAGAATTCAATTACTTTCAAGCAGAAAATAAGAAATTCACCACCCATCAGTTTCTTACTTGTCTGTAATTACTGAGCATTACAATAACCTCATTGCATTGCTTATTATGCTAATCTTAATTAGCTTGCTGTTTCTTTGCACACTCTCCCATCTGTCATTTTTGTTGGTTTTCTCTTCTCTGACACTTTTACTGCAAGCTCTTTTGAGTTAAGGACTGATTTTCTATTAAAGGTATAAAAAGCCTGGTCTGAGAAGGTCTTGGTCTGTGACTGGTGTTTTCAGCTAAACTAATTAGCTGGCATAAAATGTATCTCAGATTATTTTTGTTTTGCTGTTAAATTAACTTTCCCCTTGAAACAAGTGGTACTAAACTGAGAGGGACTCTATAATTATTATGAAGAATATACTAGTGAATAGCAGAATCGAATCTGTAACATCACTTCCATTTCCTTTAACTCTTCCTCTCCCCTTCCTTTCAAATATTTATTTAGTGATATGAGTGAAAATCTGTCTTCTGTTTGATTTCTCTGAAAATCCAACATGCCTAATGCTTAAAGAACCAGTGAGAAGCAGATGTATAGGCTATTATGTTAATGGCAAAATAAAAATCCCCAATCAGAGGCTCCTTTAGAAAAATAGTGGCTTCTATTTTGGTCTTTCTCCTTTCACAAGTCTGCTCCCTGAATACACCTTAAAAGAGTGAGGCCATTTCCCTGAAGTAGCACTAGTTACTACAGGAGACCAAATGTCATTCAAATGCTGAGACCTGGAAGCCTTTTCCTAGAAAAAGATTTCCAAAACCCTGCATCAGGACAGTCAGAGTCCCTAAAGACTAAATACCCATTAAGTAATAAGCACACATCTCAGCTTGACTGACCTTCTGTTTCTGTAATGGTCTGAAGTGGATTTATGTTCACAATCACGCAGATGCAAGAGTGCCAGTAGTGTCCATCTATTAGAGGACGGTGGCAAAATTATATAGGAGATTTCATTACTGGTTTGCATCTGAATACAGCAAAGCATGAAGCCACAGTTACAAAATGAAGCTTTTAGATTTAGTTTAACAATAAAAACCCTTTGCCCGCACTTTTTCCAAAAGAAAATCCTAGGACAGAAAATGCAAATTTATTTGACTTATACTGAGAGTTGCACATGAGCACAAAAAAAATATTACTGACCAGCTGTAGGAAATGCTGCCTAAGAAGGACTTTGGTGCAAGAGGCATGGATCCTATCTCTGTTATCTTATCTCTGTTCATCAAATGTTGATGAGCAAGCTGCCAACCAGCTTCTGAGTTCAGAGTTTAGGGACAACACAGAAGGTAAAATTAAAGCAAACAGTTCCTCTCTACACCTACTTCACAGCATTTTGCTCTGGTTTGCAGTTTTAGTTACAGTGTTGAGTTGCTCAGTCCACAGTAGGATTCACAGCCCCCAGCTCCTGCAAAATTTTTAGAAACAACTTGTTCAGTCATTAGAGGGGGAGAAAAAACAAACTTCAGTTACCAGAGATACATGAAATGAGCACTTACTAACAGTTTCAAGAAGTTTTAGATTCAGGTTTGCTGCCAACAAGACACATGTGCCTCTCTGCTCACAGAGCCAGAAAGGTCACACCAAGACTCAGACTCAGAAGGCCCTGGACATCACAGCTGTGTCTCACTTGTGCTAGGATTTCAAACAAACCCCTTCATATCAAAGGAGTGTCAAGTTCACAGCTCTGGAAATCCAGGTTGAAATTGAGACTTTATATTTCAGCTCCATCTCAAATCAGCAGTGCAGCAGCTAAGCCTCAGCATGCCTAAGCAGTATGTGGCAGGAGTGAAAAAAAGCACAGCACAAAGCCTCCTGCTCTGCTGTCAGTAGGAGCGCACCACCAGAGCAGTCAGCTTATAGAGAAGTGACAGCAGAGAGCCCATGCTCATTCTGTTATTGCTCAGTTTACAACTCAGTGATGGACTCCTTCTCCCCTGACAGTTCAGAAATATAATTTTGAGACTGGAAAAATCATGCTACATTTCTCCTGTCTCTAAAAGCAGCATAGGTAATAAAGACTCTGAATTGCACATTCAGGACTGTGCCTAGGAGTTAAAGTATCAGATGCTTTAGGCAGAAAAGACTGCAGGCCACCCTTCCATAGTTTTATAAGGTCTGCAGGGAGAAGCAGCATAAAGATTTCTATTTGTCAAAATAATCAAGTGTCTTGAAAATCCACTAGGGAACCATTCTGAAATCAAAATGGAGTTATTTTTACTTAGTTGCTTCCCTGATCAAAAGCACACTTTAAAATATACATTCTCTGGCTCTAAAAGTCTTTGAAATATAGCAAGTAACTCATCAGAAACAGCAGCACTGAAGGGAGTCTGTACCAGTATCTAGATATCTGGACAGAAAGTCAGTAAATACAAATATTAACACAACCCTGCAATAACAGGAAGCAGTGGCAGGTGGGAAAACTGGCCAGAGCCAGTCTGGATGCAGCATGTACATCTCTGAGGCTGCTTTTTGAACCAAGCTGCCCAGGCAGCAGATTGCTGTCACTGTCACCCACAGTGCAGCACTGTGCCCGCAAATTCACTCTGATCCAGGCTGGAGATAAAAACATTTTCTCTGCCAGCATCACAGCAAAGCTAAATTGTTGTTTCTAATGACCCCTATTGATTTGTCTTATGGATAAGTAGATACTTTTCTGTTTTCTCATTTATGTACTTTTCTCCATGGGAATGAATTTAAGTTCTCTACAAAGTCTGAGACCAAAGAGAGCATCTGTACCCAGGAAGAACATAGAGAAGTGTTTATGCAGGTCTGTAAATACAAACCTTCTGACAACACTCCGTGCAGATTCACAACTCTTCCTACCACTGCAGATTCTTTGCAGCAGAGGCTGTGACTCAGATCAACCTGTCAAATGACCTAAGAAAAGTTCAGAAAAATGATGCAAAGAGAGGTGCCAGGCCAAGCACTCCTTAGAGCCTTTGGGATCAATGTCAGTACTTAGATCTCCAATGTCAGCAGTTCTGCTGTGCTGAGGTTACTTTGCCCACATCCAACAGCAAACATGAAACAAGCACCTGCCTGTCCATCATGCTCAAATCCTGTATGAAAGCTATCTTTGGAACATGCTGCCTGTTTGATACTTAGGCAAGTTACATAACCATACAGGGCTGGGTGAGAACCAAAATCCTTGAGCAAGACATCAGTCCATGGGTCCATCTCCTGAGCAGCTACTGCTGGTTGACCAACCCTCCTAAGCATGTTGGGCGCTGTGCAGTGAAAGCTCTATTAGTCTGAGGGCAAATGAGAGTGACCAGAGCTGGGAACTCCCCCAAGAACTGCTAAATTAATCCTCCCTCTCTGCTTCCCACCCTTCTTTTCCATGTTTGCCTAAAGGTGTTGTATTGAGTTTGTGTGGCAAGGTTTCAGTAGCCAGCAGGCTACAGGGCTGACTTCTGTGAGAAGCTGCTGGAAGCTTCCTCCATGTCCCATAGAGGCAATGCCAGCCAGCTCCAAGATGGATCCACCACTGGACAAGGCTTATCCCATAAATGATGATAGCACTTTTGGGATAGCAGATTTAAGAAGAGGGCCCTCTCTGTGGGAGCTGGAGGGAGAATGTTTGAGAGGAACTGCCCTGCAGACACCCAGGTCAGTGAAGGAGGAGGGGAGGAGATTCCCCTGCAGCCAGTGGTGCAACCCATGGTAAGGCAGCTGTGCCCCTGCAGGAGCTGGGATCCATCTGTAGCCTCTGGAATAGGTTTGCTGGTGGGACTTTGACCCCATGGAGGACCCACACTGGAGCAGGGGAAGAATATGAAGAGTCCTCTCCCTGAGCAGGAAAGAGCAGCAGAGACAACGTGATGAACTGACCACAGCTCCCACTGCCTGTCCCCCTGTGCCACCGGAGGGAGGAGAGAAAGAAAATTGTGAATAAAGTTAAGCTCAGGAAGAAGGGAAGGCAGAGGGAAAGGGGGTTTAACTACTCTAATTTGATTAGCAGTAAATGAAACTAATTTCCCCAAGTTTAGCCTGTTTTGTCAATGGCTGCAGTTGGTGAATAATCTCTCTCTGTCCTCATCTTGGTCCATCAGCCTGTTGTTATATTTTTTCGCCCCTGTCCAGCTATGGAGTGGAGTATCATGGTGAGAGCACCTTGGTGGGCACCTGGAATCCAGCCAAGGTCAATCCACCACAGGTGTGAAACATAACTCAGAGCCTTGCATATTTCAAAGGAGTTGCTTTCCTGTTAACAAAGACATTCCTGTCATGAGAGTGTACATACATATCACAGCTGGCAATAGCTCCTTCGCATAGGACTCTTCAATCAAACAGTATAAATATGTATAGTGCAGAGCAGAAAACACTCTGACAGGTGCATAGGAAGCCTGACAGAATAACCACTCCTCTGCCTACATGCACTAAGCCATCGGGTAAATAACTCTCTGAGCTGGTGAGCTTTTTTCTTTCTAAATACATTCTATTTATTTGATCGTTCTGTAATGCCTCCCCACTGAAATCGTTAAGCTCCACCCTGCAGAACCATATTTAGATGGGATTACACTTACAGTCATAACAAGAAATAAGATGGCATCGCTCACCTAACACTGTCACTTGGCATGAAGTATTCTCTTCTGCACAAATAATGGCTAAATTTCAATCCTTCCTTCTGCAGCAAATAATACCTTCATCTACAAGCTATGCCATACTCCTGAGGTCAGGCACAGAGCAAGGTGATATTCTTTACATTCTTTACAATTAATGTTCTGAAAACTGGCATTTTAGGTCCTGAAGTGCAGAAAGGGATTTGACACCATCATTCTTTTTGTGCCTAAACAGCGATGTTTTTGCACGGCCTTTTTCTCAAGAGGCGAGAGGCCGATATTTTACTCAGAAATGGCTGCAAGTCAGAACAATCAAGAGCAACAGTGAATCTCTACCCATGCATTACACCATAGGAAAGAGAAGGGACAAGGACAGAGGCAAACAGGGACACTTCCTCAGAGCCCTGCCTCACACTCCAGCTCTTGGGCAAGTCCTGATTCTAAGTGTCTTCTTATTTCACAGACTAACAGCTTTTAGTCCCGATTTTCTCATTTTTGAGCTGCTGCTGCCCACAGTATGTTCTGTGACAACAGCATCCACAGGCTTAGCCATGTATTCTTCAAGAAAGCATCCCTTAATCACTCTTTTCTATCAACCTCTAATGTTATGCATATTCTGAAGAATCTGCCAAGTCCCTCCTCAAGTCACCTGTTCCCTAGACTGAAGAGATCCAGTCTACTTAATTACCCTGAATTAGGAACTTGTTTTCTGAATCTCTTCCCTCCACATTTTACAGTTGTTTGAGGGTTTTTCTGAGGTGAGAGGCACCAGAACTTTATGTAACATTCAAGATACAAATATCTTATTTTTGAGACATCAAAGGAAGCTCATGGGTTAAGCGCAACAGAAGTGTCCAAAAATAACTGTGTTTTCAAAAGTCTTTGCCTTTAATTCAACCGTATTTACAGAAAGACACTTTTTTTTCACTCCTAGCTTCACTATGTATTTAGAAAAGGAAACTTCAAATTAAACCAGTAATTCACCTATTCTTATCTGTGACAGGGCCAAACACATCAGAGCAGGCAAAGTAAATTGTAGAGTACACAGTGATATAATTTAGAAAATCTCTTCCAAAATCCAGAAGTGTTTTAATTCTTAACACACTTTGAAAAAGACTCAAGAAACCCAACTCAATGCCAAAACCTTTGGAAAAAGAAGAGGAACACAAGACCCCAAAACTCACATTTACAAATTGTTTTTCTATCTTCATTAAGATAATAAGGACAAGTAAGTTAATTTCCAAGTATTTTCCTTTGTCATTGAAAAAATGAACTTCCACAATTGCTGGACATCATCTATTCTTACTTTATGGGAAATGGCAAACAGGAGCATGTGACATTGCATTCATCATTCTGCCCTACATTTACCACACACGCTTTGATAAAATTGTGTTAAATTCTTCACATACCAGAATGTCTTTTGATCTCAATAATCTTCATTATTCATCAATAAAGCTCTCTCTGAGCATTTGAGTTTAAAAGGACCAGTGATTCGACCTCATCTTCCTAACAGCCAAGTGGCCAGAGATAGCTTTCAAGGAAGATAAATTTCTGGCTCACTACTCTCACCAGCTCAATTACTAATGATGTTAATAGACATAAAATTTTAATTCCTTTCAGGAATTTCAGCAACTTTAATGCAGCAGTGAATTTCTGAGACTTTCTTGCCCCTGAAGTAGATTTCTGACTTTGACCATAGACTTTTCATTGCCTAAGATCATCCTTCCTTCTTATGTCTTGGCAGCTGGTGAGAGAGAACTGCACCTAATCACTGCATCTTCACTGGAAAGACTAAAGGTGTGTGGATGCAAAGATTATGCAAAATTCACAAGGAACAGAAATACAGCAAAAAAAATAAGAGTTACTTAAAATTAATAATAAGGAGAAGGACATACCGTGAGACTTACAATTTAAAAAGCAATAGCTTGTTAAGAGTGACAGGGAAAACAAAGCTGGAAGAATTGCTAATGATGCCAGAAGTCTGTAATATGCATTTTGTAGTTCCTAATCTCTTAAAACTAAACAAACACACACCAAAAAAAAAAAAAAAAAAAAAGGGCAAATCATCTGTTCCTTGTCCCCTGATTTCATATCAAATTGCCAGCAAAGAAATCCACTCATGGGGAATTTTTTAGTTCCTCTTCTGTAGTACTTTAATTAGATTTCACAAATAAGACTCTGAAAGGAACATAATTTATTTTCTTAAAGCAGTTAGATAAAGCTTGCTCTCTTCATGTGAAAACAGTCTTGGCCATCCTACCTCTTTCTGAAGTACCGGACATTACTTTACGCTGCCCTGGCACAACCTTCCTCTTGGGCACTGCCTTCCAGGGTTGGAACTTCCTACAACATCACTTCCTATAAATCAGTGCTGTTGAACCAGCTACCAGCTATTCCAAAAAACTTAGAAGGCTTTTTTTCCCCTTTTTTTTCTGTTAGGGATGCTCTTTCCACAGACACTAAGGTGAAGCAGATCTTGGGTGACCTAATAGATCCATTTCTAGAGAGTTCTGTTTTCATTCAGCTGTGTCCTTGTTTTGACTGGGACAGAGTTACTTTTATTCACAGTAGCTGGTACAGTGCTGTGTTTTGGATTTAGGGTGAGAACAATATTGATAAGAAACAGGTATTTTAGTTATTTTAAGTACTACTCATTCTAATTTAAGGACTTTTCAGTTTCCTGCGGTCTAGGATCCAGTCAGGGATGACAATTCAAACACACAGAGACTGCACATACATCTGCCAGAACATGAAATATTGGAAATCTGTCATTCCTCTGATAAAGCCAAAATATTGACGAGAAGAGTCAATTTGCTATCAGCAATAGAAACTCCCCAGTCTCTGGTTTTGTGTGGAAAATGTACACTTAGAGCTGTTTATCCACTCTCATATCTAAAAAGATACACAGCATGCTTCTGGAGAATCAAAAAAGTCTGCTTCATGCTGTCAGGTAATTTATTGCATGAGGTTTTGAAAATAGCAGGACTTAACTTTCAACAAGTAATTCTATATGCTTGCCCCATGCACGTCTCCAAAGCATCTCTGCTTCTTCATGGATGCAAACAAGTCTTCATTCATTACATGCATTAATGCACAGCTAAATATAGTGCTCTCAGAGCAACTGGATCTTCTTTCTGCCTTACAAATTTCTGACAACTCCTTAGCTGAATTTTGATGACAAAGACATTAGGAATACAATTTTGTAAGCAAAACTGTCACAGCAGACAAAAATGTCATCCCACTGGAATCATCAAAACGTGTACCTCCATTAAATGATCCTACTCCTGTAGTAATCCTACTCAAGTAAATGCCTCATATTAAAACGTAATCTGCCTCATTTAAAATGAGATCATAAAGTCTTAAAGAGTTGGTAAAGAACCCCAAATGTCCACTTATGCCCTTTTTCACTATTTAGGAGGCACTGAAAATGTGATTTCCAAAGTGCAGGAAATCAAAATCTAAAGGTAATGCGTAATGGTGCTTCCACCAAAGCATTTGAATAAAAATCCTTTAATTCAGTGGTGCAACACTAGGCTCCAAAATTAATTCCTTGAGACTCCAGTGCAAGAAACAGAATCCTTCCCTCCTGCAGGCAGGGGAGATGCTATCTCACCAGCCCTGACAGTTCTGGGTTATACAGGAGTGTGCAAGCACAAAACCACTTTTAACTGACTTGCAGCATCAGAACCTTAATGTACTTGTTCCAGTAGTTCTAGAATATATGAAAAAATCAATTAAATGAAATAAAACTACTGCCTCTGAAGTATTCACTGTACAATTTGGAAGCACCATGTAAAGGATGGAGAACATAGTGGTTTACATTATTGCAGAGTTTCAGCAGCAGGGAAAAGAAAAGCAGAACCCCTCTTGCAAGTCTGTGTGTGGTTTGTAAATCTTACTGAAAGGAAGTGGCAATGACAAAAAAACCCAGTTGGGACAAGTAGGAACTTGCAAATTGTTGGCCAGAACAAAAAATAAATTACAAAATTACCTGTAAATGCTATTCCCTACCACTTCTTATTTAGTGGATAGGCAGTCTTGGAGAAGGGCCTGCTGTAAATCCAATTAAGTCAGATTCATTCCAATTGTTTTAACTGGCTTTTGATGAGGCTTAGCTTTTCCATCTTACTATTCCTAATTACCAGGATCATTACAGTGTTCCTTGAGGACCAACCAAGAATAAAACCTGACTGCTTTAAACACAATGCAAACAAATCCAAAGACATTCTTGACAAAGCTTCATATATAATCAAAAAAGAAAGAAGATAGGAAGATAATGTACAAAAAGCTGTACCATTATCTGCTGTTTTGCCATCTGAAATCCAGACATGGCCAATGGAAGAGGAAACATATTTCTGTTCTATGCCTTAAGCTATTAGAGAGCTGCTCGGAAAAGCTCTGCAATGAATGGTGCAGGGCATTAAGTAAAATACAGTCACATTGTGATCTTCCCCATCCCTGAAACTGCACAGCCAGGCAAAGGATGAGACCCTGTGCATTTGAACTACTCAGCACAGTCTTTAAAGAGCCTCTGCAATCTGGCAGAGCAGTCCCGACTGCTTCCAGTTACTGCATGATAACACAAAGTGCATTCTTTGGTAATATCACAGAGGAAAAGTGCTTTCAAGGGATTTGAAAATATTTACACGCCAATCTCTAATCAACAAGATTAAGAAAAATCTAAGGTAAAGTTGATGGCATTTTAGTGAATTCCTGATATGTCGTGAGACCATGTGTTGGTTAAAATATGCATTAATATGCATTAAAGAAGCTCCAGGGCATTCTTATTTTCAGCTGAATTATTGGCTCACAGCATGGCAGCCACTTGTAAAGACCTCATAGAAAATTATTCAGTATTTCAGGAGGGGAAAAAATAAAAAACAATA
The DNA here is from genome assembly GCF_029582105.1 of Oenanthe melanoleuca. Classification (NCBI taxonomy): domain Eukaryota; kingdom Metazoa; phylum Chordata; class Aves; order Passeriformes; family Muscicapidae; genus Oenanthe; species Oenanthe melanoleuca. The sequence continues at coordinate 17,280,444 of NC_079339.1, forward strand.
GAGTAAGAAATTACAGTGTGTCACTGTAGAACAATGCCCCAGTCAGATTTAATCACAGAACTGAAGAAAAACTGAACAGAGTACAAGAAAAGGTAGAGATTAGATTGATCCCCAAGTCAAGGAAAAAATCTGGGAGACAAGAACAAAATCAATCCATACTGCACCGAACAAAGAAATAGTTTGCTGGAGTCCACAAGAAAGTGCACAAGATCTTATCTGTAGTGGATAATATGCACTCAAACTAGTTTTTATTTTTGTACAACATAACAGGTTAGAAGGTGAAGGAAGAATGGAAAGTTGGAACTAAACCAAAAAAACCCACCCAACTCAAACCACAGAACAGAATACAATTGATTTTTATATAACATACTCATTGTAAAGTGTTGTAAATCACCTTGCTGCAAGACAGTCAATCACAACTTAAGGGAACAATAAAGTTTTACAGCAGGGTAAGTAGAGAGGAAACAGCTTAGAGAGGAGGAGAGAGAAAATGTATTGGGAAAGAAAATGTATTGGGAAAGAAAATGTATTGGGAAAGAAAATCCAAGCACATCACACATAATAGGATCAGTCTGGAGGAATAAGGGAATTAGTGTATGAGCTAAAGATGCAGCAGTGTTGAACGCATCTTTGTGCAAAGATTGAAAGATTTTTTCCTCAACAACGAGTATTCAACCAGGTGGAAATAATCCAATGGCATCAAAGTATCAATAAAAGCCATTCCATCAGAGAAGAATACTACCTTCTAGCTCCCTTTCTTCATACAGTAGCTGACCAGTATCATAAGCAGTTCTATCAGTGAGCATGGAGATTTATTTGTAAAGGTCAAAATGGATCATTACAGCCACCTAGGACCTGAATTCCTAGGAATGCCAGGAACATCTAATGTTGCATTCTCCAAGATACACATGCACCATGTCAGCTGTGCCAAGAAAACAACTCTTGAATTCATTCCAGTACTTGCCCCAGAATCCTTATCCAAACTAACACCTTCACATACTTGTATCCTAAGAAACTGATTCCAACTCCTCTGTACCAATTTCCTAAAGAGACTATCAAGTTTCATGTGTTAGGTGGTTACACATTCAAATCTACATGGCCTCATTTGTTTAGCCCTTTTACCTACTGGCACCCAGATCTTTGGTGCCACCATTTCACCCCAAAGAGCCCCCTTTCCTAAGTGCTTTCTTCTCTAGCCATGTGAATACAGGCTGCAAATCCCTTTCACAGCAAGGACTTGCTCCCCTCATCTGTATTCACCGCTGCGGTCACCCCGAGAGGCTGCGAGGGCCGCGCGTCAGCCATCGACCGCCGTGGGCAGGTCTGTCACCAGCACTAAGTGATGGCTTATTAGACAGGCAGGGGAAACTCAGGCTTGTGGCAGCACTATTTATCACAGAAACCAAGAGCTCTGCAATGAGAGGGGAGGAGGACGAGGAGAAGGAATTCTGCCAGGGTTGAAGGATGCCCCTGCCCAGGCAAAGCCCATGGTTCTGGAAGCGCAGGTAAAATCGATTATCTGCAATGACTGGATTTCCAAAGAAATTATCTTTTAACTCAATCTTTAACCTGGGAGTGAATGTGGCCTTCATGATTAGTGGGGAGCTACAAAGATAAAGAATTGTTGGATTAAGTACCCTTAATCTTACCCTTTTGGGATTAGGTCTGCAGTACTGTGGAGTGCACTACAGCTAAGAAAATTACTCTTGCGGAGGAAACATAGCCGTATTGATTCCCTGGCATTCCTACAGACACTGTAATAAAGTTTAATGAATGTAATGAGGCAAAGAACAGTGCCTTTCCTCTAGAGAGCTGAGCAGCCCCACACCTTCCAGGTACATTCAAAACTGCAGTACAAGCAGTTTTCTTTCTCTCATCCCTGAATAGTTTCCAACTGGCAGGAAATACCAGGGTGTCAACAGTTGTTCACTGGTTAATTATGTATTTGGGAGGCATCATACATCCTACATCCCAAACACCTTCAGGAGTCATTTGAGAGTGTGTCATCTTTACAGAAGATTTTTTTGTCCTGGAAGTTAGATCAACTTCCTAAAACTGCAGTCTGTACAGAATGGTGTCACAGAAAACTTGTAAGCTACTGTTGGAATCACTCTCCTGCGCCTACAATACTTTTGATCCTAACAGGATCCAGATCAGCAGCACTATTTAGCAGCATGGCTTTAATGAAATGAAGTGAAGGGAGGGCAATGGAAACACCAACAAAAATAAACACCACCGGATAAATAAATTACATTAAGGGATATCAGGGGAAACATCCTTAGTAAGATGCTTCACATTCCCCTAGGCTGCCTCTCCTCCTCTTTTTTATACACTGCCTTATCAAGGAGAATAAATTGGTTCAGATTACTTGCTAAAAATAGAACTCATCAATAAAACTCCCTTCCAACCTCTTCAACCAGTTCATACTGCAGAAAATGTGTGTTAGAGGAAGGTTTGAGCATGCGAGTCCATATCCATTCCTTAGCCATGTGCACTCTCACACACGAACACTGAAAACACAGGTGGTGTGTCTCTACATGAAACCATTTAAAATATTGTTTCCCCAAATGTGAGAGAACAACTAATTTGGAACACAGAATCACTGCTTTCAAGACCACTGGAACTGTGCATATTGCAAGGGGTTCAGCTCCTCACACTCTGTGTCCAGATCTGAGAATTTTTTGCCTACTTCTTGAATAACAGCAATTTCCTTATTACTGACTCCTCATCATAAAAAAAAAGGAACAGAAGTCTTTGAAGTTAAAAGTATTACTTAATTCTGTAATCACTATAGGATAATAAACATCTTTCAAGAGTGAAAAAGGGATTGGTAATTTGAAAAAATTATGCACCTGAAGATACATATAGACGTTAAGACATGTACCTTGTATTCTGATTCCTCAACAACTTTGAAAACATGACTTTTTCTCCTGTAGGCATCCAGCAAAAAACTATCCTTAATATTTTAATTTTTCTTCCTGGATTGTTTTTTTTTTAAATTTCTTTTACAGAGCAATCTGACATCCTGGTGCCCAACAGTAATATTAATCATTGAAACACTCCTCTGTTTCCCCAGTTTCTCAGAGAATCTGAGATTCTGTTATGTAAAAAAAGAAGCTGGAAAAGCTAGTTCTTACAGCTGCACTAATGCCAGACTGAGATGCTGCTACAACCTTTTCCTTTAGCTGCCCACTCCACCCCACCAAGAAAAAAGGATAAGCAGCACAAGGCAGCTGGGAAAACGTGTATTTGCCTGGCAGTAGCAGTGCAATTCGTGAGCACAATCACACAAGGGTAACACTTTTCCTGAAGTGCTGCATGGGATGAAATCATGGATCATCAACTTCCCAAGCTATCCCTGCTTACTGTGATGAATTCCTTGAGGCTTTCTGTCCAAAGCTAAGGATGCTCGGAAGTAGATTTTTCTCTAACAGTATTTATTAATTCAGTGGCTTAGGATTTTAAGGTAACAAGACCAGGTGGTTTGAGCAAGGAATCTGGAAGAACTTTGATCTTAAACTTAGCAAATATTCTGTTTTCAGAGGAAAGTGGCATCAGTCTTGAACTCAAGGATGGGCTGGAAGCAGAAAGGAGCCTCTACTGCTGCTTTCTGTTTGTCAGGCCAGGTTCTAATGCCTTAGCACCTAAATTAGTAAATCACACTAGAAACAAAATTGCTAAATTCAACAGGGCCACCAACTGAACACAGCAGAATTTGTGCCAACAAGAAACATGGTATCTATCCACAGAAATCCTGCTGCCGAAAACCTGATGCTGCTCAACTCCAAACACACAACCTAGCATCTTTGAATCAAGATCACAATCCACAATAAAATTACCTTAATCTAAATGGCTACTACTTGCCAATTCATCTGCTGTGATACTGCCTGTGTGCTTTCAGCGAGAGTAACCTCAAGAAATATTAATTTTTCAGTATGAGTGAAGCTTAGCACTCAAATTGTCCAAGTTTGGGCCAGGACCTTAGTGCTATTTGATACAACCTTATGTCGTTGCCAGGGCAGAGAAAGGGACTCTGGCTTTTTCTTATTTCATTGCTGTTTCCAGTAGGTTATTCTTCTTTCAACTCGTGATTTTCATTTTTTGTGCCTCCAATTCTCAACTCCATTCCTGGAGCAGGAAGGGGAAAGGGAAGGGGCGAGCAAAGGAGCAGTATCTGTTTTGGGAGAGCCTCAGTGGGAGCACTGAATTGGGAAGTACCATTCCAAACCAAGACACAAACACATAATGGATTATAAATGTAGACAGAGACCATCAGCAGCACTCAGCTGATACAAAATCCACTACGATACCAAGACTGATGTATAGCATCAAACTAACACTGTTGTTGTTAAAACAAAATGCCACCTAGGTTCCAGCTTGGGGAGTTTTATCTTTCAAGAGGACCAGTGTAAAGTGACATGAAAAGTCTATTCTTTTATTTCCCTGTAAAAAAATTATGTTTAGCAACGCTGGTGGTGGACTCTGCAATTCAAATGATGCGTTTCAGTGAGCAGAATGACAAAGACTGTCATCAGGTCCAACTGTCAGCTCAAAGCAGAACCAGCTTATATTCCAAACGGAAAGCTGGTTGCAAAAGAAAGACTGGCATAAGAAAAGGAAAAAGAAATTAATGAAGGAGAAGTAGCAGATTGAAAGGGAGAAGGGAAGTTCAGAATAACACTTGGTTGTTCTGAATTCTCATCATGATTACTATACAGACTTCAGAGACCACAACTGCTGCTAAAAAGAGACCAGGTGTAGGCAGGGGAATAGATGGATGGTGGTGAAATCACCAGATCAATGTCAGGACAAGAGGCAAAGAAAAAAAATAACTCAAAGGGCCAGAGAAAGGAGAGCTTTGAATTGGCCTTCATTTTATCCCATAGGTAAACTCTGAATGCAGAAGCATCTCTGGTAGTAATTCGTATCTGCCAGGTAGTGCCTACACCTGTCCAGGTCTACAGCCAACATCAGATAAATTTACTTCTAAACAGGTGATAAAGGAAAGGCATCTCAGGAAGTCAACACCAAAGAACTCTATTTCACACTTTTTTAATTGCCATCTCCCATTCCTTTTCTTCTGCTTGCTCTGAAATGGGAAATGCCTACATCTCTGGAATGTGTTCATCCGGCACCACTTCCAAAAAGCAACACCAAGATGTGACAGCATCCAGTACCCTACCAGCCCTGATACACTTTCTCTGTAGGAGAAGTAAAAGCAAATATTTCATTAATAGAAGTTTTGTTACAGTTTGCTGTAGCAGGGGAGAGTGTACACCTACCTACAGCTGAAATGGAGTCCTGCCTGGACATACTCCATGGAACAAACAACACAGCACCACAAAAAGAATGGAAAATTCTGCAGGCAGTTGGAAGATAAAAGGATACTGAAGTGGTTAAGCTGTCTCACATACAGAAATTCACCAAGGATCAAGATGATTCTTTTGTTGAAAGTCTGTCGCTCAGGTATCTTTGTAGTGTTCTAAGGTCATCTGGTATTTTTGCCAAAGCCCTCAGTTCTGATGAAGTGTTTGTCTCTCCATTGCCCAAGTGGAAAGTTTATAGCGTCTGTCTTGTAAGGATGCCTCTGCTCCTGGTATTTGATACTTCATGACCTTCCCCCCAGCTACTCTAAAGTAGATTAAGTTCACTGGCCTAAGCAGCAGCAGGCATGGTGCTGCTATTAAGTGAGATTTGGTAAATGTTTCTGTTAACACTATTTTCACATAAAGCTTTGGGAGCAAGGTCAGGAAAAGTGAGAGAATGCAACTTTTCTCTGAATTCCAGTTAGGCACCAGGCACTGGGGGTTATTCAATACACTTCACTTTAAACCAAGGGTTTGCCATCTGTTCTGTGCTCTAATTGCAAAATATAAACCAAATATAACTCACTATTGAATCACAGAAAATAAGCTGTAAGAGATTTAAATTCATAGGGAAAGCTTTTTATTTAATGCAGAAAGCATCTGCAGAGTTTTTCTTATGTTATCTTTTAGGCAGTATAATCTAGAGAAAATGAGATTGCTTTCCCAGGACCCTGACAAACACATTTCTGGAAAACTGGATGAGTCCCTGGGGTGAGATGTTCAGTTTAGGAAAAATATGTTGCAGAGCAACTTCTGCATCAATTTATCTATCTATCCAGAAGAAAAATATAACTATAATAAAATGGTTAATGCAGTTACGATAATACAAGGAGGCAACTGGGGCAAGAATGCAAGAAAAAAAACTGCTTTATTAGAGTGACTGATAAAGTTTCCTATAAATGTTTTTTAAAAAACCCAAAACCTCTTACAGACTAATTTTTGGCTATGCAATTTATTGTTCTTTTTTTTCTCCAGCTACATCTAGTTATAAAACTACAGTATTTTAGTCTGTTGAGTGACAGAGTCTCACTGTAAGTGAAACACAGATATAAGGAACAGCTGAAGACAACACCTAGGTTTCCTACAAGCTGGTATTACTTTCATGAAAGAACAGCAAGAAAGGAGGAGTCTGAGGCTTCTCTTTTATCCAGCCTGTTGTGGCTACAGGCAGCTCTGCCACCCAGGGCTGTACACACTGCAGGATTCTGGAGAACCTTTAACACCCCAGTGCACTCTGACATGCAGTTTCATTATAAACTGAAATATAAGGAGGACTGGCAGCTGCCAAAGGACAGCAGCCCTTACAGCCTCCCCCACGACCAAGCAGCAAACAGCACTATGGAAGCATCCTTATAAAATGGGCTGCTGCTGCCAGCCTGGCAGTCCTTGCACGACCTGGAATTTCACAGACTTGCAGCATTTTGCTTAATCAGGAGCTCGCTGCCTTACCAGATGAATGTGCCTAATTGCTGTTTACTGAAGAGACGCCTATCAGTGATACATTTAATGAAAGCAGAGATGTGAGTAAGGGAGAAACATAAGGAGCTGTCTGAATTCTGCACATTCACCATTGCTTAAACACATCTTAATACCCAGCATATTTCTCTACAACTGAGTGCATTTAGTGAAACCATATTGGATGATAATAGGGAAAGTCTGACAATAAAAGCCTGCATGGACAAATGCCAGCATGGACTTGCTCTCTTACACGTAAGGAACTACAACATATTGATCACAACCCCTGTGATAAACCAGGAGTCCTGATCAAGCTAAAAAGCATGTGCTAATCAAATCCACTGTGGACAATCCTCCCCAGCCCACCTCTCATGTGCATCCTGGACTTAAGTTCCAGGCACATGGGCTTTATGTCAAAACAGGTCCCATTTGTTTGAAGGTGAGAAACGCAGCAATTGATTAAAACAACTGAAGGTGCTTCTCTCACCTCACTAGTTCCTGTGTAAATCAGGAAAACAGCCTCTCCTAGGGGGTTGATAAAACTCTCCCAAGTATAGGCTCACTTTCAAGGGTTGAGCTGGTAAGATTTTGAATGAGTTGAGCATTCTCTGTCAAAACACCTACAATGCAATATTCAAGAGAAGACAATTTCTAGAATTCTAAGCTAATAATCAACTGATAACTGAAAACAAGAACAGAATATTCACAAATGAGCTACAGGAAAAATAGGCCAAAACAGAAGCACATCTTGGACACTTTCACGGTGTTAGGGGTCTTGAATTTAAAAATACTAAGGAAAAAAGGGGGATATGGAGAGGGGCTAAAAAGTTTACAAACCCAAAACCAGAAGCAATAAGGGCCTGCTCATCAATATGAGAAGCTCCAGTGCTAAAACAGATGAGTCAGAACAACTGCCAATAACAGAAGGCTTTGACAAGACTCACTTCCTGAGCGTGGCAGAGTGACAAAAATCAATGGGATGTGCCATTCAGGAAGGACAGATAAGGGCATATCCACTGGGGAGTTTACTCTACTGAAAGATCCCTGTAACCTACAAAGATAATATTGAGTGATCAGAGGAAACCATATCTTTAAAACCACAGTTGTAGGAGTACAATCTTTGAGGAAAATTACTACCTTAACGTTCAGAGCAAGCAGAAAATGCTAAGTGAAACCCAGACCTTAGTGCAAATTGTGGAACTTTTCACACTGGTTTCAAGAGAATTGAAACACCATTCTGGGTTTTATATACATGTTCTTAGCATCCCAGATAAGATAGCCATCAACAATCTGGAATAATTGCCCATTTTAAGTTTTCTGCACCTCCTTTCAAGGTGTCTGAAACAGGGTTCAGATAAGACAAAGCTTGTCTAACCAAATGCAGTAATAATCAAAGCAGCATCATATGTGCAACTAAAGGAGCTTGGTCTGGTATGAGTCCATAGCACCTCCACCAGATATAAACCACAAGAAGTGGGAAGAATGATCCACAGGAACTAGCATATTTAACTCTTCAAGGACAAATATTTTCTCAACCAAACGATCCATAACTCCTAAAAATTATACAAATCCTACAAGAGGTGGAATGGAAGCCACCCCAGCCACGTGACCAGCCACTCTGACTTGCAGAAAAATAAAAAGCACCTTTGATTCTGTTTATAACCAAACGTTGCCAAGAGATTAAAACTAAGAACCTGTTAGAGACTCACTCAAAATACATCAGTGCTGCTGCCTCTGACCCTCTGACTCTGGTGTGCCCTTTAACAGGCATGTGCTCCTCTAAAACACAGTAAGTGCAGAGGTTTCCAAATTCATGCTTAATTTTACATTGTTTCTGTAGAGTTGCTTTCACATTTTATGAACCTCATGAACCAACTCCTGAGTAAACATTTTTAATAGCTTATTCAGCTCTGCCTGACAGCAGAATTAAACTCTCCCAGTTGTATGATCCTTCTGTCAGGCTTACAGGTAGCAGATTAGAAGGAACAGTTAAGAACCTAGGATCAAAGGTAATTAAAAAAGACTGCCATGTACAAACAATATCTAGATCATTGCAAAAACCCTCTGGAGTGTCAATGGCAACTATAAAGTTCAAGCTAGTAATAAATCTTCCTGCTCAATTAATAATATTTTCAAAAGAAGCTGACAGCAAGTTTCAGCTTCCCAGAAGAGAGCACCTAACAATTAGGGACAAACAACCCAGGCACAGCAGAAAGCTTCAGAGACAGCTCATTAATATTTCCTTGCTGATAAAATCTTCTTAGGGATACACAAGTCCTCCAGTTCAATGATCCCAGGTGCTCCTACTCAAAACTCAGGTAAGTACAGTCTATATGAATGAAGTCAGAAAAAATAAAACCAGAAAATCCCTGTCAACATTGTCTACACAACAATATTCATGTAATATTCATCTAAAGAACAAATCCAGTTTGTGTCTGCAGAGACAGAGTAAATCTCCAACAGAGGCAAAAGAGCAAAAACAGAAGTCAAAAAGGGAAAGTTCCAAAGCAGAAACTTGTGGAGGGGTAAGAGGATGCCTGCCAGCCCAGCAGCACCTACAGAAACAGTGCAGCAGTGGTATTTCTCTGTAGGTAATTTGTAAGATTGCAGATGTGTTACCGTCAGATTACAAAAGTTCCTAAAATAAGTACTAGTACTTATTCAAGACACAAGAAGCCCAAACCCTCTGAAGCCGTTTTTTAAGCAGAGCCTGTTTTGTAGTTTTCATAAAAACAAACCCAGTATGAGGTGCAACTGTAGGCACAGAGGTAGGAGGTGAAAATTAAATGCAATCTGACAAAAGGTTATCACAGTGTTACAAGAAAACTCAGTCTTGCCATTTCTCACTTGAAAAAAGGGATCTAAGCAGACAATTAGAAGCAGAGCATCCAAGACTACTGAAATTGCTTCAGCCTTCTGCCTTTCACATAAATCCTGGATTATATGACACCACACACAACATGGTTAACACTTCTGCTCAGGCTTGACATTTGCTAAGAGTATCACATGAGTCTGAAATGAGAGAGGTGAGGACCCATTTTCTCAAATTCATGTCACAGTTGCCTTGTTCAAGGGCAAAGCTCCTCCTGTCTTCTGCAAGCAAAGGAGAGAGAGACTTGAAATAAAACTTCAAAGGACTCAAACCACATTCAGCTGTAATGGAAATTCAACAGGACATGGATATTTAAGTCTTATTAGTCCTTTTGAAGACATCAGACTCAAAATTGTCACTATCATAAAATCTCCCCAGTGTGGATGACTCAGTCATCCCCAATCATAGAAATTATATAGTAATTAATAACCAAAAAGTGGCAGCCACTTGAAGAAGTTAAAGAAACACACAGGCTCTTTAAACATCTCCTTGTCTTCTACCTCCTACCTACAGTATAGAACTGTACGCTCTAAATGACACAGACCCCAAGTACAACTCTTATGGAATGCCTTCACTTCCAGCTATAACATCTGACATTTTTTTCTCTTCTGGCACAGCTATTAACCACCCAATAGTCTGGAATGGCTGCAGTTAGGTAATTGGTTTTGTAAGGAGATACTGTTTTCCAAAAGACTGAAAGTTCTGCTCTCCTGAATCTTTTCCCAATTTATACTTAAGAATTATTTTAAACTAATGTATTTAATTTTAAGCAGAAAAGTAAATTAAGAAAAGCAGGCAAAAGCAAAGCAAGAAAAAGTCAGTCTAAAACATTACTGTTTTTTATCTAATCTTCTTCAAATTTTTAAAAGCAATGTCTGTATTAGCCAACAGAATTGTATAGTTTCACAGCTAATGACCTGCAGTCTGACATGAGCAAAATTACTCCAGGGAGGAAGATGAGCACTGAGTCCTGCAGCACAAACAGTGATGGTGGCTGTGCAGAGGAATAGACTGAGCTCACTGTATTGATCTCAGAACAACTGTAGAGAAACAAGGGTCTTCTTTGATGATATTGCTCAAGTGGTTTCCTAAGAACAAAAGTATTTATTTTCATGCCTCAGGTATTGCTTTTATTTGGATAGAAAGCAAAACTGTTTGTTTTAAATCTTTTGAGACTTCCCCAGTAATGTTAGTGATAATCTTCTATTTTATCAAGACGAGTTTCAAAGAAGTAAGTAAATAGCCTGGTTTGTGAATTCCTTCCTTAACACACAACCTGCCAAAAACATCTACTGAGACTTTCTACTCCATGATATACAAAATTACTTTATCTTATACCCTTCTAATATATTCACAGTGCCTCTCATCTCTTAACTTGTACTATTTGTTTAATGAAAATTTATATGATCTTCTCTTAATATCCCTAAATATTCATATAACTTAATGTGTATTTTCCCTCCTAGAACAAAAATACACCTGTCCAATATACACACCTACTGTTTTGGTGTAATTGTTGTAACTTACAAACCTGAGAGATCTCTAAGTTCTACTGCTGTCACTTGTTACTCCAAATTCTAAGTGAAACAGGATCTTGTTAGCCAAAACTGAACACCCACTCACAAAAACTCAGTTATCTCACTCTCTCATACACATGCAGACACACATGCAAGTGATGAAATGGTTCAGCTGAAACAAATGATTCTACATTTCACACAAAACAAGAGTATATCTGAGGTGAACATCCAGCTGTTGTTTCCTGCAGCTCTTTGTGGGTTTCTTTCAAGCATCTGCTTGTCCAGGTCAGGACAAAATCAGCAGCAGCCCTGAATTGTGACAACAAAGTCTTTTTAAGCCTTTTGGAATGCCCTGGAGATCTCAGAAAACATGTGTCCAGAACTCTGATCAACCTGTAAAATCTTCTTACTGTCCGTTTTTATAAAGCTCAGCTTTTCCTTATGAAATCTACCTCTTCATGTACTGGAGAACAGCCTCATTCTACGTTCCTGGCATGTACCAGTACACCCCTCCACATTCCCACCAAACCCTCGCAGGCAAATGCCTTTGGTAACAGCTGTGCCAAGAGAAGCAAGGCTGTGCTTGATCCTGTAACTGCAACCCCTCAGAGAGGCTCTGCTCCCTCTCACCATTCCCTGGGCAGAGGTACAGGTACAAGTACTGACTGGCACAAGGATGTGTCCCCAGTCTGAAAGCCATGACACCGAAACCCCTCCCTTCAGCAATGCAGGCATTGGCATCCCTGCCGCCCCAGAACAGCTCCTGCAGGAGGAACCGCTCGGCACCTGGGGTTCAGCAGCTCCAGGCTGGACAGCTCCGTGCAGCACAGGGACGGCTTTGCAGCATCAGCTGAGCCCTCCGGCACCTCATCTTCGGCAGCAGAAGCCACATAAACCTCGCAGTAGAGTCCATGGGTAGCTGAGGCTTAAAGGTTTGGAGCTAATTAACACAGCACAGCTGTAGAGAAACCAGCTGTGCCCCTGCAGCTTCCCCAGTTTACAAATACTGCTTAGAAAGAAAGGACAAAGCATTTGGCAAGAGGGGCAAGAGCCTAATTCAGAAATGTAACAAAGCAGGTGAAGCTGCAGAGACAAAACCGAAAAGCCAACTAAAACTATTGTATGCAGCACTGGATCTGTGAGCAACCTGACACATAAGTCAGAATACAGGTAAAACTAGACTGATATTTGGGGGAAATTGACCTGTTTGGGAAACCAGTGGAAGATTTGACACATCTGTTGAGCAATTGAAACAGCTCATAATAGCTAATGATGTCTGTGATGAGAAAAAGATGGTTGTTTTACTGGGCATACTGGGAACTTAAGCCTGTAACTTGCTGTGCAACCTAACAGCTCCTGTTATACCAGCAGAAAGCAAAACATGTGCCAAGACTATGTGAATCCTACAGAGCTCCCAGTCTACTGACACCGTGTGGCCACAGAGCCTTTCCACTTTTATAGACATAATAAAAGAGGGGGAAAGATCCTCAAAGCTCAACACATGGCTGAAATAAAAAAAACTAACAAAGCATTGTCAGTTATGATAAAACACAATGATGCACAAAGATTAACTCACAAGCAATAACCACAGGGAAGCAATGCAAAACCAGGTACTGATGGCATCAAATGCGACTCTGAAGCACCAAGGTCTGGCTCAGATCTCACCAGCAATATGGAGCATTTGTGCAGCTGCTCAGCCATGGGATGAGGACAAGTGCACATGCTGCACCAAATGGTTTACAGTATGACACCCCTTATTGCCTTCAACTTACATTTTCTTTCTTATGCTTAGTAACTTTTCATTTTTTGTCTATGCCAGGGAGCTGCAATATCATCACTTGAATGTTTCCTGAACAAAAGCATGCCATGAACAGAACAATGTCATGGTGTGTTTGTAGTGTCACAAACAATTTCATAATACAAACGGAACCTCGGGTCAAACGTAAACCCTGTAGGAAATCTAAACAGCGGCAATGTATTCAGAAGTTGCAAAAATCTCATGGAGCTAAAGTCATATTCTTTCAGAAAGAAATAGACTGACATGAGAAGATGAAAGTGCCAGAGAACTTCATACTTCTTAGTTGGCCAGTTTTATTTGGAGCCCATGGAAAAAGGGCACAAGTGCCAAGCCCAGGGGACAACAAAGTATGACACACAGACATATATACTCCTCCAGCTAGGAGGGATGAGATTTATAATGAAGGGCCTTCTGCTGTTTTCATAATTTCACATGAGAGTTATGGAGTTACTAAAATGGATTTGGTTGCAAAGGGAGCACTCCCAACACATGCACAGGGAAATCCACACTGCTATCACAGTGAAGCCAATGCGTAGCTGTCAGCAGCTTGTGCTAAAAATACTAAGCTAGGAACTGAATGGGTTGGATATTGTTCTAGAGAGAGAAATTTCAACTGCAGTGACAAAGAGCAAAGTATTTCCAAGCTCCAGCCTCAAAATAACAACAACTGGGTAGAGCAAGTGGAACTTAAGAGAAAGGTACCAGTAGCTAAGAAATCAAAGGAAAACAAAACCTGGGTTTGGTGAAAGACCAGTGACTTAATCCTGAAATCCTACTGAGTATTTGCTGAGAAATGAAGGCAGAAAGAAATCCAGTACTTAGAAAATGCAAGAATTTCATCTAAGGCTTTACTGGAGTATTGAAATCCCTTTAGTATCAGTTGTGGGAAAAAAATAGGACTGTCCAGTCTGTATTTTTTCAGGATTACAATTTAACCAATACCATAAGTAGATGCTCTCCTTAAGTAACAGGATGTTTTTCTCAGTGACTGTTAGTCGATTTTTCTCCAAGAATTATCTACCTAAAACATACTTACAAAGGGAAATTGGAGTGAGAGAAGGGATAAGTGTTGTAATTAACACACAAGAGTATAATTGAGGAGACAGACTGGTGAGAGTATGGTAAAAATGGTTTGGGTCCTGTGAACTTACCCAAATAATAAAAATGGAAATCATCATAAATTACACACAGGATTGCAGTGATGCTTATTCATATAAGTAAATCCTAACGTACTACACAGTTTCTTTGCCTCAGAGTTGAATCTGAGACCTCCCTGTGGCACTGGAGCAGTAATTTTATCTGCCCGATGATCCCCCTAAAACATGTATTTTTTAGCTGCCATCTTATTATGCCTTTTCAGAATGCAACAGTGCTGACATGGAAAAGTGATGGAAGAGTTTAGCCTGAAAAGCTAAAGACATTTCCCAGTTTGGCTATCAAAACCACTGTGATCATGTTTACCTCTAGGTTCACCTTTCCCCAGTAAGGAGCACCAGGAAAAGCCTGACTGGAGAGAAGCAGTGCAGCTCCAGCCATGACACCAAGTTCTAACACCCCAACCAAGAGGCACATGGAGATCCCCCAGCACATCTGCCAGGGAGAGCAGGGCAGAGGCACCAAAGCAGCACAAGACACAGGCAACACTTTCTCCATGGTACAAACTGAATCCCACCACTGATAAAAGACAGGGAGCCACAAAAACCTGGAAATGAGCTCTTACTGGTTGTAATACATATGGCTGAGATGAACGGACTCATGCACACTCAAATCGTTCCTGGTTTTCTTTGCACTGAAAGAGCAGCCATAAAGCTCTCAGGGTCTCTCCTTTTTTACACCAGACTTTTATTACTATACGCTCAGGGGCTTGCAAACACCAGGAAAGTACTAGTTCACTGCAAAGTGAAAATGTCTTGTGGTTGGAGGTCCTGAAATGACCTGTGAATAAACACAGAAACAATGTCTGCTTTTTCATGTCCAAAGATGCTTCAGTGTATTTTTTGGTAGTGGCAGCATATGTATATAGGACATATTTGACCATTCCTGTCTTCTTTACTTTAGTTTACAAAGTCATTTTAAAACAACCAAGCATTCTGCATTAATAAGTACAAAGCAGATGGTAGATGTGTTAAAACTCTGGCCTTCAAGGATTGGAACTTGTAACAGATTGCAAGTGGCAGTGGAACTCGACTCATATCCAGAATTCCAGCTATTTTGTTCAAGAAAATGGTATTAAATATGTCACCCTCAGCTCCTTCCCAGGCTGCTACAGATGAATTAATGAAAAGATTTACTGAGACATAAATAACCAATTTGTCCTACAACCTTGGATGAATGTCACTTACAAAACAAGAGTACAAATGTTCAACTGGCCAATATGAAGGCAGTCTGTTTACAAACATTTACAAACTCGTCAGGAGCAATGTGGTGGATAGTATGCAACTGAAGGTTAATTTATAGAGGGACTTTAGGACAAAAGTAACATAATAAACTGGCGACAAATAATCACATCTGAAGTTCTGGCTTCTACCAGGGAAAAGAGGATACTTAAAAATTGTTAGTGAAAGAAAACCAAGAAATTATTTGAATGTTTCAGCCATTCACAGCAAACTAGAGGTCTGTTTTATGTTTTATAGAAGAGCCATAAGTCCATCTCGCCCAGTATATACCTTCAAAATAGCCAGTGGTGAATATTGACGGAGTAAAGAATGTCAGCAATGTCACAGAAATGCTCTATAGGAAGATGACCTAGAGAAGAATCCAAATATTCAACAAAACCAAACAATCAGGTATGGTGACTGCCAAGGAGATGTGCTGCCTTGTCACTACTACAGGTGACTTCCAGCTTGTCCCAGGAACTGCAACAAGACTGGAAATTGCAAGTACCACTAATGGGAGAGAGAGCACAGCACGGGAGAGAGCTTCTTAAGCCCAGAACTGCCTCCTATGGAGGAAGTAATTGAGTCTTTCCAAGCATAGCAGCGCAAAGAGGAACTTGATCTTAGTGTTTGTAGAGTAGTGAATGAATGCATTTACTGAGAAAATAACTTTTTCTCTGTGCTCTCCCTTCTAAATATTGCATAAGACAGCAAGGATAAAACAAGTGGTAATTGAAGAAGGAAGGAGAAAGTCTAAAACAAGTTGGAGCCACTACCTAACTCTGCCACAGCAGCTGCTGGCTGCTATCTAGTGTGTAACTGTGTGTGTGTGCAAGTATGTGAGACTCACTCAAAACCATACAGCTCAGAGAGACTCCAACATTAAGATGGACCAATACCTGCTGCAGCTGCACTCTATATAAAGTACCTGAGAACAAATAAAGTTGCTATGGCCAAGGAAAGAGTAAAAAGGGCTATGTGAGCAATCTGGAAAAGCAAGCAGGGGAAAAAGCCCACAACCAATGAAACAAAAAACCCAATAAAACAAACATCCAAAAGTTTTGAAGGTCTGTATAAAAACTTAGAAGACTGAGTCATTCTGGTCCTTTATCATTTCACATCAAACCGTGTGCCTCATTCAAACCACTGTTTCAAACGCATGGCACCTTTAGAACAAGCTTCAGCTGTTCTAAATATAATATAAAAAAATATAAGGCTCTGCATGCATTCACAGTTGACACAAGCAGTAAGGGTTTTTTGCAGAGTATTGGGTTCTTATACTGAAGACAGACTTAAGATGTGTTTCAGTATGACAGTCTAATTACAGGCTGCAATTTCAATTTCATTTACTTCTGTTGCATCTTGTGATGGCTTAACATTTCCCAGTGAAACAATTACAGGACAGTACTAAGAACACAATTTACTGTCTCCAATCCTCATGAATATGCAGGATTCATTCCACCCAATGCTACATTTCATTTCTGACCCCATGTGCTCAGTTTACACTAAAAATATCAGAGAGAAGTGTCTTTATATACTTTATATAGATACCGTATATTATTCAACTTGTGCAGATTTGCAACCTTAGCCAAAAGTTACATTCTAAATAATAAATCACCCTGTAGTAATAACAGCTATAATGATTCAAGCAATAGTGGCCAGAGACAAACTGAGTCTGGGATTTTATCCTCTTTTATATACTCTGTGGATACAGAGTTGCAAACAATGCCCTGGCCAAAAGGTCATGGGGTTTTTCTTCCTCGAAAATACAGACCCAAAGGAGGTGAAAGGGATGTAAACACATTGGTAGAATGAATGATGAGGTGACACCATGTGTTGTAGCAGTTATTCCAGTTCTGATCTTAGTGGCAGTGAAGAGAAATCCTTTGTAAGAAAGAACCACTAGATAGCCTTCAGAAGTCTTCAAGCCAAGAAAAGAAGGAAGAGGAATAATGACAAAAATTATCTCACTTGCCTTTTTTTTCCTTTCTCTGTGTAGGTCAAAGTATTAGCTGCAGTAGATTTAGTAGCTGTCTTGTCCAGAAGAGGGAATTATGTTTGCAGCCTTTTGACTCATTGCTTTAAAGAGGCCAGTTTGTCCACTCCTGCAACATGGCCATATCCTGTGGGGCTTACTCACTGCTTATCAATAGCAAACATACCTAATGCTATGAAACTGCTCTTGTCTTGAGCAGGAGAACCAGTAAGTAATTTGAAAATTATATCTATTATATGGTCAACTTTAAGGTAACTCTTCTCCTCTATTAACAGCCTTCTGAATCTGGTTTCCAAAAGGAAAAAAAAAAAAAAAAAAAGATCATGAAAAAGAACAGTGTTGGCTGAGTGAGTATCCAATGAGCCCATTTCCCACTGTTAGCCTGATTGGACAAACATGCATACTTTGGAAGTCATTAACTACCAAAAAGTTTTCAGAAGGTATGCATTTAGATAGCAAATGTAGCCCTTAGCAACGCCTTCACTGGGAGATATGACTCCAGCATGATCCTTAGTCCCTATTAGACACCAGGATCCACACAGCAGAGGGACTGTATGAAAGGTGCCACTATGGAAAAAGCTCTAATTGCTGCCCATACAAATCGGACATCAGATAATACAATCATCTCTCTTACACTTGAGATTAGACCTCAATAGTTCTGCTTTTCACAGAAATGCCATTTTTTAAAATCTGTAATTCCCACATCAAATGACTCTTCTTTCTTTAAAAGTAATGCTTCTCAAAAATACATCCTCAGAGAACCCTCAGAAAGATAAGATGTCAATCAGACTGAGCAGTTTCTGGAAAGGAAAAATAACAAAGGAAAATCAGAAACTCAGAGGCAGCTAGAGAAAACGACATTGTGGGGTAAACTTCCCATGTTTTAATTACACAGAAGCAAAGTCTGCTTTGCTGATTAATCAGGCTTTTGTTTGTCACTATTCACCTTCCACACATTTGAAAATACACAGCCTGTCCTACTTCTAATCAAACTTTCTTCTCGGAGCAGCTCCCAGCCGGTGGAGATGTGACTGAGGTGTGCAGAAGAGCAGCTGCAACTGGTAAGCTCAGCTCCATGGGATGAGCTGCAGCCCTTGCCCATCAGAGAAGAACATGTGCACATAACGATGATGAAACGGGGAACCTGCTTTTAAAATGGCTTACTGCTCTATCAGTAATTTTTTTTTTTTCCACTAACTTAAGACTGCAGCCAAGTATAACCACAAAATGATTGCTGTCCTCAGCCACTAACAATCTGTATTGCTTCTGGCTGTTTTAACCATCAATCTCATTCAGCTGACTCTCAGAGGATGCAAATGAAGGACAAGGAATCCACTTCAATGACATCAGCTGCTCTTATGAAATTCTCCACCTTCCAGCCAACAGCTCTTCTCAAGCTAATAATGTCAGATGGTTTCCCAACAAGGTACAGTGAAATGAAGAGACACCCCCCCTAGCTCTACCCTCTGGCTAAATTTGGTGAGGATCACTAGAACACAAATCCATGATGTAATCCATGATGCATTTTCAGACCTAGCTGTTCCCTTCTCCAGCTGTCCTACGCAATCAGTCTTCCACATATTATAAACATTTGCATAGTTCTTACAAGACAACCTGTGCTGCTGGAGAGCAAGGAAGTAAAATGATGCCAGTAATGAGGGATTTCTCATTTTTATTACTTCCTCTCTTAATTAAATGTGAGTAATGTTGGCAGTATCACCAGTGCACCAGGCCAGGAGTAGTATTGGTGCAGAGCTTCTCAAACTGTGGTTCACGAACTACCAGCAGCAACAAAGACAGAGGAAGAGACCCAGAGCTGGACCCTAGAATCAGATTAAACAGGTTATTGGGTTTTTCCCCACACAGATCCTGGTGCATTCACTAGTGCTACCTGCCACTTCCTTGGCTCTGTGTTTCCATATATTTCAGATTTGCACTAGATGTTTTACAAACCAAGATAAAGCATTTCCAGGGCAGTGTCAATTGGGAATTTAATATGGACCAAATGGCAAAAGAAAGAAAAGTCCCTTGCCTCACCTCTTCATCCAGAAAGGTGGAAAGCAGAGCTCCATCTGCTCATTTCAGCCACAGTGTGTCCAGCAGATGACATCTCCCAGGTTTTCAAGGGAGCAGAGACTATTCCCCTGCATTGCTGGGAGCCTACCCAATGAAATTAGACCTTTCAAGAAACTTGTTGTGAGCTCTGACTGCTTTGTAGTGCATACAAATGTAGTATGTTTGAACAATGGAAAGGAGACAGAAATAACTAATGGTAAGTTTGACAAATAATAAATTCTTTGCCTCCTTTCTTTTTGTTGCCATCTCCTCTTTATGACTAGATTTCTAACAACAGCATTTTGCTGTTGAATTTCTCTATTGGTTAAGCATTACCCAAAGAGTCAGCTATAGCTATTCAGTTATTTGAAGGGCAAACTGCTTCCTCTGTAGATAGTTTTCCCTAGCAGAGGATCTAAGGAAAGCACAAGCCACTGGCAACACGAGTACACTTAGCGCATTTCCTTTCTTGAGTCTTGGAGGTTTGAGAGCTAGAAGTTGAAGAGGGGATGCTGCATAAATCAGGGGGATTAAGGGAATGACACTCTTCTTTCTACAGAACACTCTCCTCCTTTAGGATATATCCCACCTTTCTTCACAAAAAGAAAGAAAAAAGAAAAAAAAAAAGAGAAGGCACCAGAGCCTTGGATTAAAAGCACAGAAAGAGTAAAGTTTGTTTTACTGGCTGCAAAGAAATACTGGATGTCTGGAGGAGAATGTGGAAAACAAATGTTCCTCCCTGAGTATGCCACAAAGAAATAAAAATACTTCATTATGAAATAAAAATATTCTGCTCTGCGATCATCTGAAGTGATCTTCAGTCTCAAGGGTTCAGCAATTCAACAAATGAAAATCCAAGTCCATAAAAATGAATGAAGCCAGGCAAGTATTCTGTATCAGGTGACAAAAGTTATTTTGGGAGCTTACAAAACAGTGAGTGCAGTGATACAATGATGGTTCATTTGCATCTGGCACTGTTCCAGGGAATGGCCTCTGAACAGCAATTCCCATTAGAGAAGCAGTGCTGCTCTCTAATATTGTTTTGCCCTTTTTTCAGGGCCTTAATACCCCAGAGTAGCTGCAAATGCACCAAGAGCAATTTGCACAGGCCTCCACATAGAGAAATGAGCTATTTTAGGAGTATGCCATTCTTTTCTCTACAATAATAGTTGCTAGTCTGCTGTACCAATGGACTGATTCAGCATCAACACAGACAAGGCACTTCAGCCTCTGACTCTTGTGAAGAAGCTTTGTGCTCCCTTTAACCATCAGAAAGGAGAGGAGAAATTTGCTCTGTTTTCACAGTTATATGACAGCTTTTTAAAATTTTACAGCATGAGCGCAGCACCTAATCCAACAAAGCCTGCCAAGAACATTTAAAATCAAGGTCTCACAGAATTTGCTTCCTATAAATTCACCAGTATTGTAAGAAAAGGATCTTTTCCTCAGAAATGCAGCACAAATCCCACTGGAGTTGGACAGGGCTGAGAACTATTTTCTGCCACACTGTGGGAAAGACAGCTGAAAGTACTGGGAAATAGGCTGTAGGGATGCACAAAATGTACTGGAGTTAATGAATAGGAACAGGAAAATGAAGATGAAAATATGATTTCTAACAGAAATCAAAGCATCTTCTCAAAACAAAATCAAGAGCAGGAACAGGCTATAACAGGCATTTAATTAATTTATTGCAATGACTGCTCTCAATAGATTAAATTCCTCTTCCTATCTAAACTATTGCCTATTACTAACCAACTACTTAGAGAAACGTGGAGAGGAAAGGTGGAGCCAGCAAAACTTCTGTAACCATGTATGCAAAGAGAAAGCCTATCTTCTTGCAGAGATGCTTTTCGTATAATTTCACAAAGTAAAAAGTAACAGATAACTGAAAACAAGATGAAAAACAAAACAATAGCATCATCAACCTGTAATCATTCTAAAATTTCTGATCACTAGAAATGGAATTTTTTTTTTCCTTTTACCAAGGAGAGGCTAGCCAATACCTTTAAAAATAATTTCTTTTTAGTTACTTTCTTCACTGTGAGAAGGTGAAGAGCTGCATCTATTATAACTACATGCTGTGAAAACCTCATTTGGACATGATCATCATCCATCACTCCTGCTGTGCAGGTAGCATGTGAAAGGGAAACAAAACAGAGATCTTGCTGCAGTATTTGACAACACCCACTCCCCTGCTTGCATGCTTCAGTTCACCAAGAGCCCAGTTGCCACACAGGTATTCTCTTTTTTGGGACCCCCACCTTTCCTCTCTCTCCAAGCATAGCTTGGAGCAGCTCTGATGGTTTTAGGGGGGAGACAGAAACCTGTCTTTCTCTCCCAAAGCATTAAAGCTTTCCTACTAAAAAGCATGCCAAAGATATATTATTATGTGCAACCCTGCCTTTGTAAATGCACAGGCATTACTTGCACCAGTATCTCTTCTCATTACATGGATATGTTTCACTGGAAGATGAATATTGCAAGAGAAATCAGAATGCCCGTATCCTTTGGGGCAATGCTGTGCACAGTCCTGAAAAGAGCTATTAATGCCAGCATTAATACTACTGCCTTTCTCTAACTCTCACTTCAACTGTCAGTGCTATCTATAATCTCAACTAGGGACAGTCAGTAGAGGCACAAGACTTAAAAAAGCAAGAAAGATAGTGTTTGTCTTTCTCAGAAAGCTCTGGAGTAAGCTGAAATAAATATTAGATGATTTTCAGGAAAGCAGAGGCAACCAGAGTTAGCTTTGAAAGACAGAATGCAGCATTGATAACACTCTTTCTTCCAGCTCACCTAGGACACAAATAGAGCACCCTCCTCGTGTTTGACAGCTCTGGTTAGTGCTCTGCCAATTCAGGGGACTCACACTAGAGTTTACCACATCCCAACTCTTGGTATGGCTTAGGTCAGCAGGAGTTGCCTGCACTCTGTGCCTTCTGATGCACTGCAGCATGCCTGGCTTTGAACAG
The DNA here is from genome assembly GCF_029582105.1 of Oenanthe melanoleuca. Taxonomy (NCBI): domain Eukaryota; kingdom Metazoa; phylum Chordata; class Aves; order Passeriformes; family Muscicapidae; genus Oenanthe; species Oenanthe melanoleuca. The sequence goes on from NC_079339.1 coordinate 17,302,847, forward strand.
CTGTACAGCAGCGCACACTAGAGAACAGCTCTCTCCATCTCACTCACAGCCCTCCGAGCACCTCCAACAACTCCGGAGAGCACAACCAGTAACAGGGACACGGCAACATCCAGCTGCAAACACGCATGCCCTCCTTAAGTGCTGGGACAGGAGGGTGTCACTTCACAGCACTCCTTATTTCCCTCAGCATGTTAATAAGCCGCCTGGGAGGAACAAGCCATTTAAAGGCACCTCCTGAAGATCTTGCAACAGATCTTCCCACATATGGTTCTGGACAAGAAACACTGAACTAGAAATCCCATCCTGCCCTAGTAAACATGTTACTCCCTTTTTTACGGGACTAAGAGCATTTGTGACTTGGGTCCATCCCACTGTGCTTCTTTAGTGTCCAGCTACAGCCTACACTCCTACAAGGGAGTGAAGTGCCCAGCCACCCCTGCTGTTGACAGCCACCTCATTTATTACATAGATGATGACACACGCATGCCTCATAGTGATTTGATAAGCTCCTGCCACAAAGTAGCAGCCCCAGCAGGAGAGGAGTACTTTGGTCTCTCTCCACCCACCTCTTCAACAGGGAATGGCAATGCCAGGACCCACCACTAATAGTAACAGAGAATGATAACTTAGAGATTCCTGATAGAGTCTTTAATGTTGTGATGTACCAAATGTGCCATCTGCAATAGAGCAAGTGATATAAGCACGTGCTGAACCTTACAACCATGAATGGTCTCAGTGATTTCTCTAGGGCCATGCAAAACTTTTGAGGCAAATATGCATAAGCATGAAAGATCAGGGCACAAAAAAGTGTATAGCTCTCACTGGAACAAAGTGATTAAGGCATTCATGCAATGACCTCTATAAACACATACTTTTATCGTCTACCACAGTTTTGAAATGCAGCTGAAGGCCAGGAAATGAGAGGAGGAGGAAAACCCTCAGTAAGTTACCTACACAAATTAAGGAGGCCACAAAAACAATAGCCTAGGCACCACTTTGTTCAACTCCCAAGTTTAAAAGCAGCAACAAGTTCACCTTCCATCTCAGTAAACAGACACAAACGCAACCGTCTCACGATTCCAAACGTGTACTCACCCAGAAGAGAAGGTTGAAAACAAACATTAGGTACTTGATACACTGCAGGCAGTTGTGAGCCATGCTGCACCTCTTCAGTTCTAGGAGAAAAATAAATGAGAGATCCAGGTAAAAGACAACGTACTTGTTTCCCTTGGGGGTCGTGTACTTAGCCTTGGTGGCCTTCGGGCCTGGGTTGGTGTGAAATCCAAAAAAAGAGTTGCTGGCAGCCCCAAACTGGCCACCATACATGCTGCTGTATCGACGGAAGGCGCCATTTGGGAAACTGTAATCCTTGCTGTCCAGGGAAGGGCTCCTGTGATAGGTGGACTCATCGGTGCTGGACCTGCGCATGGTGGCTTCAGCTGTCCCGTTCCTGCTGCTCTGACAGCCGTCGGGTGAAAGGTTGGTGATCTTCCTTCCTCCTCCTCCTCACTAGGAATTCCCTATTGCTTTGCACCTGCTGTTCTTTTGTCTGCCATCCTGCCAAGGAGTTACCGTGCTGTGCGGCAGCAAACTTGGTGACCTGAAGTCTGCTTAGCCAGGAGTTAGGGAGCAGCGTGCTTCCACACGAGAAAGACTTCTGCACAAGTAAACATTCCCGTCACTGTCACGATCGTCCCTCCCGGTCCCCACTGCTTCCAGGGAAGGAAAAATCAGAGAGGGATATACTGTACCCAGAGCACAGAATCTTACAAAAAGGAACCGTGAACTCGTTGGGCTCGCAACTGCCTTATAAAACCCCGGCTCCACATGCCCTACACAGACAAGAGAGTGCCGCTGCCCGAGACCCGCGGCAGGGGCAAGAATTATCCCAAAGGCGACCAGCTGCCGTGGCGCTTTCCTGCCGGCCGCATCGCTGCGCCCCGCGCCGCCGGGCTCACTTGGCGCATCCCCGCATCCCGCTCCCGCGGCGGGCGCCTGTGGCACGCCAGCCCCGCCGCTCCATTCCCGGCGCGGCCGCCCCTCCTCCGAGCGCCGCGCCAATGGCGCTGCCCGCCCGCCCGGCCGCGCCCCGCCCGGCCCGGCCCCCGCCCTCGCAGCCCCGCACAAACCTCACAGCCCCTCAATAGCCCCATGCCCCGCCCGGCCCGGCCCTCGCCCTCACAGCCCTGACAGCCCCTCACAGCCCCGCGCCCCGCCCGGCCCGGCCCCCGCCCTCACAGCCCTGACAGCCCTCACAACCCCCGGCCCGGCCCACACCCCGCTCTCACAGCCCCTCATAGCCCCGCACAGCGCCTCACAGCCCCGCACAGCCCGCAGAGCCCCTCACACAGCCCTCACAGCCCCGCACAGCCCGCAGAGCCCCTCACAGCCCCGCAGAGCCCCTCACAGCCCCGCAGAGCCCCTCACAGCCCCGCACAGCCCGCAGAGCCCCTCACACAGCCCTCACAGCCCCGCACAGCCCGCAGAGCCCCTCACACAGCCCTCACAGACCCCCGGCCCGGCCCACACCCCGCCCTCACAGCCCTGCGTCCCCCCGCCCCGAAACTCTGAGCCCGGGACACCGCGCGGAGCCCGAACCTGGGCGCAGGTGGCTTTTGCGGGGCTGCCCGGATACACAGGCGGCGCTGCCGAAAGGAACGGCAGTGTAAAAAGTAAGTGCTGTAAAATTTCGTACGCAAAAGCGCTGGGGATGCTCCGCGGGGAGCGGGGTCAGGACGGGCCGTGCTCCCCTTGCCGGAAGGCTCGTTTGTTCCGCTGCAGATCCATCACCGGGATGTTCCTAATTCGCTCGGTCCCACGGAATCATCGCTCAGCACAGCGCACGGCCGGCTCATTTGTCCCCCTGTCAGAACACACTGATCGGCATCAAGCTCCGCACGCTGGGGAGCACTTTCCTAAAATCTGACAGCTCCCACAGGCAGTAAGGACTTGAAAATGTGCTGCACACAACTTCTTCGGGAAGGAAAAATCTTACTGAAACTGTGGCAATCAAAGTATTAACACTCAGGAAAGCAAGACTCATTTACCATCATTGCCCCAAATTCCCTGTTGCAAAGTACTTGTCTCTGTATGTGCCACCTCCTTATCTGTCTGCTGCCTTCCTCCTCTGTCTGCCCTTTGATTTTGGCTGTAACCTACTGGAGCAAAATCAAAAGATGGCTGGCTAACATTTTCCAGCAGAGAATTAACCAAAATGAACACAGATTTCCTTCATGAAGCATCTCACAAGTCTCAGCATAAATCAAGAGACACGAGCACCAATTAATTAAAGAACAAATTAGTAAAAGTAAAATGAGCTGGTTTTTCACATAGCCTAGGCAATTCGCCCTGCAAACCACCCTCTAATTCTGTTAATTTACAAACTGCAAACTTAGGGTCTAATTATTTCTCTTCATTTCCTCCACAAACCATAAATACACTGACCATACCTAGTGCAAGCTTTAGAGAGAAAGAACCTGAGCACAAAGCACAAGGAATAACTCCTCCACCATCTGTTTCAGTAACTTTGATGACTTACAACTTTTCTGGTTTTTGATTTCTCTACATCTAAAATTAGAATTTTCTACTCTACTTCCCTCCCTTTCCTGCACGATATGAACTCTGCCCCCTTAAAGGAGTCTTCTTTCCCTAGCACATAAAGATGGTCCAATGGAAGCAGATCTGTTCTCAGTCAGAGCTCCCAATACACTATTAATTTTTCCTGTGGTACCAAACAGTTCTGCCCCCAGCTCTTCTCCTCACCTGTACTACAACTAGACCAGTTTGGTAATAGAAACCCAAAAATTATTCAAATACTTTCTACATTTTCTGTCAGTATACAAAAATGCCTGTACATGGAGAGTCATATTAAATGGCAAAAAAAAGACTGGGTATAGCTCAGCACACAAATTATGCTGAAACAGTGACAAGTCAGATAACTGTTATTTAACAAGGATGCCCATGGTACTGCATGTAACAGAGGAGAATTTGGCATATTTACTGTAAACTAGACAACTGAAGCCCAAAGGCAGCTCATTGCTATCTGGATAAGAAAAGGGTTAGAAATCACTTGCTTTCACCTTTCCTGAAGGCAAGAAACCATCAATTCTATAGAGAATTAAATCTAAGGTGGAACAAAAAGTTTCTAAATGTTTATTTTAAATAAAAAGTAATAAACATCAACACACAGTGGATATATTTCAGACAGATGCAGAAAATGCTTGAGGAAGGCTGAGGTCCTGCATAACCCTTACAATTTTCTCCAGCCTCTTTTTACCATCATCACATAGCACACCTCATGGAAAGGACAACTTTTTAAAAGCACTTTAATGTAAAATGTACTTCTCCAGCAGTTGCTGCTCATTCTCATGACAATACCAACAGCTAATTAGAAACAGAGTCATTTGAGATACAGTCATTACAGTCATGCTTTTATTAAATCTTCCACACTAGGAAACCCAGTCAGAATCACTAGCGTAAATGGAAAATCCTTGAGAGAGCAATGCTGCACCAACAGGCTAACTGCAGCTTGGATGACATGCTTACATGAGGGAGTGATGTCCTGCATGGGAACAGGGGGAAATCAGCAAAAGGAGAAGGGCTGGTGTACTCTACACTTGCCCATCCCTGGTGTAAAGTGAATGAAAGGGGCATGCTGGATCTGTACTGACGTTTAAGCTGTTTAACAATAAAGTAATGCATGAAGCAAGATGAATAAACCTTGGAAGCATTGCATCACTGGGCCATCGTGTCTAAAGGGTGACCCAAGGAAAGGTGAATGAGAGCTTTCACAAAACTTTTTGTTAATGACTGAGCCTAAAATCACAGTGTGGACCTAGTGACCTCTGTTCACCTCTGCTTAACATCTATTTTTTCTCTCCCCAGCTGCATCTCTATATTCCCATCCTGTGGCCAATTCATATTGATTCCTCTACACAAGAAAGCAAGCCCCGTGCAGTCTCGCCAGCAGAGGTTCAATTTGTATTGATTCAGGTGGCACTCTACCATTTAGGTTATAACAACTCTGTCCCTGCCACTTTGAGAGGAGGGCTGGTAACCCTTCACTGTCTCCACCCAAAACCCTGGCCCTGAAAGAGAAGTCTCACTCTAATGACATCAGGTGAACTCCAGGCAATAAACTGGAAAAGGTTTGGGCATCAGGGGCAGATCTCTTAACTGTGTTATCAGTCACACCCTTTCTCTGAGCAGCCTCAGCTTTGGCTTTCACCTGAAGACACACAGCTACTTATTCAGCCCACATTTTGCACCTCACCCTGAGCTGCAGCCACCACAGACCCCACACCACACTCCCACCTCCCTTATTATTCTGAATACCCCTTTCTCTTCTTCCTCCATGATTTAACACTCACGACCACAAAACACCAGTGCCTTCAGCTCACACAAAATGTAGCACTAATTCACCTCCTCATTAATTTAGTCTCATAAGTCCTTTCATGGTTGCACTGGTTTTCCCCTACTAATGCCTCTTGTCACTGTCTTCAAAAACCTGCATACCTGCTCCATCCTCCTAATGAAACAACCTCCTTTGAATTAACCTCGGTAAACTTTGTTAAGAAATATTCCACAAAATAAAATTTTAAAGAACCCTGCTAGAAGGTATTAGTGAAATACACTACATAATGCAGGGTATGGATGTGACAATTGCTCCTGTTCTGCAACAGAGGGCTGTGCAAAGGCATGCATGTGACAGGTGACAGTCATTCCCCGTAGCTTCAGTGAACAGCATGACTGAGATCAAACCTTACTACAAGAGTGGGATCTTTTCGTAAGTTACTACCTTTGCTTCACACCACAGCACTGAAATCAGCTAAGGGTGATCAACTGATGAATACACTCCAAATGCTCAACTTTTTAATTTCATGTACATACAGAGATCACCACAGAAAAGTGTTAATCAAACCTGTCTGGGCCTACCTCTCTTTTTCTTCAGCAACATGCCTAGAGAGAAATCCCTTGTTTCTTCACCCAGTGCACTCTTTGCAGCTACTGTTTGGTTATGTTTGATTCAGTGATGCAGGTTTTATAAAAACTGTACCTCTTCCAGAAGTCTAAGAGAAACATTATCTCTTCTGACTGGAGGGTGAACCAAAGTTCAGGGCCAAGCTGGCTGTTTCAGCTAGGAGGAAAAAAAGGCTTGTGATGGAGTCTTTGATTGTTTGCTTTTGTATATTCATTTTGCATGAATATAAATGACTAAAGGAGCAAAGCAAAGAGAGTGAGAATATGATTTTTAACCTGACAGCTTCACGCTGCCACAGGTTTTCAGTCTTTGCTCAATCCTGCCCAGGACTGTTCAGTGTCTTTGTAAGTGACACAGTGGGATACAGCACACTCTGACCAAGTTTGCAGATGCCACCAAGCTGAGTGGTGCAGTTACCACACCTGAGGGATGGGATGCCACACACAGGGATCTGGACAAGCTCTAAAGGTGGGTCCATGGAAACCTCATGAGGTTCAATAAGGCCAAGTGCAAGGTGCTGCACTTGGGTTAGGGCAACTTCCAGTATCAGCACTGGCTGGGGGATGAAGGGATTGAGAGCAGGTCTGCCCTGATGAACTTGGGGGTACTGGCCAGCAGATTGAGGAGGGTGATTCTGCCCCTCTGCTCTGATGAGAGCCCACATGGCATAGTACATCTAGCTCTGGAGTCAGTGCAAGGAAGACATGGACCTGTTGGGAGTGGGTCCACAGGAGGGCCACAAAAGCAATTAGAGGGCTGGAACACCTTTCCTAATGGGAGAGGCTGGAAGAGATCATGTTGTTCAGCCTGGAGAAGAAAAGGCTCCAGGGAGACCTCACAGCAGTACCTAAATGGGACTTAAAGAAAGATGGGGACAGGCTTTTTAAATAGAACCTGTAGCAATGGGATAAGGGCTAATGTTTTTAAACTAAAAGAAGGTATTATTCAGACTATATATATGGAATTTTTTTTTTTACAATGAGATGATGAAATACTAGATGAAGTTGCCCAAAGAGGTTGTAGATGCCCCATCCCTGGAAACATTCAAGGTCAATGCAAGCAGCAATCAACAGGTTTCCTCCCTAAATCCTGCTCTCTCCTAAAAATTCATATGGTGTAATGAGTCTGCACATGTTGCCAAAGACTTTAAGCGAAGTGAGTCAGGTGGGGAGCCATAAAGCCAGTTCCCAAACCAAACACTACACATGTTAAAACAGCCCCCTAAGAAACAGGTAAATCAAGCAATATCAGTTCTACTCTGGGCTGCAGGTCCTTCAGCTCAAGGAGTATGACCATGGGGCTATAACTGAGGATATCTCTAGAATCTTTTGTTTTCTAAAGAAATATGAATGTTTTTAATAAATGAAGCAGAAGATAGTATGCTTCACTGCAACCTCAAATTTATCACATACCTAAGAACCCAGACCTTCCCTTTTATTTCCAGGGTCCCTGCTCATCCATTAGCAATTTCAGTATCTGTAAAAGGTTATAGTTGCTGGAAAGAGGTTGAGCCCTGGACTTCTTGGGCAGGAGAAGGCAATCAGATGTTCTAGAGATTTCCTCAGCTAATACAAAAATTTGTTCATGTTCACAGTTGTACCTACAACTACTTGAAATATTTACTGATGCCTCCAACAAAACTTTGAAAACACATTCCAGTCACAAACAATTTCACTTCTATAGCAGACTTCAGGCTTGGTTGGTTTGTTGTTTGGTTGGTTTGTTCATTTTCTTTCTTTTTTTTCCTTTATAAATAAGGAAATTTGCATTAAAAAAAACTTCAGTACTTAATAGCTCATCTCCTTCTGCTCACATGTCACCTGAAGTCATGATCTTTGGTTTATGGCATAATTAGTTGCTATGGAAATAACATAATCATAGACACAGAGAAAATATTCTAGGTATGATTTGCAATGCTCTTTATTTAAGCCTGTGACAAGTAACTTTGCAGAAACCTCATTCCTTTTTACGTGCTCTCATCTGCATAACTGCTGCCATCACCTCTGCCTGTGCATTCAGATTCACTGCTATTCCTACATGTATGACTCACACTAAGGGCATTTCCTTCACCCATACTGGAGCATCTGTGTGTTCAAACAATGCTGAGAGTGTACATACACGCAGAATAGCTGGTGCCAAGTCAGACTAAACAAACAAAATCTCTTAAAAATGATGTATATCGGCCCCCAAAACTTGTGCACCACAGAGCTTCCTCACTATTTTGCTGTCTGGGCTTTTGTCGTCTTTGCTAATGATTTATTTTGTCCAATAGTAAAAATTTTAGAGTAAGGAGACTCCTTGTTTCCCAGGAAATTATGCATATTCGAGCCCTGCACAGAGAGGATTATTGCTGCAGATGAAAGACAAGTAGTGGCAGTCTGCAAATTCCTGAAGAAGCAGAAAGCCCATTTCCCTACTAATGTCCTCAGTAATAAAGAAGGAAAGAGCAGAAATAAAGAACCCATCTGACATGCTGTACAAGAAGAGTTGTAGCCCAAATAAAACTTTTGCTAAGACCTATCTTTGCCGTGTCAGCAGGTCCTAGCAGCACAGATGCAATTTGTGTGCTAGTTTTCTTACAATCAGGTTACTTTCTCTAACCTGAGAGATCAGCTGACGTTTAAAGAAACACCACTTCAAACACACATGTAGTACTCAGGATTTCTGTCAAGTATAAAGCAATCAGTTCTGATGAAAGGAGAAAGTTATTGTGGAAGCAGAAGCAGACAAAACAAGGACTTAGAAAAACTCCAGGATTCAATAATGTTCACTAACTAGTGTCTGCCTTTTAACATCTTTATGGATTTTTTCCTTGGAGACTCAAAATGGATTCTCTTCTTGTCTTGCATCCTTAAAAACGGGATTAAGGTTTTGCACGCACACGAGCATGAAGCAAAGTTCACATAACCATATTTCAGCTCCATTTCCAAAGCAATGAAGGCCCAGAAGCGCTCACTGACCTCACAGGCGAGCGCTCAGCACATCTGAGAATCAGGTCACAGAGAGCCCATTTCAACTGAGTACTCAGCCGCAGCTCTCCCTGCTTTGAGATATTCATGTACTAACATATAAGCACACATTAAGTGCTTTCACAAGTGGAATTGGACATAAGCAGGAGAAATGCAGTATTTCAAAGGCTTCAGATCAAGCTGGACTCTGCACATGCTGCTGTAGCAGAAGGAATTCCTCCCTGAGCACACACCTTTGAGGCTGCTGATCCACAGATCTGCTACCTGGGAGGTGCCTTCAGCCAAAAGAATGGGGCTTGAAATGGGGTGAGGAGCTCTCCTACCAACAGCTCAGTCAGCAGATGTGAGCAAGCACACCAAGACCCCAGAGCAGGCCAGAGAAGTGATCTCTGCTGCTGCACAGCTGGGACTGCATCCTTCTCTTCATAGCCAAAAGTCCTCAGTTTGCCCACAGCTCCCTTAGGCCAACCCTTCCAAAATCCAAAGGTGTGTTGGAGAGAGATTAAAATTTAAAAACTGCAATATAAAAGAGCCACCAACAAATTAAAAGAGTATTTGAAAGGGAATAATAAACAAAACCACTATGTGATAATTATACATCAAGACTAAAATGTAATGAACTTATACAAAGAAAATGCAAGTGGCTATATATTTTCTTACATAGATTAGATTAACAGCTATTGTTTCTTTTTTTAATACTGTATGGAATCATCAGAGTAGTATCATCCCACATAGTAAAAGTAAACAGCAGTGGATCTCTTATCCTTGACATCTCTGTAACCATTCAAGCAAAAATAAAGAAGCTTCTGATATTAAAGAATAAAGAATTAAAATAATTGTGGGCAGGAGCACAAGCTTTGGCTTTCTGATTTGCTATTCTGAGTGTTCATAACAGTGAACAGCCAAAAATAACTTGAGGACTGCTAGCAGGAGACACACATTGAAATATATATTTGAACAGACAACACATACAAGTAAACAATTTAAAACAATAGCCTAGGACTTACAGTCCTAATAGGCATATTAGTGAGTACAATAGTGATAATGCTTGAAATTAAAATGTTCTTTTGGAATAAAAAGTACCAGAAACAGTACACTAGAAACCATATACTTGTATTTACTTCTTCACATCATCACAATCCAGCTCTTTTCATATGTCACTGTCAAAATCTGTAAGCAAACTCGTGTTCCTAAAGGTACATCTACACAAAAAGAAGAGGCACCTGTATTTTAAGGCAGTAAAAGTGTCACATCCTTTCTGCAAAACATACCTAAATTCAGTTACCAAAACATAATACAGAAGCTCCAGTTCAGCAAATTCAAGAAGTCTAAAAAAAACCAAGAAACTCATCACTATTTATTAAGGCATTTAATACTATTTAATTTTCATCATGGAAGCTTTGTTTGGACAGAAATAAGGATATAACTTAGAGCTTTAGTGACACAGAATGAAAGATAATCAGAGCCTGAATTAAGAAGATCTTTGCAAAGGTACTGCCAAAGTATCTGTTTAGTCTTTAAAGTCATTACCTATTTTGCATACTCGCTAAGATTCTGCATTTAATCAACACCAAATTTGTGCCTAAATTACACCTGTGCATTTTCATTCAGTGTTTCCTATAAGTCTGTAGTAGGCTTTCAGACATTCCCACTCTGTAAGAAACTCTTGTCACAGGACCTCTGCAAAATTTAATTCTGCTAAATCTAAGCTCTAGCATACACTAAACTGCTAAAAATGCAAGGTCAATCTCTTCTGCAGCCTGACCTCCAAGCAGTTTGTTTGCTGTGTTATATTTATGAGGATGTTTATGAAGGCAGATTTATACACTAAAAAATTATTCTGCATCAAGTCACCAAGAAGCCATCTGAAAAGGAGCTTTTTCACAGAAAAAGGGCTATCTGTTCCATGATGGTTTTCAGAAATGACAAGGAATGCACAAAGAAAAACCAGGCCTCCTGATTTCTACGTTCTGCATTCCTGCCTTTAAATAGGATTTTTTATTTGATGGGGAAAGAAGACCTCCTTAGAAAAATATTTATTTTACACATACTTCCAGATATCTAAAGCATATTAAGCTTCTGCATAGCTCTGGTATTGCTAACGATATTTATCTCAAATAACACATGATAATGAGCCTATAAAACTTTAATTAAGATGCTTTATAGCCTTTTATAAGTGTCACCCAAACCTATGCTGTAGGGTAAACTGTACTTTTAATTTCTATTTGTGATGTTTACACTGTGCAAAGAAATTAATTACAGTAAAAGCTAGTTATTGTTTCTTAGAAGGCTACACAGATTCCTTGGTCCAAGTCCATCTGGATAAAGCAAACAAGTAATTTGTATTTGCTTCCATTTTGCTTGGAATTCCCATGCAGTCAGTCACTAAAAAAAAAAATAAATTAAAAAATCATTTCTATGAGTGGTCATACTCAGAGAAAGTGGCATTCAATTTTTTTATGCAAGATAGAGACAGGAGGACTGAGTCCAAGACTCACTTTACCATTGTGGAATGGGATTTCTTTATTGGTCTGTTAAAGACAGGATAGGTGTGACAAGTATGACAGGACAGATGTGACAGGGCATTAAAGCTCCAAAAGCTGGGAGGAAAGAAGGGCTGACATCCCCACCAGAGCCTGCAAGGGCTCCCTGCTGGCCTGCCAGCTCTGTGGGGCAGACAAGCAGTCCCAAAGGCATCCTGGACACCTTTTCCTTCAGACAGGTCTTCGACCTTCTCCTACAGTGAAACATGTAGCACCTTTCTTGCCCAACAGAACAACAATGCGAAGAATTTCAAGAGAAACACACCCCTTATAGAATTTTTTTTTAAAATGCAACCCAAAAAGAAACCAAATCAGCTCCTCAATAAGCAACTGAAACTAGAAAAATGTCCCTAGGACTCGCAGTGCTGCATGTGGCAGTTTGATGGCAGCTTCAGTCCTGCTACGAGCCCAGCATAATCCTGGCCTGGCCTCAGGTGCTGCTCCAACAGCAAACTCTGCCAGAAGGGGAACCAAGCCAAAGTTGGCTTTGGCAAGACAGAGGTGAAAATCTGATTTTCCTTCATGGAGTAAGTCACAGACCCTGCAAACTCAAGCCTCTTGCAGCTGGAAGCTGACAGCTTCAGATGAGAGGAATTTATCATTATTATTTTAGTATGAGAGCAGCTCACTGATTGCAGCTTGACAGCTCAAGTTAATTAGTTGATGAAGGGTCTGATACACTCTGGCTGGCTCCACATCTGTGGACGATGACACAATCAGTAGAATGAAATCCATACTTAAATGGTCTTTGGTCTTTTTAATCCTAAACTACAGATCACAAAATCTGCGTAACAAAACCTGGAGATCAGAGGAATTATACAAAAGGTTTCCCTTTCCCTGGCCCTCGGGACAGTCTGGTCTCTGCTGCTTAGTGAAGCTCATGAACAGACAGACTTGACTTCAAAAGCATCCTCTTTTCTTTCTGGACTCCCAGTGGTTCTCAATAATAAGATAACTGGTTTCAGCACAGCCTGGCAGTGTTCCCTTATGGCTGCTTTCCCCAGCAGGGAAATACCAAGCTGCAGGCTTTCCTCTGCTCTTGCCAAACACCAGGTGGGATTTACCCACCCTGTCAAAAGGATTATGTCAAGATCATCTGGCCCCACCTATCAATACTCTGATGCTATTTTGTACCAAACCTTACAATCTGTTTCAGTTCTTACCGACTGACAGCTAAAATAGCATGTGAGGTCATGATGTCCCAAGCTCCTAAGAAATACCAGAGAAGCACAAATGGGAGGGAAATCTGGCTGGAAAGTGATCTGCATGGGGCTGGAGCCACTGAAAGCCACTAAGCAGTGAGAAAAGGGGAGAGCATTTACTGCTGGGAACAAGAACAGGCTATTGCTGGTGGATAGACCTGGAGCCTTGGATCAGTGGGAGCTACTGTAGATATTCAGCCAGTCCTCTGCCAGACTCCACATGCAACTGTAGAGCACAGCTGAAAATCTCTCCATGGCCCCAGCTTTTAGCAATAAGAAAAGCATTTTTTTCCTCTGCCTTTCCTATTCAGATTTTGCACTTTTCAGGGCACAGCCTGCTTCCATCTCTCCTTTTTACTTATCACCTAGAAAGACGAACTGCACTTACAAGTGCTCTCTTAAATCAAAAGCAGAAGAGACAACTGCAAGAATCCCTGCATGTATCTGAGATGTGGTCAATCAGAGGTTACTGGAGAGCAATCAAGAGAAAGGAGATCACTTCCTACAGACAAAGACAATGTAATTCCAAGACCAGCAGCTTTTGTTCCCAGAAATTATGAGCAGAGTATGCAACCCAGCAGTCACCTCACCTGGGCCTCCCCAGTCCTGAAAGGGGCTGCAGAGAAAGGCACATGGTTACAGGCACAGATCCACTATTTAGTAAGTAAGAGATGTACACAACAAACAGAAATGGCTGGGCAGGGAACCTGCTCCTGGCATGCTTTAATCTCCTTTTAATCATCCACACAAGGACTTTGTTGATGGAGCCTGTATCCCTTTAACAGAAACATTTCAATCCTGGATCACTGCTTGTCTACACTTCTTGAAGTACCATAAAAGCAGGTAAGATTTTTTGTGTATGTTATACAACTGTTTCCTCCCAGTCTGACAGTAGCACAAAGGAATTAGCTTTAACAGCTTTCCATGATTTAAGTTTATTTTTTTGACCATGCCGAGTTCTGACAGAAGAGAGGTTCCAGTGAGAGCCATGCTTTATTCTACTCCCACTAGGCTGCTATTGAAAATCTTAGGATGAATCAGGACAGCACAGATGCTGCAATAATGTTTGAGCATTTGGGGGACCTCAAAGACTACTTTTTGTTATTACGATCTAAACAAAAAACAGAAACACTTTTCATGTTGACATTAATTTCTATAACATGGCTTTAAAAACAAAACAACCCCAAAATTCAATAGAGTGTACTCAGGATGGCAATGTCTCAAAATTTGAAGCAGCATGTTGGCATTTTTCCCAGGGAAAAAAATATATACCTGTGTATACACATACCATTTTTTTTTTTTTTTTTGACAAGATCAATGAAGCTCTGGGGTTTATTCTCACTTCAGTCAGTCAGAGGCAAAGACAGGTTGGTCTGTGCAGTGCATGAACATTTGAGGAGGAGTTTGATTACCTGAATTGTGTGTGTGTGCTTCAGAAGCAGTGAACAGCAAGGCTCTCTCAAATCCATGATGCTGAAGCCTTATCCTTCCTACCCAATACAGAGATCTTAATTTGAGGGCTGCCTGTGATTCCAGAATAGAGTTATTAGGCTATAACAAGCAAGTTCCTAACAGCAGGCTGGTAAGATTAAAAGAATCCCCTTGGTCATCCCCAGCCAGTTGTGAACAAATCCCTGCACCAGCAGCAAGGCAAGCTAGGGTTTTTCTATGGGATCAGGTTACAGAAGCTCCTAATCTTAAATCCTTCATCCAACCTACTGCAATGATGTCTGCAGCTCTGTCTGAGCCAGCCAGAGTGTGACTCATTTTTTGTGGTAAAAGCAGTTCTACACATACCCTTACACACTCCTGAAGAGGCATCTGAATGCTGTCCAAAACTTAATTGCATGGCATGACAAGCTCTGACAATTAGCTAAGTAGACTGCTTGATGGCTAGGATTTTAAATAAGAATCTTACAAGAGGGAAACTCTGGAACAGGCATTGCTACTGTCATAACATTCTGAGCTGTCACAAAACCACAGGACCAACAAGACAACCACATAGGCTTCACAACTGTGACTGAAAAGGGAAGAAAAGACCCTGGGGGGAAAGGACCTATTTAAATGCACCTGTACCTCACATCCATCATCAGGACATCATCCCCTTCCAAGAGGGCAGGAACACGAGGGTTTGGGTCTGCTCCAGACTCCAGGTGAGCCCCATGCAGCAGCAAGAGACCAGAACCACTGCCTGCTCTCACTGGAGCTGGAAGAGGCATTCTCTGTCAAACTACATCAGAGGTCACAGGCAGGTCAGTCCCCTGTACAGAGGTCAGCAGGCCCAGCACTTTTGACACCAGCTAGATCTAAAAGTGCACTGCCTCCAAAACTCCCCATTTCTACTCCAAACAATCCTGAAGGTCGCTGCTCCTTAAGAAGAGTTTTGGCAAAGGGCTTTAGCTGCTATGCCCCATTTGTGCAGATTCCTCTGACTGCAGTTTGTGGAAATCAGTTTCACTCATTCAGCTCTCACCTCTTCGGGGTAAAAAAACAACGCTCCCACTTCTCAGATTTCTCACTTTGTGTGCAAAGGAGAGGGACAGAGAGGCAAAGATTTTAGGATAGTAAATACCCAGAGTGACTTGACAGCAAGCAAATCATTGCTTTGTAGTGTTCATGGCAACAGCTTCTGGCATTGCAGGCAAAAAAACAATTCATTACACAACAAATCAACTATGATCTTGTATTTACAAAGCAGACATTCAGTGCAGCCAATTACTGTACATGCTGTGGTGACTAAAAGTCTTATGCTACCATTTATAGATTATCTATGAGATGACTCAGTTTTATCAGTGCATCTTTTTAATGAAAAAATAGTTGGGGAATGTACTAAATAAATAGGGAAGATGGGTTTCAGTGGAAGCTGGATGCCTGTTTTCCTCCTATGCATGTGAAAATCTGCCTCTCACAAGTATAGTAGAAACATTTTTTAGTCACAAAAACTCCATTGTTTCAAATATTTGCTTCACAATTTGCTATTCTTCTACGATACATTGGTTGGCAGTTTCTTTTCCCTGACTGGATTATTCCCTGGACATTTCAAAGGTTTCAGGTTGATTCTGGATGTACACTTATAATGAATATATTTTAACAAGTACATGTCAATGCAAACACTTTCATAAAAAGCTAGATTCTCTAGGTTTTCCTTGATGCCCTGAGAAATGGTTAATTTAAAGGTTTTTATATTTATTTTAAAATTTATTATGTTGGGGTTGAACTTTGTCAAAGTTGAGTGGCAATTTGCCAGCTCATTTTTCTTCCTTAGAATCAAGATCAAACATCTCTCTACATAAGAGCATTGAAGCACTGTTCACTTAAACTACATCTGCTTTTAACACCATATGCTAATTAACCTTTGAGTTTCGAGACGAATCCCTCAGCAGCTCAAGCTCTTCAGTCATGATTCAGATGTGTAAGCAAGATTCTCAGACACTGCAAAACAACTTAACTACAAGTAAATCAAAAGCACTGGATGTTTACACCAATTGAGAGCCCAGCCAACCATCTTAAAATTGCAGAGGCTTCCACTCAGGTGAGCACCAGTGCTGAAGTATTTCTCCCCCACGGATATGCTGCCTTTTCCATTCCTGTTAATGCAGTAAGAAATATCTGCAGCAGCATTCCTGAACTGTGCTCTGAGATTTGCTGAGAATTCTACCTTTCCTTGAGTAGGGGCTCTGTTTACACATTTCATTGAGCTCTGTGTGCCAAGGCTCAGCTCACAGAGCTGATACTGCTGGGGCACAGGTGAGATGCCCTTCCCCCAAGCTGTCACCACCCTCGCTGGAGAAGCAGCTGCCAGCTCAGCCTCAGCACCTATGGGGAACCCTCACGTGTCACAATGCTGGACTCCCTCTTGCTCCTCCATCTGGGAGCACAGCTGTCCCCTTTCCCTCTCAGGGCGAGCAGCCAGGAAGGGCCAGAAGTCACTTCCCACTGTTATTTGCTACCTGCCAATCCGTGTACCAGAGCCAGCTTCATCTGAGAATCTGTCTTTTACATCTAATTTTCCTTCCAGCAAAGGAGTAGCACGACACTGCTGCCAAGTATATGTTTTGTTATAGCTTCCCATTGCTGCTAAATATTACAGTTTATTCCATATCAGGCTGTTCATCACAGCTCTGTTTTATGTTTTTCAAAGTGTTTTGGAAGACACATTGTCTGAATGAAGACTGCCCAGGACAGTGACACAGTGCAATACTGCATAGAAATTTCCCTAAAACAGGTAAGAGGTGGAGGAAGAATGGCTCCCTAGTGTAAGGACCAACACAGACCTGGCAATGAGAAAGCTATTGGGATTTATCAGCTCAGCTAGCACTTATTCCAAAATTCAAATGTTCTTTTCCTTCTCCCTGTGTGGGCCAATCCAGCACACACTGAAGTCAGTGGGAGGTCTACCTGTGAGACTGAAGAGCACATAGGCAAACTTTAGAGAAACTTTTTCATTTAGAAAAGAGTTAAATATCAGACATCTGCAGCTACCTTACTGACAGCTGCCCTTCTATACTGATCCTCTGGTGTTCAAAAACTTTGATGTGCCTCCTGATGTGTTGAACAAGAGGATTAGATCTGACCTTTAGAGAAAAGAAGCAAGGCAAAGTTGGGGGTCAGTCTATTTTGCACATAAAACAACAAAAAGGACTTTGTCCCTAAAAATTACAGAGGTTTCACAGGAAGCCACTTCAGCCATTCCATTTCTTACATAATCCTCCAGCGCTGTGTACATCATTCAATCCCTGTGCTTGAGTTCTGCTCTCCAGCCCTTTGTTTTTCATACTACCTCTCATCAGCTTCTTGAGGTTTCTAGGTAGCAGTGCAACACTACTACAGATGGGCATGCTCTGTGACAGCAGCAAGAGCAGGGTGATGATGACACAGGCGAGGTACCACAACACACCTGACATATGGTTATGAGCACAGGGACACAAATACCAACTCGTTAACACATAATGTGTGCTAAGATGCTTTTTAATGGTGCTAAGGGTACCAAGAAAGAGCTTCTCTAACTTTACTGTTAATTACCACTATAACAACTACTAGTCTTCACTAAAGTGTTTTCTGCTTTTACTAGAAGAGCAATTACATACAGTTAGTCACTCCAATGTTACTTTGTGCTCAAACATTACCTTGTATGGATGAAAACTCACTGCAACCAGAACAAGGATTACAACCTATGTGTTGATTTGATTCCTGTGAGACAGGTCTGAAAATGGAGGTCTTCCACATTTCTATTATCTTGGCATTGTCCTGAAGTAGTTCACTAACAGACAGCACTCAGCAGAAGTGAGAGAAAACCACAGAAATGGGGAAACACAGTATGGACAGGTGGTGATAGTGAAAAGGAATGAGACATGCTGTCATCACATAGGGAGTACTTTAGTCTTGCTGTAAAAAACCCACATACCAAAAGGAGCTGCTAGCCACACAGCTGAAGCCAAGAATTTCATTTGATTTGGGCAAGCAGTACAGAACAGCTTCATATTTCCAAAACATACAGCTTTTCCAGAATGGCAGCTACTGCATTCTTATCATGCTGATGAAAAACCACAGCACTGGAGCCACTTGTCCAAGGTCTGAGTGAATTGCAGAGAGTCTACCCCAAGTCCTGCTCTACCTTTCCTCCCTTAACATATTCAAGTATGTTTGCAAGAAGGGAACAAGTTGTTGTTCAGCCACAAAGGAAGGGTTCATTCTTCACAGCTGATAGATATGCATGTTGAAAAGGTGCAAACAAACACCTTTGAAGCCAACCACCCAAATGTTAATAATCAAGTTTAGGAGCTCAGCATGCCATTTCAGATGAAGTCAAATAATTCTTCTATAACATGTGCATGTGGAAGCACAATGCAGTGAAGGCAGGTACTGCAGTACAAACTAACATTCACTAACAAGGTAGCATTTTCCAGAGGCCAAAGGACAGCTCTTATACAGGGATACAATAAAATACAAGGATGTGTAAGGTGGATTTTGGCATTGGATGTTATAGCAAGTAAAGTACACATGAAATAATAAATTAATGTACCCTCCAGCTGCTCCTTTTACTCTTTCTTTGCTACTGACACTTATAAAACAGTATCTTTTTGGCTTACAGAAAGATCTTGTTCCAACCACTTTTTCTAGACATGCTCCATAAATCCTATTTGAAGCACAAATTATACCTTAAAAAAATTATATTTAGAAGAAATGATCTCCAAATACAGTTGCTTAGTATATGGAGTAAAATCATCCCTTATATTAAAATTCACATCTGTAATATTTTAGCATGCATGGTAGTAAACAAAGGAGCCTCAGACAAGTCCACTGAATGTATCTTTACACAGCTTTAAAAATACTTGTCCCCAGTTTATATTAATTTTTATTCCAAAGAGGTAAAAAAGCTGAAAGCCTTCATAGCCTCACAGTCCAGGAGCCTTTTATCATCCTGCAAAGGTGAGAAATGCGCTTCAGTTCATTTCACCAGCACAACCCACATAAGGCAGTCTTTTTAAAAAGTCCCATAAAAGTCTCTTCAAGAAAGATGCTGCCAAAGCCTGAATCAAAGCTGATGGATAGGAATTACTTGATCAAAGCACAAGAACAGAAAAGCATTTTTATTAAATGATCTTATGCTTGAATGTCTTTGTACATTTACTCATTGATCTGGGCTTTAACAACAGCTCTTTCCAAATCTGTTGCTGGTGAGAGACCTTTTGTGTACTGCACTGTGTCACATACCCCCCTGCAAGAAACAAAAGCCCTGATCAATAGAAATGCAAGTGGATTTTTGGTGATGAACACAGAGTGTCACTATTTAGTCTTTTTTTATTATGCCTCTGCATGCAATTTTCTCAGTAGTCAAGGCAGAGTATTGGTCTAAAAGGGTCCTTACACTGATGATGGCCTTACATTGATGATATTAAGGCAGAAGAGCTGTAATTACTATCCAAATGTGATAATTCATATTGAGCAATGAGGTTCCAGTTTAGATTGCTAATTTACAAATAACAAACACTGGGGAAAAAATAGAGAATATGCTGTTTCTTCACTTCTTTTCTCTTGGCCTTTTATCTACCTCACACCCAAACACTCAACACTCCCTTCTGGTAAAAGTGGGAGCTTCCTGGCTTTCTAGTTCAATCCTTTCTTCTAACTTGGAAATTATTCTGAAATACATATTTTATTGCCGATATTCTGTATGTTAACTAAACCCTAAACCCCAAAGTTTTGCCTTTACCATAGGTCTGTACCAACACAGAAGGCACCATCAGCCTCACACAGAAATTGCACAGGGACCCTAATCTGTCAGAAGATAAATGAGACGAAAAGCCAAGTTTCCAAATGCCCTCTGCTGGCACCTGTCAGTATTACTAACAATTCCACCCCATCCCTAAACTACAAAGCTAATTCTGAAGGGTTATGGTTTGAAAGTATCATTAATGGCATGCAGAACCCAGCCATCCTCCTGCCATGGGATCCAGCAGCCAAGTCCCCAGCCCTGGATGTGCTGGCTCACAAAACCCAGCACTGCTGGCACAGGGAGCACCACCCAGCCCCTTCCCACACCCACCCCAGCACGGGGCACAGTCCAGCTGTAACAGCATGAACTAAGTGACAGGTGGGTTTTGAGTCAGTTTACCCATTTTCCCCCAAATCACTGGATTTCCAAGCATGATGAAATGACCACCTTATTTCCAATATCCCCTTCAGCCATCCACTAAGAATTTGAAGAACTTATTAGGAACTGGTGCAGACAAATGCCAGGTTGCAGTTCCCTGATATTCTGGCTGTGAATTACTATTCCTTTACTATTACTTTTAAGTGACAGATTGTCACACAGATTGTGCCTGATGATGTTTCAAAGTTCTGTTTCACTTCCACATTAACAACTAAGCCGTCGTATCACAACAGACCAATAATTAACAATACAGATTGGGAATACACATCCTGGAGGGATCACTGACTTCCTTAAGGAGATGATTCCATAGTGGAACTCTCAGAAATAGCTGCTGACGACATGGGCCTGGCAATAAACACAACAACAAGGTGGCCTTTTTGATTTTGCACTAGTTTAGCACCTGTATGCACGACAGATTTTAATTCTGTCATCCTTTGCCATATTTACACTTAATTGCTTTTTGGATGGGGTAGGGAAAGAATTCTGTTTGATCTAGAAACTGGCAGGGTACCTTGCTTCCAGAGGGGAAATCAACTTGATCTTCACATTCTGGTCAAGTGGAACCCATTATAATTAGCACAATGCTAGAAAGACATTCAGGTTTTGACACGGGAAATGCCAGGATGCAAGGGGTGGCAGGAGAGGAAGGGCTGTCACTTCAAACACAAACAGCAGCTTACCTTCATTTTGACACTTATAAAACAGACTCCAGGAAATACACTAGTGGTAAAGCAGAATAACATCCTTTAAGAAAGCCTGGAAAAGAGCATTTTCTACTCAAAGTTGCTGCATTGCCACCCTCCTCCCAGCATGGGGACACCTGGAGCTTTCCAAGCTTTACATCTCTACAAGCAACATAGGGAGAGGCTTCTAAAGCAGCTCCATGCTATTCTCTTGCTGATGCTCTTCATGGAATTTCAAATCAAACAGACTCAATTTGCTAGAAAGAATATCTTACTCCCCAAAGCCTGTAAATTTACTGTGGGAGCCCCAAAACTCCAGCTGTGCTCTTTCCTTCTTGCTAACAGATTTCAAGGGACTTGCACAGAAATAGAACATTAGAATTTGGGAAATAAACACAGAAATGAAACACAAGTTATATCAAAATGCAGCTGACTTGTTTAGCTTCATTTTTTTCTGCAGTGACAAAAAAATGGGGGGAAAACACTCCAATAAAACGTGACACTAAACCCCAATTCTGTGTCTTCAGGACATTTTTACATAATCTGAACAGGCCCTGGTAAGTTGTCTCACACTGGACTCCAAATATTGAGAAGCAATTGTTAGGTATGTCCTAATACTGTGCTTTACAGAAAGATTACTATTGCCCAGAAAATAATGGCTCTAAAATAATTCATAAGAGATTAACAACTGTTCTAGATATTAAAAGTATTTCCCAAGCCTTGAGTTAAAAATGAAGGAGTAAAAAAAATACTGAAAAAAAATTACACAGAACTATCCCTTGGAAACAAAGTCCAAAACTCCAAAATACCGTTTAACATAATGAATGTACAACACCATCTTATTTAATTCTGTATCATTTACCACAGTAAATGATTTTCCACGGCTTTCTGGAGAAGGACCTAGGGCTCTGGTGGCTACCACATTAAAAATAACTCAGCAGTTGCCTTCAAGATCAGCTGTGTACTGGGCTGTATTAAAAGAAAGGAAGCTGGAAGATCAATGGAAGAGATTAACATGCTCCACTCAGCATTTACAAGATTGTGCCTGTAGTTTGTGGGATCACTTTAGGGCTCCTGGAGGGAGACTAACAGAGGGGCATCAGGATGATTAAGAAACTGAAGTATGCCATAAGTGAAAGGCTGAAAATTGGGCTTGAGCAGTCTTAACACAGGGTTAGGGGATGGTATTTCTGGCATCAACTACATAGGGTCTCTCCAGAGCTGCACAGCAATGGGGAGAGGCAATTGCCATAACTTGTAATAATGAAAATTCTCACTGTGTATCAGGGAGAGGGGGAAAGGAGCAGTCACTGGGAGGTAGTTCAACACTGGAACAGGGTCACTGAGCGATGGGAAATCTCCATCTCTGGAGATGAAGACAAAATTTAAGATTAGAAAGGCTCTGAGTGACCAACTCAATATAACCTCAAATATGGCTCTGCTTAGCAAAGGGATGAGACCAGATGATCTCTACATGTCTTTTCCAACATTTTTTTTTCTCCAATTCCATGATCGGCAGGGAAGTTAGGGCTGTATAACACAGTAAGAAACTCAAATAAACTGCACATTGAAAGAACAACAGGAGTTAAAACACCACAAGAATCAGAGCACCCTGGAAGAAGAGTGTGAAAAGACAAGAGGCTACCTGAGAGATGGGTGTCCCAGATTGCATTCCAAACACTAAATGAGGAATATATTTTTATTGAGAGTAAGTCACCTGACAGAGAACAAGGAATACAAGGAAGACCTAACAAGTAGGCAAAAGGCATATAGAGACTTTTTATAAAAATTATTGGAAATTTGGTTACAAATTATAAGTGGCTTGTCACAGAACGGACATAGAGAGTTTAATTAAGGCCACACCGGCACAGGCTATTTACCTGGTTAAGTTAAAAAATCAGATATATGGTAGAAAAGCCAGACATACAGAATGCAGGATGAGGGGCCAGGCCCAAAGGATATTGGTCAGATTGCAAATGGATGTACCTCAGTTGACCTGACAGGTATATAAAGCACAAAACCGACAAAGTAAGAAGTATTGTGCACTGATGGTTCTGCAAAAGTATAACTTAAAAATAGCAGAGAAGTAATACTATCATAGATCAGAGTCATACAGGAGAAGAAGATACAGTATCACAGGGTTTTTCAGTCATTTTCACTCCCAAAGCATCTGTAAAGGACAAGACACAGCAACCATGAGAAAAGGAAGAAAGAGAACATTTCATCACATATTCACCTCTTCCACTTGATGAGAATAAAGTGATTCAAAACACAAGGAATGGCCATCAGATGCAATTGACTAGGTTCCCAAAATCACAATGACAGATGCTTACAAAGCACTGAAATCTTCTGGAGAAATAGCACAATACAAAGTGGCATACTTTTCGACCTCAAGTCAAGAAAGTGTCATGGACAGGGCAGCTCTAAAATGCTTTCAAAGGCATTTAAAGTCCTTGATGCTCATCTTTCAGGTCTTGGTCTGTGGTGAAAGGGGAAAAAAAATAAAATAAGTGTGTGTCCAGATCCTCTGTATGCCCTTCATTGGTATAGCCCAACAAGGTTTATTACTGTTATTGCCATCTGACAGATAAAGGCACTGAAGCACAAATAAGGAAAGATTACTCAGTAGAGCAGTGAGAAAGATATGAATGGAATAAGTCCCTGTATCCCAGCAGCATTTCTTATTCATTAGGCCAACACACATTTTATTGTTCATATTTTTGTTATTAGTCTCGATCCACAAAGGACCCAGACTGAAGACAGTTCAACACCAGCTTACCTTTTCAGCTTGCAAAAGCTGCATTTATATTTCATCCAATGCATACTGATATCTCCCATACGACTGGGCTCTGTCCTCTACACTGATACTGAAAAGCTCCATAGGAGATAAACAACTCCTTATTTTTAGTGGGGTTTGTGTAACATAGGAACTGCTTCCACCACATGATGATCAATTCACATTAATATGAAGACAGAACTTGAATATCCCTCTTCATTTGGATTAGACTCCCAGCAATGGAAGGAGAAGGAGAGGAATTTATACAGCTATGTTTCTTGTGATTAGCAGGAATTACTAGAGGAAATGCTTTCATGAGCAGAGAATAACAGAAAACAGCCTAAGCAATCCTATCACTGTAAGAAGCAGGAGGCATTTTAACATACCTGTAAACTCATAATTGCACTGAAAACTGAACTTGCAGTGATTGCAAGAAAAATCTTCTTGTTCACAGCCTATGCATCTACTGCATCCTCACTGATTAAAGAATGTAAATCAAGGGAAATGTATGACTTCTGGAAATAGATGCTGAGCTACATATCAGTTTACAAAGTCGCACAGAATTCATGCCCAAAAAGACAAAAGGAAATTAATACAGTGCTATTTCTGACTTCTGCCACTAAGTAAAAAAGCAGATCTGCCAGGCAAGGGTGAAATAACTGTGCATGTGCTGCCTATGACAGGAACTTTTTGGTGCTACAGCTACTTCCATTAAAAAGCCAAACAGAGTCCTAGGATCTGCACAAAAGCACGTTCCAAAGTATAATGCATCTGGCTACATGTTAAGTGCCACTATTGATCTAAAAACCCATATAACATAGGCAGTGTGCTTTGCTCCAGCATTTTCCTCCCATATGACATTTCTCTGTGTGGTATCAAGAGAGGGTCTGCAGCCATTTCCCCCAAGCCAGTGCTCCCAGGGGGAACAAATTTTACTGGGAAGATTCTGCAGCCAGACAACATGCTCCCATTCCTTGGCATGCACAAATTGTTTTCAAATTCATCAGAAATAGTTTGGGTTGTCTTAGGCAACTTACTATCTTGCTCCTCTGTGCAGCTGCTTTGAATCTATTGCTCTTGAAAGGCAATATATTGATACACCTGACTTTAACAATGCACTGAGGCAGTTCCCCCACCCCAGCAGTGCCAAGTGATCCCAGCTAACAGAAAATTATTAATCCTGCCACCTAACTCAGCACTGCAGTGCAATATACTCAAAGGCCTGCTATCCTCTGTGTCTACAACATGTGCAAGTACAGGCAACCACAGAAGGAAGCTCCTACTCTATGATCTGTCTGTTAAACTGCCTACAACTTGGTTTATAAAAATCCCTGTTGGCTTCATTCACTTTGATACAGCCACTGGCATACTTGCTAAAGCTGCCATACACAAAGCCTGATTATATTGGAGCATTTCATGAGCTGAACACCTGATTTACTACAACCAGCCAGAAACCACTAAATTCATTTCACATCCTCGAAGACACACCAAATCCAACAACTGATTTGCAGTGGCTTCAAAGCAGCTGAAGTAAAAGACTCAGTATTTCATTACAGGCTGCCTAAACCCATGCATTTCCATCTCTGGCCACACAGCCTTTACTTTGAACTGCACAAATAGATTAAGGTCATTGTCAAAACAATTGGACAATGTCACCCTGGATGAGCTGAACAGAGACAGCAAGTGAGGAGTGGCTGTACGGGAGAGCAGCAGCAACTTACTAAAGGAGAAAGCAAACTGCCCTTCACAAAGGTGAAAATGCCTGATTTTTCAATGCTAAGAACTCCAGTGGTCTGGGATATGTTAGGCAGACACTGACCAAATGGATAGCATTAAAACTACCTCAGTGCCTGCTGCAGTGAAACAGAACAGCACTTTGCATAGGCCAGCCAGCACAGCTCTGAGCAGTCACCATTATTGTTGTATATTAAAACATGCCAAATGGACCCAGTGCCTTATACAAGAAATCTGGCTGGTTTTACACATTTGGTTTTGTGCCAAATTAGAAAACTGTTTGCCAGATCAGATTTTAACAAGAATTGCGACTGCCTATGATCCTTGCTCTGTTCTTGGATTAGTGTCTCCTACATGATATTTTCAAGTGAAAATCCTGGCCTTGTGCTTCTGAGGATTCTTCTCCCACAGAGACAAGGAAACCATAGCTCAGCCACAAACTGAAAAACACAACAGTAATAACAACAACAACAAAAACAAAACTCAACAAAAACACTATTAGGTGGCCAAGGCATGAAGAAGTACAGAAGCAAGATCTGCTTTGATCAATTAGCAATTTCATGCCCTCTATACGCCTGGTACGTGCACATAAATAGTGTCTGTGAACATGATGACCTCCCAAAGTGCAGCAACAGTCAGACTTTAGAGTGCACAGAGAGATTTTCACTCAGGTCTGAGGGTCAGGAAGATGCAGCCAGCAGCTGTGCTGCTATAAACCCCTCTCCTTGTTGAACTCTGCTGCTGTCCATCACGCCCCATGCAGCCATCAGAACTCCTCCACATTCCTCCACATCCAGTTTTATCCCTTCATCTGCTGCTTTATGCCTACAGCAGAGGGCGAGGACAGAGTGACTTCTTCATAACATCAAAACAGCTAACTTGTTTATTAAATTGCAACTTTGGAGAAAACTTTAGAATCTCTCTTAAGATGGCCCAAACACAAAAAGACATGTTTCCTTCTGCTGGAGGAGGTCAGGGGTTGGGAGGGACAAGACCAGACTGGCAGGACCACCTGAAGTGTCCAGGAAATTCAGTAAGCCACAGAAAGTAAGAGCAGAAACAAGTTCTCCTGATCTGCAGTACTGGAGATGGAAGTGCTGGGGAAAAGGAAACCAACATGCTGCTGTTGGAGAGAGAGATGAGAGGCAGCTTAGTTTGCAGGTAAAGAGAACAAAGAGGGACTGTGCAAGTTGTGAACAGGGCCATGAGGAACAGAGGGAGATTCTCATGGGAGATTTCAGTCCTCTGCAGAAAGACACAAAAATACTTGTACCAAAGAACCACACCCACAAGGCTGATACCAAATTAGCTTAGCACATGGCTTTGTTGATTCTGTCCAAGTATTTTCTCTTTGATGACAGACTGAATTGCTGCTCACTGAACCAGGGTTATCTCCCCCATGCATTACCAGCCTGGCAATCAGAAGGGAACCTGGCAAACTTGACTAAGAACAAGGACAAAGCAATATTCTTTCTGAAGTCTGCTGCCAAGCAACAGGGCTGCCTGCCTGTCAGCAGCAGCACTTACATCAGGGACATGCTACAGGAGCTGCTCTCTCTCCCAGCAGGTGAGCGTGTGTCACCTTGGGGCAGCCCATCTGCTGCCTTCACCACTTGATGGACATGGAGCAGGATGCAGGAGGGGCACAGCAGGAGTTAAGAAAATAGCTTTTTGGCTGGTCTGTGCCATCAGCTCTCAGCCATGCACTCTCAAATCTGGCAGCCTTGAGACACAAGGCGCCGGTTGTCCCGATAAAATGCTCTGCCCACCCTGCTGCTCCCATCCCGTGCTGCAAATAAGGCAGCACTAAGCTCCCCAGGAAACCAGAGCTCCTTGGTACTGCTGACTTTGATTTTCCAGTTCATGCAAAGAGGGCAGACCAAGTTGGGTCAGATTCTGCAGGAGACTTGATGAAGTACAATCACCAGGATTGCTCCCAGGACTCCTCAAGAGCTGACAGCACAATAGCTTGGCCATTATGCTCCAAGCTCACTACCAGCCATGCCATAAGATTTCACTGCTGCTCACCACCACAAAGCTGTTTATTCAAATACTGCTGTGTGATATTCTAATGGTGTTTTCCTTCAGTGCTGCACTGAAGAAAACATCTGGAGAGGGTGCAGGAGGGTGAGAAAGCCAGACAGTTCCAAGTACATAACAAACCATGGTTGAAATTTCACACGAGAGCTCATTGATACCTGCTCTGTGGGCTCTGATGGTAGAATGGCACACTAGAACTTTCCAGAGTCCTCACTCCCATGCTTCCACAGGCTAAGGCCCAAACTGTTCTTCACTACTAACGAAACTTGCTGCTTCCCAGACAGTTGACACTTGAGCACCAAATAAATTTCTTTCCAGATTGTGTTATATATCCAAGGATACTGTGCAAAAGAGCAGAAAGTTTCCTCTAACACTCCCAACATTTCTGGGTTCTTTTTCACTAATTTTTCCACAACCTTTGACATCTTTTTCAGCTAGTGGGAAAAAGGGAATCATACTCCTGATCCCCCAAATCAGGTAGTCTAGAGCAGCACCCCAGCTCAAAGCTGGTATCTCCCTTAATATTCCTTTAATCCTGCCCATCGTAGTTTTGCTACAGAGACCTCATCAACACTGGGTTTGTATGCAAACCAACTTGCTTTCTATATCCTCTTCTCTGGCAAACCCCACTGCCAACTATTAAAAGGCAGTATTCTTTATACCTACCCACAGCACGTGGCTTTAGAGTTTTTAGCTTGGAAATGACACTAAATTTTAAATTGTACTTCTAAGTGGTTGCAGAACATTTCAGCAGCTGCTTTCTGGCCCTACCCTTATTCCCCACTTCTCCCTTCCCATTTCCATTTATCTCAATCCACTGGAGTGTTTTGGACTCTTTGTTGATAGTTCAGATGGGGGAATCAAATCAAGTTTTAATCAAGCATTCAAATCACTGCAGGTAGACCCATTTGACAGCTTCCACAGGCAGGCACTCTTGTGACAAAAGCCACCAGTGCATGAAACTCACATATGCTGTGCCAAAGCTGGAGTAGGAATGCAATACAACCACCAGGTACTCTTGACAGAAGACTGCTAACTATACTGTGCAGATAATCTTACTATTCATAATGCTAATTCATCACAGGAGACACTAAACTGGGGGGGGGGGGAAGGGAGGGGTGGTACAGAAAATCTTCCAAAATCCCAAGGTTGTTGCCTCTTTTCTGTAGAAATGAGAGAATCATTGGATTATTTCTTGGAAAATCAGATTTCTCCTTGAGTTATGTGAGTAGGTCTTCTTGGCATAGCTGTCCTGGAAAGT
Source organism: Oenanthe melanoleuca (assembly GCF_029582105.1). Taxonomy (NCBI): domain Eukaryota; kingdom Metazoa; phylum Chordata; class Aves; order Passeriformes; family Muscicapidae; genus Oenanthe; species Oenanthe melanoleuca. Next base: position 17,331,689 of record NC_079339.1, read on the forward strand.
ACTCTACTCTCTCTTCCAGCTATTCTCTGGATCCTCAGGTAAGTGAGGTCATCTCCTGAGGTTAGCCAGGGGTACAGAACCTACAGGAGGCCAAGAGGCAGCAACCAGGCACAACAATGTGGATGAATAAACAGTTTGGTGCTGAGCCCTGACAGCATAGTAACCACAAAGAAAATTTCACTTTTCTGAAGGTCCAAATCTTTCTGCTAAGTCTGAAGAAAAAAAGTTGTTCTCACATGACAAAAACTTTAAAGTGGATCCCACATGGAAAATGTCACACAATAACATATTTTTAGTTTCAGGCAAAAGTCCAACAGCTTCTCTATGTTCATGCAAGATGCATTTTTAGAACTACAGCAGGGTCATAACAATAGTCTATGTAGTCCAAACTTGACACTGGGGATGCCTTCCCCACTTAGAGAGAGGTGGTATTATGCAACTGCATTTCTAAGGTCTATTTTCCAAAGTACTGAGCACTGACAGAAATTACTGCCTCTCTCTGACATCCACAAAAATTTTACTGCTAACTTTAATGCAAAAAGAGTTTCAACAACAATGGGTGCCCTTAAAAATTCCACGGGCATAAATGAATGAATGAATTTCAGTTCACCCTGAACTGAAATACGCAGGTGCAAGCACCAGAAGAAGCAGGACAGGGTGTTAAAAAGGGCCTGTATTGCTAATGAACATCACACCAAGGCTGTGGCAGTGTCACATCCACTGTTCCTATCTTCCTTAGCCTATGAGGAAAACAAGTAATGGGCAATAACCTGGCCTACAATTTATGGAAGGTGAAGTAAGCAAGGATCTGCAGCAAAGCACAGCTCTGCAACTGCTGCTGAATCCCAAAGGGCACAAAAGATCTGTCCAAAAATATGCTTGTTACATCAGGAAGAACCCCAGAAACTTCACATCTGGCATCCTTTGTCCTCTGTATCATATATAACTGATCCTTGTCAAATCCCCTCTCCTAGAGCTTTGGGGATGTGGGTATGTCTTTACAAGTATGCAGATTAACAAAATCTACAACAAAATGAGCATTGGCAGGTAAAATCAGCTTACTTGAAGATTCTTTTGAAATAAATACTACTTTCCCCTTCCAGAAGACCTCCCACTTTATTTTGTTATGCTGATTTTCCTACCCACAATTTCTGTGCGAATCAACCCCCAAATGCAGCAGCAGAAAAACTCACTTCAGTTTCCTCCATAAACTAAAACCCATTCTGCTTCTCCATCCTGTATTTACAGCACCTCACCATTCTCAGAGCTGCTCATACCTCAACCTCTCTGCTGGTTATCCTATAAGAAGTGGAATACTTCTGCATCAAAAACTACTGTGACACTTTATGGGAATTCCTGTTTTTTTCCAGCTCAGATAGTAAGGGCTGAACATTCAGTCCAAGGAGGTTAACAGGATAGACTATTGTATGACAACTGACAACCCACTCATATTAATATTCATCATTCCACCAGGGTTGGAACTTTAATAAAAAGGAGATTTTCTCCCCTGGCAGGAAAAGAGAAATGCTTCCAAAGCTAACAGTACTTTTAAGCATCTTAAAGTAAATTTAAAGTAAATTTTTCAGGAAGACTCTGGTGCCAACATGTCTCTCTTGTTATTTGCTTACAGTAAAATAGAAATTAAGTAGGACAGTTAATGAGCCACTTATATAGGCCACACAAACAAGAGACACTGCAGTACCAAACTTTTTCGTCTCTGAGTCTGTTGAAGAAAATAGCTTTATAATTCATGCACATTTAAAAAAAAATAAATAAATCTACATTACAAGTCAGACCAGACACTGAAATTCCAATCTGCAATGGGCTGTCTGTAAGACATAAGGCATCTCCCAGCCTCCGCTAACAGGGAGCAAAGGAATTGTATCCAGCCTGTGTTGGAATGATACATTTCCTCCTCCCACTTTCTTTTCCTGACAAGATTAGTTTCCTTGGGATGAAGGGAAAAGACAAGTATGTGGCAGTGATGCATACAGTCCTGCTTCTGTGATAAGCAGAGACTGCAAACCCACCACGCTGAATCCTGCCAAACATATGCTCATGTGAACTAGATTATGGGGCTTCTGTTGGTTGAGTTGTTTATTTAAATCATGCCAGGGAACTGAATTTACATCTCCTAACCCTACTTTGCTTCCTGAATTCCAAATTGTTTATGCTACATTATTTGGCCATAAGATTCCATTTAGAAGGAAAAGAAGGCTCTCCAAACTCTGTCAGTATTCACATGCATTTTAATGTAGTGGGGGAAAAAAAGAAACTCAATGAGAATCTCATCAATAATTTGTGGCATATGTAACACTTGAAAAGATTAACTTCTTCAAAGGTCAGATTCTACCAGTGGATGGATAAAACCTGTCCTACCTTGTGGATGAATTTACCATTAAGAATGCTGCTACTTGCCTTAATGAGACACCCCTAACATTTCATACTTGTGAAAAGGTATTAAGACATTGATCTTTCTTAAGTTCAATCCAGTCATTAATAGAACTTGGGGGAGAAATGGTATATACATGCACAAACAAATGCTACTCAACACAAGACCAACATTTGAAGCTCTAAGCAGCCTTCATTAATAATGCATCACTTTCAGCAAATGGTGATTTGTCACTTCTTGGAAAAAAAAAAAAAAAAAAGAAAGAAAGAAAAAAAAAAAAAAAAAGAAAGAAAGAAAAAAAAAAAAAAGTGCTCTCCCACTTACATCCTTTATGTAAAACGAAAGTTTGAGTTTGGACTCCTGGGGCCAAAATCCCAGCTACTGGTCATTTAAGAAAACAAAACTTACATCTGAGAAAACAACAAATACTATTTAGCACCTCAAATCTACTTAAAATCACAATGAAACAAAGTCAAGGTTTATTCTACAGGGGATTTTACACTTCAAACACAGTCAGGACTTGGCCACAAAAAGGAGAATACAACTTCTCTAAAATACTGAACAAATGAGAATTCAAATTTTTGTTTCTTAAATCCAAGTTACTGTCTTGATAGCCTTTTCACTTTAGGGCACAAAAAGAAAAACCAATAAACCAAACAATTTCCATAGCTATTACACCCACTTCCCAATTCCAAACAGGACCAGGAAAGGTTATACAAAGGACACAGGAAAGAACATTGCACTTACATTACCACAAAATTTAGAAAAAGTTTGGTTATGAACAGCAACTAAAATGGGTTATAGGATTTAAATCTGATGTCCTGAGACTACTTTGTTTCCTAACTCTGCTCTGGCCTTGCACAGAGAGAGTGGCAGAATTTTTTCCGTGAAGCCCAACCTATTAATCGTGTGGTTTATGAATCTCATCACACTGCAAGTCCTGGGGTGTTAGTTGTATCACTGTAAACACACCTGAGCTTTTTTGTCCCATGAATGCTTTTGAGATCTCACCATTCCATGGTCACTTTTGTCCTACTATGCATTCCCAGAGCTACCAAGCACTGCTATTCTGCCACCATGTGTGTTAGCTCATGCTCAGCTCCTCAGATGTTCCACTGCTGCTGTTTTCTGTGCATAAAGGTGTGGATGTAAGGAAAAGGCATCTCAGCTGTCCTTTTCATCACACAGATGCTTCTTAGGTGTGTGGCTGCATGGAGAGAGGGAAGGATACAGCTTCCCAGGTCCTAAACTGACTTCATTCCTTTGTGATTTTAAGTAGATTTGAGGTGCTTAATAGTATTTGTTGTTTTGTCAGATATAAGTTTTGTGGTTTTGTTTTCTGAAATGGCCTGTAGCTGGGAAATTTGCCCCAGCATTAGGATCTCTCCTGGTTTTGAGCATTGTACACTTTTGATCACAGGGACTGACTGTGCCTGCCTACATTCACACATGCTTGGTCATTCTTCATTTCCATGTCTGTTGATCATATCTATTCCTAGCAATTTGTTGTCATTAATTCTATTATTGTCTGTGTTGTTCCATTTTCTTTTCCTGTAGATTAGCTCTGTGCTAATGTTTCCATCCTCTTGTGTCATAAAGCATCCTTTCTTAGTCATCTGTCATTTTAGCACTATCACATGTGCTCCTGGAGTTTGCTTACTACAGCTCCAGCCTCCCTCCTCCCAGCTCCTTCCTACCCAGCTACACATACACAAACTCACAATTTCCACTGGTCTTCTGACTAGGCTTGTCAGCATGGGGCCAGAAGTTCAGGCCAAATCTCAGCACATCTTGCTGCTTACCAGTTAGTAGGCACCAGCAGTTACAGGTAGGAAAGCCAAAAGCTTGGTGGGCTGGGCTGGTACAGCTGCCCAGCACAATCTGTGAAGCAGTGTGTGCTGCTTTTAAAGCTACCTGCCAAGGGAAGGATGCAAACGTCCAGCCTCTGCTCATGGCATGACTAGGTTGGCAGCATTTCAACTGGAAAAAATCCCTACTTGCTTCTCAGCCCTGTCCTTCCTGAAAGTGTATTCCATATCACCTGCCAGATGGCCCCTTCACATTGAACTTGTGCTCCCATCTCCTGCTGAGACAAGGTGTCCCACAGTTGCTCCCCACCACAAGCCACAGAGGGTACTCATGTTTTCTTACACTAAATACTCCTCAAAGTAGAGTAGGAAGTCCACCCTTCCAGCTTGTTTGTCAGCATAGCTCCTTCTCCCTCCCACAGAGAACACAGCTCTTGACATCACCTCCCACAGCAATAAAAAAGGCTTTAGCATTTCCCAGCAATCACATTAACTTTGAAGAATTGTCTGGCAGTGGCACCTGCTGCTAAGGATACAGATGCACAGGATGAACTAAAAGGCATTTCTCCGTGAAGCAGGTGATATCACTGCAGAAACGTCACTGTACAAATATGTATTTTTCCTCTCATCTGACCAATGATTTTAGCTTTGGCAAAGTCATCAATGTAATAACTTTGGGGGAAAAACAACTTCAAACAAACTTTGAAGAAATCCTAGTAGTAAAATAGGAACATAAGGAAGAATTTCTTTATGTTCCTCTGAGAGAAGCTGTGCTTCATTTTGAGTGGAATTTTGGTGTATTTAAACATAATTAAATATAGCTCCAGGAAAAACAAATCAAAACAAAACAAACACAACAACAACAACAAAACACAAACAACTTGTAATGTAGTTCATAGTAAGAACTTGAGTATCCTTACAGCTGAGCTCTGCTCTGTGGCTACCAGCCTTTTCACATACACGTTCATGTTATCAGTTCAATATCAGGAAGGCAAATTCTTCTACAGGGAAATTCTATTTCAGCAAAGCAGATGAAAATTCAGAAGGAATTAGCATGCACCAAGTATGAAATCCAGTAGAAAAATCTCCCATTCCATTCTGGACTTCAGAAATAACTACAGTAGAATAGACCCTAGAATATTCATTATAAGGTGGATCCAACACCCAATTTATACTGCAAACCCTGGGAGCATATTGCTCACTTCCAAAAGAACTATAATGGGACCTAAATGGGCTGCACAGAAATGCTATTATTATTACTATTATTATTACTGCTAACCATCAGGGTGGGTTTTTTTCAAGGTGGACACAAGAGAACACCATAAAAGGTCAGTTATTCAGTTCCTGTCTGACTTTTTTGGCTGTTTGGAATACAAAAAAAAAACCAAAAAAAAACCAAAACAAGAGCAAAGCTGCTATCAAAACAAATAAGTGATTTTTCATCATCTGGCATTTTCTGTTCCAGGCAGTATCATTCTGGTGTAGATGGTCCAAAATGGATATATATTACCAAGGGCAGGAAAAGGGCAAGGAAAGCCAGGTCAGGTACAGGAGGTTGAGCAGTCCAGGTGTGTTGAGTCAATTATTCTGTGATGAGATCCATTACAGTTACTAATTCCAAAAGCATTAATTTAAATTAGTTCACAGGCTGCTCTAAGTACTGCAAAGGACAAAAATTTCTCTTCTGGCTTCATCAGTTCTGGCTATAGTTACACTACCTAATCACATCCAAGGGTCTTCCTTTCCAAATCTTCTGCAGGATGTTCACTAGAACTGGACTTCTCTGTGGCTCATAAGGATATTCATGCTTAAATTAAACAGGACTTAAAACTTATTCCTGCAGTATGAAAGAAATCAACCACTAAATGAGAGCCTTCTACTCTATGCTGTGTTTGACAATATGCAGATTTGCTGAGTCAATGCTTTGGTAATTTTTGTCATACCTACAAAGTACAGCCCTTTTGAAAATGTTACAGCTTTTTATTTCAAAATACCTAGAAAATTATTTGGGACCCAGCTGCAGTGAAATCTGCTGAATAAATGTTCAAGTCCTTCCTTATTTTTCAGTCTTAATTTGAGGAATCTTTTTTCAGGGTCTGTAGATTATGGGTATCTACAAGAGATGCTTGGGATGTTTTTGCTTTGTCTTTGGCATTAGCAAAACAGAGCAGAGTATCCTGATAATACCTCGGCATCAACAATGTTTCAAGGATTTGGCAAGTATACAATTTTCCTACTTGAAATAATGATTTCCAGCCATTACTCCAGGCTGAGTACAGCTGGCCTACAATGCAGCCAACCTTTCAAGGACTCTTGCTTCCTTTAGCCTTGTTCCAGACCTGTAAAGGTATTTTTAGTCTCCTAATAAAAGAGCAAGGTAGCACAACACCTTTCCAAATCTCAACACCATTCTTTTTTGCTCAATCATCAAGACATTGTGCTCTAGAAAACAGTCTAGAAGATGGATTTTGTTGGCCTACGGACTATTCATGTGGACATTATCCTGCCCGATTTCCATTTTGTTATGAATGTCAGGAATGCTCTCTCTAGCAGTGTGCTCCAGCAGGTTGACCCATCAGACCATATTCTTTAACAAGCTGAGCACGACCAGAGGAGCTTAGCTCTTGTTATGGCCTTTTCTGCCCCTACATTCTTTTATCATACAGCCTCTGCCATATTACTCAATATTCTTCAGTCAACACTTTGAATTGTTTGCCCCACAGATAAAACTCATTGCTTACTCCTGTTAACACAGTGGGTTTAGCATTGACAGAGGAAAGGCAGAAAAGCATCAAGACTCTGCTGCTTGCATGCCACCTCCTGGCACATCAATCTCACAGAGCCATGTCCCCACAACACACAATCCTAACAGAATGGCAGCACAACAGCTACAGAAATTGGGGGTCTGGAACATCTCTCTTATGAGGAAACACTGAGGGAGCTGGACCTGTTTAGAGAAGAGAAGATTGAGAGAAGATCTTATTAATGCATATCAATATCTCAAAGGCAGGTGCCAAGTGGATGGTACCAGACTCCTTTTGGTGCTGCCCAGAACAGGATAAGGATCAACTGCCATAAACTAAAACACAAGAAGTTTCACCTCAACATGAGGAAGAACATCCTTACACTCAGGAGAGCAGAGCACTGGAACAAGCTGTCCACGGAAACTGTGCAGTGTCCCTCTACAGACATATTCAAAATCCACCTGGAAAGTTCCTGTGTCACCAGCTCTGGGGCACACTGCCTTGGCAGGAGGTTTGGACTGGATGATCTCCAGAGCTCTTTTCCAACCCTAATTGGGATTCTGTGAAATTATTTAAGAATCATTCATAGTACCATTCTCCTAAAATATAGGGCAATTTTGTGAGTGAAAAAGATTGACACAGCATTTATGTAGATTTTATCTACCTTGCTCACATGCCTCATGGCTATCTGCAGTTCCTCCTGTAAACCATGCCAAGCTTTGCACTCAGAAATGTCTCTCATGATGGGGCTTCCTAAGTTATCCATACAAGACAAGACTTGATACTTCACAGAACAGATCTGGCTGGAAATAATCTAGGAAGCAAATGCCCCGAAATTCCCAGCAAAGACATGAGAATGCCCAGTGAGTGGGAATGAATTTTTGCTGCCTCATTCCATTCCATCTCAGCTGCTCCACTGAACTTCTCAGACTGAAGTAGGAGTGCTGACAGAATAATTCTCAGATGGAAACACAAGTCGTCCCGGTCAAGGCTCATCTCAGATCCTGACAGGCAAAAGGCTATTTTAAATGTGCTGATTATCAGGCATGTGGAGGCCACCACAGGCTGTGCACTACAGACTAGAGAAAGAGAAAACTCTCCTTCAATAAATTTTGGACCCAGCTCTCCCTTCAAACTCTGACAGACATCACTTGCAAATGCCAAGAGTATAAGAACAGGACACAAACTTAGAAACAGCCTCCATAGTATCCAGCCTCCAGCAACATGTGTCTTGAGAAATTCTCAAGCTAGAACGGGTATACTTATGTTTAAATGCTTTTGACAGATCTGAAGGCATAATATTGTCTAACTGCTTTTGGAACTCAACACATCAACAACAAAACAGCAGTAAGTTTATCAGATAAACCAAACACTGTGGGATAAAGTCCTTACCTGTTCTGCATTTACCACCTGGCAGTGAGAGTGGCTGTCCTACAGCTTTTGTACTGTGAGAAACTGAGAAAACCAAACATTCCTGACTCACATCCCCATGTTGTCTATGAGTGCCAAAAGGTTACATGTGCACCCAACCCTTCCCCCTGCCCAGCTACTCCTATCTATAACAGCATCAACCACAGTTGCAGGAACAGGTTCTCTGGGAGACACTGAGCTCAGTGTCTGCTGCAGAGGATTAAGGACATTAGTTTCCAACTCAAAGCATATAATCATGCAGCATTATAGAATCATAGAATTGGGAGAGACTTGAAAAGACCACACAAATGACACCAGAACAGATTGTACCTATGTCACCCCAGTCAAATACTCCACCGTTTAACAAACCTGAGTCTTCAGTGACTGAAGCCTTTTACTTTTCAGCCTACACTTACAGAGAAGAGCATTTCCCTGCCTCTTTCCAGCAGCCATTTACACATTTGCAAAATGTTGTTAAATATCCTTACCCATCTTTTCTTAACCAAAGAACTCCAATTCACGAAATCTTCACCTGAGATTTTATTTTGACCTCAGTCATTCCCACTGCACTCAAATCAAACTGTCCGGTTGATCCTCCTCTTTCAACTGTAGCTCCCAAAATCTGAACTGTATGCCAGATGAGACTATACTTAGTGTAAAGGAGATAGATAATTTCACAGATTTCACAAGTGGTATGTTTTGGTTTTGCATTGCAAGATGGCTTTGCCTTTTGAAGCAACACAGCATTTGAGACTTAACTTCAACTTCTGGAGTACAATAAACCCCACATCGTATTTTTATAGGTCTATTTTTATTTGTGCAGTTGATTATTTTTAAAGTGAAATATATTTCATTTATCCATTTATTTCAGGCTCCATCTCCAGTTTGTCAACATAATTTTTGCTTCCAAATATATCTTCACTCTTTCCTGCCCCCTCAAAAATCATATCAGGACTGAACAGCAGCTGTAACAAAGTACGTGAGGATGAAAAAAGTTTCAAATTCTACGAGAGTATTTTTTAAACTGAGCTATGAATCAAAGTCTGAACTCCCTTCAAAATAGCTCCTTCTTAATATCACAGGTGCAGCTCATCCCTAATGAGGTTTCACAGAATAATTAAATCCAGACAGCTTGGGCAAACATCCAAATCTTCAGTTATTCACCTTATCTAACAACTCTGGCAAATAGTTAGAAGTGTTGTAATTCCTAACAAAGAGCACATAATATCTGGGACCACTGACTGAATATTTGAGATACCTCTCATTGCTTTATCCACAGAGGGCAAAAATAGCATTAAATAAAGTGCTGCAGTTAGAAAATACTTTCTCATGTTCTTGCTATTTTAGGCAGCTCTGCTATTGGTACAATTATACCAACAGTTCTGCCGTGTCACTTCTTTGAAATACCCATTCAACTATTTTTGTGCAGTGCTGATGGCTAACCTAGGCCTTGCAACATATTCCTAACTCTTACTGAACCTCCCAAAAGGGGAGCATACAGTGAGGCCAGCACACAGAACACAGGTAGCCAGGACTAAAGCATTTGTTCTTGTCTTCAGACTTTATACAGCTTCTGGAATATACTTTACACCATCCACAGTCCATATTCACTCTCTTCAAAAGGGCTTTATTGACAAGAACACAAAACTGTTTCAGAAGTGGAACAGGCCTCCCAAGAGTGGTGCACTGGCCTCTTAAGGGGCAAGGATGGCATTAGCATTTACATTCATGATAAACAGATTTTATTCCTATGATACCTCTGTTTAAATTCATCCTTATTATACAGACTGGGAACTGAAAAGCAAGGAGATGAGGTGACTGAATTCCATCATGAAGTCTGCAACAGAATCTAGGTCCTGCACCCAAGCCCAGTGCTTTCCACACTAAGATGTGCCAAGGAAAATAAAACAAGATGGATTTTTAAACTCCTTATGTTTGCTACTCATCCTATAACTGAATCTAACACCTCACTAACTTAGTTTACAGCATGGAGTTACTTTGACTTACTGAGTTTTACTCCCAATCTTAGAGCAATATGCTTCTCACTTTCCAAAGTTGTTATTCCAAGTGAGATTTGCCAAATTCACTTTGGTTATGTTACAGATCAGCCTCACAATGTGGGAGTGCATGAGAAAACAGTAACCTCTACTCTGAATATCAGCAATGTTCAGGGAAATAAGCTGTGCCACCACACTGAAAATGAAGAAAATGAGTCGCCAATAGCTTTGGCAGCTGGATTGCTGAAGCCAGACCACCAGCCCCATGTCCATGCTGAGCTAACAGAAGCCCTTCCAGCAGCACGTGGGCACAGCACAGCTGCAGGTGTCACATGCAAAGTGCCAGCAGAGCAGAAGGCAGGTGCCTGCCACCGCTCCAGGCACGCAGGGGCAGCAAGAGCAGAGGCACAGAGTGTCAGACGAGTGTGTGGCTGCACCCTGGGGCCCAGGAAGGGAGCAGATGAATGCTCTTGAGCACTGGGGCCAACATGAGGTTTCCATGTGTGCATTTGCATCGTTTTGCCCCTGGCACTAATGGAACAGACAGTCTGCACACACAGCTGGCACGGCTACTTCCAGCAGCACGGAATCCAGCAACCTGCTCTGGAAGGGGGAATCACACAGATATTCAACTCACAGGGCAAAGCAAAATCTGCAGGAACATCTATTCCTCAAGGTCCTACTAGCAATAGCCTGGAGCAAAACGTATCTGAAATGTCTCAGGGGCCAAAAACAAACAAACAAACAAACAAAAAAAAACGTTGGTCACAAAAAGTTTGGTAGTTTTAAAGTAACGCTTTCAACAAAGTCCTGACTATAAGTACAAAATTCCCTCTCATGAAATTATGCCATGTTTTAAACAGCTGAAAATAATCATTTGAATTCTTTCAAAATGCAATTTAAACCTCCATAGCTTTCATGAAGCTTTAAAGAGATCTATGAGTTAAGCAGCCATGTTTTACACGCAGTTTTAAAAAGCACTCTTGCAGAAAGGTTTCAAAGGACTAGTATTTACATATCTAAATTCCCAGGAATTTCCAGGCTGGAAAATTTCTGGGGAGAAAAAAAAAAAAGCCATGAAAAATCAAGGACAAACACTCACACAAAACAGTGTGCAGGTAGGGATGAACAGCACACATTCCAATCAAAATATATTATCCCAGGTCTCTGGAAGCTTGCAAGGTGTGAAGCTACAAGTCTCTGAGAAGCTGAACTCGCATACAACAAACACTTTTTTAAAGCTGCCTTTGGTTGAGCGGCAAACTGTGCACGGCTGAGCAGACGTTTAATTATTCCCACTCCAGTAACCACGCTGCTGCTGGGAATGAGAAGGTGAGTGCACGATACCTTGGTGGGAGTGCAGGAGCAGCACGGGTCCTTCCCAGAGGATCAGCGGGGCCGGGCTCGGCCCCATCCCGCAGCGGCTCCCCCGGGTGTCTGCGCCGCTCCCGCAGCTGGCCCCGCTCACCCAGAGCCGAGCCCTGATTCAGGAGTTCAGCCTCCAGCCACGGAATGCAGCCATTGAAAACCCACGACTATTTTTACCCCTGAGCAGCCACAGCACTTCTGCCCCATAAAGTCTGCTGAAGCTGATGCCTCACCCTGCGCACACGCCCGCCCTGAACCTAACCTGCTAAGATGCACGGTCCCCTGGCATTCAGAGGGGTTTTCAACTGTGCAGTTGCTACCAACAGGACAAAGCAGCTCAGCCCCTGGCATTATTGTCAGCCCTCAGAAGTCAGACATTTGATCCCAGTTGTCAAAATTAGAAATTCCTCAGAAATGCTTCGCTCTGGGAGATAAGATTAGCTCAGAGCAATGACTGTCTATATGGTTTGTCTTGTACACCACCAACCCCAGCCTGCATTTAACAAATATGTGCCCATATCTTCAGCTGAAAGGCTGCAGACACATATAAAAATCATTATGTGTCGAACAAAATCACACTGTGCTTTAAGAAAAATCAAAAGGTCAGGCAATCTCAAAAAATCCCAACACAATGGCTTTTTACATAGAACATTCACAAATACAGAATTGTCTTAAATTATAAATTAGCAATAAATTAAAGGCAGACACCTGAACTAACTTTTTAAGATTATACAGAGAATACTGACCACCTGAAACTTCACAACTCTGCTGTCTTGAGCCCACAGGATTCTATAGGTGTACTTCAGAAATAAAAAATACTGGAGGTATAAAGAACAATAAAAAACAATTAATTGTTTTTTAACATAATCAACTATTATCAAGACATTATATAATCACTTTAGCAGACAACAGTCCACAAGTGCATAGCTGGACATACATAAGAGGTCCAAATACCTGAGAACCAGCAGACTCACTCACTGAACTTGCTCATACTTTGCTCTAGACAATGAAAAAAACTGTAGGCATCTGTCAGATATATGTGGTTGAAACACAAGAGGAACAAGGCAAAACTGACAGACCTACTGAGAACAGTCAATTATTACTACTTAACCTGTGCAAGCACATGAAGGTTGAGATAAGAATCAACAATATCACATCACAGAAAATGGTCCCTGCCACCTGGAGTTTCAAGGACAATATAAAAAATAGGCGTGCAAAGCGTGAGACTGTCAAGATCACATGGTCACCAACAAGCAGCAAATGCCATAATCAACCAAGCTTCCTAATGAGTTTTTGGGCATCAACCCCTCTGTGAGGTCCCTTTAAAAGGCAGCTGCTATGGAAGCTACAGTACACACTTAGAGTAACCTTAATGCTACGTGCAACTTAAAGGTAAATTTCGTGACACCCAGTTGGTATTCTGGAGATACTCCATTTATCTCCAACAAGTAATGTAAAAAACTAATGGAATAATTACTCAGGATATTCTAGAAGCCACAATGGAACACAGGGTTTTGATTCAGATTATACAGAAACCCAAATCAGCACTGCACACAAAATTAACCTGACAAAGCAAGACATCACAACTCCCATCCACTGATTTAATTAACCTATTACCTAATTACACAACAAATGCCTAACTGCACAAAGATTAATAATTACTCCCTAACCCTAAGCCCTCCCCACCAGCACCCTTAAGGCAAGCCCCTCACCAAGCATCACCCCCAACCTTAACAGCACCACCCCAACCTTGTCCTGGCAATCCACCCTCTGCTGTTTCATGCTCACAGAGAGACTATTGAGAAAGCATAGGTGGAGAGTGCAAGGAAAACAGCAATGAAGGACACCACTTGGGGAACAAGAAAGCTACAATTAGAGTGTGTAAAAGACAATGAAACATATCTTAAAGTGGGCCAGATCTGACACCAACGACCTAAAGCTCAGAGAAGGTTAAAGTAGCAATATGAGCTTGTAACATCCAGAAGGCTGAGCCACTTTAACATAGTGCTGGGGGAAATAAAGCAGAAGAAATGCAGTTGCTGTGAATTAATGTCTCTGTGAGAGATTATTCTCAGTGAACAGCCTTCTGCTATTTCTGCAATGAGCTGACTCTCCAGAAATCCCTTTCATTTGCAGTGAGCACCAGAAACTCTATCAGGTACAAAAAGCCAAGAGAGAATAAGTCTAGCTAACAAAACCCCTGTGCAAGTAACTTCACAGTTTTTATCATTTTTCACCTAAGAATTAGGAAGTACATATTTCCTACCTGTTAAATTATTACCAGTTCAAGGACAGTGCCTCAAATTATTGGCTCTCACAAATAAGAGAAAGTGAAAAAGACTGGTATAAAACCCATTCCTTTTCAGCAGAATATTTAAAGTTCTCCTTTCGTACTACCAAACAGAATTCAAAAGGAAGGGAAAACCATACACTATTACAAACCCAGGGTTGTCTGATAATACCTTCTGCTTTTAATACCTTGCTCAGCAAACTACAAGCTTTTTGAAAACCAGAGGGTGAAGGGTCAAGATAACCTCCATGAATTTTTAACCTGGCTGTTTTGAAGACTAGTAACACCAGACAGGAAATTATTCACCATTTTCCCAGCTGAACTCACTGGTTCATATAGTAATGTTGAGGGATGGTCAGAGGAGTGTCTAAAACAGGGAGTAGCAATATGAGGCCATCTGTGAGGGCCTTAACATTTTCTGGCTTGTTTCTAAATGAAGGGTTTAAAATAGTAATTTAAATATTTGCCACTTTGAAAGACAAGCTTTTCCTGTCTGGACTCAATGGTCAAATAGAAAAAAAGGAAAAACCTACAGAAACAATTTTTCAGTATCAAAAGAGAAATCACAGAAAGTATTGCAGCAGTCTCCATGACAATTACCAGAGAGGCTTTATATATGAGAAAGGAGGATGGAGAGGAAATACACTAAAAATTTAGGAATTTAAAATGTCAAATTCCAACAGGTTTTAAAGTTTTTGTTCTTCCAGAAAAAACAGAACATTCATCTCACTTTTGAGGATTAGCACCATGCAAAGCATCTTTCATGACATTTTCAGGCATCATGAAGAAATCCTAAATCACTTTTTCAGATCTACTTTTAAAGATCCTATATGCTTATAGGACAAGAACTTTAATGAAACTATCCATCATTGGTGTTAAACAGTCCATGAAACTGAAGACCAACAGAAAAAAAGTATCTGAAACCAATTTATCAACTTTATAGTTTCAATTTTCAGGGAGAACATCAAATTATTATAAATAGCAGTTATAGTGTAGAAACTCAGAGGCATCTTCAGGTCTGTCTGTTACTCTTCAAGAAGTACAGCCAGGCTGTGGATCCTGCTTAAACAGAAAGTGAGAGGAATGACCTGAGAGCTGAAATAGCTGCTGCCACTTTGAAGCAATGCTCTGGTGCAACTGCGGGAGGGGAAAGGAAGACATTCCTAAAGAGGAGATCTATTTCTAGTTTAGATCCCAAGCTAAGTGCTTGGCAAGCCTTTTGCACTTGCATGCAGGAACCAAACTCGAAAAGACACCCACAAACATACATTTCTTTCCTCTTCTTCAGCAGCCTTGAGAGCTAGTAATCCTAAATATTTATTATTGCTATTCATCCAAAATGCAGGGGCATGAGAAGGGCAAACATCCATGCAGCTACTGTGAGCCAGGTTTGCAATCACAGTGCAGGACAGCTGCTAACTTCAGGCTTAATTTGTGTTCAAGTCATTGCAGCATCATGCTTAGAACAGAAGTCTTGCCCACCTCACAGGGATGCTTACAGAATCAGCCCTACTTGGGAGACAGACACAGACTGATCCACCTGCACTGATGCAAACCCGGATTGCTCATGTGGAAAAGCTCAGTGTGATGTTTGTACTTAATCCTGTTCCAAAGAGAACTGAAAGCAGTATCTGAGCCTCTGCTCCAGGCTTGCACTAACATAGACATTTTGCTTGTTGGCATCTAAGCAGTCAGAACACTCAATTACCCCTGTATGTTTTATTTCTTTTACTATTTCCTAAGCTTTTGCTCTGAGCTACTGCTGGAAAAGGATGCTGGGCTCCTGTGGCTCTGCCTCACAACTGCCTTCCTGCATGAACTCATGACCTTCCAACACAGCTATTTAATCTACATCTGAATGCCAAAAAAGAGGTACAGCTATTGAAACCAAATATGCTTGTAATATTAAAGGCACTCATTTTGGGTACAAAACATTGTCCATCGATGAAGTTGGAGGGCGTGTGGTGGTGTTGTATATGCTGTTCACAGGAAAGCTTAATTCTACTTGCAACAGAAATACCAAATCCCCTGCAACAATCAAATGTCAAACCAACAACATAAATTGCCAACATTTTAAATTCAGTACTGCAGCCTACCTCTCATGTATTTACCTTTAATTTTGGCTTCTTTTTTTTTTTTTTATATGCTATTTGTCAGATAATGTAAAATGCATCAAATCAAGGGTTTCAGAAATTCTTGTAGATGGTCTCAAATTCTTTCTTAGATCACTGCTTGGATTTTTCCCCCCTCTTTATCAGTTATTTTCTGATCCCTTCTTTTTATTTCACATTCCCACATCAGGAGTTAAAATGTCAGCAAATTCTGTAAAAATATATATATATTTATATATATATATAAAAATAAGAAATGCCATAGCACCTATTGAACAATACAATAGTCTCCTGTGTTACCACATTCATGTAACTGCTCCTAGCTCCTCAGAACACAAATTAGGAGGACATGCAGGACCAAATATAATCATAACAAGACAGCAATGCAAATGTTCATCTTTCAAACTTTTCTAAATGGAATCACACATTCAACACATCATTCAACAGAAAATGAATTTAAAAAACCCTCTTCTTCCTCAGGTAATTCAATTTTGAACAGTGAATATTAAAATGTTATTTAGCTTGTGTGACTTATAGCAAGTGCCTTCCTTATGATAAAGTCTTCTTTTATAAGCAGCAATAGCTATGCAAAAATATTTTTCAGCACTTCCAGGCTTTCCAGAGAGGAAGACTAAGAAAGCAACACATTTTTTTTCAAATTTCTGAGTATCAGCCATTGATTCAGTGCAGCATTTCTATGCTTCAACTGTTCCCCAGGTAAATCTGGCAGAATATTTCATATTTACCCAAGGCTGCCATACACCTGGGAGTCCTAACCATATCCAGCATGCACAGCAAGAACTGCAGCATCCAGTTAGCCCTGTATTTTTCAGAGCAGGCTAGAATACTGAAAACAGCTGTTGCTGTGTTAGCTCACAGCTGCCACCTTTTTTTGTGGGTTCTCAGCTATGATGCTAAAAACCAGGACTGCAAACACCTTCCATTCTGACCAAAGGGCACCAGAATGGTGCAGGATGTTCTTTTCTGTGAAAGCTGAACGATTTGTGTACAGTGTAGACACGGGGATCAATAACTGAAGCTCTGATCAAAGGAGACAGCTGAGCCTTGATTAATCACAGCAGGTTATCTTTCATGTGATGATCAAATCTGGAAAGGGCATCTCTCTAAGAGGATAGGCTGGACCCTGCCAGTTCCTCAACAGCATGCAGTGCAACCTTACTATCCAAGAAAGAAATCTGAGAGGCATATCCAGCACTCAGCAGACTCTGCAGAAGTCTGATCACCTGGAGGTGGGATTCAAGACAGAGGCAGCAGCAGACAGGGCAGGTGACCAGACAGGCAGGTGCCACTGGTGCCTGGAAAAGAGCAGTTGCTAGGAGAGGCAGCTGTTGAAAGGAATACCTGATGGTTGTGGACACTGCCCACAGCCCACACATTTACAGGGCATGGCAGCCTCACCTAAACAACTGTAACTACCAGCAGGAGAGCAGCTTAAATGCTATTTATTCTGACATGCACCTATATTCATGCTCTTGTCTCCTGCACCAAAGTGTTCTTAGGAGACAATTTCTGAAAGTGCCCCTATCATAATTACTCTCCACTGCTTTTTTTTCCCTCCCTCAAGTTTACTGGTTCTCAGAGTCTTCACAGGTGTATCAGTTGATTGGTAAAACATAACAGTCCTCCCTGTAAATCTTTAGATCACCAGCGGTACCAAAACACAAAGATTAAGGTGTTAGTAGCAAACACTGTTACAGACATAGGGATCCCAAAGGCATTATATACCAAGCTTGCTTATAAGCTTTGAAAAAGCCACTGACTATCAGGCAATAAAACACACATCCAATTTCTTTAGCTTGTGCAGTCATACACCTTCCCTGCAAAAAAACACGATTTTTACAGTAGTTCAGAAAATATTTTATTCAGACTATTATTATTATTATTTCTTCATAAAAGTAATCTACACAGAAGGCTATGGATTCAGAAAGGCACTTCAGGATATACTTAACTAAGTAATCAAATAGCCTCATGTCATACACAGCTCTGCAAAACAGGAGGTGAGAATTCAGGGAGCTCTCTATTGCTGTCTGAGATGGCTGTGCTGCATTCTTTTGTCAACTGAGATACCCAGAGATGAACAGCAGGATATTTCCTGGTACACTAATTGCAAATGGGAATGCTCCTCTAGACCTAGTTGGTCTCTTTAGTATGAGATAAACAAGCTACCTCAATCAAGTATCAGCAGCCTGGTGTTTCTGGGGTGTCCTCCACACTCAGCAACATCCTCTCTACAGTAACAAAGATCATAATGCCACGCCAGGGTTTGTGCAGTTCTTGGCTTCAGGATAAATTAAGAGTTCTTTTCCTTGTACTTCAGAATACACAAAAATGTGAAGAAAGTAATATTCCTATAGGTCAGCAGAAGAACTTGTGAACATCCATCTCCTTACAAAGCCCTCTAGGAATCAGTGAAAAAATATTGAGGAGTGTTCATTCTCTGTTCTGGAGAAATAAGAAACAGAATTGACATTTAATAAAAACTGGAGCCATCCAGTGTTTCAAGTTCCTCCAAACAATCTGAAGCTGGAGATACAGCAAGGCAAACACACTTCCCTACTGTGTGGATCATAAATGAACAGCATTAGTCACTTTACCAATTGGAATAAAGTATTTCTGCACGTTCTCTCAGCTACCATTGTTCTACCATTATCACACAGGCTGGTATTTAAATTTTCCCTGAGTTCCTTGGCATATACAAAGATCTGTCAAATGTAACTTCTGGCCATGCTTCACAGTTCAACATTAACCCATGCATGCTTGATTCCTTCTAGACACTGCTTTTTCCTAAGAGTAGTAACTTGAATCAATGGTGCACCATTATGCTCAGGCTTCAGGAGCTGCAGATTCACCCAGCTCCAGCCACTTCTGTGAACACAAGGACGAGGAGGAGTCAGCCTGTGTATTTACAGGCCATGAGCATTGTTAGGCTCATATAGTGTGCATCACACCAACAGTGAATTTAGCAATCCACAGCCATAAACTGGTTCAAGTGTTTCTTGAGAGAGTGTGACACATAGAAAGATGACAACAAATGAGCACAGCAGCAACGTCAAGGTGGTGAGTAAAGAATGTATTTCATAAACACTGCCTACTTTTTCCTCTGGCATTGATCCAGACTCACTGTCAAGATTTTCTATTAAGGCTTTACAACTCTAAGATCTGAATGTGCTGGAAATAACCCAATGGAATGCATCGGAAAATTGTTAAGCCATAATAATTTTAACTACGAACATCGTATTTATGACAGCCCCACCATTTTCATTACAACTCCTGGCAAACATAGAAAGCTTTTTACTCCCCATTTAACAGCTATTTTTGTCAAGGCCAGGACTGCTATTAATACTACAGTATTAGAGCCTCTGGCTGAATTTTAATCAGAAGTAGTTCCCCTTCATTTTAGGCAGAAGGAAAGTGGTGTGATGTACCAGTTTGTCTGGTTGCTGCTCCTGCTGTGAGTATACAGAGGGCATCCAGAAAAACAGGACTAGGCAATGGCATTCTGTTGGTGGCATTCAATTCCAGATTTTCTCTCAAAGCAACAGAGTATCTAACCAGGTAAAAGAGTCTTGAGAAACTAATACAGTAATCTGTGACTAATGTGATAAATTTGCTACAAAAAAAGACTAGGTGGAACTTGAGGTTCTGCTGAAGCCCCTGCTGGTGGCTGTCCGTGATTTCCTACATGCAACTGGCCATTTGAACCATGTCTCTCAATCCAGAGATCCAGCTGACAACCAGAGCACATAGTTTTAAGTTTTCCAGAGGTTTGAGCTTGTTAATTACAATAGATGCTTCAGTGTCAAGGTTGGCACCTCCAGCATCCCTGCTGGGGATACTGTCCCCTTAAGTGACAATATATTGGCTTTAGATCTATGCAGCACACAAAAGATTGCTCCTGCATAGTAAACAAAACTCAAAACTAAATCTTTTTAGAGGAAATAGGAAAGCCAACTGGAACAGCAGTTGTTGATTCTGCCTAGCTAGAAATTATTGGTGACATTTATGGTTAAGGCATCAGATGAGTCATCTTTGTTTCAATCTGCCTCTCTTAATTACTTCATTCCCAGTCTCATGTTCTTCAGTGGCTCCTCACAGCAACATCGTAATAGTAATGGGTGATGTGCATACACCACTTCAGCCTGCCTAACACACACATAATGCAATCATCATAGACTCACAGAATGGTTTGGATTAGAAGAGACTAAAGATCACTAGTTCCAGCCCCCTGATACAGGTAGGGACACCTTTCACTAGACCACAAGGCCAGCCTGGCCTTGAACACTGACAGGGGTGGGGCATCCACAGATTCTCTGGGCAACCTGTGCCAGTGTCTCACCTCCCTCACCCACAGCAAAGAACTTCCTCCTATCTAATCTAAACCTAATCTCTCTTAGTTTGAAGACATTCCCCCTTGCCCTGTCACTACATGCTCTTGTAAATAGTCCCTCTCCATCTTTCCTGTGGGCTCTCTCCAGGTACTGGACAGCCACAATTAGGTCATTCAAAGCCTTCTCTTTGCCAGGCTGAACAACCCAAATTCTCTCAGGCTTTTCTTGTATAAGAGGTGCTCCTCCCCACTAATCATCTTGGTGGCTACATCTGGACTTGCTCCAAAAGGTCCATGTCCTTTCTGGGCTGCAAGTGCACATTGCTAAGTCATGTCAGCCTCTTGTCCACCAGCAATAATGCTCCAGGAGAAACCACTGCTTCTTTAACTTATGCTAAGCTGGTCCAGGTTCTCCAGCTTAAGCAAAATTTAGCTAACAGATTCCCAGTTCCAGCCTACTGCTAACTTCACATCCACCCTCAAAAAGATAACACAAACCTTCTCTAACTCATGGGGTACACTGGCTTCTTGCTCCACAAACATTACAGCAGCAGGGGCCATCCAGCAGGAACACATGGAGAACCAGCTCCCTCAGCATGCAAGATTCCCACTTCTTTATCCCCACAAACAGTGAGAATCATTGATAAACAGAGAAAAATGGTCAGAGTTCTGCATGAAATACAGCCTAGTATGTAATTAGCAAAGCAAGGGAAACCAAATGTACTCAAATCAGCTCAGCCACCTCCAGCAATGTTCAAGAAAGAGCTGCACAGAGCAAGCCCTGGCCTTATTTTCAGCATGATTCCAAGGTTCCCCATGCTTCTAGAAGTGCAAATTTCTCTTGACAGCCACAAATTCATTTAAAGAATTATGACAATTAGAGAAATGTAATCTGTCACACTGCATAGTTTTATTTTACTCAATAATGCACTTATATATATACACATACAAGAATGTGAAGCATATTTTGACATTTAAACTATCCTAGCTTGTCTGTGCCACACAGCCCAAGCTGTCAGGAGTAATGTGGGAGTGCTGCAAAGTTTTGAAATAACAACAACTTCTAATTAAATGATGAAGCTGAATTTTTACCAAATTAGCATGCACAGCTTCTCTCACACAAGCACAAAAAATGAAAAACATTTGGCTAACACTCATTTTTCTGGCCAGTCACTTCCCCAAAGCTGCAACTTTGACTGCTGCAAGCTTTTCCTCTCTAGAACTTCAGTCCTTTTTAGAGAATAAAGCACCATCATCTGAGGTTCAGATGATTAAGTTTCAAACCCTGGCTCTGACACATTTAACTAACACCAACTCTGCTTCCAATCTAATCTGTAAAGTCAGAATAATCCTACTTCTTTTTCTTAAATTTTGTGAATACAAAATACATGGCAGCACATGGCTCTCTGGAGGTCAATTTTGCCATCCACAAAGAGTAACTGACACTTTATGAAGGTGCATGGGCTTCTGTGGATCTCTAGCAATGCTCACTCTCCTTAACTGCTAAAATAACCATCACAAGTGGTTGGCTCTAATCTTAAGAATTATCATTATTACTAACCCTACCAAACTTGCATGAAACTTCTGTAGGAGGAAACTGTTTCTTTCTTTTAAGATACATTCCCCATGGATACAAGACTGAGGAGGAGCATGGTCTGCAGTGTGGATGAGAGACCATGCACTCCAAACACATTCCTTTAAGGGAAGCATGATATGCCAGATGACAATGTCATGTGAGGAACATTTAAGAAGGAACATTTGAAGAACATCTAGGTAATCTCATGCCCGTCCAGTTGCAAGAAAATAATGGCTATCCCCCACAGAAAGCATCTTCAGGACCCTGTACAGCTATGGACTTTTCAGCTCCTGCAGTGGAAATGAGATAAATATTGCCAGCTGTAGACATGAGTGACTATTCATGTCAGCTAATGTCATCTCTGGTAGCAGCTTAGCTAATAGAGGTAAAAACAATCCTTCAGGTCATTTGCTGCAAATATGTTTCACAGAGGCAGAGAAGACAGGAAAGTTGTTGCTCCCTCCCTTTGTTCTTTCTCTCCTTTCCTTACCTCTTTTGTATCACTTATCTTGAGAACAGCTGGTCACATAAATAAGAGTGAGGTCAAAGCAGGTACAAAAAAGATTGATTTGACCTAGAAATGTTTTGAGAAATACTGTATAAACAAGATGCCTGTGGAAAGTATGAGGGAAGAACAAAGACATAATGGCTTTTTTCCACAGGGACACCTACAAGGAAAACATTTTCTTGGCCTTTCCTATCTTTCCCCTCATTCTGAAAACCATCAGTGTGATGCACATCTTGATACTAAAAGGGTGAACAAACAGTGCACTTCAAACCCAAGAGATTGTCAGCATTCAGAATAAAGAGAAGTCACACCAAATGCATGGTTTATGGGGGCCAGCTTTCCCTTCATAAAGGAAAAAAATACTTTCTCCGAGGCAATTCCCTCCGTGAATTTATAAAAACATTGTCAACTCCTGCAGCTTCACCTACATAATAAAGAAATTTGGTCCCAGGGGATTCTGTGGGGTGGTTGGGATATTTTCCAAGATCTCATTTACTGATACTCACACCTTGTAATATTACAAAAATAGTTTGGGTTTCAAGCCATGGTACAAGAGAGGTGCAGGGATTACGTTTCAAATGCATCCTTCAGTATTTGTAATAAACTGACTCCTGAATTAGGTGGCTTACAAGGTTTTGGATGTTGGCAGAAACCCCCTAGAGGAATTAAATAGCACTGTAGGAAATTGATCTGTCAGTTGTTCTGCTGTCTCAAAGGGCACCCTTAGTTCCTACTCCTTCATTAACTTCCCTGTGCTGCAATTTAGCACCTTAACTACACACATGTAAAGGTTTTGTAGGACCACACGATGAACTGGGTCACTTAAAGATCAAAAGATACTTTTACTTTCTGCCATGTTTCTGACTCTCCACCATTTTGATGTTCTAATTTCATGGTGCAGCCCCATTTACAGTCCCACTAACACAACAGGGAGGGCAGCAAATCCCAGTGTAGGGCAGGCGAGTGCTCAGGCTGGCCTGTTTGCCCATACTGCTATTTGTCACAGCTTTTAGAATGCAAAGTTGTTTGAAGCCACCTGAATACAGGGACACTTTGGTAAATTAGGAGTCTTAGTCTAACCTGCGGTGAATTGATTTCATCCTAAGGAAAACCATAGGGTGTATTCAGAAGAGGTGACCTGCACCTCACAAACTCTGCAGCCAGAGAAGATAAAACTTAGAAAAGGTCTGGACAGTGATGGCAAGTGTGTCAAGAAGTCTCTCCTAGTCACTTCTTAAGCTAGCAGAAAGCAACAAATCACTGCTCATGAAGAGACAAGCAAAACAAAATACCTAAGGAGGGATGGGGTGGGTTTGTTTTTACACTGGCCTTTGTTCCATGCAGCAATATGGAATGGCTAGATAAGGATTTCTGCTACCCAGAGTACACTGCACCCAAAGCACAGCTGTAAGTCCCACTCCTGCTCTCAGGAGCTGAGCAGCTCAGCAAGAGCTGAACACAGTCACTGCATTTCCAGAGATGTTTATGGACATGAAACACTTGTTTTCCACTTGTCCCATTAGAGACGAGTCCATTAGAGCATTGTCCTATGTTATAATGTAAAGATTTGCCCAAAAGTGATGTATTCTGTCACCATCTGCTGAAACATCTCTGTGGGAAATATCCTCTGCTAATGAGCCATCTGTTAAAACCAGATGGGGCAATATTCTTTATCTTTCTCATGAGCCATCCTTCCTCCAGGAAGATATCTTCTGTCAATGGGCCATTCAGTCCCACTGCATGACTGATAAAATTACATCATTCCATTGTGAGATGCTCCACCCAGGGGGAGGAGCCAAACATTTCTTACCTAGATAAAAACTGAGGTTTGGAATACCAAAGCAGCCTTTATCCACTGGTTCCCAGATGACAAGAGTTACTAGATCTTTCTACAGGATAATTGCTTCAAGAAGACCACTTCATCTGGACTGCTACCAGCACCCTAACTAGCAGGGTGTCAGACTGTATTCTGGCTCTGTCAGTGGTGTTTTGCTTTTGGTTTTTTTTCTTTTGTACTATTGCATGTATTTTATTTTTATCTTTTTTTTTTTCCCCTATTAAATTGTATTTCTGACTTGGAGTCTCTCGCTGGTTTTGCTTTCAAAACCATTACAAGCATTCACTTGGACAAAGTAAAAAGGAACAGAAACATGGGTGCTAATTAGCAGAAACCATTCACATTATACCAACATTCAGCAATCCTCTGTCCATGTCTGTATCAATGAAATCCCTCAGTTGGCATATCTCAATACAGCAAGCTGACTGTATTAAGAGGTGATGAAAATTTTACTTAAATCTATCCAAAACATACTTTTAAAAGAACCATAGCAGCAAAATAAGTGAACTAACTTGTACCAATGATACTGCAGAAGGGAGTGCAAAACTGGCTGAGGAAAACCAGGGCCCTGTGTCTCCTGGGGCACAGGACAAGCATTCTCAGCTGAGGCACGAACACATGTCTCGGATACCAGGAAAGCATGGAATAATTCCCGGATGGGTAAGAGCTTCAAGAGGCATTTGCAGCAGCTCAGTCTGTCCCATGCAATATCTGATGCATGACATCAGGAATACACTGCTCTTACCCTGCTTTAGCCCTCAGGATTTCAGGCACATGTCCATCATGCCTTCCAAATGCCAGAATAAACTACTTTCAAATGCACCCAGAGCTGGACATACATTGACTCAATCAGATCACGAAAAAGTAGTCAAAAGAGCCAAATTTTTGTTAAATGTACATTGTAAACCACAGTTACATGACTGGCCCAATGTGACAGTCTCAGTCACAGTTCAGGTCATTGATTTTTTTGTTCAAGGGATCATTCATTGATGATTGCACAAAAAAGGTCTCTTGCTGTAACCAGCTCTGTTCATGAGAGTGATCTCCTTGATCTCACAACTCCTTTGCAACCTTCTCTCCTTGTCTCCTTCCCTTCACTATACAAATAAACTTCAAATCTGCTTTGGTCCCTCCCATCTTGAAAAACCCAGGCCAAAACACATCAGCCACTCTGAGATGACCACAATAATCACTTAGAATTCCTTTCCAAAATAGACAGTCTATAAACATCTGGTTTATGCTCTTACAGGCAATGGGAAATACTTTTAGCGGTAGTTCCACAGCCTCTTAGTCAGGCACTCCAGTAGTTTTGGCCATGCTCCTGTTCCTGCTGTTGTGCTGTTTCTTTCCACATCTTCAGAGATGGCATTCTCTGCATCTTCCTCCTGGTTCCCTGAGTGCTACTTCAGTGTGTCCTCTGCTGGACTCTCCTCATGCTTCACACCTCAGTTTCCTTTTGTAGTTTCACTAGCCTCTATCCTTTCTGTTCTTCTCTTTCCCTTCCACCTTTCTTCTCAATTGCAAACACAATTTCAGCTTGCCTGATGACTTCCAAAACACCACACCGTCTGTTCAAATGGCAATCTCAGCTTCTTTCCTCATATTTTTGTGTGTGTGTTTAGCAATTACCACAAACTCATCATTACTAAAGCAGACATCTTAATTTTCTTCCAAAGACTCTCCTGCCCATTATCTTCATTTCCTTATGACTTCTGAACAATAACCATCTTCCTATTGCATCAGCCCATAACTTGAATATCAGCTTCATCTTGGAGCTTGCTCTTGACTCTTGAATCTTGTATCTAAGCTCCACCTTAGCCTGGCAGATGGTTTCCACACAGTGTCGCTAATAGGCCATCCATAGCATCCTGTCATCTGCAGAGATAAAACTCTCCTGACAGATTCAATCTTGTTCCACAGTTATTTATCCAAAATACTGCTTTAAAGGCCATTTTCCTAGACCATCCCTTTGGCAATGTTATTACTTTTATGCAAGCCTCTGCTCCTTCCCGTCTCTCTTTCACATGAATAATAAGTCACATGCACACGTCTTACATTTTCCACAGTTTACCCACAAGTCTCACCTCTTCTTCAATATCAAAAGATCAATTCTATTGCAGCCCCAGGGATTCTATCAGCTCTAGTGCAGAGTTTGAAAATATTTTATGCCCTGTGGGTGGCTTTTAGCTCCACTGAAGTCTGTGGAATGAGGGGGCCAAGATTTTGTCTTATAAATAATTCCTGAAATCAGTGGAATTATTTGCATTATGTAAAGTTAAGCATGTGCCTCAGGCAAGGTCTGCTTCAGAAATGGTTTGCTGGTATTATTATGCAAGTACAACCCATCTTGACACAATTGAAGCAGTTAACGCTATCATAGGCACAGCCTATAGCAATGACATTGTCTTTCGTTGGTATAATTTATATTAGTGTGCTGAATTTTAAAAAGTCAATTATTTCAGCAAAAGCATTTCTGCCAATTGAAGTCAACCAAATTAAGGCTGCTACTAGCACAGAAAAGTTCTAATAAACAAGCAAACAAACAAATCACAACAAAACTCAATCTAAGAAACCTTCCTGACATAATCTCATCACTGGGACATGGGTATGAGAAAACCAGCCAAATTATAAAATCTAATCCTAACATACCTGTGTATGATATGTATGTGGTTATACAGACATCAATCTAAAAAATACAATTCTTCTGGAGTAGTATGGACTTCTATTGCTGAATTTGAAAAATTGACAGTCCAAGAAAAAAAAACCATTAAGCTTCAGTGTAGAATGTGATTCCTCACACTATTGCAGAAACACATGTAAATCAGGACATTAAAAGATACATCTGGGATTAAAGGACTGCTTAGACATGACATCATTGCTTGGCTTCTCCAGAGACTATCTGGAAGAGTGATGATATCACTTAATGCTTATTGCCAGAATTACTCTTACAGATACAGACAGCACCAGCCACGGCAGAGATGTAATGATGATCTAAAAGTGTCCAATCCATCAGCCAGACACCAGGAGTAGATCTCTACAATGCTAATGATATGCAAAGAAGCCACAGTGATTTCATAGTACTCTAATGTTAAAAGTTTTAAATACAAAATAGTGTTATTGATGTACGAAAAATACCAATGTTCATGTTCACACTGAAAGCTTAACTCTGGGTTGGTAAGTAGGACCATTATGCTTGTTTCCATCGTGTTATACTTATTTTACAGCTCTGCATTGTTACTGATTGCATTAGAATTATGTTAGTATAAACTTTTATAACATACTAAAAGGATGAGAATATATTTCTTTTTTTCCTGGCTAAACTAAGAAATCATTGGGAGACATTTTTGCAGCTGCTTTTAAAAATCAGAGCTCCTGTTTAAAAGCACTTCCTCTGACTACTAAAATTTTCAGCCTGCACATAAACCAGCACAGTTGTTGAACTTGGAAGAAACATTTTGTATCGTTATGTACAAGCCAGTGGGAGGGACAGAGAAGCTACAGAATGATGAGGCACCTCTCTGGAACCAGCAGCATTGCTGGTGCAGTCTTCAAAGAAGCCAAAATGAGATGTTTCTGGATGAGAGACAATAATACAACTAAATGTAGATCAGCATTTCCTAAACAGAACTCAGGAAACAGAACATTGCTGATAGCAGATTCACTGCATTTGATGCTTTTTAATGAACGTGGGACCTGAGTGGAAAGGCATGTGTGTATTTCTATAGCCCTGTTTTTAGGGGGGGGTTTGCAGTTACTTACAGTCTGATATTTATCCTATTCTTAAACAGAAAAGCTACTTAATGTAAAGCTGTTTTGCTCTACTTTAATAGCAATTTTTATGTTCCCTGAAAGCCTGGCAAAATTACACATTTATGTTCACTTATATGCATATCTGTTTCTTACCTACATAAATGGAAAGTTATCTATTCTTCCATTCTTCTTCCATAATTCATTGCAAATATTCAAGGCTCCAACAACTGCTATTTAGCCCTTCAGTCCAACATACACAAAAGGAGGGTTCTCCAACCCACAGGAGTCTAGGAATAACACTGTGTACTTTATAGAGGACAATCTTTCACTGCAGCAATTCGCAAAGCTTTACAAAAGCCATGAAGTTCCACAGCTCTGCGTATTAACATTTTAAGACAGAACAAAGGAGTTACAAATGACTCAAGGGAACAAGCCCGAGCTCTCAGCTTCTCAAGCAATGGATCAGACCAGCTCCTAGAAATGATTAGCTCCATTTATTCTGCAAATCCCAATGCTGCTGCACATTAGAAAATCAAGAGGGATTTGTGCGGTCTTGTGGACCATACACATTTTTAAGCCTCATGAAATTAAAGAACCTCCTTTATTTTACTGCAATTGCTTTATGCCTGCATAAAAACTGTATTACTGAACATGGCTGTTTCTGGATTGGAAGTACCCTAGCAGCTGTAGACTGACAGTTTTCCACCAGAATGTATGCTCAGGGCAGAAACCATGGGACAAATATCCCAACAGAGGCTTCCTTGCCCCTGTACAAATATATACATCCCATTCAGAACAATGAGCTTATTCCTTTCCTAACTTTCACCCACACTCTGCCAAAAATCATCATATCACATCCTTTTATTGTGATTATTCAAAGTCATACTCTGAAGCTGCCCCTTTTGCTCAGATTTCTCTTCTAAGAGTAGATAACAACAGCACTACTCTTCTTTACTCCCAAATCCAGCACCCTCCAGGCGCTAACAGGAGGAAAATTCTGAAACACACATCCCAGGGGACATCACCAGGGAGGACAGCTTGACTGATTACAGTGATTAGACTAATGGGAAAAGATTATCTCATTGTAACAACAGGGCATTTGTCACATCCTACCCACTGGGAAAGGCTCACTTCCTATTTACCTCACTTTCCTATTTCCTTTTTTCCTTGCTACAGAGCCTGTGCCTTGCACTTCTGGCTGCAGGTGTTCCTGAAGCTGCTCCCTGGGCAGAGGGGACATCAGAGTCCCTGAGAGATGGCTGCTGCAAGCTCTCAGGTATGTCATCTGCAGTGAGGTGCTGAGCCCAGCATCTCCCCTGAGGCTCCTTGGAAGCCCCTGCAGGGCACAGTGCAATGCTACCAAGAGGAATTAAGCACATTTGCTTCTTCTGCCACACACCTCCTTGTACATTCCCTATATGCAGCTATCCTGCCCGGCTCCTCTTGGGTGGCCTTGCTGCTTCCAGATGTTTCTTCTCTTCTAGGCAGCTCAGCTTTTCCTACTTCTGCCTGAGCCCAGCCTTGCAAAAAACCTTTTCAATTTAAGGGCTTCTCAAAATATCCACTCCCTGTCCACCTTATTTTCCTCCACTATCTTGCTACAATCCTAATTTCTTCCTTTAGTCTGTCTGAAAATCTGTGAATCTCTGATTTATCCCAGATTGTCGTGGGCTATCTCATGGTCACCTTTGAAGTCATACAATGGCTAAACAAAACATCCATACCTGACATCTCCTGCTGCCCTCTGGCACTTCAAATTAATAGGAGAAATGCATGTTTATTATCAGCAAGCTCCCAAAAGGCAGTAAGGCAATTGTTTTCAAATAAAAACAGTTCACTCTGACAAGCTTCATCTCCCCATTCAGCCACCTTTATTCTTACTGATATGCTGTGTCCACATACAGGTCCTTCTGTGATTTTTGCTCTTTCCTTTCTGATGGTTTATCATTTTCCCTGATAAAAATTCCATATCCTGTGTGCCTCAAGGGGTAGCTTCCCATCCCAATGCATGACACTGCTCACAGCTTCTACATAGGCCCATCCTTCAATGCAAGTCTGACACCTGCTTTCAGCACATCACTGCACTTACTGAGTCTCTTGTTATTTTTATAACAAATGCAAGTGCAACAGCCACAGAAGGGTTTTATGACTTTCCTCTGTAGCCTCACTTTAGCAGCGTGCTAACCTTGCATGTTTACACTGCTTATTTTCTTCCAACACAGCAGAAAGAGTAAAATTATACATTCCCAGAGGGGCTTTCTTTTGCTTATTACTTCCCTCTTTTAATGCATTTATTAGAGCTTCTGAATTAACAGTGGCAGATGCAGGCAAAGAAAGAAAATTTTAATTTTGCAAATAATAATGGATTACAATACATTAACATTACTGTAAAACCTACAAAGTGGAAGCACTCAAGGGATGTAGGAGCAATTAATGTACTTAGTTTATTTACCTAACTCTGGCACTGCTTGGGCATTCAGAAGCAACTCAAATTCTGTTTACACAGGCAGAGCCATAATGCTTCTTCACACACAAATAGCCTGTTCAGGATTCGGGGGACATCAGCTGCTTCAGGCAGAGGAAAATATAAAAAATGTAGACTGAAATAGAAACTTTAAACACATCTCTAAAACTTTAAAAACAGATTGCCTCCATTAAAAGAGTAGGAATTAGTAAGGTTATGGTATAAAATGGTTCTCACTCTCAAGAGCTCCATATTTGTGGTATTCTGAGAGCTACTCTGTACCAGTTACAAATAATCACTGTTTATTATATGCTTTTATCATTCTAAAATGAGAATTTTCAAGAAGAAATAAACTAAAGTTAGACACAGATGTCCACGCAAGTTACAATGGAAATATATAACAGAGTCTCTAATTTTAAAGAAAAAAAAAATACAAACACTTAGAACCACAACAATGAGTAGGATTGGGAAGAATTAGCAAATACCTCATTTAAATTCAATGCCAACATGTAACTCACAGAGCTGCCTCCTTCACATCTGCAAAACTGATTCAAAAGCCCAAATTCATGCACTTTGACCAAAATAACACTGGAAACAAAACTACCCAGCCCACTGAGCATCCAGCTCTGTTTTAAGCAGCAATCACCATGGAAAGACAAGGCAACTTTGCAACCCCAAAAATTAAACTATTCCAAAATATTAGATTCACATGCATGTGGAATTCATCATGTCCAAATAAAGAAGCTGAGGATTCAGAGCCCTTAGCTGCAACTGAAATGGGCTCAACTTAAGTCAGACAGAGGGCCTTGGTCTTAGCTGAAGGGATGAAGATGCCATCCCATATAAGCAAAGTACACCCTGGGAACTGATTTCTAACAAAACTCCAAACCTTCAGTTGGTAAACATGAATGAGTAACAAAAATCAAGCCTCTCCAGCAGTGGAAAATGGCAACACAGCTCCAACTTGTGACCAGAGACATACGTCTTGATGGATTTATTACACAATGCAGTTGACCCAAGAAAATGGTGAATTCTGGCAAAACGGCCATGTGAAAAATGCCACGGTACTGCAGAAACCTCCAGCAGCTGCAGTCACCAGCAGCACCTTCTAGCTGCCACTAGACACAGTAATTCCAGCAGCAAGTACACAGGAGGAAAGCCAGGCAAAATCACTCTTCAATGGCAAAGTTCACCCTGAGTGCTGGGCAGGGAGTCAAGAGGGGACACAGCCAGGACAGATGACCCCAAGTGACCAAAGGGACATCCCACAGCCCATGGAGTCGTGGTCAGCAATAAAACCTTAGGAAAAGGAGGAAGAAGGAAGGCTGTTTGCTGTTACAGCATTTGCCTTCCCAAGGAAGCATTTGCCTGCTGATGGGAAGGAGCTCCTGGTTTCTCTCTTGCACACTAAGCTTTACTTCACTCAAACTGATAATTTCTCATTTTTATTCTCCCAGTTTTCTCCCCCATCCCACTGGAGACGGGCTGCAGGCAGTGAGCAATTGGCCAGTGGCTGTTCAGTTGCTGGCCAGGGTCAATCTACCACACATTCCCACTGTGTAACATATATAACTGGACTTTGGTGAACAAATTAAGTTTAATTTAATGGATTTTTCTCTTCTAATAAAAGAGCATGGACACACACACATGTATTTAAAATATTCCCATTAATCTGCTCATATTTTTCCATCTGCTTTCCTTACTGTGGATGTTGCACCTGTTTTACTTCCAACTATGAGCTGATGGGTTTTAATACTATAAACCTGGTTCATATTGATTGATTTTCATTTCTTGATGCTACTGTGAAACTATAAAATCTCCTTTATTTCTGTTTTTAGTGCTTATATAGAGCTATCTGGAAATTACTTTATTTTTAAATCTCTTTTCTGTTATTCTACTTTCTATTCAGATATTGTGCTGCATAGTTTGAGTTGAAATTACAAAAGAAAAAAGTCTCCAATTTTTCAGCTTAATCAATACAATGATAATAAATCCAAACATTTGGTTTAGGCAAAGGAATAAGGAAATCTTATCCATTTCCCAGCTTGGCAGATCTTATCACTACTCCTTACTACCTCAAAGCAAGTTTTCCCACTGGTCTTAAACTTGCTCCTGCAATTCTAACAGGATACAACTTTCCCTTTGCCTTTTACAGAAGTGTCTTAAATGTACAATTTTCAGAAACCAGTACAGCAGTAATAGATCTCTCAATTCTTCAAGAACAGTTTCAAACACTTTTCAGAGTTCAACTTTCAAAAGTACTACTTCCTTTTCCCTTAGCAAACTGGGTCTCATTAAAAAGATTCAGGCAAAGTGCCAAAATAGTTAAAAAAAAAAAAAAAATCTCATCTTTGAGGCCATCAATGACATTTAAGTTTGTTATTTCTACAAAAAACCTACTTGCACCTTTAAATACTGCAGTATCTTATAAATCTGATCCTGACTTTGGAAATCCATCATTAACATTTATAATTCATACACCTCATTCAAAATTTTTATCCAGTGAGAATGTTTTCATTATTCTTGAACTGTCTTTAGAATGACTGACCCATGGCAGCCTGAGACTGAAATTTTATTTCCAACCAATATTTTACTCCTTTAAAAGGTGCCTGCAAATTAACTCAGCCAAGTTGCTCATTAGAACTCAGCTCCTGTATCCTAACAGGGTTTAACAAACAAGCAGAACTGAACCTATGTTTCAGTGGTTTAATACCAAAATTTTTACAAACCTGAATAAATCAGATTTAATGGTAACACTGTGCACACTATCTTATAAAGAAACATTAAACAGCTGGACCAGACATCCTACTGCAGTTATAGAGCCATGTAAGACAACCAGGGAATGCCACGGATTAAAGCAGCAGTGTTAGCAGTCAGCTGGATGTAACTTGCCATCCATTAATGGGTTTAACCTCCATGAAGACAGCAGATGAGAGTCAGAAGTGACTCCAAAAAACCACTCCATTATTACTCACTGGTGATATTTTTGTCATTTGCCTGTTCCTACACAGGCATGATGTCTTGGCTGTGATGACATTCTGGCACATCCATCTGCAGTTTCTCCTGTCCTTGACAATGTTCTGCCATCTCTGAGGGGATGCTGAGGCAGAATGCAAGACCAGGATGATCTCATCCCTCTGTTGAGCATTCAGCTCTGCAATTCCAGTAATAAAACTGCTGAAGTGTTAAGCCAATTCCATGATCTTCTATTAGCCTAATGCAAAGTTCTTCTAATAACCTGATTCACACCTCACCCCTTGCTGAAGAACAGAGAGAGTTCTTCCCAGGGAAAACAAGTTTTGGGTTGTTCCCCATCTGCTAATGCATAGGTGCCACAGTTTAACCCCAGATGGCAACCGTGGTGCCACACAGCTGCCTGTTACTCCCACCCCCCCACTACCTGACAGAACTGAGAAGTAGAAAAAAAAATTAGAACTCTTGGGTTGAAAGAGGAACATTTCAATCACTGAAACAAAGTAAAATACTATAATAATACCAATGCCAATAATAATAATTGCAAGGGAAAGGACAAAGAGAGGACTTTAAAGCCCCATGAAACACAAGTGATGCACAGCACATCATCCCCCCCCACTGATTGATGCCCAGCTTGTCCCTCAGCAGAGTTTGGTGGCTCCAGGCCAACTCCCCCCAGTTTATATCCTGAGCCTGACATTCTGTGGTGTGGAACATCTCTCTGGCCACTTTGGATCAGCTCTCCTGGCCATGCTCCTTCCCACTTTCTTGGGCACCTCCTATGCTGGCAGAGTGTGGGAAACTGAAAAGTCCTTAATTTAGAGTAAGCACTACACAATCTCAGCAACAACTAAAACATCAGTGTTATCACTATTCTTCTCATACTAAACCCAAAACACAGCACTGTACCAGGTACCATGAAGAAAAGTAATTATTGCAGCTAAAAGCAGGACAATGGGCAAAAAACGAATAAAAGCATTCAGCAGTATTTCCCTTGGTTGTAATGTAGGAAGGGGTTGAAGAGTGAAGACATGCACTGCAAAAGTCATCCATGCAAGTTACTTAGGGGTGCCACAGTTATCCTTCCTCAGTAAAATAATCCTGCAGTTGCCCCTGTGTTGAAAGCTTTCAATCTCATGATCTTTTTTTTTTTTTTTTTTTTTTTTTTTTCCCCAAGAGTAAAAGCAGAAGGACAAAATATTTGGGCAGGACATAAATATATTTTGGATGAAAACTATAGACATCCCTTGCAATCAAGAAGAGAGAAGAGCTTTCCAGCAGATAGTTCAGGATAGCTGACACAAAAAAAAGTAAGTTTCTGCTGAAAATTCCTCTTGTTTACATATTCTTAAGGTTTTATCCTTCTCTCATAGGAGATGACCAAATCCTGCTGACTCCTGTGGAGGAAGGCCAAAGGTTGCAGCTGTTCAGATGGCTGCACTTTGCTCCCTAAGAATATGAAATACTCACTCTCTTGAGAAAAGCTACACTCAAAATGAGTAATCAGAACAGCCAAAGTCCTGGTATTGTCCCATAACAATTAAATACAAAAATGAAAACACAGCACAGTGTTATGTATCACACACACATAGCCTGATATCTTCATTGCTTGGAGTCACCTACAGCTTCAGACTTTTTTCTCCATAAATCAACAAAGGTTTTTTTTTTTTTTATCCCTTTGGAAAGAAGTCTAAAGGCTGTATTTTACAAAACAATGTCATCAGTTGTCACACACTAACCACACACATCTAATAAAAAGAGATTTTGTAGTCCACAAGCAAAAATCTGATCCTGAGCCGTATGTATCCCCTCATTTCTGACCATCTTAATAGTTTCAAAACCCAAGCAGGGTAAGTCTCCTGCCATCTAACTTCTGATGTCCAGCCTGTGCTTTCCCACACTATTCCAGTGTTCTTGTTATCACTGAGAAAGCACCTCTCAGATTTACCTGCCTGTAAGAGCAGAGAGAGCACCTGAAGGATACAGAATAGACTATGTGAGCTGGAAAGGACCTACAACAACCATCTGCTCCAACTGCTGGCCAGTTCAGGGCTGACCAAGTCAAAGAATGCTGCTAAAGGCATTGTCCAATTTACACACTCCTACACACTGGCACTGTGGGCACTGACACCTTTCTAGAAGCCTGCTGCACTGTTTGACCATCCTCTCAGAAATGCTCCCAATGTCCAGCCTAAGCCTTCTCTGGTGTAACTTTGAACTATTCCCAGGGACCCTATCACTGGATACAAGGGAGAAGGGATCTGCACCTCACTCTCCACTTCCCCCTCTCAGGAAGCTGCAGAGAGCAACGGGGTGGCCACTCAGCCTCCTTTTCTCCAGACTAGAAAAACACAAAGTCCTCAGCTGCTCTTCATAGGACATCCCTTCCAGCCCTTTTACCAGGTTTCTTAGGATCTTCTGGATCCATTCAAGGATCCTTCTTAAACTGTGGGGCCCAGAAGTGCATGCTGTACTCAGGGTGAGGCAGCACCAACACTGAATGCAGAGGGGTGATCACCTTTTTTGATGGGCTGGTTCTGCTCTCTTTGATGCACCCCAGGATGGAATTTGCCCTCTGAGATGTCAGGGCACACTGCTGACTTCTGCTGAGCTGCTGCCAACCAGCATCCCCAGATCCCTGCAGCTCTCCAGCCACTCTTCTAGCAATTTATATTTGTGCCAAGCATTCCTCAATCCCAGGTGCAGCATCCAGCTAAATTTCACCTTGCCAAATTTCATCCCATTAATGACAGCCCAATGCTCCACTCTACCTATATCCCTCTTGCAAGGCCTCCTGTCCCTCTAGAGAGCTAATAGCACCTCCCACTGTGGTTCTGTCAGTGAATTTGCTAATGGTAATCAAATCCTGCATTCAGATCAGTGATAAATAAACTGAACAAGCCTGGAGCCTGAGGAACACTGCTGGTGAATGGTTGCCAGCCAGACTAAGCCTCATTCACTACAATCCTTTAAGCTCTGCCCTTCAGCCAGCTCTTCACCCAGCAAAACACAAACTCCCCTCATCCCACAGTTGGTCAGCTTGTCCAGAAGGATCCTGTGAAGGTATCAGCATCAAATATCCTACTAAAACCCAGAAAAAATTACACATCCTCTGCCTTTCCTTCATCCATTAGGCAGGTGACCTTACCATACAAAGAGATCAAATTAAACAGGACTTTCCCTTTGTGACACCATGTTCACTGTACTTGATGACTCCATTATTCTTTAAATGCCTTTCAAAACCACCCAGTACAATTTTCTCCACAGACTAACTAACCCTAACTAACTTTTTCTTCCAGGAAAAGGTTAGACTAACAGGTCTGTAGTCCCCTGGGTTTTCCCTCCTGCCTTTGGTGTAGATT
The DNA here is from genome assembly GCF_029582105.1 of Oenanthe melanoleuca. Taxonomy (NCBI): domain Eukaryota; kingdom Metazoa; phylum Chordata; class Aves; order Passeriformes; family Muscicapidae; genus Oenanthe; species Oenanthe melanoleuca. The sequence continues at coordinate 17,368,627 of NC_079339.1, forward strand.
GAAATAGTAAAGCATATTAAAGCCCATAGATCATAATCTGATATTGAATGTGCTAGGGTGCAATCCCTATCACAAGGAAGATCTAAGTGGCAGCATACAGGATTGGAGTCTCACTTTTTACCTAGATCTACTTCACAAAGGGTCTTTATATCCATACAATATTTTAAGCCCTGTTTCACTTTCTCAGTGCCACCTGCACCAACAGTGATACGGCATTTAAATTTTCAACTTGCAAGACAAGGCTTGAAAATCACCTTCCTCCATAGTGAGTGGGAGGTTTTTCCTGCTGGAAACAGATAAATGTATCAAAATCAAAAACACATTTTTTCCCCTTGGATTTTGACTTTAGTTAAAAGCTAATCTTCTAAAACATAATTTTTAAAGCATTATTGTAACTCAACATCGTGAAAGATAAAATCATTAAGGCTGAAAAAGACCTCCAAGATCATCAAGTGCAACCTCTGACTACGAACAGTCAGAGAGGGACTTTTTGTCAGGAATTGTGGTGACGGGACAAGGAGTAGTAACAAAATCATTTCAAAATTGGAAGAGGGAAAATTTATGTTAGGTATTAGAAGAAATTTTTTTACCATGAGTGTGGTGAAACACTGGAACAGGTTGATTAGGGAGCTTATGGATGCCCCAACCCTGGAAGTGTTCAAATCCAGACTGGATAAGGTCTTGAGCACCTGATCTAGTGGGAGGTGCTCCTGTTCATGACAGAGGTGGGGACCAGGTGATCTTTAAGGTCCATTCCAACTCCACATTGTGTGTCTCTGTGTCAAATATTCTGTGATTCTATGTCAACTAAACCACAGCACTAAGTGCTGCATCCAGCCACTCCTTGAACACTTCCAGGAATGGTGACTCCATCACTTCTCTGGGGAGCCCATGCCAATGCCTGGCCACCCTTCAGTGAAGAAATTCTTCCTGATGTCCCACCTGAACCTGTGTCCTGGCACAGCTTGAGGCCATTCCCTCTCAGCTGGTCACTGGTTGCCTGGGAGAAGAGGCTGACCCTCACCTGACTACAGTCCTTTTCAGGTTCCATCCCTTTCTTACACGTGGGGATATCCCCAGGAAACACATCTGTCATTGTCCAAGGTGGAGCTATGCAGTGGCAAATCTGGGGGCTTGCAGGCAAACCTCTCATTTCAGAGGTTGTAGAAATCTGATCTTCAAGGAATATCACAGGCAGAATTAGCACACTTACATTGATTTTTTTGAGGCAGATTGTGACTGTTCACTCAGCTTCAGCTCATGGTTTGACTCAACATACTGTTCACTCCCCGGCCTGCCACAGGCTGGGAGCAGCATCACTGGCCCAAAGTGGGATCAGCAGGTCCAAGGGAAACAGCAGGCAGGGAGAGAAAGGGGCCATCCTTCAGCTGTTCTTACCTGCAGTGTGCTATCCCTTGCAGTTTTCACATCCCTGCAAAGTACCTGCTTGGCAACTCCTTCAAAATCCCCTAACTGGCAGGAACAGCACAGACCCAGCTTCCAAGCTGGGAAGTAAAAAGATGCCAGCTTAACCAAACTGACACACATCTAATACAGCAGCAGGACAGCTGAGGCTTTAAAAACAAAACAAAATCAAAAACAAAACAAACAAAAAAATCTCACCTGGAATCACATTTGCAAACTTAGACCACCATTTCTGCCTGTTCTAGCTCAACAACTTAATCAACCTTTCTGAACTTGTGTTTTTTAATTCTAATCCTCAAAGTACTACATGAATACTACAAGACAGAATACCTAATCTCAACACATTACATCTTTCTCAGCACCCATCACTTTTTATTTTCTCCAGCTAAACTGGAAACCCCTTCAAACAGGATCAGCATTTGAAGTGAATCATGCTATAAAATATAGAAAAACGTTTTCCCACGGAAAGAGGAATGCAATCAATTAAAATTCATTACTCTACACATCTTCAAGATATTTGTTTCAACATCTATATTATATGGAAGTCCTCCCTCTAGCAAAGTCACCTTTGTGGATGCCATTATCTTACTTTAGGAGATAAAAGCAACTTTGCTATACAAAGGCTACTCGTCTGCATTGTTCAAATATGTGTATATGATTTTTAGGCTCCACTGACACCTCAAGCCTCAGAGAATTCGGTGTTCATTTTGTTCAAAGTCAATGCCACGTGTCGGACAGTTGGTAAATTGAGTGTCTCGTTTCCTGGGCAGGATTCCTCCCTTGTTATCTCTCAGTACCCTGAAAAAGATTGCTTTCAAAATTGAACTTGCCAAGCCAACCGCTTCCCTCCTGAGCAATCTCCAGAATGTGTGCCTTCCAGGTCGATGTGTTGTCATTCTTCCCTTCATTTAGGGCACCTTGAGAGTCAATGCAATGACATAAAACCCTGGCAGCCCACTGGTAAAGATGATGGTAACTCATAATGCAATGGAATTGCATAAGCATTGTGCACACATACATCCATGCATTTAAGCACACATCTCTGGCTATATGCCTACAAACACCTGGGGCTGTCATTGGCATTTGCACACCTTGTGTTACCAAATCTCAAGTGAAATCAGAAAAGTAGATGAAGTGCAGCAAAGACCAGGAAGTGAGTTAACTGCATGGCATTTCTGTTGCCATACCAAAGATTTAAGATTTACACAGCAGCTTCTACACCATACAGAATACTGAGCAATACTGAACGGGGCAAATGTAAGAGCTGGCACCTGCTGGTGCTTTGTAGGCATTCAAGCCTACAAGCAGATTCAGAAAGTTAAGTACCTGGTTTTGTGCTCTCTTAGGGAAGTACAAGTTTAAACAACAGTTTAAGGTTAAGAAATTGCATACACAGCTTCACTGAATCCCAGATCTGAAGCCAAAGAATCTCAAATTGTCTAGAGACTGAGCAACACTATCTTAAAGTGAGCAGTTAGCTTGTGGAGGGTACTCAAGAGACTGACAGAGCCTGTAGGAAGCTTTTCATTCACTCCTTCAGGGAACCTGACTGTGCCCAAACAGCTCATCACACCAACAACTGTAGGTGGACAGGGATGAAAAGGAGATTCACCCTGGGAGGGAACCAAACCCCACTCCAAGCAACAGGTAGGAATAAATACTGTAACAGAGCACAGCAGCTCTGCAACTGTGTCCAAAATAAAGATGTAATCTAGAATATACTATCTGGAATTTGATTTCCTTTCATTCTCAGGGCCTTCCCAAGACGAAGCTAATACTGGACAGGAGACAAGGATTTACAAAGAAACCTAACGCAACAAGTCATTAAAAATTAGCAAACATATTTTCTTGTTAGCAAAGTAGATACAACAGCAGAATACTTGCTCCTCACAGTCCCAGCTTGTGAGGTATTTCATACTGGGAAGGGTCTCAACTGGCTCAGCCATGCCCGAATTCAGGCTTCACCACCCTCCTGGAGGCATTTACTGCAGAGCATCTTTGTACTTGCTGCATTCTACACAGCACTAGGAGATGCTGGAGATCTTCTCACTTGGAAAGCAATTCTTCTAAATTGGAAAGAAGGCACAACACCTTCCCATCATGCTGTCATATTGGATTTTGAACTCTTTTTGACACTAGATTGTGTCAAAAAAGAAATAAAAATAAAAACGCAAATTGACAGCTTCTGCAAAGCTTGGGAACTTTGTTTGAACTCAATTAATCTGGTTTAGAAACTATTCTCTAACACCATCTGACATGCAGCAAAGAACAGAGGTTCTCAAAAGGAAAGTGGCTGCTGCCAAAGTTGGCCTCTGCTCCTCTTTCTTAGAGGCACAAAACATAATGGAAAAAAAAAAAAGGAAATAATAAAGAAATAATACACCCAGAAACCATCAGGGGTATGAGAGACCACTGTACTCAAGGATTCTAAGAAATGAACATTGTGTTTCCACACTCTGCTTTTCTATAGGAATAGAGATATGTGCACATACAGATGATAAATACAAATATATTATGAAGAAAATAAGCTGTCTTATACAGATTTCTGCTCAATGTTTGTTTGACTACAAGTAAGGCTGTAAAACATCTTGACATTTTTTCAGATGTGACATCGAATTGGTTAAAAAAATTGTCACAATGAGCTCTGTCAGAGATTTCCCACAGAATAAGGAGGCAAGAGAGAATGCTTGGAGTTCTCTCTGTTCAGAGTGACTGATCTTCATGGGCATGTTTTTCTGTATCTTTGTACTAATAAATGTATTTCTGCTAATGCACATCTAATGATGTGCCCCAACGACTTTAAAGGAGGTGGTACAGCAGCAGGTGGCAGCTCCAAGGGCTTTGCTGACTTCTTTGCCCACATGCATTAGGTAAGAACAGAAAAACTACACCCTCCTATACATGTTTTATCCTCTCTAACAAAGACACCATAAGAGAGCTCTTCCATGCCTGGAGAGACTTATTAGCACGGATAGCTGAAATTAAAGACTCCCTGATAAAGAATCTGACCATCCTCTTCTGTCATTCCCAATAAGATCTACTGCCCTCCTTGGGCTTTGCTTGCATGGCACTTCATGTTAACCTTGGCAATAAATACTTCTAAAATTACATAGAATTCCCATTGTTATCAGACAGTAAACACTATTAGTTATGTCTTTGCAAGGCAAGGGGCAGAGGAGCACTGATCAGCCACTGCATGTTAATGTCTGTGAGGATATTGCAATTTAAGTCCAAGGGCTTGCCAGATGTACATCAAGGGGCATGGCTAACATCTGTCAGGAGAAATCTCCATTTTTCTATCCCTTCAAATTCATAACAGAACTAGACAACAGCAGAATTACTCTTACTTAGCAAGACTTTATTACTCAAAGCACTTTGGAGAGCACTCTTTATACCTATGGAAAGCTTCATAACATGCTTGCAGCCTATTTTCTATATTTAGGCTTGAATTCTGCAACTTGTGCAGGAATGCTACCAAAAAAAAGAGGTCAGTAACTGTTAAACAGAATTTCATTTGCTGTCATTTATCGTGTCAGGCTGCTGTTCAAACAGCAATATGAAATCATGCTTGTTGAAATTAATCCATATGAAAAATGCCTACTATTTCCCGTCTCTACTTCAATTTTACAGTGACATGTCTGCCCTTATTGGATTTAGTACCTGATGAAGTCAAAAGAAAGAAATTCAAAAATGGCAAAGAATATCTAAATCTGTGCCACAGACATGTCCAGAAATACTAACTAAAGGGCTGTCTAAACTCCAAAACCCAGGACAACCAGTATCTCCCACTTGCACATTATGAAAATATTAAAAAATACTGTGAAGCTCTCCTCAGTACTTCAGAAAGTTTCTATTAAACTATAAAGCAATAGATATAATTATTTGGCAAAATTAACAAAAAACAATCCTTTTCTCAGTACACTAGAAGTATTATTCAATTGATAGGAAGGAATTGCACAGATTTAACATCAAACTAAATTTTAAACAGCTCTGTAACAACAGAAAGACATGATGAGACTGAGGCTGTAAACAGACCTTGCATCTTCCAAAACCACTACAAACGGCATCAACACACTTTCAGAAAGAGTAAGCTTAAATTATTAAATTAATAGAAGTCTAATATGCACTTGGCCTATGAAAAAGACTTCCAGAATTCCAAATTCCTTTGATAATTCCACTGGCATAACTAGTTTATAAATTCATGATATGGACTAGATGACTCACTCTTAACCTACCTTTAGTGTCTTCATACTGAAAACTCTTAAGACCATGATCAGATGAGAGCAACTTTTATAATTATGACAGTCAGCATGAAGAGCAGAGGGTGGTGGGTAAATTAAACTTTAGCTACAATTTACCAGTCATATCAGGAGCTGGTATAAAATTACAGCACTCTATTAAGGCTGTAGTTCCACATAATTATTTTTACTGACTGCACATCTGATTTAAGAGAGCTAAGTCTCCCTCCCAGCTCTGTTCTCCTCACAGCAGAGTCCACCTCCACATTATTTAAGCTGACTCAGTTACTCTCAATGCCATGCTCTAAACTAGAGCTCTGAAATCATGCTGATAAAATAATGTAAACATAAATAAGTGAAACTTTAATGGGGCTACTGCAGCTTCCCCAGTTTTGAACCTAACCCTCTGCTGTTCATGAACTGTAACTATTTCTTTATTTTGGGAGTGTATTTGTGTTTCTGTCCTTTGTGTCTAAGCACTGACTGCAGGGAGACAGTGACATTGAAACAGACCATCACATTCACCAGCTGCCCACTGGGTGCAAAGTATTGGGGTTATTTTGGTCAGTCTAATATATGAATCACACTTCCCCCTTAGCATGAATGAAAGGTGAGAGTGAACTCAGATGCTTGAAGATAGTTTTAAACATACTGGAAGTAGCTGAGATATTACACCGAATTTCTGTGAACTTCATCCAAACAATAATGAAACTAAGGTCCACAGAGGTGAACAGCATTTTTTCTTCCCCAATTTTAAATATTGCTACTCTGCCCTCAGCCTTGGCTACAGCACAGTTGAGCCCTGCACTCCTTCTTTGGGAACCTTGGAGAGAGCTGCTTTGGGCTTTTTTGGGGGGCTGAGCTGCAGCATCAATCCTGGAGTGACAGCAGAGCTCACACATTCAGCAGCTCATGCCTTTGGACGAGCACAAATAATTCACGGGCCAGTGGGTGACTATGACAGATGGCAACCTCTGAGTGATGAAGTGAACAGGGACAGCATGGCAGGAGAGCCAGGGAAGCAGGGAGCCCAGCCTATCCAGTGTCACAGAGCAATTCCTGTATATTAACAACTACTCATTTTCATTTCATCACAACCTCACGGCCTCTCCATGCTTCCACTCCCTTTACTTCTAATTTTTTCTCCTTCAATATTCTTCCCTTGCTTTTTTCCAGTCTTTTCCATTAGACACATCTCATCCCCTCATGTATCACTTCATGGGATGCACTGACCTCCTCCTCTCATTTTCTGAGCCAAATATCCTTGTTTGACTTAAGAGATGTTTCCACATTTAAACTCCACAGTTATGAAAGAGATGGTGGCAAAGGGTGGGAGGTTTGTGGAGTCAGCACACAGATACACAGTGCACAGTTTCAATCTGTGGTAACACGTTTTTAGATGGAGCATCAAGAAGACTGTTTGCTTCTGCTAGTTTAAATAAAATAAAAGGCCACAATTCTGAACCTGACTCATTACTGGGCACAGTCTGAGCTACTTTAGGCAAGCAGTGAGGTGCACAAGCAATACCAGCTGTAATTGCTGTAGGTCCTGATATGCTTAGAAATTAATCAAAGCAGTTACTGCAGAATACCTTCAAGTGATTTCAAGAGTTCAATTTCTACACAGACACTCTTACCCCAGAAAAAATGTCCTCATAGGGGATAATATTTATATAATTAAAGTAGCTTATTTTAGGAAAAGTCCAGGAACAGACAGACCTTAGGATTTGGCTGATCACACTGTGAAAACTTTCCAATCCAATTCACTTTCCCTACAGCCTTTGCTCATTTTGTTTCAACTTCATTTCAAGTCTTTACTGGCTACTTAGGTCACTTCCACCACAACCTGTGATCTTACACAAGAAACCAGAAAAGGAAAAGTATCCACTGCATAGAGGAGAAATGGGGATAGGGATGGGCAGGGCTATAGAATATAGCATTTCCACATCCAGCAATCAGCCAAAACAACCTGTGGGTTGAAACCAGAGGGAGAGTTCTCATGACACCAGGCAAGGAGCTAAGGTACAAAGCTGTAACACAGTGCTACTCTAAACCAAGCAAGCAGAAGACAGGGTGTCCTCCAGGATAGTACTGTTTTAATCTCTCTTTTATCCAAGTTGACCTGAGCTTAACTGAAGGAGACAGGTTTGAAGTTTGTTTCAAATCTCTTTAAATAAATGAAAGTCTGAATTGAAAAGACAGAGGATCAGGGCTTTTGTGTGGCTCCTGTCCCTCACTACACCCAACAGCCAAGAAATAAAAAGAGAGGTTTTGCCTCTTTACTACCTTGCCCCTCTTCTCTGTGCCTGATCAAGTCCTGGTCAAACTGAGGGGGAGAAGAGCTTATCTGATATTGTAAAGAAGGAAAACATCAACATCTCATGCTTAATTTGAACACCACTGAGAAATTCTAACTGCTAATAATTGCCATTTTCTTTTAAAGAAGATGGGCTTCACAGTGAAGAAAGGAAGAATTAGTTGCACTGCTAACCACCTTGCAGGACTTATTTTTCCACCCAATTTGTTTCCATGATAGAGTGTGCTTTGTGCAAACTTCTCTGTTTAGAGCACAGAGTTTTTTTTCCTTCCCTTTTCCTGAACCCCAGGAAAGATTCCCCTCCATCACCATCTCCCTAGGTTACATTGGCAGAGCTCCAGGGGGCAAACAAATGCTGATCCAGAGCATTCTCTCAGACCTCTTGCTCCACATCCATTCATAAGGAGTTCAGCAGAAAAAAAGCAGTGATACCACTGACAGTGTGGCACAATTCACCACAGAAGACACACAAGATGTGTAAAAAGCATGGGTAAGAGATTTTTTTTCTGAAATACTAACTAAAGGGCTGTCAAAACTCCAAAACCCAGGACAACCCAAGTATCTTCCACTTGCACATTATGAAGCCACTTTGGTAACACATGCAATGCTTGAAAAAACATCATGTCAGAAATCCTAGCATTTTCCATGTGCATTACACCCACTAGCATCACCTTTGTGACCTTTTTTCTTGGGGGTCTCCAGGGAGTTTAAAGACCAGCTTGGAGCTACACTGCTATGTGTGTTAGTGGCTACAAACCCAGCTCAGACCCAAGAGCTCCTTTTAGTGCTCTCCACATTGTATCTTTGCAGCCAAATATTTTCTAAAGAGATCTTTACTCAAATTTTCAGAGGAGCTCTGGCGCACCACTGAAGCAGCTGAAGAGGGGAAGAGCTGTTAAAAATGTGCTTGGAGCTCTGCTGCCCGTGGGATGACACCAAAGGTCACACTTTTTTAGTACTTAAGGGACATACAGTATCCTAAGCACCTGGAAAACAGAGCCACACATTTAAGAAATGATGAACTGAATTGGTAACTTTCACCTCATTCTTCTGTAAGCATTAAATACACCCTAAATCAGAAAGCAAATATTCAGTACCATCTCTGACCACATGAAGTTGTTCCTGTTTTAGTCTCTTTACCCACTCTGAGCCAATCTTGTCACCATTGCTTTCAGAAGTCTGATTTTATCTTTTTATCACTGCTGCTACAAGGCAGCTGACTGCAACGAACATGTCTGTAATGAAATCAGTTGACCCAGAAAAGAAGTGCTAACACCAGCCTAGATTAAAAAACAAGTACAAGTAGATGTTCTCTCTGACTGCAGGCAGTCCATGCTAAAATGCTGGAGCAATACAGGCACTGTAAAAGTCCCCTGAATCTGCCCATATGCCAGGTTGCTAAGCTTTCCTAAATATTCCACAGGTTTAAGCATGTGAGTAATCAACTTAATGTAATTAAAATAAGCAAGAGTGCAATTACCTTTGCTATAAGAAGGCCTAAAGTTTTCTATTCTTTTATCCTCAAAAAGCAAAAGATTTCTTAGATGTATTTTTCAAACAAAGCAATTTACTTTCACAGGCTTCAGCTTTTTAAAAATGTGGGTATTCGTTCACTGACACAAAACTTGTTTAATAATACATGCCTGCTCTACTTACTTGCTTCATTTACCTTACAGTTTTCTCTAATATGAGGAAAGCTCCTTCTTGAAAGAACAAATTTTTTATGTGCCTAGCCCAGGATTTACCAGACTCCAAAAACATGTGTAGCAGCACATGTCTTCATCCAGGCTTCTATTAATCAGATGCTTTTTATCTTCTCTGACTTGAAATGGTATGCAAAGTAAAATAGTGCTCTCACACAAAGAAGACTGCAAATCCACCTCAACTGGTTTTCCCTGCTTATCAGACTCCAAGCTTCTCAATAAATCCCTCCTACTCACAGTGCCTCCCAAAGATCATAATAAAATCAAATATTTATCTTGCATTCCCCAATGGAGAGTGTGTGTGCACACATGAAGTTGGAATCAGGAAATCATGAAGCAGAGAGGACTGGACACCGGAACAGCCATACAAAATCACCCAAAGCCATTAAATTTAAGAGCTTTCAGCTGCTGCCAAGCATATCTCAACTAGCTGAGGAAGAAAGAAGTTCAGTTTAAAATGTTTCTAATTCCTCCAGGTAAAGGAGGTTTTTGTTAACATACTGCAGTTACCATTATAGCTCACATTGCCAACAGTACATATCAGCAGTGACACCCATGGATATTTTAAATTACATCTGTCCTACTGTTCACAGCTAGGTGTGCTCTGGGAGCAGGAACCCAGCTTCACTCCAGCCTGCTCCCTTCCTGCAGTGCTTGTTCATGCTGACTGCAGACCCCAGGATCTTGGCAGTGCCAAAGGAAGAAAAAGCTCAACCTCAATCTCCCATTTGAGAGGTAAGGTGTGAAGGGCTCAAAATTGCTTTGTAGGATTGAAGAATAAGCAGCTTACCACAGAGGGTCTGGGATAGTGTTTGTAGTCAAATTCAACCCTCTTGAGCACAAGGCCAGAATTCTTCTTTACTGCAGAGCTGACACTCCAGTCTGAGAGTTCGTATTTCATAGTAAAAAAGTAATGAAAGGAGCTCCCATATTTCCTGGTTAACATTTCAGCTTTCTAAAGGGTAATAAACCAATATCTCCCTACAACAACAGATAAGTCAGACAAATAAAATGTCAAACTACTTTAGAAATAAGCTAGTCAAGATAATAGAATGAATCTCTTGAGTAGCCATTAATAGCATTTGGCAAAGATGATTCCAGAGGACAAATGATATCTAACACAAAAGGATGTGCTATTTTTGTATCTCCTCTTTAAAATTAATTTAGTGCTGACAGGAAGATACCTGCTTAATATCTAAAGCCTTCCCCACATCCTTAGGAGGAATGATACCACTAACAGCTCTATGAAAAAAGCCAAGCAGAGGCTGCATGGTCAGACAGAGGGAGCCCTGTGCTGAGACTCAAGGCCAGGGATCTTTATCCCAGTTCTCCTGCCAGCCAAGTGACCATGGGGGCAAACTGCTTTCCCTGCCACATATCTGCAGTGTGAGGTTATCACATACCTCACAAAACATTGAGATGTATCAGCACAAAGCGTGCTGCAAGAGCTCTGTGTATTCATTACCACCAAATTCCCTAGCTGCACAACTAACAGAAAGGGAATAAAAACTCAGTATCAACCAAATAAGCAGCTAAATTATGAGTAAAACAGCAATATGGGATAAAGACATACTTACTTGCTTGCATTGCTTCTTGTGAAATAAAGGCAACAGTAAGAGCCCATACTAACAATTACTCAGCGTCACAAAACAAGAATATATCAGCTAGACCTAACTTTTCCTATTGAGCTCTCTGAATGACTTGCCATTATCACTCTAATACAGCATGAAAAATACTCACTCTTCAGCTTCTATTTTTTGATTAACCAGGTGTTCTGGGAATAACTGTCTATCCCCATTTGTAATTACAAGTTGTTATTGCCATTTTCAATGTGACTTGCTGGCAATTAAATCTATTTGGAAAGAAATAAACTTATTTTCTTCCATAGAAATGGCTTATTTTTAAAAATAAACCAGACCTGTTAGGTTAAAAGGCTAATTCTGATATTTCCTTCTGCATAGTTTTGATTAAGTTTCCTCATTTTCCATTGGCTCTCACAAGAATTGAAGAAATTCACCATCTTTCATAAGGCAAGTGGGAACTTTGGAGAAGCATGCAGTGTGATAATGAAAGCTCTTGCAGCAAGTCTTTCATAATAGCAGTTATCAGCAGCATACCCAGCCTTCTGAGCTGGAAGGCAGAGGTGGGGAGCAGAATGAAGCCCTCACAATCCAGGAGAAAATGGTCAGTGACCATCTAGACATTCACAATACATACATAGAGGCCCTGATAGGATCAACCCAAGGGCACTGAGGAGCTGGTGGAAGAGTTTGAGCCACTTCCAATCATTTGTCAGCTGTCCTGCTGAACCAGGGGGGTCCCAGCTGGCTGAAGTCAGCAGCTGTGCTGCCCATCTACAGAAGGGCCAGGAGGAGGATTTGGGAAACTACAGACCTGCCAGCCTGACCTTGGTGCCAGGGAAGGTCATGGAGCAGATTGTCTGGAGTGCCAGCCTGTGGCACATACTGGACAGCCAGGGGTTCAGGCCTGGCCAGGATTGGTTTGGGAAAGGCAGCTGGAGGCTGCTTGACCAGCCTGATCTTCTTCTATGACAAGGTGATCCACTTAATAGATGGGGGAAAGACTTTGGATATGTCTACATGGACTTCAGTAAAGCCTTTGACACTGCTTCCCACAGGAGGAGCTGGCTGCTCATGACTTTGGATGGGTGCATTGCTCACTGGGCAAAAACTTGGACAGATGGCTGGGCCCAGAGCTGGTGGTAAGTGGTAGGTAACAAGTGACAGGATGAGAGGAAATGGCCTAAAGTTGCACCAGGACAGGTTTAGATTAGATAGTAGGAAAAACCTCTTCACTTAAAGGGTGGACAGGCTTTGGAAGAGGCTGCCCAGGAAAGTGCTGCAATCTTCATCCCTCAAAAAATGTGTGGATGAGGCACCCCAAGTGACATTAATATAGTGGTGCCAGGTTATTGGTTGGGCTAGATGATCATAAAGGTCTTTTCCAACCTTAACAATTCTATGAGTCTAAGTGCTGGGGGACGCAATAAGCAAATCCCCAGCTGATGGTCTTGGTTTGCAAATCTTTTCCCTGATCTCAGATTCCTGGTCCTTTGCTAAAAATTTGGGCTAAAAATCAGAGTTTCACCTTCAGGACTTCCATTGCCATTTATAGCTGGAAAAGTGCTTCTCAGTGTAAGTTTTTTTCACTTCTTATTGATTACTGCTGTCAAAGGAGCCTGTAGGTTTTCTCCATCCTGTCAGCCCTAAGGTGTTTAGTATGGCACACCAGCCTCCTTGCCAGCAGTGAGGCAAGAAGCAGGAAGAGCTAAAGAAAAACAAACACTGGCAGGGAAAGTGAAGCATTATTCCTCTCCATGACTCCACTCCTAACATCAGGCAAGCAGGTAGGAAGCCTTTTCATGGCACAAAGATCCTTTTAAATTCCTCAGAATCTACAACCTGACAGCTTCTGGTCTAGACTCCTTGTCTGTGTGCAAGTACTACACTGACACAGGCAGCCTTTCCCCCCTCTTTGTGTCAGTGAAAGGAACAGCACAGTGTGCCATTTCTCCACAAGGTCATCACCTTGTCTGTACAGCAGAAGTGACTATTCTGGTTAAATCTCACCTCCCAGTGACAGTACACTTGAGATAACAATTCACACTACCTGATTTCCATGGTGAAATACTACCTGGGAGACTCACATTTCTTTTGTATGAAGTACAAACACTTCCTATATGAATAATCAAACACATTCACTGTCAGCCCAAACAGATGCCCCCAGCACTCATTCACTACGTTTACTCAAAAGGCCCTACACTAGGCCTCTTTAGTCTGAAAAAAACACCTTAAAGACTCAATATAAAGAATTTCTGCAGAGGAACAGATTTTGCTTGATTTTTTTTTTCCTGCACACTTTATATAGCAGTTCTGTGCACAATGCTGTAAGGATGAGCAAGTAAATATGGTCTTAAGAGCTGTATCCTCCAAATCATACAGTCATCCTGTGTGAATATTTACAGTAACAAAGAAAAAAACCTCCCACTCTTCTTCAAACCTTGCCTGGAAGCTCTGCTGAGTTAAATATATAACAATACAAAACCAACAAAATCACTAACAATTCGTAAAATCAGGTCAGTCCAACTGCTGAAGGTTTCTGTTTGCTGCCTTTCCTTGGCCTAAACCTATAATTCAGTTTGAGAGCTGAAAGCAAAGTTGTGAAAGCAAGTTTTGACACAGTAATGTAGCAAATGAAACAAAAAACCCTAGTCCAATTAAAGACTATATTATTGGGTAAATTTTGTCCACACTACAACAACTACACTACCTGTTCCATTTAATTGCAAAACCTACATGGACAGAATAGCCCTTTTGAGGAGCCTGTGTAACAACAGGTACTTTAGTTTTCACAGACAAAATGAAGGGAGAAAAAGAAACAAAAAGAGTTATTTTCTAGCATAAATCACTGAGATTTTATTCATTCAATTTGATTGACACAGAGTAAGGTTAACAATATAGAACAGATCTTAATTCCACTAATATAGTAACTAACATGGAAGTCACAGAGTCGAAGATAAATATCAAAACCAAAGAAAAAAAGGGAGGAAAAACCCACACAACCAAAATAAAGAAACAAACCAACCTGAAATACCATAAAACCAAAGCAGTCCAAGACCTAGAGACGTAAGAGCAGGAGAAGGAGGATTGCTGAAAATCAAGCAATGTAAAAATTCCTGAGACACACCACCCTCTTAAGGTGTCAGATTATTCAAGTCAAAAGTTGATACCAGTTAACTTCAATTCCACTTAACACTATAGACCTTGATCTAATCTTCAGTTTACATGTGCTGCAGAATCCACAAACCTACATGGACTTAAATAATCACCTGCAATTCCCAGTGAAAAGGGACACCATGTAATGGTGATTGTTTCTCTGAATGTCTGCATCAGCTTGCAAACAGTGAATACTTGCTATTTGCTATCACCTGTAAGTTCTTTTAAACTGCAAGCCAGAAATTATTTTACTTTCTAGATTTCTGACAAAATCTGACTTTGCTCAGGTTGGGACTGGTCACTCTGTCGCCTGTAACTGTTTAAAGGAAACCAAAATAGGAGGATGTATTTAAATAAAATAAAGGGGAAAGGCTGAACCTCTATTGAAAAGCTTCACCACTTCAGATATATCCACTTGGAAGTCATTACAGTGTTTTATTTCCAGCTTTAGTCTTCCAGAAGATTCAGAAATATTTTTCCCTACAGGGCTTTAGAAGGGCCTGAACAAAAACACCAATGCATCATCATCTTCCTTCCTGCCTACTTCAGGAGCTGCACTCTGTGAGATTATCCCAAATATATCTCAGTCTCTCAGCCATTTGTTGTTGGATGATCAACTATATAGGTACAGCAACTCTGCCAGGTGCTGCAGCACCTCTTTTTTTAATCTGTTTATCTGTCCTTTCCTTCCCACCGTCTGTTCTTCTACACCTTCACTGTTTTTATAACATGATTTCCAAGGATTGAACCTGGTTTTTTTCCTATTCAAAATACATAGAATACAGATTTGGGAGAAAGAATGAAGATTGACAGATTTCATGCATAACTTCAGTACATAGGTTTTTATTTATTATTTTTTATTATTTTTTCTTAAACAGTGAATTCTCATAATATATCAGCATTTGTCATATATAAATTTAAAAAAAAAAAAAAAGTGATCTGAGTATGAAAGAATACAGTTGTGCTCAGTATTCAGGTAAACAACAACCACAGCATATGAAGTTAGTTTGCCAGTAAGAAAAAACAGAGGGTCCTGGGCTAATAATTCAATTCCCACTTCAAGTCCCCTCATGCAAAGGGCTCAGTACAGTGTCTTTCCAGGCCACCACACCCCAGGGGAAACAAGGAAACACAGTCCACATCAGCAGTAAGCAACATATCCTAGTACCAGTCTGATCCATTATATTAACTGTACCACTTTCTGCAGATTGTCATTTCTCTAAAAAGCCATTAACTGAGGCATATGGTTGAAATGCAATTATCCACTCAGAAAGTTATTTCAAATCAATAAATTGATCACAACTGTTCACGTACCTGCTGGAGGAATGGGAGCTCTGAGCACTCGATGTGATCCCAGTTGACAAGGTGGCCTCTCTGCAGCCAGCAAACAGGACCTGCAAAACAAGAGCCTGGGTGTCAGGAGTTACACATCTTCTACAAAATACAAGAAAAACAACTTTCTAACCATGCCTTTAGGAAGGACAAGAGAGATACTCCCTCATTAACTATGCTAAAACCACTGGATTGAAACCTAATAGAGAAAAGCCTGGCAAGGTGTGACTGTGAAGGGATGGCGCATGAAACTCACAGCTGGCTCCTGAAGTGGTCAGGATGACAGCAGCCAGCAATGGCAGCAGGAGCAGAGCACGGGGGAAACATGACATTCTAAAGCTGGGGGGGATCATGTTCTTCACTCTCAGTGGCATTTAGGCTCCTTTCTCCCATGGGCACTTCTGAACATCACACACAGCATGTTTCCACTCAGGCCCTGTTCAAGTACTTCATTAGAACAGGGAAGCATTATCATTTCTTTATTTATTTTAAATTTATTTTATTTATTTATTATTTCTTTGCATAATCTGAATCCTATTAAACGCTGGATCAGATATGAGCACTTCATTTCATTAAACACTGCATCAGATATGAGCACTTCATGGATTTGAGACTCAAAAAAGGCATGTACATAAATTCTACACATCCAGAATATATAATGTTGTGTTGGTTTGACGTGCTAGGGCGGAGGGGCGGATTCGCCTCAGGGAAGCTCCATGAGGCTGGGGAGTGGGAGGGACTCTCCCGTCTCTGGAAGCGTCCCCTCTGAGCTGCTGGAACCAATCAGAGAGCTGATACGGTGATGGACAGCTCGGGAAACCAATGAAAAGTTATTTCACTTTCACAAATCACAGTGGCTCCAGATAACTGCGCTCTCTTTCGGCTTCCGGCCTCCTGAGGTGCGGTGGTCCCTGGCTGGGGCTGCGGCCCGGCTCTGGGCTCAGCCTGGGCCCGGGCCCTGCGGGGGGCCCGGCTCAAGGCCCCGGCTTGGTGGGGGGACCCAGCCCGGCCGCATGGTCCTGGCCCCCGGCCCCCCCCGACCGCATGGCTCCGGGCAGCCCCACACGGCCCGGGCTCGACTCTGAACGTGGCATGGCCGAGCGGGGGGGATCAGGGAGCCACCAAAGCCCAGACTGAAAATGAGACTTTCCTCTCTTGAGTGGACTGAAATTATTATTTAATTAGATAACTGACTGACGTGTTCTCTGTATGTTTTGTTAAGGAATGTGGAGTGAAAGAAAGGGGAGGAGGGAACAATCTAGGAGTCTTATTCTGAATTCTTTTTGTGTTATTAAATAAATTTCTTCTTGTACCTTTTTAAGTTTTAAGCCTGTGTTGTCTTTACTCCTAAATCCTGTCTTTAATAGAAATTAAATATATTAAAATTGGCAAAACCCAAGTCACACCATGACAAATGTATAAATCCAAAACTGGGGAGTGGGGAAGTTTGTTGAAAAACAGAAAATACAAGAAACTGAGAAGAAAAATGAAAAATCAGCTTTCTAAAATCAAAAGGCTTTCATAAAAAAACAGAACATTCGAATTTCAGTCTTATGTACTATTTTAGTTTTTAAGGAAGTTGTATTTCTGATCTTTTTTTGTATAAACACAAAAACAAATGTTTCATTTATAGCTTTCAAAGAAAGCAGAGCTCTCCCCAAAATCTCATGTATACAGAAATTGAAAAGATTTTATTAAATTTACTCAATTTAAAATAAATAAGGAACCCAGCAATAGAACAGCAAAAGGCATGATTAGTGGGACCATACTGTACAAAAGAATGAAGTAACTGCACACAGCACTGGACGAGACAAGGCAGATGGAAAATCAAACCTCCATCTCAGATCAGGTCATCACCCACAGGATGCCCTGCATTAAAACTTCACAGAATCTCAGGCTAGTTGAGGTTGGAAGGGGGCCCTGGAGGACATCTGATCCAACTCAGGCACTCAGAGCCTGTTGCCCAGAACTGTATCAGACAGGTTTTCAAGATCTCCAACCACAAGGCTGCACAACCTCTCTGAGCAGACTGTGCCAGTGCTCAGAGTATTTTCCTGATGTTCAGACAGAACTTCCTGTTTCAGTTTGTGCTTCCTGTCACTAGAAACAGCTTCACTCTAATCTTCTTTATACTCTCCCTTCAGCTATTTACAATATTGGTAAGATTCACCCTGAGTCTTCTCCTCTAAAAGCTGAACTATCCCAGCTCTCTCGTCTCAGCCCTTCTCCATTACTCATCTTTGTGGCACTTCACTTCCATCGTGACCAGACTCACGTACAAATGCACACTGCTTCCCAACTGCACATGAATTCTTGTCAAAGCCCACTGGACACTTGGCAAGTGCAGATGTTAGATCCTCTTCTAATGTGAAGTACCTGGGAATCAACACTCTGACAGCTTGCTACCAGCAGGTTTCAGTAAAAAGGTGATATGGTGACACTCCCCTTGCTCCAGGAGCCAGAGAACTTGAGAAGAAATGATTTACCAAGAGCTATGGCTCTATTCATGCTTCTCATCCCCCATCACCCCAGGCTTCAAAGGGAAGGCTTTTAAGTGAAGAGTGTTATAAGCAGAATAACAAGTGTTTTTATGCCAATGCAATGACTTCCATAGTTATTAAGGCGGAATTAGCATACTTGGAGTGACAGAAACCATCAGGAATGGACAATTAAGAGTACAGATTAATCCTCAAAGACAAGATGCTTAAAGACCTAATAGCCTGACTGAAACCACTGAGATCAGAGAGAGATCTAACCCTTTCAAGGGGCCTACAAGGTGTTTGATGCTTCTGTGCCCAGTAGGCTTTCCCTGCCTTTGGTTCAAAGTCATCCAAAAGGGGTGAACTTCAAACACCTGTTTCAAGTGAAGAGGATGACACTGGAGGATGCCCTTTTTCCAATCAGACAGACTCCGCAGGAGCAAACACAGATGTTCAGCACTCCTGTCTTTTGCTTCATGAGTAAAAAAAAAACCTGCATAGTCTAATTACTGAATAAATGAAATAGATTAATTAGATTAGACAGTCAGAAGAAATAAGGCCATTCCTCCCCATTTAACCACACAGTCAGTATAGGAGACGTATCAAGACGGGAAAAAAAAATCTATTGCATAAATTAAACAATTCAAGTAGAGCACTAGAAGATCTTTCAGGAAAGAAGTGATTCTATATGGGAAAGGAGACTATGAACTATTGATTTTATCAATGTGTCCTTACCCACTTCTGAACACTTCTGCTGCATAGAACTGCATTACTGAGTCAGGCACGGAGCCTGAAGTGCCATGCAAGATACAAAATGTGCACTCCCTCATAATGGCATTTATCCAAATTGCATCCATACCAAAGGAACAGATTATTCACAACTGGGAAAATGCATCCAAAGTCTATTTCCCAGCAGCTTTTAAGAGAGGACTTTGTAGAAGTGAGGTATGAATGGAGATCATCTTGGGAGAGTGCTATGTTGTAAAAAAGACCTCACCAGGACAAATGTGTCTTTATTTTTGTTTCCAGCTTATTAGAAAGAAGATAATCCTGTATTTGTTCCTGCTTCAAATAGCAAAACCAATAAAAATTTGAGTAAACTTAAAGGTGGAGTAATTCTTTCTACAATGTTTCTGCTTCATTTCCAAGCCAAAAAAGTGCTTGTTATGTCTTCTATATCACTTGATTTATCCTGACTTATAATCTTAGAGAATTTGCTTGACCTAGTGAACTCTCTTAGAGATCACCACAACTTTAACTCTTTTGCTGTAAATCCTTCTGCATTTTAGCACAGTGATCTATGTATAAAGATACAAGTGACCAGGCACATAGCCCAGAAATAAATTCTGAACTTTTGTCCGAAGCAGAGGAGAAGCTCTGTTGCCCACCTAACAAAACGTACCTATAGGCAACATTACTAAGTTTAAAACTCAATTAATTATAAAATTAAGATAAAATTAAAATAATATAAATCATTATTAAAATCTATTTTAGATTTCTTCCCTTTTCATCAATCTTTTTTGTTTTGTGAATTGAGTTTTTTCCACGTCTGACAGAAAACTAGATAACAAGGAATGTCACCATCCATTTTGTTGAAAGTGTCTAAAACCATACTGACCCCCACAAAATATTGACCACCAAGTTATTCTTTTAACTTTTTCATTTACCTTTCAAAGGAATTATTTTGTCATAATCTGAAAGCTCTGCTAGCCCAAGACTGCTGATTGTTCACTGAGGTCAACTCATATTATTGTACAGAATAAGCTCAAGGCCAGTGCAACTTCACGCTTACTTAGTCAAACTGTGACTTTTCTCCTGCTGGAGAAGCTCCCTTCAACAAAAAATTAAGCTTCTGAGCTCATGATTATGTATTCAGCATAACTAGTCCCTTTTAAAGCAAAAGGGATGTAATATCAAAAAAATGTTTCTGTTCCCTTCTTTGCTTGGTGTTTGTTTAAATTCTGCCTGTCCTGGAAGGAGGAAAGTGCTGTAGATGTTTTGAAAGATTAAATGAGAGTTTATTCAATAGCACTGCGTTCAATACTTTCTTTAATCAAATAAAATAATATTCTTGGAACATACATAGTGGATTTTTTGTGTGAAAGTTTCAACAGCATTCTTGAAAGTGCATTCCCAGTGCTGACACTGAAACATATCCAATCATCTTAGAATCATAAATAATTACTTTAAAAGCCTCATACAAAGGCAAATTCCGTGCTCTTCGGCAGCCACTCCAACTGATAAAAGGAGCTCAGTTTTCAGGGGGAAGAAAAATAGTATCACAATCACCAACCAGAAATCTGAAGGACAGGGGCATTATGGTCAATGTTAAATAGATTAGATTAATTAAATTATATTTTAATCATGTCCTAAGTGCAACAAACAGGGCAGTCTGTGTCCTGCAAGGGAAGACATCTCTAGCTCAAGACATCCCTGCCTTGGTACACAAGGTTCAGCCTTGGCAGGCTGAGCAGGTCTGAGTCAGCTATTGAGGACAGCCAGGCAACTGAAAGGAGTGGGGTGCTCTCAAAATGTGGTTTAGAAAATACCTGGATGCCAGCCATGTGAGCCACAGTGCCTGCCCTTGCAGCTGGAGAGGAGCTGTAATGAGCACAATCTTTGCAGGTAGGTCTCACCTGAGAGTGCTTTCAAGCAATGAGGATCACATTACACACACAGACACATCTGATAAAACAGCCAGACAGTCATTACCTCCTCGTCTCCCCTGATGTGTGAGACTCCTTAGCAAAAGAAGCCTTGTCAGAACACAATTTTTTCAAAAATAGTGGCATACTGAAAGCTCTGTTTTTCACCAGGACTCAAAATCAGTATATTTTCCTGTTCTTTGTGAAGCATTTCTTTTCAGCATTATTAATTGCATTGTTTTGAAGGGAGAGATGATTGACAAAATACCACCAATAAAGAACCACTAATTCTGACATTTATGTGGGAAAAGTGACTATCAAAAGAGTGATTCTGGTGTAAGAATTTGATGGCTCATTGACAACACATTACCCCATTCCTGCTGTGTCCGTGGAAGAGCCCTGATGGTGCTTTCTGCTGCCTTAGGACAGCATCATCTATAATGCCTACTACCAAAAGGCAGCTTACAATCTGGGGTATCAAAATCCAATTGAATCTGGAATTTCTCAGTGCATGGCGTCCTGTAGCTGATTTTTGCCTTCTCTATATATCCTCATCTCACTATTTGCAGAGATCCTCAGGGATCACATTTCTCTGCTCTGCATCTCCTGAAGCAACAGAGCAGAAAGAGAAAAGGACTGAATTTTCTTTCTTTCTTTCCCTTGACAGAAATACCTCTACCCCTGACAGGCTGCATGGTATCAGAATGCTGCAGTCAACTATCTGATAAGAAAAGGCAGGAGTGATGAACTTCACAGCCTCCCAAATCCAACACAGACATCTAAATATGTTATCCCTTGCACTGCATATTAGCTTGGCACAGAAATTGTTTGTGTCAATGCTGTATACAGATTGTTCACAAGTAAATCAGATTAGAGCCAAGGCTGGGAAAGCTCATTCCCCAAATAATAAATTCCAGCAGCTCAAGCAGAGATCA
This sequence comes from Oenanthe melanoleuca, assembly GCF_029582105.1. Classification (NCBI taxonomy): domain Eukaryota; kingdom Metazoa; phylum Chordata; class Aves; order Passeriformes; family Muscicapidae; genus Oenanthe; species Oenanthe melanoleuca. Next base: position 17,390,438 of record NC_079339.1, read on the forward strand.
GTACCACGGAGAATAGGGCAGTACTGATTGACAAGAAGTCACCCAGCTTCACCCTCAAGCAACTCATGCAGCTGAGGTATTCCAGAGAATAAATCCCTATTTGATCTTCTCATATTTTCTCATCAGATATAATTTAGCAACAAGTATGCCTAAACTGTCCAGAAGCCAGCACAGTCCTGAGGAAAACAAAACCTTACTTCAGGCTTGTGAAGGTTGCAGGACCAGATACAGAAATGAGACTGCAAGGAAGTGAGGATATTGCTCCCATCCTCAGAGACACAGCAGACTTCAGAAAAATGACAAGGGCCTCTTGCAACACATTTCAACTTCAACATGTGAAATCAGACAGATTCTAAAATGTCAAGGCAATTCAATCTTTTGCTTACGAAGAGCAAGCCATTTATCTAAAGCACACTTGAGGGGCTTTGCTCTTATCTGATTCTTAGAAGACATTTAAAATAACAGGATAGGGAAGGTAAATTCTGTATTCCAGCATATGACTCCAGACCTCTGAGAGCAGGCATAGTTTTACAGGTGAGAACAAGGAGGAAATTAGTGTAGGCTCACACCTGCCCTTCTCTCTAGCTTCCACTGACAACCAAACTACTGAGCTTCAGCCCTAACAGCTGCAGTGGCAAGGACAAAATTAACAGGAATTCACTGATTGTCAGTCCCCCAATATCCAGCACTGCTGCTGGCAGCAGTTTTCAGAGAATTCCTCAGATACAAGGCACTGAAATGAAAAAGTTGTGATGCTTTCTGCTTGTGCCTGGGTACACCTTTCTGGCTGGGCTCTACTCAGCAGGATTGGTGATCAAGACTTCATCCTGTCCCAGCTATGCCTGCTTCAGTTGGGCTTTCTTTGCTCTGGGACTAGACAGAAACATTTAAAACACAGAAAATTTCAACCCATGGTTGAATGCACATTTTTCAATGCTGTTTCAGTACTATGCCAGAGATGAACACATTCTTTCCTGTGAAGACACACAACACTTACAAACAAAAGCTGAGGTAAATTCAAATAAAGAAGGTTTTGTCATTTGCTTGGCTTTCATAAAGTTTTTCTGGTTTCAGGCTGGCATTTCAGGTAGTTTAAAATAAAAAATAAATAAAAAAGAGTAGAGGGAAAAAAATCCCTGCCAATCCAATCCAAGCCCTGGTAAGTGAGAAGATATTCATGTCAGGAATAACTCATTTACTTGCTAAGGAGCTGCAATGAAGCTCAAACCCTTGGGCCTTGCCTTGTTCACACAAACTTGTGCCTGGCTCTCTACCTCCCTGACCCAAACTGCAGCACCCCAGCCTGACCTTGGACCTGCCTCATCTCCAAGCACTGGATCACTGCCCTTTGGGCTCTAACTATAACCTGTCCTACAACCTTAGAGAAGTACAAAAAGCTTTCAGCACAAGTCTGACATGCAGCCATGCACACTGCAAGATGACCCCTTTTCATTTGAGCAATATTTTCCAATGCTTTCTTCTTTGCCACAAAGTAAATAATTGAAAATTCTACAACAAACCCACAGTAGTTAAATTGCCCACTTACCTTTCTCTATTATCTAATTTGCATTAATTACATTCAGCTTAATGGAAGTAATTATTTAATTAGTACAAACTGGTGGTTATGTACATACTCCTGTTGAAATATTTTGGGTTGCATACAGTCCAATTACCTGCTGAATTGCAGAGCACCTGATCACAAAGTTATTAGAAGTTCAACAGAAAACTCTCTAGACAGTACATAGCTTTTTTTTTCAAAAAGCTGTGATACCAGAGGAATGAAACTCAGAGAGTTGACAGCTTTGAAACACCCACCCTTCCATTAAATGAGTTTAACTGGTTCAGAAATCAGTGAATTATTCCCCACCATTCTCACCAATATGTGACTGCTGCTGATATGTACATTGTAGGGGACAGGGGGAGAACCCACTTTGCTGAGAGCTGAGTGCTCATGCACACAACAACATTTTGACAAGTACACATCTGGATGGCATCCACAAAAGACAAGAGCAAGAAGGCTAACTTACATGTCATTTTTGAATTTAAGACACTTCAGGTACTTTCCTAAGGACGCTTCAGTGAAGATAATAGATTTTGTCTAGGAATTGTTTAAATAATGCCTTTAAATACACATTTCTCCCACCCCATAAAGACAACTATGCCTGGAAAGTTTATGGAAACTGATACAGTTTAAAAACACCATCTTGAAAAACAGCTACCTCATGTGAAGAGCAGAAACAAGAATGAAAAGCTGAGACTTTATCCAGCTGGAATTCAGATTGCCACCAAAGAGAATGGTCACTTTTAGCAATCACATAGGATTGGTCAAAAAAAGAAAAAAGTACTTCAAATGTGAAGGTTCTCATGGAAAGCCCAAGTTATTTATCAAAATCTTCTGCCACCTCCAGAGAATTTATAACCAGATCACAAGACACAGCCTCAGCCTATTTACAAGCAGAACAAATCCACATGTGATGCTCCTAGCACCCTCCCACAAGGATGGATCACAGCACACAATGTGCAGAGCTGCTGCAAGCCTCCTGAGTGACTTGAGAAATCTGTGGCAAATAGACCCAGACCTCATTTGTTAGAGGGCTGCAAGTCAGCTGAGGATGAAATGAGAAGGGACTGACAAAGTTTAAAAGTTCATGGGTCTTGCTCTGCAAAGCAACTGCTCACACCTCACTGGTAATTTCTCATTGGCACTGAGTGTTTGCTCTCTGAGAACACTTGGTCATTTTGTACCACATACAGAAGTCCCAGCCCAACACCAAAGAGGTGCCTCTCCTTCTTTTTTTCCTCTTCCCCTTAATTAAAATGATTTCCAGAAATTAGCAGGCCCCTGCATGTTTGTTTTAAACAGCAATTTCTTTACATTCCCACTAAAATTATAGAAATACATGAAGCATAAGTGCCATTCTGCACAGAGGGTGCTGAAAAATTAAAATCCTTTTCTTCACTGGAATGAGCCCAAAACATTGTCATGCCAACTGTGGTTCTAAAGAAGCAGGCAAGATAAATTAAACAACATAATCTACACTTTAACAAACTACAGATATATCAAACTCCCAGATAACTGACTAACAAATCACTGACAATCAAAGAAATGAAGGCAAGAATACGGAAATTTCTTCTCTCGCTTCCTATTACTTTCACCAGCATATCCTCTAATGCACTCAGCTTTTTATTTTACAGGATATTAAAAAAAAATAGGAAAGGCAGACAATTCAAAATTTATGAGGAGCCAAGGGACCCTACTGAGTGCCACCTTTCTTGTTTCATTCCTCATGCCACTGGCATAAATTGGGTTTGCAGTCTGCCCCACTTAACAGGCCTATGTTTCTTGCATTCATATGTCTCCCTGTCTGCTAGCTTTTAATACCATTTACCAACATTCATTTCTTCTCAGCTGCCTTTCTCCCCCCAGGGTTCTCTGTGCAGCCTTAAGGGAACTCAGGAAAATACATTTTCTACCGTTCATGTTCCCAGCTCCTCAGGGCAAGGCACTGCACTCATCCTTCCTTGAGCTGAGGAGGACCAGGTGGGACACTTTCCACCACAGGCTAAAAAGGCTGCTGTTTAAACTTGGATGCTTACAGAAGTGACTTGCTGGTACCACCAGAGGCTCAGGAGCACAAAATGAAAGGGTAGTCAAAGCCAAGTTTTTTTCCTGAACAGGAGAGCTCTACACAGGAATCAGAGCAGAAAGATTGGGGTTTAAGATATAATGACAGTATAAAAATGCAAAAGTGCTTTTTCTTGGCAGATATTTGTTTCTCATTTCCTGGGTTTTCTGTATATGTTCTATAGCATTTAAATCTAGCTGTTGGAGCCTTAAAAGCACATAGGTACCTAATACAATATTCCAACCAAGTTCCTCTAAGAAATGCCTCAAAGCCATTTGACTGAAGGAAGAAGCAGAAACATTTACCATCAGGTGGTCTTCTCAGCTACTGAAATTTGCATCACAAGCGTCACCACTCTAGTGCTATTTGAAAAAGCTAAGTCTGCCAGGGCTGAAAATAATATTCAGTAGCAATAAAAAAAACTAAAAAAAAAAAAAAAAAGTCAGTAGCTACTGACTGTGGCTCATAGTGAAGGAAAACTTTCTGGGTAATAATTTCAAACCATGGCTGAGATACCAATTCCTGTGTGGAAGCAGTCAAGTCTCTGGTTAACAGCCAACAGGCTCCAAGGATGCCCATCTATTACAGGGATTTCAACCTCCTGTCTTTTAAAGCAGAGGAAAAAAAGAGATTATAGCAAAACTCAATTGAAAAGTAAGGTGCCACAGCAAAAGGAAACCAGAGCTCAAGAGGGGTGATGTGATTTTCTGACATAACCAGGATTTGTGACTCTCTCCTAGGTGGAATACACAGAAGGTTAGACAAAGATGTAGAGAGATGAAGTAGCATATAAAAGTCTAAGGAGAGCAGTACACAAAACTTGTTCTGAGCCACTTTCTAACCCAGAGGCTATCCTAGACTGGGGTTCTGTTCCTTACGATAAGAGAAAATGAGGAAAGATATGGCACATCCTGGATAATATTTATTCACAATATAATACTTAGAAAATCTTGTTTCCTCGAATAAAAAAACAAAAATTAAAAAAACCCCGAAACTGAACAGCAAGACAAAGTTGTTCAGATTCTATTTCAGCTTCAACTTTCTTGTCAACCTGCCCTGTACACAAATGTTTCTTGTCAGCCCTTTCCAGACCCCTGCTACAAGTCCTGACTGCTCACAGGCCTGCTTGCCAGTACCAAAGATACTTCTCACATTTTTCTTCTCTCTCACATTCTTTCAAATACTTATTCCAGCAAGAGATATCAAAACGATAAGGACAGCAGAACAGAACAACTGTTTACCCTTATCAAATAAGGGGAACAAGGTAGCCTTGGAGAAGTAGATAAGGCCAACAAAACAAAAATCATGCGGAACACAAACAGGATGCCAGCTCAGCTCTGCAAGGCTGACACAGTAGAAGTTATGCAAAACAATGATACTGCAGTTACTAAAAGTGGGGGTCAAGGGACAGCCCCCTACAAAGGATGCCAGACATTGAAGGCAGACCCCAAAGAACCATATAAGGATGACTGATAGTGGCTGTGACTATGTAAAATAAAGCCATCCCTCCACATCAAGTGGGCAGAGAGAGCTAATGAATGTGTAATGAGTGTGAGTGATAAAGCTCTGCTCCCGGTCGCCCGGCGCGCTCAGCCCCCGAGTGACGGCGCTGCAGTCAGGAATGCCTGCTTTCTAACACTCCAAACCGTGCTAGAAAGTTACTCTCTGGCCGATTTCGGTGTCATTTCTGGCAACTCCCAGTGGGACACTCTGCCTGATCTCCCGTGGATCCGAGGGATCTCTGGATCTTCACACCGGCACAGGGACTTTCCTGGAGAAGGCCACAGATCCCCGGACCAGTCTGGGACACAGGTAAGATTATTTGATAACAAGGCATTCTTTCAGGAAAAATAAGACTTGTGGCCGTTCCAGGGCATTGGGTGGGTTATTTGATATTCCAGAATTCACTATTTAACTTGGTTTTATCAATCCATATTCGTATTTATATCTGTATTGTAGCATTTTGGGTCTACTATTTGGAGATGGGCAGTGGACAATCCAAAAAGGGTATTCTGAAAAAATCCCCACTTGGCTGCCTTTTGCAACATTGGAAAAAGATTGGAGGGCCCCCTGGGGGACCAGCAACCAGGGAGAATTTGATTAAGTGTTGTAATCAGCGGTGGCCATTGTACCAATTAGACTCTGGAGAAAAGTGGCCACAAAATGGAACCTTGAATTATAATACACTATTAAAGCTAATGTTGTTTTTAAGGCAGGAGCAGAAATGGGATGAGGTTATGTATGCTGATATGTTTTTCACTTTACGGAATCATCCTGAATGGCAGAAAGATTGTGGCCTGAATCCAGCTCCCTCAGATCCTTTTGTGCTGGCTCTAGAAAAGGAGACTCAAGGAAAATGTAGTTCTACGTGCAGCATAGGACAAACTTGTTCTAAACATCTCCCCAGCATGAAAGATGATTTAAATGTTATGGTCAGTCCTAACTGCAGGTTGGATGGGGAAACAGAAAACCAGGCTGCTGAGACTGATACTATGAGGGAACTGGCATGTAAAGAGGTGGATTCAGCAGGTCCAGAAGAGGAGAGAGAGAGGACAGGGAGGATGTATCGAGGAGCAGAGGAGAACTCAGAAGAGATAGAGAGGATGTATCAAGGAACAGAGGGTTTTAATCCAACTACAGAGACAACTAGAGCTGAACACAGAGATGTGAGAGCAGCTGCCTTCCATCAGGCTGCTGGTATAGATGGTCCAGTTACAGCAGAAGTTCCATTTTCAATAACAGACCTTAATAATTGGAAGTTGATGGCTGGCACCTATCAAGATGACCCAGACAAAATGGCAAAAGCATTTGAAATGATGATAAAACTTCAGGATCCAAACTGGAAGGATATAGATTCTATGTTAGAAATGTTGTTTGACAGTACAGAAAGAGAGATGGTTGTAAAAACCAGTAGGAGGTTTGTGGAAGAGCAGATTTTGACAGGTAGCTTGTCAGGTACACTGGACATTAATTTTCCCACTGTGGATCCCAAATGGGACCCTAATATGCCCATGTTTAGAGAGAGATTAAATAGATATCAGCAATGGATACTATATGGAATTAGAAATGCCATACCAAAGGCTTGCAATATGTCAAAATTATTTGAAATTAAGCAGGATGGTAAGGAATCACCTAGTGAATTTTTAAATTGCCTGAAAGAAACAGCTCGAAAATATACTAGTATTGATCCTGAAACAGAAGAAGGAAAAACTCAATTAGCCCCCTTATTTGTGGGGCAATCCTCAGATGGTAATAGAAGGAAATTACAACAGGCTCAGGGACAAAACCAGCATGATTTTGGGAAGCTGTTAGATGTTGCTTGGGGAGCTTTTCAGAACAGAGAAAACCAGCAAGAAATAACTAAACAAAAAGCAGTTGGAGCTAATGAAGGAGTTTCTAGAAAAATGGTGCCCACAGGGAAGGGAAGGGGACAAGGATGTGGACAACCTGTGGCTGTCACCAACCAGGACTGAGGGGGACTGGAGGATTCTTCCCAGACACAACCTTTGCTTACAGCTAAGCTGGGGAACAAGGAGGTAGGATTTTTAGTAGATGCAGGAGCTAGTAACTTAGTGCTAAATACAGTAAGAGGAAACTTGAGTAATGATTTTCTAAAAATCGTTGGTGCAACAGGGAAGGGCAAAACTCAGCCATTTTTTAAGCTCATTCATTTTAAATTAGGAAAACAGTGGATGACCCACCAGTTTTTGCATCTACCTAATTTGCCAAAGCCTCTCCTCGAGAGAGAATTTTTTGGAAAAGCTAAATGCTGAAATCAAATTTTAAAATTGCAAAATATTGGTTATTATTCCAGAACTTAATTATGTGGAAGCCTCTATTTTTGTATTACAGCCTCTAAAACTGGACCTGATATATCTGCCAATATCACTTGAGGATGCCGTGATCCTGATAGTCTGGGCTGGAGAGGTGTCCAGGTGATCCAAAAGAGCAGAGCCTGTAAGAATTAAATTGAAACCTAGAGCAGGAGTGGCAAGACAAAAGCCTTTGAAAATAGAAAGTCATAAAGGGTTATAACCCCTTGTGGAAAAAGTTATAAAACATAGCCTATTGAAGGAATGTGAATCCAAATTTAATGCCCCTATTTTGCCAGTTAAGAATGCAAACTGAAGGAAAGGCTTACCAGTTGGTACAGGACCTTAGAGCCATAAAAAAAAGACAGTAAAAAATATACACCCAGTAGCGTCAAATCCTTATACCTTCCTAGCAATCTTGAGTGAAAAATTAATATGGTTTACAGTATTAGATTTGAAAGATGCCTTTTTCTGCATTCCTTTGAGTACTGAGAGTCAAGAGCTATTTGCTTTTGAATGGGAAAATCCAAACAGAGAGAGAAGCCGCCACCTGACTTGGATGGTTCTACCACAGGAGTTTAAAAACAACCCCACCATAGGCAAAAGAACTGGAGGAACGGAAAAAATCAGAACCATACTGGAGTCTTGTTACAGTATGCAGATGACATTCTGATAGCCACTGAAATTAAACAGCAACGTTGGGATCAGACTGTGGCCTCGCTGAATTTTCTGGGACTAACTGGATGCAGAGGATTCAAAGACAAATATTGCAGACCACGGTAACTCACTTGGGATTCAAAATTCTCCAAGGACAAAGGAGGCTGGGACAGGAATTAGAAGAAGCAGTTTACCAACACCCACTGCCACAAATGGTAAGAGACTCATGTACATTTCTTGGGATGGTGGGATGGTCTCCTGTGGATTAGCAACTGTGGGCTGCTAGTAAAGCCACTATATGAGCAGTTGAAGACAGCTCAGAAGGACTTTATAGTCTGCACTGATGATTCACGGGCTGCCTTTTTACAACTCTAGCAAGCCCTTACGCAGACCCTGCTTTGGGGCTCCCAGACCCCATGTGCCTGTTTGAACTATTTACCTATGAAAAGCATCACGTAGAACTGTAAGTGCTGTCACAGCTTCTGGGGGAGCAGAGGAGGGCTGTGGGCTACTTTTCAATGTAACAATGTCAGCCAAGGCTGGTCTAGTTGTCTGAGGGCAGTAGCAGCTATTGTTCTTTGATCCAGAGAGCTTGAAAACTGACTTTGGGATTGTTATTTGGAATTGTCATTTTTGTACCACACATGGTGCAGTTGGTACTCAAGCAAAACGGGGGCCACCGGCTCTCTCCCAGCTGGATGCTGAGGTACCAGGTAGTCTTGCTGGAGTGAGACAGTGTGACAATCAAAACAACTTCATCATTAACCCTGCAGTGTTCTTATCTGCCCAGTAAGTAGAAGGAACTCCAGAGTGTGACTATGTTTTGCTTTGTTTCCTTACAAACTATAGAAGCAGCGTATTCCAGCAGACCCAACTTGGCAAGTCCTGACTGAGAGTTGTTTACTGGTGGGAGCAGCTTTGTCCAAAATGGAAAAGGACTATCTGGATGTGCAGTGACTGCACAATATGAGGTAATTGACTCAGGGGCACTCCCTCCAATGTGATTGCACTCACTCGAGATTTGGAATTGAGAACAGAAAAAGGAGTTAACATTTGGACTGACTCAAAATACAAACATTTTGGAGTGGTACATGCACACAGGGCCTTCTGGAAAGAAAGAGGCCTTTTGACATCTCAAGGCACATCAATCAAAAATGGAAAACAAATCTCAGATTTACTCAAAAGTATCCAGAAACCAGCAGAGGTTGCTCTTATGCACTGCAGTGCACACCAAGCAGGTAGGACCAAACTGGAACTGGGGAATTATTTAGCCAATAAGGCTGCCAAAGGGGCTGCAGAAAAAGGCACTAGAGAAAACATACCATTAATAGCCCTGCCAGAGATACCTCTCCCAGTAGAGAAATCAGAGTATAGTGCTAGGGACTGTCTATTAATTGAAACCTTAGAGGCAAAATTTGATCCACGAGGCTGGGCAGTTACTCCAACCAGGCAAATAATAGTCCCAGAACCGATCTTGTGTGAAATAGTGGATTGTGAACATAAAGCCACTCATTAGTGGACTGAAAAACTTTTGAAACATTTGCAAAAATCTCTTATTGGGTTTAAAATGGCTCAGACTGTACAATCAAAAACCCAACAATGTATAATTTATAAGAGAAACAACCCTAACACAGCTAATAAAATAATGCTAGGAGCCATGCAATCTGGCAATGTTCCAGATGAATATTGGCAGATTAATTTCACTAAATTACCCAGAAAAGAGGGGTGTTAACACCTCCTAGTTCTGGTGGATAACTTTTCTGCATGGCCAGAAGCCTTTCCTTGTTGCACCAACCACGCTAGGTAAGTGACTAAAATACTGTTGAATCAAATAATAACTAGATTTGGGGCACCTTTGGGAATGTTATCAGCCAGTAGCTCCCACTTTAATGCAGAAGTGGTACAATAGGCTAGGAAAGTCTTGGAAAGAATTGCTTTGGATCTTCATACCCCTTACAGGCCCCAAGCTAGTGGCAAAGTAGACTGAATGAATTATACAAATTGCAATTGGGTAAAATATGTTAGGAAACCTCCAGGACAGGAGTCCCAGCCTTACCTGTTGCTGTCCTACAAACTAGAATTCAGCTGTGGGACACCAGCAAAATAATCCTCTATGAGTTCCTATATGCTCAACTCTACCACACATTCCAGCAGACACAAACCTAAAAGGAGGGGTCAACTTGAATAATTGCCTCATTTCTCTTCATTAAACTTCATGGGATTTACAGTAAGCAGTGGTGCTCCAGAACTGACAGGACTGGACACACCAGCACACAAGTTCCAACCAGGAGACTGGGTCTTCTTCAAAGACTGAGGAACCTCTCTGCTCCAGTCAAAGCGGAGAGAACCTCTCCAGCTCCTAGTGACAACATTAACTGCATTGAAACTGGGCAGAGTAAAATCACAGATACATTATTCCAGAACTAAAAGAGCCAAATGCCCTCAAGTAATCAAGAAACCCAAGATGCCTAAGTCTTGTTTTGCTGTCAAAGTGGTAGAGTGTCTACGGATATCCAGGAAATTTGGAAACAAACTCAGATTTTACATCACACAGCTCCAGACGACAGCTCCTGTGGATCTGAAGAAATCTGGACCAAATTTACTTCATTATTACCCAGCTGGACTTGGTTATCTGTTTGTAACTGTTTATCACCACAATAATTGCTATGTGTGTTTTAGCTTGCTTGTTGTAATGTTTTATGCTATAAAATGAAAACAAGGTATTAAGAGGCTAGTTCCCATAAGGAACTTAATCACAAGAAAAGGGGGGACTTGATAAGGACAGTAGAACAGAACAACATTTTACTCTTAGCAAACAAAGAGAAGTAGATGAGACTGACAAAACAGAAGTCAAGAGGATGCCAAAGAACCATAAAAGGATTTTCAATAAGGGTGTGACTATGTAAAATGAAGTAATCTATATACATCAAGTAAACAGAGACAGCTAATGAATATTTAATCAGTGTACAAGATAAAATCTCTGCTTAGCCAACACTCAGGGCACTCAATTAATTAGAGGAAGGATTGTCTGAGTGACAATGCTCTGCAATAAAGCAGATAAATAAATATCTGCAATAAAATAGATGCCTGTTTTCTAACACTCAAAACTGTGTTAGAAAGTTTCTATGGCTGATTTTGGTATCTAAACTCCAACTGGCCATGCATAAGGAACAAGGTGTTTCACAAGGCCAGTTCTGCAGGGTGTCCAGCACCCCATCATGATGCCAAGCAAAATGCACTTAAACTGCTGTGGTAAAGCACACTGAGTCTAGTTTGAACAGAAAGGGGGAAAAGCTACCAAGTTCCTAAGTAGGACTCTAATTACAGGAATATGTAAAGTTTAACCTCAGGAAAGATGCAGATTATGATCCTAGCCTTTAATGTTACAAACAGTGCCAAAATATTGCGTATGTTCAAAGCAAAAGTCACTTGAACATTTAACAGCACTTGAAGAGCAGCAAGCCCTACTTTGCTAGAAAAGAATAACATCTTTAATTGAGCATTTAAAAAGTGACCAGGGCTTGACAAGGGTAGATTCCTAGCATTACTTGAAATGGAGACCATTTAAATAATTTTGTGTTATATTTCATTAAGCTGAAACATTCAAAACCAAGGTAGAGCACAAAGCACGGCAAAGATAAAGTGATCTGCCCAAGGTCACCTGAAAATTTTTCTGAGAGGCAAGAAGATAAACTAATATTCTAACAAATCTCTAAGACCTGAGCAGAAAGGCAGCCTTTCCTCTAACATTTTATCTTGGGGTGATTAAGATCATATACAGGTACAAACATATGCAAAGACTATGCTTATCCCTGAAAAAAAAAATGCAAGCAAGTATCTTCTGAGTTTCCCAAACAAATGATGTTCTATAGCAAAAATTGTGTGTATACAAATCAGAAATGAGTCAGTTAAATGCTAAGGCTGTGCTCTGTCACTAAAACAGAATGTTTTCTTGGACTGAATAAATGTCCCCATCATATTTAAAATTAAGCTAATCAATTTTTGTATTGTAAAATAACCCCGTCCAGAAACTTGATGAACCACATGACATGCCTTCCAAGGACTCTATTGTTAAAGATGCCTTTTTTACTGAAATTTCAATAATTAATCATGTTTTGGGGTAGTTTTATTTCTGTGTGGCTTACCCTTTGATGATCTAATTTACATTTATAATGATCTATTCCCTTGTGGATTAATTGCTTGTGTTATTTTCTCTATTAATCAGACATCAACATTTGCATTACAGATGACTGTTTGCATTATTTTCACACTACTAAATCTGGCAGCATGGTACTAATGATAAATCCTTTCCTAAGTTCCAGACATGAGATAGCATATTAGTCCTTTTAAACAGAGGCATTTTTAGGATCTTAGCACTCCTGAAGTACCTAGTCATTTTGCAGTATTAGCCACATATATTGACTATGTCTAAGAATTGATTTTCTTTATGCAAACCATAAATGCACTAATATTTTGTTCAGCCATTGCTGTCAAATAAGCCCTGAGCAAAGGGCAGAGGGTTATGAATCTGAGACTATCAGAGACTTTTTTCCTAAATCCCCGTGTACCCTTAAAAGAGTTTCACACCTTTCAGCTACTCACTGCAACTCCTTCCTGGGTGTTCCTCACAGTGTTGTCTGAAGAGCTGCTTTTTGTCAAAACTGCATATTCACACTTAGGAAAAATAAATTATCAGTGCTAGTACAAAGCAGCAAATCATTGACCTGAGCTAGGCAACCTGATTGTGCCTGGAGGAGATAAGGAAGTACTCACACACACTGCTCTGTCCACAGGGCACTGAGGCAGCAGCTTTTGCCAGCTGGCTGTGCACAGCCACCTCCTGGAACACACCTGGACCCTGCAGGGTGCACTCTGCTCCCAGAGGGTGGCACTGCATTCAGCCCTGGTGCCTTGCTCATGGTTCTCTCCACTGCTTCAGACACACAGGCCGACAGGGAGAGGGAGGAAAAGCCTGGCTAAAACTGCCCAAACTTAGCTGCAGCATCCTCTCTTATCTGTATGGAATTGGGAGCAATAGCAGCTGCAGTGATGCTCTCCCTGGGCTGCTACTCTGACACAGAGTTTGGGCATGGTAAGGTTGTTCTTTGCACAGGAACACAAAGTACTTCACAAGTCCTAAACATTCTCACATTCAAGGACCTTCAAGGCCAAACCATGTCAGATTATTAAGAGACATATTGTTTCCATACAGAAGCATCACTGCCCATCTGAATCAGCAGCTTCAATAGCAGACTTGCAACCCTCCAATTTTGCTCTGCTCTGCCAGTTCTCACTTCTACAGCAGCAGAGAACAACTTGGAAACACAAAATAGCTAAATAGGTAAAATGCCAGCATCAGGAGCATAAACAAATGGTGCATCACAAGCAAACATGGTGGTAGCCATACTTCATACAGTACAAGAAAATTCCCAGCAGACCTGTCACACACATCTGAAACTCCTCACCTGCAGCTCTTCTCCTCTTCTCCTTTAACTAGCATTTACAACTGCTGCCTTGAAACCTGTCACAGGAGAAGCAGTCCTGTGCTTGCTCCAGACATTTCCAAGCCACATCTTTCATTCTGGGATGGTTAACATTTCCTCGATGTGACTCCAGTCAGACAGGAACAGATAAAGACCTCCTCTGCCCATTGCTACACAGGAACCTCTTCCCTATCCCATTAAAAAAAAAATAATAATAAAAAAATCCATTCTACCTTGTGACACTCCACACTGCACAGTGTGCACAAGCAGGACTGTCAGTTGTGGAGTTCAAGAGTGACTCCTGAGGAGGTGTCTTACAAGGAAACACAAATTGAAGGAGATCTACTACATCTCAAAGTGATTAAGTCCTTTCTAACACATTATTCAGCTCCTTCCCTGTGTTTGTGCCAAAACACAATCTATTCCATCCCCAAACAGCATTATTTTTTTTTTCTGCAGACATAAGGAGGACTGCTTATAGTATAAAGTACTTTTTAGGGAAGTAAATGTCTCAAGGTGGTCCTCAGTAAGAACAGCTTCAAATTAGCCTGCTCAGCATAAGGCATCTGCTGCAAAACATGAAGCATTAAAGTACTGGCTTGACAGGGGCTCAACTAGGCAATAGCTGGGAATGTTACTTCAATAAACCATTTACGGAATGCCCTCATTTTCCACCCCATGAATATAGTCCCTGCCTTGACTTCATGGTGTGATTAGTAATGCTGAGCAAATCTACTCATTTTGGACACAAATAATACCTTTGTACCTGCTGGCAGATGTTGTGCAGAAAGTTGCTCATTTCACAGCATAAAGCTTTTCATAGATAGTTCATTCCTTGTAGCATATTGTTGGAATTATGTCATTCCTGCATTGTATCAGTTCTTCCCCATCTCTTCATACCCTTTAAATTACACCTCTGGTCTTGCATCATATTCCTGGGGTCATTAAGTACCTGAACTGTAAATATTCCTATTTTCTGCCACAAGAGAACAGAGGAAATTGTGCAAGGCGGGTCAAAGTAGACTTCTCTAACAAGAAATGAAAGCTGGGACTTTGTGTGCAGCTCCAAAACTTGTGCTACTGAGCTGCCATAATGACATATTACCTCCCATTAATCTGCAATTAAACACTGACAGAGACTGTCAATCTAATACCCTATCCATTCAGCAGAACTAAATGTACCATTTCTGTCCCCAACACCATTCCTATGACTAAAACTCTTCAAAATAAAATTAAATGTGAGATTTAATGGAGCAAGGAAGAGTCCAAATTCCGAATTAAGAAGGAGCGAGATGACTGTGTTTATAGCCTCACCACATCTGTGACTGCAAAGGCTGAGAAAACAACGGCTCTGCAGGAATATATGCAAGCTCAGAAATCATCTGCTAACACCTACAGCAAACTAGTTTGTTGTCACAAATCGCCCTGGTACAACCAGCTCCTTGCTATCTGTATGTGCTCACTGCCTCAGAGACACAGTCCTTCTCAGGGCTGTCCTGTCCAAAGTGCTCCTTGGTGTCCCTTACCCTGTCCCCAAAGCACACTGCATTCCCCACGGCTCACTGACCCAGCTGGGCACAACGTGTAAGGTCAACACTCTCACACATGCACAGCTGAGAGACAGCAGTGCTTGAGCATCACTGCAGGCTTCAGATGAGACACAAGATAGAGAACTGCACAGCCCAGGGGATGGAGCCCAGGCTGAGATTCCCTGTCTCCCCTGCTGGAGCTGCAGAAAGACATTCCCTTTCCCCACCGCAGTGCCACCGGAGTTACTGTCCAGTGGCTGCTGCTTCACTCTGCTGGTGGGAGCGTTCGTGCAAGTGCTGCCAGCTCTGCTCTGGGTAGAATCCATCAGGACAGATCAACCCAAAAGCTGCAAATTGTTTAAAATAAATTGATAGATTCAGCTTCCTGCAGACTGCCCTGCTGTCAGATCTCTGTGGGATTGTCACCAGCTCTGAAAAGCTCTGATGGGTAGTGACATCCTAGCTGACACAGCTGGAGCCAGAAGGGGACATCTGGTAAGAGCTGGAGGCCTGATTCCAGGAAAACATGCCTGCTCAGGGGGAAAAGGAGGTTCCCAAGTGCTGTTCTGAGTGGAAACTTTACCAACACAACTGCTGTCTTAAATGACACCATGAGGCTGTGAGTGCTCCAGGGCTGAACTCAGACACAACTGGCTCTCTACATACCCTGCAGCCAGTGCAGACACTGACATCTGAGCATGACTTATTCACCCTAAAATAAGCACACGAAATAGCTTGACTGAAGCACTTTCTGGCCTAGATGCTTTAATTTCAGACAGCTAGAGACAGACGAGATGAATGCCACAGATGAACTGAGCCCTGCTGTGATGGGATTCAGCACTCAGGGCTGCAGCAGAACATGTACATCCACTGAGTGACTTTAGGTATCCTTCCCAAACACATCATAACCCTCAGCTCAATTTCAGTGCTACTCAGCAACTTGTACAGCTCCTTATATTCTGCAAGCATTAAGGAATTTTAAAAATTCAAACCAAATAAAGAATCACAAACACACAAATGACCTCGACGTTCTTCACAATGTGCCAATCCTGCTGCACTAAAAGCACAGCAGCCATTCCAGAAGAGCATGGGAACACCTAAATGCTGAGTTTGAAACTGCTTCTGCTTTTCCTGCTCCCACACAACTGGTAACTCTGGGATCCCACCCACACCCAGCTGAGAACTCAGCAGAAACTGTTTCTTGTGACAGGACTGTCACTTTCCCAATGGCACAAATGCTGCTACAGGCAAAATTAACCCCAGTAAATGAGATAGCTGACTACACTTGGTTATCTGAACAGTGCTCTCTCTTTTAACCAGCTACAAATCTTCATTTTTCCTGCTTTTGGTTTGGTTTTTCTTTTAACTAAACTCCTGACAACTAAGGAACAACCAGACATGCCATGCTGCCAGGCACAGGCTTCTAAAGCCATTGGGCACCTAAACTTAGAAGCCATTCATGAGTCTGAATCAGGGAGCTGATGTCTGGGGAATGAATGCAGTATAGCAAATAAAGCAGTACTTTTTCAATAGGAAAACAGAGAAACATCCAGAAAATAAAGACCTGGCCTACAATGGCCCTAAATTTATAGTTTACATACAAAATCAAAAGTCACCAATTCCTAGCACAACCATACTGTAAGCATTAGCAACAAGGACACAGTCAGCTAAATAAACATTTTCAGAGTTAGCACACTGCATTAATTGAGTGCATATTTCCAAAATCAATATAGTTCACCAGAAAAAAAATGCCCTTTTGGATGTGGACTGTGTACATGGCTACTTTCTCCTGCCTGCAGGGACAGAGCTGCAAGGCATGGTAGGAAGTACAGAGAAGTACATATGATTCACATGGTGATGTAACAGCATTGCCAACTCCCACAAAAAATTCACCAATCACAGTATTTAGCACTTGCAGGACATTGCAATAGTCCTTGAGGTCAAATGAGGAGCTCCTCCAGCTCTATTATTTTTAGGTCTGCTAATTTAATCAGAGTTCTAGGACCCTGAAGCAAAATACTCTCTAATTATCTGACTTGGAGATTTTTTTCTCAAAATGGGGCTTGTGAAGATATTCTCCTCCACCTTATGACAGACCTGTGCCCACAACATTCAAGCTCTGGCATTTCTTGTTCAACTTCTGTAATGTTCTCAGTTTTCCTCCAGCATTATTTTTTCACTCTGCATACCAAAGGGCCATACAGGAGAAAAAGTGCAAAGGCTGAATGGAAAAACTCATAAGGAAGGTGGGTAGTGATTACTTTAGCTGTGAAAGAGGAACAATGGAGGAGTCAATGTCTCAGCACACAGGAAAGTGTACGAAGGTGAACACATTTTTATGTGTCCTCACAACCACATTGTGAGCCTCCCACTCCTGCCAACAAAGCATAAAGGTCAAAAGAGAAATTAAACCCAAGATATATTTTTCTGATAATTTTTCTTTTTTTTTTTTTTTTTTTTTAAGAACCTCATGATTTAGTTTGATTTGATCTCTTGAGTTCAGCAATGTTTATGGAACCCTTCAAGTAACCGAGGGCAGCTTCTACCCCCTTCATATCAAAGACAACATCTTACCAAAATACCTGGTAGAGAGATGCATCCCTTCTGACTGCAACTAAGACAGCAAGGCCCTATCTCCTATTTGCAAGTGCAAAAGCCCACAGGGCTCGCCTGTGCATCCAGCATAAGACCCCTGGATGAAACACAATGTCTGCACATACAGGGCAAGATACCATAAGGAAAAGTGAGCAGATTCAGACCTTGTTTGAAGTCCTTTGTATTAGTGGTGAGGAAGAGAAGGCTGTCGTCATTGTTAAAAACTTCCAAGAAATAACTAACTCTCAGAATTATTTCTTTGTAAATATTTTTGGGAAAGCTTTCATTTGAAAGAATGTTCCTATGCACCCTCCAGTCCTTTTCCCCATGGGAAACCTGTTCACAATACAAACTGCAGTGGCTACAGAGAGACAGTGTTTACAGAAAGAAAATACCAGGCATGAAACCTAGGCCAGTGCTGAGGCTACCACTCTGCCCCCATAAGGGCATTCACCCCAGAAACCCCACTTCTCCTTAATGCAAGGCTACAGCTGTTCCAGACAAAGAAAAGCCAACACTCCATTCCAAAGAAGCAACATTTTAAGAAAATTCAAAGCAGCATATTTTCAAGCTCACATCTTTGCTTGCTTAAATCCCCTACAATCCCCATCCATGCTCAAAGGTCCCAAACCCTATAGGTGAGACTGCAGAGGGGGTCCAAAGCTCACCAAACATGAACTTACAACAGAACCACCACTAATGGATGGGCTACCTGGGAAAAGAGCCCAACATCAGCAAGTGTGTACTTTGTATGCTCTTCCACTGTCGGACACCATGAGTGAAATAACAAATGATATATCCAGGACACTGTATTTAAATGCCTTTTCCTCTGCCTTTTTCCTATCTTCCTTTTCTTGGCACACAGAGTAATTCATCAGAGCGCAATCCTGGGAGGTTTCGATTCCAACACTTCAGTTTACAGCAAGTTTTGGCAAGTACTTGTACATGTGGACAAGCAGACCATGTCAGAAGAGCCTAAGCCCTCAGCAAAGCCTGGCAGTGATGCTCAGCACCTCCCTGCTGCAGAGAAGCTGAGCAGCTGGTCTCAGGGTTTAGCACAGGACTCGGGTACCCATGCTTTAAAATCCCTGTCTGGCTTGGGGCAACTCACTCCATCCCCCTTGTGCCTTAAGTCCCCACTGTAGGCTGCAGACACTGATCTCTTCTCCTGTACCAGGCTGATGTGGCAGTGCATTGGAGGCTGGACACCACTCACACAGAGTTACAGGGGCTGAGTTAGTGCTAAGGAGAGACACACTCCGCAAACCCTTGGAGGAGGAAAAGAAAGAACTTAAGAAGATTAAAGAGCACCAAGTCTGACTAGAAGCCAAAGCGAACCACACTCTTAAATCATTTAAGCACTTATGAAAACCGTTCCTTGATTCAAAGGTTTAAGCACCATTTGTCTCCTACTTTAAAGAATAAAGACCAGCAAAGAGCAATGGACCTGATACAATTCCGTGCTGCTGAGACATCTGCTGAATACATACTTTTCGTGCAAGGATGACAACAAGCAAATGCCATCAGTACAAAAGGATGATGAGGTCACAACAGAGAAGTATTTTAAGACTCCTACTTATCCCTCTTTTCCTCAGCATAATGTTAATAATTTACTGTAAAATGTTAAAATACTGAGCCCTTTAGATATTCAGTCAATAAACATGACTGATGATCAGAATTTCCTCTTGTGAAATAAATAAAAACTATTACCCTGTTTACATTTGGCAGCTCAGGCCTATAACTCTGTGATGTTCAATTAACCAACAGCTTCAAATGGGCATTAGCACCTTAAATAATCCATGGCATTGCACACAGAACACTGCTATTAATTTTCTTACCATGGTGCAAGCTTCCAAAAAAACAATAAAACAAACAAAAAGTAAACAAAAATCTCCAACATGATCAAGTTGATTTTCTGGCAGGAATTTTTTGGCCAAAGACAATAACACAAAAACGTGTCTGCACAATAGATCCTATCCATGACATCAGAACAAGAATCCAAAATACCTCACCTGTATTCACTAGACCAAAGGATTTTGGATAACAAACTGCCTTTGAATTACTTAAACAGTATTAAAATTAATTGCTTAAACATTCTGGAGCAACACTGAATCCCTGTTCTCTGGGGTGTATTCTAGGTCCTCTTCTAATTACAGGAGATGCAATTCATTACAGCTCTTTTAGTTTGTGGATGTTTGGAGTTCGGGTTTTTTCCTTCTACTAAAATTACCTGCAAAATATTTTTTTTTAGCTCAAACTAGAGGCTCCTACTAAGCACTGGAGTTCAAGCTCTGGGGCATCCATGTGGACAGTCATGAACAGTCCCAGCTCCTCAGAGCTGCTTGCTAACCCTGAAATCCCAGGATTTCTGTTTAAATGTAGGCATGGTGAACATGTGCTTACACAGCCTTCAACAGAAGGAAGGGCCAGGACAGAACTAAGCTGGACAATATCATGAAGATTGGACACAGCAGGAATGGCTCCTCCCTGCAGCATCCCAAGCTGCAGAGGGAGGTAGGGACGGAATAAACACAGCACTAATATCTTCCTTCCAGTTTTTGTGTGACCTTTGGTAGATCTCAGCAGACATCTCTCCCATCTGTGCTAGTTCCAGTGTGCCTTTTGTGTCTCCAAGACAGTCAGGCAGGACAAAAGCAGAAGTCAAAACATCTGTCAGCCTGTGCCACTACAGACAAGAGTGGCTTTTTGCGTGAGAGACCACAGCACCACAAAAGCACTGGCAGGAGGCCTAGAGCTGCCAGACTCTGTAGCTGGCTGTGTGAGAGGCACAGTTCTGACAAGGGCAAACAGTTCCAGGACACGAGCTGCAAACACAATAATGGGCTTAGGGACAAAAACCAGTCGCCCAGGAATTGCACTGAGCAATAGGGGGACAACTCTGAAAGGGAAAGATGAAGCTGCGGCGAGATGAAAGGGAGCAGGAGGGCTGGAGCTATGCAGAACGAGACTGGCAGCATATCTGGGATTTAAAATTAGCCTTACACTGATCTAACCAGCCTTGACTGCATTTCAGCTCTCACACAAACACCCTGATGCACTTGGCCAAGGACAACCCCTGCTGAGGGCATTAAATCAGACAGCAGCACGTCCCCACCTTCTCCTCCTGCCTGTCACCCCACAGCCATCAGACCCAGCACACAGCAGCTCCTGCTGGAGGAGATTCCCAGAAGCAAAAGTGACCAGGGACAAGGCTGGTGAGGAGGAGAGAGCTGGTCCAGGGTCTGCCTCACGCTCCTTTCTCCTGGGTACCCTCTTACTCTTGAACAACAGGAAAATCCCTTGCATGCCCTTCTCCCTTCCTCTGCCAGGCAAGACCAGTCTTGTCAGAGTGGCACAAGCAGCCTCTCAGTGCATCTCAGTCCACATCAGTTCTTGGACTGCTGGTAAACAACAAAAAGAATAAAAACACTGTTCTGCATATGCAACGAATAAAACACTGAGATAGCAATTTTCAGGCAGCAATGCATCCTCTTCCCTAGCCCTACTCCTGTGGAACTTTCATGTGCCTACCACTGCAAACAAAAGATGTAGGCCAAGCTAATGTAAAGTCTGAGCTGTGGTATGTGGGTGTATAAATGAGCCAGCATGGCCCCATGTGCATGGAGTAATGGCAGGAAATACATTTCCAGATCTGTCAGGAGTAATTTGTTTTAGAAGGAGTAAAAGATAGCTGACTTATTTTCCCCTTCAAGCAAGAAAAAAAATAAAAAAGAAGAAAACAGGAAGAAAAGAGAGAAGAGAATGTATTAGTAACTAAAAGGAAAGGAAATCTTTCTGATGGGTGCTCTCTTTCCTATTGTTATTAGTGTGATGGATGTGCTGGGAGACCCCAGTTGCTTGTACAACCTGCTGCTGTACAACAGAGGGCTCGATGCAGTTCCCTCCTGGCACTATGACAGGAATAAACAAGAGAGAAAAGAAACATTCAGGGGAATAGAGAGATCTGCCTGAGGTGGCACAACAGATCTGCAGCAGAGTCAGAAATCCTGGCCACAGGAAATCCAGATTTCCTATATATACCTCAGTGCTGCTCTGCTTTCCTGCAGTACTTCCAGAGCTGCCTGATCTCCTCACAAAGGCTGCCTGAGCTCCTGATAACACTGCAGAAGCTGAAAGAGCAAATGTCCAAGCCATGGTGAGGGACACAGATACCCTCTGTATCATCATGAGGTGCAGGAACGATCCCCAATTCACCTGCAAAAAAAATGACTTGGCAGGCTGAACTATTATTTACAGGAGTCATGCACTCTCACCCAGCTCCCAGCTGGAACTAGCTCCACTCAACATCACTCTCTGGGCCTGGCATCCAGCCAGTTTTTTACCCAGTTAACATCCTATTAGTCATAACTGTTCTTACAAGGCAGTGAGCACCTCTGATCCTGCTGGAAAGCACTGTGATTTTTCATTGCATCCTCTGCCATTCCAAGGCTCAAAAGATCTTACCATCATTCCCAAGTCCAACACTGCTGTTCTGCACGCTGTGCACGTGGTCAGGGCACACATGTCAGGGCTAAGGAATGAGCTGCCACCACACCAGTGACCTTGGGCTCAGACAGAAACACTTCCTGACTTCCAGCTCCAAGAGCTCAGGTCAGCATCTGCTCCAACAACAAAGCAGGAGCACCCAGGATGATGAAGTTTTGATACAAGCTGATGAAATCAAGCTGGAGATACAAACAAACTTCCTCATTGTGGCTCCTCATTCTTTTTCAGAGGGTGGGTTGAACACAGACACTTGGAAGCCTCTGGGTAATACACAGACATTCATAAGTGCACTACTAGCACAAGCAATGCAGATTTGTTCATTTTGATCCAGAGTTCCCAGGTTCATTCCCCAGGGATGACCCTAATCATGGTTGTGTGTCTTTTTTTTAGGAAGAAACAGAATTTTAAAAATCCCATCTGACCATACTTTAAGGAGATAAACTACTTAGCAGAGCTTGCAAAGAAGTAGCCAACTCAATGGTAATTTGTGCTCTGAATTAATTTCATGAGGGCAAAGGATTCTTTTTCAGTGCCTTGAAATATTGGGCTGGAATTCTTGTTGGCTCTCTAAAATATCACAATAGATCACAGTACTTTTCAGATCCAGGCTTAAAGCAAGCCAGAGTTAGGGTAGCCCCAGGATAAAATTACAAAATCAGACAGTCATGATCTGGAGAAGTACCTGGTCCCCACATTCTGGATTACTGAGGATCACCTACCATTACATCCCTATGTAGTGGGGATGCTTGGGATTCACTCTCAGTTTTGGGCTATGGATAAACTGCCATTTGAAGCCCCTGATCTTTAATCCCCATGACCAGCAGGTCCTCCTGCTCCCTTGTAATTCATCATAGATGCTGGAACTTGTTTTCTGAAGTGCATCTAGAAAGGCAGGATTAACCAGAATAGTAAACTGCATGTCCACCACATGTGAAGAGTCAAGAAAATCGTGTTGCAGGAAATGCCTTTGGCTTTTTATCAACACTAGTACTGAACGCTGGGGACCCACTCAGCAGCTTTCTGCTGCCTTGCTGGGATTTTCTACAGGTTGCAAGGGACTGATTTATAAAAGCCTCCATGCCTAACTTAAATAAGGCATTCACCATAAGCAACCTGGGAGCAGGCAGATATATTTACTGTCTCAGATAAAAACCTTTAGGTACCTCAACAGTTTCAATACCTTTATCAGCCTACATCCACAAAGTCAAGTAGTGCTACTTTCCTCACCTCATTTCCAACAACCTGAGGTATTGAGAGGCCATTTGAATTATTCAAGGCCTCTTGGGAAATGCTAGGAATCATAAAAATAATCAATTGGTGTTCTTGCATCACCAGCACTACAGTTGTTCTCCTGAGGCATTTTTGTTGTAGAATCATCAAGGTTGGAAAAGGCCTCTAAGATGAGCAAGTCCAACTGTTAACCTGCCACCACTGTGTCCATCTTTAAACCAATATCCCCAAATGCCACATCCACATGTTTTATAAACCCTTCTATTGAGAACACATTTTTGAATATTGTCTATTAAGTAACTCCCACAAAGGGGCTCCCAGGTAGTAAAGTTCCACTGTAAGAAAGAGGATCTATTAAAAGTGCAGCAGAAACACAGGACTTCCACCCAAGTGATAAGTTTCCAGTGTCAGAATGATGTGCTCACTGCAATAGGAAGTCCTCAAAGGAGGTTTCTTTAGGGTTCCAAGAGCCTAATCCTGACCCACCAGCAGGAACAAATAACACAGGCTTCATTTTCTTCTCCACCCCTACACACATTCACCCGTCTCTCTCTCTCACACACAGACACATTTACTTACCTTTAATAATAATAGTAATAGTAATAGTAATAGTAATAATAATAATAATAATAATAATAATAATAATAATAATAATAATAATAATAATAATAATAATAGTGGTAACAACAAGAACATAGCCAGAGTCCTCCAACAATCTTCACAAAGGATAAGGCTATGCAACCCTACCTAGGTCATGACAAAACAGAGTCTGAAATCAGTCAAAACCTGATTTTCCCGTCTGACATTAAACCCTATGATGCTGTCCTCTTTTTACATCACTTACATATTAGTGATACAGGGGGAAAAGGGAAAGAATGAGGAATAAGGCTTATTTGTATCAGCTGACAAGGACCCATTTCTGGAATCCTTTCGGAGTAAAATTTTGATTATAAGAATAAAGACCATAACCAAGGCTACACAGTCCTTATCCACCTCTTTCCCCTCCTTTTTCAATCTGCTGATTGCACACTAAGATCACACCACCATCACCCAGGAAGGGCACAACATTTAGCACACCACTGGGAGAGGAGGCAAGAAGAATGCAAGGTTCTGTGCTCCTGAGTAGCCCTCCTATCTTCAAGCTTATGTTGCCTCTCTACAGCCCTTCTTTCTTGTGCTACATAATTTTGTACTTCCTTAAAGGCAGGGATTTTTCTTCCCAGGCTATAATACATACTTTCCCCACTATTTCTTACTCTGAGATCAAACCTGTCCTCTTCTGCCACCGTTCTCCAGTACTTCTCATTTGTCCTTATCGCTCTCACCCCAGTCATTTCTTTATCTTCTTTCTCTTCTGCTCAGCTTTGATCCTGTGCTGCTCTATGCACTCCAAATCAGAAAGTTTGCCAGTACTCTACCCTCTTGAGGCTGTTTCTTCAGTGCAATACTCTTCTCTCAAGAATTTGATTTGCAAAACAGCTGAACTACCACTACTCTAGCAGGTTTCCAGAGGAGCCACAGGGTGCTCAATGCTTCAGGAAAAAACAGTTTCATTTGTTCAACTACATAAGCAAAGGCAGAGCCCAGCTTAATAGCCACTGTGTGGTTCATTCCTGTCTGCATCTCAGCTGGGAGCCAGAGCTCCCATTCAGATCCCACCTTTGTCTCTGTCTCACTGATTCTGGGAAAGCACTGAACTTTTCTGCCTCTCTTCCATCTGTAGAGCTGAGGTGATTGCACCTCCACCACAGAGCTGCCTCAGATTTAACTGATCTGCATTCACAGCACTCCGAGTTCTGCAGATCAAGGGTGCTGGAAAGCACACAGTGCTCCAGTTATGGGAGATGTGCTTTTGCACGATCACAAACTGAAAAGCAATCAACCACTGAGGACAATGGTGCTTTCCTAACATTCCTGTCCTTCAACATTTTCCACTTTGAACACAGTCATGTTCGCATTTCGTTTCTATCTGCTGCTTTCCTTCTCTTGCTGTTTGAAGCAAGCTCTAGGCACAGCTTTTTCTGATTAAAGCAAGAGAGAGTCCTCCCTTCACTATGATTTACTATCCCAGACAGCCTTTGCCAGGAATCCAATCATCCAAGGAAACACTGGAAAGCACTGCTTGTGCCACTGCTATCAGGGAAATAAGCAACAATTCCCAACAGCCACAGGGAAGGCGGCCACACAAATTAAATTACAGTTTCCACCACACACATTAAAAAGAAGAACATTCCTGAAAATCCTTATGCCTGAGCCAAATTTTCTGCCTGCAGGAAGATTCTACAAGGCAATGAAACTATCCAGAAGTCTGAAGTCACTGTTATGTATAACCACCTGCATTCCAGCTCTGGTATTGCAGCAGTTCCTACACAGCTGCTTCTTTCCCATGCACACACAAAAATCAAAACATAAACCAGGCTTGCCTGCTGGAGGAGGAGTCCACATGCACGTACCACACATTTCTGGCCTGGAAAGTGACACTTCATATTTTTTACCTTCTTCTTGTACTCACTCCTCCAGTTAAGTTGAACACACTAGCTCAAATATAAGCCCATGCAGTAAGAGACAATTCCCATATCTGGAAACTTGTGAGAATCCCTCTAGCTTCTGTGAGACAAAGCCCAGGCAAGCACATGACTGAAAAGGAAGTTTTTCTTTCCTTGCCTGTAGTGCCTAGTGCTAACAGACCAACCCAATAATCTGGGTAACAACCACTGCTCTGTGTGTGTGTGCAGACCCTAAACACATCAGGGTAAATAAAGAGAAGGTAAAAGCAGGAGATGAAACATTGACAGAGGATGGTCAGAAAACTGAAAAAGGATAAAACACAGAGGCACAGAGCAAAGATTATCCTTGGGAAAGGGTACTTGAAGGAAAAATAGCCAAAAATCCCCCTCACCTCAGCCACATGACATCTTAAATGTTTTTCAGCATTCTGGTTGTTGGATTTAAACAAAAAATACATTGTGGGCTTCTTCCTAGCTGCCTTCTTTTGGTAAAGTTTACCTGGGTTAGTTTCTGAGCCTTTCCCCTTTCCTGCTGTTTGTAACAGCAGACAATGATGAGCTGAACCTTCTCTTTGATGCAGATAAGGCTTCATTTCTGTGTCACCTAAGGTCACCTGCATCTGCTCATTCCTGTATCTCAAGGGTTTCAATTAATCATTGCCAGTTCAGTCAGAGACTGGGATCATCCATTTGCAATGGCTGTGAGTCTGGTTTGGAATCTCAATGCAGGCAAATGCTTGCCAAGCTTTCCCAGGTGTGCATGCACAGAGGACTAGAGAGATACCCACACCTGTGACCACTGCCATGCACCTCCAGCAAGGCCAAGGTTTTGCTTCCCAATCTGCATGGAGAAGAAAATGTCTCTCTGCTGTGCATTAAACTGTGCTATACAGGAAGGAGGCTGGGTTTTGGAGGACTGCTTACAGTGATTTGCAACAATAAAATGCTGTGCTGTACCTTTTGCTGAGAGCACGTGATGGATCTGCACGTGCTGAACTATTTGCTTCAAATTTGTGCCCAGATAGACAATGGCTATGAGGTCCTATGCAGGTTAAATCAGAAATACTGAGCTTCAAAGTGGAAATGGTAGTGCCTAAAACTTCCACCTTGGAGCATGCAAATCCCTCCCTTGGATTTTTTTTAGAACCGGCACAGATCCATTCCTCTCTTTGGGGTAAATTCTTAGGGACTCAATCGGCCGAGATGGAAAATGCCACTCAAAGCCATCAGATGACAACCCATGTTCATTCTTAGCAGATTTCCCTTGAACCAGGCTGTTCTACTCAATTCCCAGTGCTCCAGATTTCAAAACCTTTTCAGCTGCTGTCACACACTGTCCAGGCACACAAGGCAGCAGGAAACAATTTCACATATTTCAACACTCACTGTTGGAGAATTAATATTAACTTAGTTGATTAGCATGGTGGAGAGGGACAGAGAAGGAAAAGGGGAGAGGAAGAAAAAGTGTGCAGAAAGTAACAGCGTGACATTTCTTTCCATGGCTTTTTTTCTGCTGCATGGGCTTCTAAGCATTTGTGTATATCGAAAACATAAGTGAGGACAAAATAATGCTATCCAGGAAGAAATCTGGTGAAGCATGATATATTGATTTCCTACTAAAGATAGTCATCATACACATTCACCCAAGAAGCAAGAAAATTGCCTCTAAGAAGAAACTTGGTAAATACCAAGGCAGTACCATCCACTCATCCACTGCCCCACTTTGATGGAGAGAAAAATCATGCTTGACGAAGAAGCAGGATTATAATCCAAATAAGAAAAAAACCTAAAATCTAATGCTGATATTGAATAGTCTATCCCTCTGTGAGGTACAGAAATCCCTTTGAAAACCAATCTGACACATCTGCAGTGACTTTCAGAAAGCAAAAAGAGAAGAAAAGATACAGGAAGAATGCATTGTCCCATATCATCAGGAAAGGCTAATGCTGAGAAAGTCACTTGATAAAAATTGGCTGGTGCTGCCTCAATTGCCAGCTGAGTAGCAGACCTGGAATGCAACCCTGACACTCCTCTGACAGTGCTGGAAAACATCCTTATCTTGCCCTGCTGCTGTGCAACACACCACACTTCTCCTGATGAGTTTTTTTTTTCCCCTTCAGGAAGTCATCTTAAGGGAAAAATTAAAGGACTATTAGATGAGCTGTCAACAAAGAATCCTGACTACTCTACATCCCTGGTACTGAAGCACTACCAACACTTTCACTGGTTGCTCATTTAGGCTTCAGTTTACAGGCTTTTAGTTCACTGATTTTTGAAAATGGTGACTTAAAACCACTCCACCTCTTCTCCTAGCCCACAGCCAGGTCTGCCCTCAGCCAGGCTCACACCTCCCAGGAGATGCTGGGTTAGCTCTTCACAAAGCAATGTACAAATGAGATCAAGGAACTGAGGAAGGTTCAAAAAAAAAAAACCAAAAACCAACCAACCAACTAATCTTCCTACTACCAGCCCCTGCCCCCCTGCAAATGTATTTTCTCTAAAAAGGTGAGCCAAGCTGGAGCTCTGAGAAAATGGCAGCATGTGAAGTTGCACAGAACAACAGACAGAGATGCTGCTATGCCTTACAGGCGGCAAGATAGAGAAGCAGTAGCTAAAACGGGTATTGCTGTCAAAAAAATTGTATCACAGAACCACAACCTTAATAAATAAGTAGTTTACACTCATTTTCCAAAGAGTTTGATGACTAAACAAGTGGCAAGACCAGGTACAAAGACTACTTGTCCTCCTTTGTCACGATGATTGATGATAATGTTAAAGTTAATGGTACTTTATGCACCCATCAAAATATTATCCCCCCCCAGGGAGGTACAATGTGGCAAAGACAAATGAGGAAATGAAGTCTAGCAGTGTGTATTTGCTCCTCAAGTCTTCTGATTTATACTGCACAGGAGGGATGCCTTACACTGAGCTGATGTGTGGCAGAGCCATACATCTGCTCAGTTATTTCAAACAGTTCAAAGACAGCTGCCTGCTTCATCAAAAGCACCCACGTGTGCACTAACAGTGTGAAAAGCCACAAATACATAAAACAAAAATGCATGGAAAATATCTGTTAATGTACCACATCAGTTTTTGTAACAGATTATTTTGTGCACACAGGAGTCTGGCAAAAGCAAGATTATTAGGATTTTAAATTACTGGTCATGTTTTCCACTAACTATTAGCAATTAGAAACTTCAGAGTTTTTACAGAAATGTAAAGGAGCCACTCATGAAAAATTTCAAAAATCTTTCCCCTATAGGATTAGCATCAATTGAGACTTAAAGGGAGAAAGAGATGACATACATGCAGAGTTGTGCAGTGCTTGGAAGGCACTGATTAGCTGGCTCTTCCCAGCACTAACCTTGTTCACCTTCCCATCCCAGCAGATCTGAGGAGCTATATGGACACAGGAAGTCAGCCTACTGCCATTAATTATCCCCAAGATTACTCTCACTATAAAGCAAGCTATTTTTATACCTTGCTATCCCATCTCCTAGACCCAGGAGCTAGGTCTAACTGGTGTCAGCTGCAAAACCAGCTACTAAACCACACCTGTACGTGTACAACAACCACAGTCAAAAGCTCCTAGGGAAACTCAAATCCTTATGTTCAGAAGTTTCTTCACCTTATGCAAGTGCAGGTTAACTTTTTTCGAACTATAGTAACTATGAAAAAGAACAACACAAAAAGGAAGAATGAAAGATCTGCAAGAGGCGCCTGAAGACAATGAAAATTGCAGTCTCTCTGAACTATTCAAATACCTCCAGTTCTCATCACTCAGCATGCAAGAGGGCCCATTTATCTTGCATTAGGTTTTTATGGCATGGTTTTGCCTTGGGCAGGACTTTTGAGCTGTGACTATCTGAGTGGGGAATATTTAAATTTAAAGACGATAATGACTGTAAATGTGTTGATTAAGTACTTCACAAACATTATTGCAAAAGGTAAGGCAATTCAGAAGCTGCTCCTCTTAAAGTAGTACAGAAAGTAAACGACAGGCAAGTCCACTCCACTGTATTAAAGCTCTGGTGTAGCAAGCAAAGGAGCATCCTTCCATACAACACAGTGTATGAAAATGTAAAATATGAACCTTAGCTTGCCTACACACAAGTTCACCCATTCTCCTTACTGGAGTTGTCCAGGGACATTTCAAACATATAAAGAGTAATATCTGCTCTAGTGTGTGCAAGATTAGATTTCACAAAATATAACGTATTAATAAAATTTGTGTTGATTTAGACTGCATAAGAGACTTTTTCAGTATTTCAGCCATTTGTTATGGTCCAAAGCTAAGAATATCAGCTCTTCTGGGGCATCTCAGATTTATCCTTTGAAATCTCCAAGCTCACATCCCTATTTTCCATGTGCAGTATGCAAAAGGCAATTTTTGGAAAGGGATGGGACTGATCCACAATTAGCAGCTATCTCATTAACAGTGGTAATAATTGAAATCACTCTTCAGGAATTAAATGCTCCATGAAAGAGGATACACAGCCAGCTCAAGTCTGGACACAGAAGGAGCAGGTACATGTCCTCACCATTTTTGTTATCAAGAGCCACATGTTAAATCTGTCATACAAGTCCTAAACCTTCAAACTGGTTGCAAATCAAGAATTAAAAGCAGCACTCACTCTCCTTAACTTCAGTTGTACTGATGATGATAAAACTATGCATCAGCATTACAAATGGTCCCTGTTAAATGTCCCATTTCATGCCAGAGGGGCAGCAAATGTTTTTTCTCTCTAATCCCAGGAGAACAGCAGGCTAGTGCATCTTTATATCCACTAGGATATAAAAGCAAAGAACACCAGAAGGCACCACAGGAAATACAGGGAGTACAGGAAGACATGGGGAGGGTCCAGATGTGTTGTGTGTGTGACAAAGCCGCAGCAGACCGTGCTGAGAGCTTGTCACACCAAAGGTACTGACTGGCCCCGTGGCCCAACCTGCTCTCCAGTACCAGCCCCTGCATTCGGTTTGCTACTCAGTAAAGGTGTTTCAGTGTTACCCATCTCCAGTGAGAGACAAGGCAATGTAATACATCAGTCCTGCTGCTGAACCACACCAGCAGAGCATCTGGACGACTGTGAAGTATCAACATGTGTTAGCCTGCTTAATGCTGCTGCTGAAGACACTTCAAGGATAAATATCTGTCATGGGCAGCTCTCAAGAAAATGCAGACTCAGCTCAGAGGGAATTTGAAAACAGCTACTGAAGGCAACCCAAAAATATGTGAAGGTATCAACTGAAATGCCCCTTATTCTCTGAGACCATTCCATTTTAACAAATGCATTCCCTTTTCCTTCCAATAAAGTGGGTTGGTGTATTTCCTCTTCTCTCTCTCCCAAATAAAATACCAGATCACTACAAACTGCTAGCACACCATGTATCAGTGAAGTTTAAATGCCTTATGTCTTTTAAGCATAGAGGAAATAAGGTCTAGGTTTTGTTTAGCACTTGAGAGTGACTCCCAGCATACAATTTTACGGTGATCTCAACTTACCATACCTAATAGTTTCCCCTGCTTTCTCTTCCTTCTCAGTTTATGGGAACATAAACAAAGATGAGGCAAAAAATATCAGATTTTCTCAGAGTTAGGAAAAGTCAGGTTAAATATGCTAAATTTTACCAAGAAAGCTGGGTATGATAGCTTACATTAAGCCTAGTATGCAGCTGAGATGTGAATTCATACCCTCCATTCTTGGTATGGTAAAATATCACAGATGTTTCTCCATGTGCAACTCAGTAACAGCACAAAAATGCCAAGTTAGTCAGCAGATGGTATGTTTGGTGTTGACAGCCTTCTAGAAGGGTTCCTTTCCTTCTCCTTCCCACCCCCAACCCTTGCTCTGCAATAGCCGGGTATGATGCTCACATACCAGAATAGAAACCAAGGACATGGAAAGTGACGCTGCAATTCTCCCCCAAAGAAAAATATTTTGTCCCAAAATCTTCCACAGTGACAACACATCACAGTATGCACGGCCCAGCCCCAAAAGATGCCAACCCTCCCACAGACCTCCATCCAACAGTCCCTCCAGTCCATTTGTATTCTGTGACCATGAGTTGGCAAATTTCCCATCTGACATTAGAGCAATTTAACTTTTCATGGCAAGCTGGGAACAAAAAATTCTACCTCCTCTGCCTTTTGGTCCATGTTTAAACATCTAAGTAAGCTGTCTCAGTGATGTGATTCTGTGCCACAGGAATGATTCCACTAGCATGAACAAGGAATCACACAGTGGTTTTCACCAATGGCCACTAACAAAAACAGGCTCACCCAAGAGAGAAACAAGTAATCCATCATCTACTCAAATGTGCTTACTTTTATTGTCAAGGTATTTTGTCATAAAGCCACCATTCATACACACACACACTTTTAAAACTCACCTTTATGTTTAAAATGCTGCCCATTGTCCATGAGTTTCCCCCCAGGAAAGACTCATCTACAAGGCAGATATGTACAGATTACACCATCATCACTCACTGCCAGGGGCCCTATGTATAATGCCACACTTAATTTTTTCATATTGATTAAAGCAACTAAATATATAAATCACAGCTCCCATTCTGTTTTCTGTGATAGACCATAAATTCCTCTGTCATCAATTGATTTTTTCTGTCATCAGCAACCTTGCTCCGACTTACATTTCCCAGCTAGAATACAGCAGTAACAAATCTATCCCACACAGGGAGTTCTGTTTAGACAAGAAGCAACTTGCCACAACCTTTACCATAAACTTCATACACTCTTAAACTCAAAAGGACTAGAAGACTTCAGTAATCAAAGAAGAACCATCACTGATTAATAGCAGATCCTAAGTAGGCAAATTAGAAGAGATCCTTACAGTTTCACTAGAAACAGTAAAGCAATATATTTTTGAAACAATGTTCATTAGAACTGAAAACTTTTAATAACCTGGTATACAGCATGCAGAATGAATTTGGAATGGGGTGAGTGGCGTTATGTAGTATCAATCAAAAGCGAAGGATTCACCAGACCTAGTCAAAGCAAGCTTGCAATAAAGAGATGCAAAATGGAAAGCCCATATTCCAGTGAGAGGGGGAAAAGAACAGATGAATCAACAGGCAGCTTTGGGAAGCAATTTGTGGTGTGAAGGCACAGAATGGGGGAAAGGAGCAGCTGAAGCTCACAATAAGCAGAAAAGTGTGAAGGCTTGCAAGGAGATACTCATCCTACAGAGACAGTGAAATGGTAAATGAACACTGCTCACAAGACAGCTTGGGAGATTCTCTGCTTCCACAATCTTGATGACTTAACAACTTCTTTGCAGATTTCTAAAGCAAAAAGGTAGTAATTCCTCTGCTGTCCAGTCTTTGTGCTGAAACATTTGGTGCTACTTCTACTTCATCTCATCCTTCTCTTCCTCCTTAAGCACCTTGGGCAAACAACAAATGGCTCAAAAGTGATGAGCTGGGAATGGTATTTAACTGAAAAATCATTAAACATTGGCACAGGGAACAATGCTCCCTGAAACATAGAGCTGTAATTATTTTCCCACTTTGAATAAGTCACAGAAGATAAAGATGAAAGGCCTACTACATTTTTCGGGAAATTTATTACCTCTTACTTACTGCACAATTTCAGGCATTGAAAATGGCTGGAGTCAGGAAGTTTTAAAGTCTGTGCTCTCAAAAGCAGAGCCACTTAAAACTGCCGTTTGCACATTTAGGACTAAAATAAAAGTGCACTCCATGGGCTATTGATTTATTCCAGCCAACCGCAACTTTAGAGAACCCATCTCATTATAAAATGTTCATGGATGTTCTCCTAGTTCGTGGTTCATTTACAGATGATTATAGCGCTGTTATTTCATACATCAGTGCTTTGTAATAAACAAAAGCATTGCCCTGGAGGGCCTTCAGTTTAACTGACATTTCTTCCAGGCACATTCTGTTTGAAGATGGTGAGAAAGTGCAGGAGTTCCCTCAAGGACAACAGTCTTACAAGGGCATCCCATCAATTCACTGAAAACCAACACATCAACTTGTCCATGTGAGGCCAAATGACAAGTTCTTGTCCCAGTGTGTGGACATGCAAGGCTAGTGTGTCCCATA
This sequence comes from Oenanthe melanoleuca, assembly GCF_029582105.1. Taxonomy (NCBI): domain Eukaryota; kingdom Metazoa; phylum Chordata; class Aves; order Passeriformes; family Muscicapidae; genus Oenanthe; species Oenanthe melanoleuca. Next base: position 17,424,465 of record NC_079339.1, read on the forward strand.
ATTTACCTATCGCTTTGAAAGCTAAAATTCACAGAGTGATTTCAAGAGCACAAATGGCTGAAAGTGAAACATCTCATTTGACAGATGTCACATCACCAGCTCACATCTGACCTGAGCTCCTGAACTGAATAGGATTATGGTTCGCCAGTTCTTGAGATGATTCAAAATAAATTTCTGCTTTTTCACAACTACACATGCAATGCAGGAGATTAGGGAGCTCTACTGTTTTTTAGCTGGTAGGGATCACCATTGAAAGCTATTGCAGAGGTGCAGTGAGCAATTCCTGTTCCAGCACGTTGGGATGTCAGGAGCAGGGCTGGAGTCACTGTCCCTAGCATAGCAGGGAGGTCAGGCCCAGAGAGACCTTAGTGCTATGAACTGTGGTGGGAATGGATCTCATATCTTCAAGGAGAGAGCCACTCCAGCTGACATGCTTTGTGATCTGGGGTAAGACACCTCTGTAAAATTAGAGCAAAATATTTAATCACCTTTGTAAAGTGTTTTTAGACAACAGGCTTTACAATCAATATGAAGGATTCATTCTACATGTTCAACTAACATACCCATTGTTCTATAAATGCACTTCACATCACTAAAAGCCTAAAGATTGCACCTGAACAAAACTTTTTACATCACTGTAGGTTTTAAAATTTTATTTTGCTTAATTTCCAGTTCAATTCTCTGTTCAATTTTAGTTGTGGTCTAAGTATTATTTCTAAGATAGAACAGATTTGAAAATTAAGTGCCCCTATTTGTACCACTGCAGCTGTGGGAGGTGGGGCTGTTCTGCCTAAAGAAAAGGAGGCTCAGGGGTGACTTTATCACTCTAGAGCTGCCTGAAAGGAGCGTGCAGCAAGGTGGAGGTCAGCCTCTTCTACCAGGCAACCAAAAAAACAGCCTCAAGCTGTGCCAAGGAAGGTTCAGGTTGGACATCAGGAAGAATTTCTTTGCAGAAAGGACAGTTCAGCATTGGAATGGACTTCCCAGGAAGCAGTAGAGTCACCATTCCTGCAGGTGCTCAGCAAACAACTGGATGTGGTACTTAGTGCTGTGGTTTAGTTGGCAAAGGGGTGACTGGTCAAATGTTGGACCCTTATGAAGGTCTTCTCCAACCCTGTGGATGCTATAATTCTAAGCATATAATTAATATTAAAAAAATAAGGCAAATAAAATTATAAATCCCAAATGATCACTTGGAAATCCCAGTTCAAACGTACTGGACACCCTCAGATGTCTCTGCAGACCCCTGTATTGGACCCACAGGAAAAAATGCATATATTTTATATGGAACAACACAAGCATCAGTTTGCAGTACAACTCTTAGACAACAAAGTCTTCAAACTCCTAATTTTATTTCATGATGCAACATCCATAGTCAGATTCAGCAGAGGGAGTTTAGAACAAAGTGAAAAAAACTGTTGCAAACAAAAAAACGAGAACCAGCTCCAAATTACGAAGCAGTAATGTCCTTATTCTTCAAGCTTATTTGAGAGCTTTCCTAAACAATTCACTTGGCCACCAGTCTGAAAGGCAGAATTGTTTTTTTTAACCATTCCCCTGCCTCAAATTTAGCATAATCTCCAGCAACATACAGCCATATTATACATATATCAACTAACAATTTATTTTTGAAAAGCAGGAACAAATTGAAAATTTTACTCCCACTCTACCATGGTTGAAATCAAATAGTTTAAACACAGCTTCCAGTGATGCCACATCATGTGCTAAGTGTTACACTGAGCAGCCAGAAGAGAAGTTGTAAGGAGGAGGAGGAGAAGGAGATGCCACTTGGCTAGAAAATGAGCCAGGAATCAGATGCCAGCCAGAAAAACAAATTTACTTCTCCTGAAGAGGGTTGGGGTTTTTTTTTATTAAAATATTAAAAAAACAGATTGTCTGGCTGAAAAATGAACAGGTGGTGACTCTACTTAAATTCTCTTTTGAAGCACAGCCCAGGTTCAAGAATGAATAGAAATGATTGCTGAACTGCAAAAACACAGCATCATCATTGTCATCAGTTATACCCATCAGAATAACAGCTCCCTGTGAGAGTACAGGCATCTCATAGTCACAGGAAGGCACAGTGATACAAGGAGTCTGTTGCAGCTGAGAGATTTCTATAAAGAAAATCAGGGCCAATGACAGGTTATGGCCTGATGCTGAATTTCACTAAGCTAGTCTCTGTGAATTCAAACAGGCCTTAAAGAGTATCTCTTCCCAAAACTTTGCATGGAGTGAAGGCCTCTGCCTTCCTTCAAACAGGACAATGCTATGGATTTACAGCCAGATTAGCAGTGGGGTAATCTATACACCAAAGTGATCACCCAAAAGTCCAAGAGTGAGACTTAAGATTCCTGCCCAAGTCCTCCATTTAGAAACTAAGATTCCATGCAAACTGGGCTGGCTAGAGATTTTTGTCCTAGAATATCAGCCAGATTAGTTGTGAAATAAGATGCCCAATGCTTTAGTCAATGCCCACATCATTCAGATTCTCAGGAGACATACTCAGGTTGGCCAGGCTATGCATGACAGACCAGCAGGCACTGAGCCTTTCTAACCACCAAGGGTCACTGTTGATTCGCTCACATGAGGAAACAGTGGGGAAAGTACTTTTGATTATAATAACAAAGAACTGGCTGGGTCTGATACGGCCCTATAATCTCTGAGACCCCCATCATGGCTTGATGATGCTCTTCTAAGATACATCCCATGGCAGCAGCAGTCCTGACTGTAGTGCACAGCCACTAAGAAAGGATGCAGTTTGGTTGCAGCTGCCCTTCCATTAAATTACTCTTCGGTCATTTAGATCTCACTCCAAAATAAAATGTGTTAGCAAGATCCTTAACCTACACAAGCCCATGGACCAACAGCAACTTGGATAACTGACCTATCATCCCCAAGGCATATATTAGCCATCAGCAAATTTCCACTTGTAATCTCTGAACTTTCATCTTTGCATAGGCTAAGAAGGGGTCATAGGAAATTGCTGCCTGTTGCCACAGATAAGAGCAATTTCTCTGTTTTTTTTTCCCCTGGGAACAGCCTTTTTGTTGATTCCTGACCTTTTTCCTTCTTTTAGGATTGCTTTCAAAGTTCTCCATCCACTGGGCTAATACCAATTGATTTCACTACTCAGTCTTACATTATCTTCCTTCTTGTTCAAAGAATTGCCATCATGTCATCACCTTATTCTGAAAAAGGAGAAAAAGATGGTTTTAAGCAGCAGAGTTACTCTGTCTCAGATTCTTGGTCTTCAAATGGCAGGGGGAGAGAAGGAACTTCAGTGCTAACAAGACAACGTGCTAACACATCCCAGAGTGCCACACAACCTCAGAAAGCAGCAGCACATCTTATGTACATGAAGCATTTCAGCTTTTTTTTTTTTTTTCTTTTTAAGAAGGAACAGTGTGCAGCCAGGAACCACCCAAATATGAGTGATTTACACACTCCTGAAGAACTCAGTTACTACACTGCAGCTTTGCACCTAGAGAACACCCTGCAGCAGCAGCTCCAGGTTGGCCCATACCTGAGGCTCAACACTGCAAAATGGGAGATGCATGTGGGACTACCCTGAGCTCTCCCTGCCACTACTACAGCAGAGGAAGCAGCACACGAACCTGGGAAAGGAGTCAAACACCACCACGGAGAGTGCCAAACAGGTGAATGAAGATACAAGCAGTTTTAAAAGCCTGTACAGGGCAGCAAGGATTGGGGAAAAAGCAAACTAAGACTTAGGAATAAAGAGGAGAGCAGGAAATTGCAACTGGTCAGGCAATGGCAGGGACACTGGTAAGAAAATGCTTGTATTTGATGGGGACAGGAGAGAAACTCTACATTGAAAGTTGCTAACAGATCAAGGGCAAGGGAACTGAAGCAGAACTAAATGGAAAGGGGCCTAACACCAGCTGTAGGGCCACACTGCAAGGAGACAGGCTTGCAAGAAAAAATAATCTAGAAAGAGGGAGAAGAGGTTGCCCTTGGGAAAACAGGTGCATGCATAAATCCTTCACTCCTGTGAATATACACCTCCTGACCAGAGTGAATACTTCCCGAGCCTTCTTGATTCTCTGCTGTCAATAAACTCGTGTTGATCTGCTGGCAAGGCATCTCAAAAGGAGCATTCTGTTACATAAAGATGAAGAAATTACACAATTTGTGTCTTCAACTTCTGTTGATGTGAAGTCACTCACATGGTCCTCTGGTGGAGATGGAGGACAAGTGGCTACTCAGCTGCAGGTAAAAGCAGGTAGCATCAGAGCTTAGGAAACTGCTGCAGGAATTGGTGTTAGTGCATATACAGCCACCTGGGATTGTCAGTCAATCAGGAAGATTGGCTGGATGAATATTCAAAGCCCAATACTCTGAGGACAGTGGGTAACCAAATCTCTTCTACTGTAAATTTTCAGAAGGAAGATAAAGGCAGAAATCTATCTTTAGCTCTTCAAATTGCATTACACATTAATTAATTATATTAAATACTCCCTGCACATTCTAAATATAACTTACAGAACTTATTTGCATCTCTGTTGAATTAAGGGACAGCTCACTTATGGGTCAGGCACAAAAATCCCATTTACCCAGCATCAGCATGACAGCACCTTCATTTGAGATCATCCCTTACAAAAAGGTGCAGCACACTCACACTGGGGCTTCAGCACACAGCAACTCCCTGCCTTCCATTCTTTCATGGGCTTGTTTAGTGCCAAGAGCCTCTATGGCCATTAACAGGACTGCTCATGAGAGGAAACCAGAGCTGTAAGAACCATACTGAAGCTTAGCTGAGGGGGGGAAATGGATGAGTCCCAGAGAGCAGGAGCCAAGTACCTGCACGATAAAACAAATACAAAGTATAGTCTTGAATATTAATATCTCATACAGATTCCCACCTGCAGTGTGAGTACTGAATCTTCCCTCTCCAGAGAGGGACAAGTGGCTATAGCCTCCTGTGCAGCAATGTCTGCACTGCATGCATCCCTACAGAACTCCTTGTCTGGGATTCAGAATTGTGCAGGAACAAAATAGTGCTCGAGAAGGAGCTCTGAGCCTGACAATTTAGCATACAGAGAATAAACCTTCCTTAAGGAGAGGACAAAAAGTGTGAGCAAGAAAAAAGCAAAGGCTTCATTAATTTACTTCCATTTACTAAAGGCAGACTGTTCACAGTGTTGGGAACCTCCCCTCCATCTAATGTTTCAGCTAAGGCAGAGTATTTCTGACCTGCTGGCAAGGTTGCAGCTGACCTCAAGCACAATGGACTCAGTACAAAAAGGGAAAATATTATTACTGTGGTTGTTACAACAAAGACTTGAAAGGTTGTAGTCAACAGCAAAGCAATACTCTGAAACATGTACTACTGAGGGACTGTCACCAGAAAACTTTGAGCAGTAAATATGTCTCTGCAGTAGCAGAAAGAGAAGATGTTCTGTGCTCATCATCCAAATTGAAGTTTTTTAAAAAATATCAACCAGTCAGGCTATATGCACACAAACAGGCACACACATAAATCTTTCATGAACTGGGAGTGTTCCCAGCCTTTGACGCTCTGTCTTCCATTAACATTGCAGTTTCTGAGCAATCCCAAAGCTTTAACAGACTGTGTGGCACTTGTATTAGCACTCACCTGGAAGAAACAGAAGAGGAAGATGGTGAGAGAAAGATGGCAATGAGCACAGCAAGTTGGTTTAGGTAATAAAAAAGAAAGCAGCTGAGGCCATTTGACTCTCACCAACAGCTCTCACTCAGCTGTAGCACAAGACTGAATTAATGTCTACCTTTGCAGATGTGTACATAACACAGCTCACCACCTTCACTGTGGATGGTTCACATAGACACAAGACCAAAACTGAGTCCAAAGGGATACTGAATAGTTCTGCCAGCCACTCGAACATATCCAGCCACATACTGACAAAAGCTGCATTTGACAAACACACTGGCTGCCATCACCCATCCAGTCCTCTACTGCCATGATCAACTGGTCTGTAACTGACTGCAGCCTGACACAAGCTGGTCCTTAAAACACACCAAAAAGCAGAATATCAATGAAAATACAGAGTGGGCAGCTTCTGACACTGCACCAACACTCATCAGCTGAAGCGAGGAAACCCTCACCAATCATTTCATATAATAGAAAATGTCACCTTTACAAAACTTTGCCACAGCATCCATGTCTCTTGTCCAACTAAACAATGACAGCCTGAATTCCCTATAGAAAGCCAGAGAGGCATCAGCCTCTGACAACATTTGATTCTGGTAACATTATCTCTTAAGTTTATTTTGGATTTCACAACACATCTACACTAGAGCTGCAAGTACCTGACAACATAATCAGCTGCTCTGGTGGACACTGCCTAGGGAGGGAAGGGAAGAAAGAAGGGAAGAAGTCCCAGAAGTGACATCTCCTTTCAGGCTCTGCACAGTTGGACAATCTTCCTGGTAAAACCCAGTAAAACATGCATCTGCTTGGAAGAATGAAGGCTCAAGTCCCCACCTCCCAGTTCTGATTATTTATCAAATTATGTCACAGTGTTTAATTGTGATTTAAGTGTAATACAGTAGTGCTGAAACAGCAATGAACGAAGAGTCTTGCTTAACTTTGAGATCTAAAAAGCATTTTCTAAGGCTGCATGAGAAAAAACCAAAACCAACAAATACCAGACTCCAGCCACGCACCTTTCTCTGCTTCTGTATGATTTTACAGACACTTTACTGATGTTTACAGGCAATAGCTCACTAACTGCTGTTCCTCAAGATAAAGAGAGCACAAACAGCATCTTTTTGCTATTCTGTTCCAGCATGTCTGCAGATTGTCTTTCCTTCTGTAAGATGTTCCTCCAGGGTAAATCAAAATCCTAGCTCGTTCAAGTCATGGAACTTCCACAAGATCATCAGGAAAGGCTTTTACATAACATGAGCCATCTTAACCAGTGGATCATGCCTGCTTTAGGATCACAACACTCCTACTTATATCCTTAATGCACCTCCAGGTGATTAAGGTAAAGAAACTAGGAAAAAGCTGTTAATGAAATCTCTGTGAGAAACAGACACACTGACTCCCTCATTCATTCAGGGCTTTTTGATGGAGGTATGTGCACTTTCTAAATAAAAAGATCACCAGATCTGTTTATGAAGGGCTTGTATCAGCCATGAGGCACTGAAATCTCCAAGCCATTTAAATGTAAAATGCATTTGAACAAGAGAAATTGGAGGGTAAAATCAATTTGCTGCCTGCTAAGCAGGAGCCCCTGTTTCCCCAGAAAAGTGTTTAGTATTACTTGAGGCAATGCCTGTGCACACCAAAGTGGGCAAGTGTTTACACTCTCTGAGTGCCTGTCAGAAAAACTTACTGCTGGTTATCTCCTGGGCCAAATCCTGATTCAGAGAACTACAAAGCAAAAGCAGCAGCCAATATCCCAGAAGATCTGTGAACAAGAGACATAATTGTAAGTCCAGATAGACCTGGGGGAGCCATGTAAATGTATTACAAGCACCAAGATTTATATGAATGCCTGGAGCTGACAAGGTCTCTCTTGTTATTTAATTGCCCACTCATGACTAAGCTAAGGGAGTCCACATGGGACCATGAGGTAAAGATGAGTGGCTCTGTCTAGCCTCAACACTGAATGCAATACAACACTAATATAAAGAGTGAATCTCCCAAGCACAGATCACTATATTATCAAGCATTTGCTGACAGCTAAAATAATTCAATTTAGGGCAGAAATATACCTTGCAGGGCACAGACAGACTGGTCTCTGCACACTAATCTGGCAATGATCTTGCCAGGAAATTTGCTACTGAAACCTCTACCTCTCCTACTTACACTTGTTCAAAATGATGCCATAGAGATTCCTCCCTGCTTTAAAGCTACAATCACAATGTTTAAACTATTTACTGCCTCCTCCTGGCATCAGGGATCTCATCAGGTAAAAAGGTCAAAACATAGATACATACATACATATATACATACATAGGCAGGTAGACAGGCAGAGAGAGAGTACAATCCATTGCCACATTCTCTCCATTCTCTTATGTTCTTCATATCCATTTATTGCCTCTGAGTTGACTGCAAGTACTTTAGAGCAAGAACTCCTGGATAATAAGCCTTTGTGTAATGCATTATTGATGTCCATGTGGGCTTCTAGGCAAAACTGTGACACAAATCCTAAATGACTGTGGTAAGACAACTGCTGGCATAAGCTTACAAGCCAAGCTGAGCCCTTTAGAAAAGGCTGGCCTCAGTGATAAATTCAGGCTTTTAAATAACCCATAGTCCCAGAGCATTTTCAAGTGACTCATCTCTGCCAATTAATTTATTCTTACAACACCTAGGCTAGACAGGGAAATTTAAGCTCCCTCACTCAAATGACTTTGGGATACTGAAGGATGTACAAAGATAGGATGTAATGCAAGATCTACAGCCTTTGATCTTAACCACAAGACTGTGTTTTTTCCCTTTGGGAGCTACAGCCTGACTCCTGATCTCAAGTCACACATCATGCCCAAAACTCTCATAATAATTAAGAAGTCATATTAATAAATTGCCTCCAAAGACCAACATCCTTACACATACAAAACAAGGTCAGAGAAAGTGGAAATATGCAGGTGCTAACCTGTGCAATCTGAAAGAGGTAATGCATTTAAAATGTCCTACTTACATTCTAAAAGGGTAGGTGTGAGCCAAAACTTCAGCTACACAGTATATTTAATACAGGGAGAGAAGAAGGATGGAAAGATTGGATCTGAAATACTTATTTTCTATTCTCTAAACTATGTTAACTCTCTTCCTGACACAGCAAAAGAGAAACGAACCTCCTAATTCATTCTTACAGCACTGTATTAAATAGGAGAGTTTTAGCTCTCCTTTACAGATGAAAAATTGACATGTATTGACTTAACTAAACATAAAAGAGTGAAACATCCAGTAAATCAAACAGCCCATCTGGCTGAGTACTTTTTGAAGCTATGTAACAAGATGGAAAAGCAAATAACTAATGAAACAACATATGGGGGAAATGTGTATTTTAACCAGGCAGGAGCTCTGTGCAAGGGTCATGCAGCTTTGACCCTCAGCCTGACACCTGGAGCTTCCCTTAGACCTGACTCAAGCCTACCAGTTTTAGAGTTCTGTTTCTGAAGGGAGTACAGTGGCAGTTCATTTCCATCTTGCCCACCGAGATGCTAAATCCTTCAGCATCATTCACAGTGTGTAGGGATCCTGACCAGGCACAAGGCCATCAAGCCCTTTTATGGCAGGCATGACAATGCCTTCAAGCCAAAGTGACAGCAGAATCACACAATTCTCAGAACTAGATAGGTGTATAATTACAGTTTACAGGGTATTTGTACAGTCCAGCTGTTTGCCCAAACATCTCAGGGTTAACTATAAGCCCCATAGTTAATTATACTGCCCCAAGACTATTTGCCCTGTACTCCCATTAAGATCACATGTGGGTGCTACAAAATGTTTCAGCACTCTTCAGGAAGAAACTGTCATTGCAGAGAGCAAGCATGGATGTTATGCAAGAAGATGCTACAATCAGGCATCCCCCAACTGTTCCTAGATAACTGTGCCTCTGATAATAAGAGCCAGCAACTGCACTGAACTCACTGAATGCCATTCAGCAGTACACTTCTAACCAAAGTTTTCTAAACAAGTCTCAAGAAGCAAACTGAAGGAATTTACTATAAACAAACTCTGGGACAGTGGAGAGCCTACTCTTCTCCAGAGAGCCTCAACTGGTACCACAAGGTTAAACTTATTTAAGTCCAGATACAACATGAGCCATAAGACAAAAAAGATTTATTAATTGTATTTTTTTCAGCATTTAGACACTAAAGACATTGAAATGGTTAGATTTGGGTAAAAGGGAAAGGTCCAGAGTGTTTGACCATACAGAAACAAAACCCAGAGGCTGTGGGTTTGGGTGCTATGGTTGAGTTTTTTGGTGAGGTTTTGTTGTTATTGCTGTTGTTTGTTTTGGTTTAGTTCTTTAAGTATAGCTGGAAACTGCCATAGTAGGACAGGCCCCTTTGGAGAGGCTTCAGATTCTTAACTCTGGCATGATGCTGTGGAAGTGAATGAAGCTGGTGGACTTGTGTGGGGAGATAATTTTAATTTCATTTTCATTTGTAAACCATTTCCTGCCTCCTCCCTCCTTACACACACTTGGACTCAATAGTGAAGGAAAAAACAGAATGGGAAAGTCAACCAAAGATATGTAACAGAAGTGAGAAACCAGCTTTTAAAGCAAAGCCTAAACAAACAGACAAAGTCACATCAAGTGCCCCAAAAATAAAGAGCTCCAGTTTTACAGAGAAAGCAAAACCTGAAATCATCCAAATGAAATCCTCAGTTGGGCAAAGTTCAGTGTGGTTTTGTCAATGACATTAACAGGGTCAGGATTAGCTGCTCCATGTGTTGAAATACACTAATGCTATTGGAAAGCTCTCCATTTCGAGGATTCCCATCAGCACTATGAAGATCTAATCTAAATTCTGCCTCTGTGCATCACAATAATGCAACCGTAACAACAGGAAAACGTATTTCAAAATATCCACAATTCTTCAGTACAAGTTTTGCTACCAAAACCTTAGTGTTCATAAAATCAAAGCAACACTGACAATAGTAAAAAAAAAAAAAAAAAACAAAAAACCACAAACCAACAAACCAGGATACATGTTGTAGAACCTTACAGTGATTCCATACAAAAAAGCGCTTTACTCAACTTTTCATTTTTAAATTACTTTCCCTTACTTTAAATCCCATCCTGTTTTTCCCCCATGGGTATTATATTTATACTTCAGATGACAGAATCTAAATGAAATACTTCAGTTTTGAAATGTAAAACAAAAAAATAGACTGTAAGTCAAATATCTTCCTATACACACTTGTGAGGCTATGGAGCTCTCCTTTGTGGAGTCTCCATAATTTTAGATTTTGCTCCAAGTCAGCAGAAAGCAGTATCCTCTGCAAATTTCCAAATGCCAGAGAAAACTGGCATTCAACAGGCCTTCTACCCTCCACATGGCTATTTCCACATCTCTTTGCATCAACTGATTTTAAACAAGGATCAAGAGAAAGGTGGGTCAATTTCTGAACAGTATTAAGGAGAAACTCCAGAAAATCAAAATCTAAAGTGGATTCTTTTTAACTAACAGAATAAATGAACTCACATAGACAACACCACAGACAAGTCATACTGAAGAGCAACATCCAAGGCTCAGAAGGCAGAACATGCAGGTTCCTTGAGCTGAGCAGCCTGTGGAAGCTCTAAGAGGAAATGCCACATTTAACAAAATAAACAAAGCTGCCAACCGTGAAACTTGGATGCTCCACATTCTAGAAGAAAAATTCAGATTCAAACACCCCAAAAGCAGTGAAGTTAAGGACCTAAATGTGCAGTTTTGTGTCAAAATGTCTGTCTCAGAGCTGGCTGTTTGCATCAGCTGTTGGGTAACAAGGACTGCACTAGGAATGAACATCTCTGGCTTAGTCCAGGTACACGTTGTGTAAATGTCCCCAGAGAAACAGGAGAGTGTTATCAAACTGTGTGAAAACACCACTCCCACAGTGTTACTGCTGATGTCCAAACACAGCTTATGGCCACACAGACTGACAAGCAGCCTGAGCAGACAGTGCAGGCCAGCACATCCTGAGTCCCTTAGCACTGTTTTGTTCTACAGATCCAGATCTATAAGGCTGCTCTACCTGATTTTTATATACACACACACATATATATATATATCTCCACACATACATAAATACATATATATATTTTTTTGGATAAACGCCTAAAGACTACAGGACAAGATAATGGGAATCAGTGAATGACACCTTAAAAGCTGGAATTCACCATGCTTATGTGATTCATTAACAGTGCAGTAAAAACTCATTAACCACTTTTTCAACATCTTTTCTACACTAACCCTTAATAAACAGATTTAATCACTTTTTCTCAGTATGTGAGCTTTAGTCATAGAAAATACACACTTACACAAATCATTAATTAATCTCTTCTCAACATCTTCGATACCTGAAACATCTGGCATTTTTTCCTTCCCAATGAATACAGTTCCTACAGGCTTAGCATTTTAATGACAGTTCTTTTAAGTAATTCCAATTAGTGTTTTGTGCCTTTAGATGGCTCCAAAAGGAATTACTAAAAACAATCCATCAACTGCTAACTCCTGAACATGTCTATTGAGACACAGGCTCCGTGAGGACACGCATTCCTCTGTTCCTTGCCATCTTCTGCATACTTATATTGGTCTGCTGGACTGTTACAAAAGAGCACAGAAGACTACTTGAAATCCATCATGAGATATGAAGTCATCTGCTTTACACAATTCCCAGTGGGCAGCATGCATACAGACTAAGCAAAAGAGGAAATAATTTCCTGATAGAACGATCACATGCTGTAAGAATGTCTCTTTCATTCTCTATTACCAGAGATCAAGGATTAAGGGAAAAAGAATCAATTATTATTCCCTCCTCCTCAGTAAAAGTTTTCCTATAGGTCTCCCACATAGTATAAAGCTGCAGTGCTTCCTAAAGCTCCCTCTGTGTGGACCCTGGTGTTAGCCTTTCCATTATACACAATAAAAAGTGTTTTCTCACCTCTGACACTGAATGAGTCCTATTTCCAAAACAGCTGTCTTGCACCATTTGTCACTTAAGAGAAAGCACTGAACAAATGGGGAGTACATTGACCTGTAGCTAAGAAAAATGTTGCTAAGACGCACAGCTTAATTGCATCTGTCAAAAATTTATTCAAGCTCACTATACCTGATGAATCATCACCACACACTTGCTGACTGCCAGACTGAACTCTTTAAGGACAACAGAAGTCTTGGAACTCATCCACCTAGAAACCTTTAAATAAAAGTCTATAAATAATAACAAATGTACTATATGGTTTGTGCTTACAGTCTTCCTCAAGTTTCAAAGAAGGGTCTTATTGATTCCTCCTTCTACCCATTAAACTTCATTGTATTATATATATATATATACATAAAATACAATATTATTTCTTGATATTACTCAAAATGGATATCACAGCCACCCTCCACAGCTACATTTCAGCTGGAAGATAAGCAAATTTTACTGGCTTGTATTTATTTTGCTGCCTGTTCAGTTAATACTTGCAGTATGTGATCAGTTATTTCATCTGCAGAATCAGGAATAGGCAGATGCCCTCTTAGAAATAACTCTTATTTCAGTGCCTTCACAATCAGCTTTCTTGTAGAAAAAAAAGCCAACTTCTTGTTGAAAATATGGCAATTCTATGAATCTTGTAATGATGTTGCAATGGAGGTTTGTAAATCCAGAGCAAAGGAAAAGGAACACCATAGATGTATTTGTCAGCTCTTCTGACTAAATGTTTTAGTCAGAATTAGACATACACTCATCAAAGCAGAACTTCAGATGACTTCTCTAAGCATGGTTTTCCAGATACAGCTTGGTAAGCAGGATGCCACAAAAAAGCCTATCAGAATACACTGAAGTAGCAGTGATTTCTGTTAAGATTAAATTTAAATTTCTTTCATTTTTTTCATAATTTTTCTTCTCTCTTGAATCTCATCAAGGTTTGCCTATAATCTCTCAGAGTCTATTCACAATATGTACCTGGGCTATACTCCCCCCAAATTCATCTCAGATTTCTGCCCTGTCACTCCTTCCAAGCTTAAAGGCAGGTTCTGGCTATCAGTCTCCAGGAGCTTATGTGAAATGCAATTTCATTTCCATGAAGGTGAAGGAGTCTTTTATGTTCCACTTGAAATATTTTACAATGTGCAGCAATTATTCAACTCATTTTTTAACCAGATCTTGCTTTCAAGTATCCTGCTTCTACAATAAGCCATTCATACAGCGTGTTGATACGGTTTACATGCTACCCAAGGCTCTAAGCTGTATTTTTCAAAGTGCCCTTATATTCCTGATTGAAGAAAAATGTCTTTCCTTAATAACCAAGTAGTTCTGCTCTTTCACTGATGAAAAAAAATAAATCTGTGCAAGAAAGAGGTGAATTTACAGCCAGAGCCCCTTTTCTTCCACAACACTGTAAGACTGTTCAATTCTTCCAGAAAAAGTCACCTGATCTCTCCTTGATTGACAAGTTCCTAAAAATCATATTCTACCTACAACAGGTAAGACATTGTTCTACAGGTTGTAATAACTGTGACTGCATGTATGGGGACCTCCAACATTAAAGTTAAAATCCTAATCAAAGAACTCTGCTTTGGTTCACTGCATGTGACTACGAAAAGTCACTTGACTCTTGTGCATACCAGCCTCTGGATCAAGGGAGATACTGATGTTTACCTCTTCATAAGAAAGTCAAAAGCTTGTTAAGCATTTAAGGATTGCTGCATGGCAGATGCTAAGTATTTTCAGTAGGATTTCACACCAGCAAGATTTTAATTACAGCAGTTCCTCATTTACTAGATTCCCTGATGAACTGATAGGAAGACTCTCATTTATTCACAGCTGAATACCCAAAATGTCAACTAGGGTTGAGACATGCTGTACACAACTTCAACCCTAAAGTGTGCACCAACACTACTTGGGGGTTTCTGCATACACACATACAAAGACAGCAGATCATCTCTGCTTCTCTGTGCAAGAGAGACAAGAGTGACCCCACATGAGATTGATCACCACAAGGTGTTCAACCAAATTAAACCCTGCTCATGGCAATCCCTTGAGCAAAGTTACCTGTGTGAGTTGTATGGCTAATGCTGACCTTTGCAGAAGCAGGATGCTCTACGGTGCCAACCAAAGAGATGGAAGCACATTCTACTGAGAGTTTAACTGCAGCAGATGAATATGCACTTTGATTTGACAATCTGAAAACTAAACACACATCCAGTATAGTGGACAGACTGATGTTGTAACCCAAAACCAGGGGTAGAAGGAATGCTATAACTCTTTCTAGGGTCCTATATCATTGGCAGGAAAGCCATAAAGGCCTCTGTCCTCCCTGATCTCTCCTGTTACCCTAACTATGTGTCCACATCCTATTGGCTTCTTTCCAAGTCCCCTCCCTGACTTTTTCCCTAGAAAAGTCCGTTAGCTGAGACCCTAAGACCTCTTTGTCCCCTCTTTGTTACAGAGTCATCATGCAATAAACAAGATTCCTGAGAAAGACAAAGAGCCTCTTTTGGATTCCTTCGTTTATCTTATGTAGCACCCTTTAGCTCCCTCAGACTGATAAAACCTGCAATGGTATTGCAATTTCCCAGGCTTCTTTCACCTTGCTACTAAGTTATCTAGGCACTGCCATAGCATGGAACTTGTTTGGAAAACTTTACTGCTCCTCAAACTTCTCTTCAAAGTGATCCTTAAGCTTTAAATTTAGTTAAGCAGCTGCAGTTCAGACTTAGTCTCAGCTGTAGTTATTCAATTTAGCACGTACAGTGACCCAGGAATTTCTCCCTGGAGCTTCAGGTCTAGCAGTGGAAGAATGAAATTCTGTGCAACATTTGAAGAGAAGGAGAGAGACTCTCCAGATCTCACCAGTGTCACAGGGCATGCTGACATCTCTGGCCTTGGCAGCAGGAGCCCCTCTCACCCTGTGCAGGCAGGCAGGTGTGAGCTGTCTCATGCATCCCAACACACTGATCCCTGCCTCAGACTTATTGCTGCCACAGGAGACAATGATGTAAGCACCTAAGCAGTCCCTGTCTGGCACCTCTAATTTTATTACAAAGAGGCTTGGATCAAGAATGCCATCAAACTGGCCAACAGATTCTGAACTGTACTGCATAAAGAATGAAAATGGTCACTTTATTAGTACAACCACTATTTCCAGGCAAAGCTGCTCCAGTCTCAGGAACTTGTTTCCTAGGCATTCTATAAATTGGGGGTTCTGTTTTTTGCACCACAACTTCCCCAGGAGACACAGGGCACCAAAATTCATCACGTGCTACATGCTTTTGTAAGTGAAAATTCTTCTTACCAAGGGAACAGCTACCAAAAGCTTTCACAGATGCTGCTTGTGCAGGATTACTAAAACAGTTCCTGAACAATAGGCTTAATGAGGAATGGTGAGACTTAATTAAAGTATAAAATAATTAAAAGGCAATCAAGAGCAATGAGAAGTTTCTGATTATTTTCCCCCACATTTAAAATGTAAGATGTGGGGGAAGGGATTGCCTAATCTCCATGGTTTTCAAATGGCTTTTAGAAAATTAAAAAATGAAGAAAATATTAGACAAAGATGTGCAATAAAAGTTTCAACAAAGCAATCAAATTATCGGCTGATATAATAGAGATAAGAAGATACTCATTTTTCATGCAAATAAATATCCCCATCTTTTCTCAGTATAAAAATAAAACATAGTAAGTACTGGGATACAAATGCATGAACATCCTGCCCATTGGTCTCAAACAGACCCTTGCTCCCTTGAAATTCATTTTGGTTGCCTGGGCTCACAGCATTTCAAAAATATAATTATTTCAAAGGAAATGGGTAGCTGGAGCAGGAAACATTCTCTAAACTGGAAGAAACACCTTAAAAGCAATTCAGTTTGAGCTGATTTTCTTTACTACTTCCAAGAGAAAAGAGGAGAATGGATTGCAGAGTACTTTCTATTAAATTTTATAGCAGTAACTAAGGATAACACTTTTACCATTCCACTGAACAAGAGTTTGAGAAACAAATTCTTCCCATTTCATTACTTTAAAAATAAAATTTCTTTAAATCCTGAAAAATGGGAGGGGGTTGATTTGATTTTATGTGTGGGCTTGGGGGCAATTTTTAGTTATCGATATTTTGGGGGTTTTGTTTGGTTTGTTGTTGTTGGGTTTTCTTCCTTTTAAACAAGCTGTTCTTCTACTCAAGCACTGAGAGACTGGAAACAGCAATTGATTTGTAGAAACAAGAATATGTCAGACCCCCCCAGCCCCAGAAGCTCAGGCTGCTTTGCTCTGTGTTCTCTCTGGTGTACACATGGTAGAGCATGTGATGAAACTTAAAGAGGGAGCATTTGGGAGCAGGGTGCAGGACATCCTACTTACTCTTGCTCCCAGGCTCCATCACTGACTGCTACCTTGCAAATATAGCACAGAATTAAAAACCTGAATTGTGTTGTGTTTGCATCTTCTTGTGATTTACTCAGACAGCAAACTCTTCAAGACCAGCAGTAGCTCCTCCTTCCTCACTTCACAGGATCAAGCACCAAACGGTGCAGAACATGATTTGTTCAACACAACGCTACATCAACACAAACAGTAAAACACGAGCTCCAAAACTAAACCTATGGCAGGGGGAGCTAAAGATAGAACAAGTAAAAAGATGTCTACCAAGTTTATGAAATTTACTGTTTTTCTCAAATTCATGCTGGCTTTGAGAGCAACCAAAGAAATAGAAACAGGAAAAATACGCAGTTTTGAAAGACTTTACCCTCCTCCAGTTAAAAATCCAGGTGCTTGTTAGATGTGAAACCACAGAAAGAAAACCATTCTGGAAATAAGCTGCAAAATACCTCTACTGAGCCCCTTCCTCTTCATCATTGCTGATACCTTTTTGCCACAATTCTTTTCAGTCCTGCTAACCCAAGAAAACATTGACCACAAACCAACCCTGGCACCACCATACCCTTTTCACTCTTCTATAACTTCTCCTGAGGGAATGTGTCC
The DNA here is from genome assembly GCF_029582105.1 of Oenanthe melanoleuca. Classification (NCBI taxonomy): domain Eukaryota; kingdom Metazoa; phylum Chordata; class Aves; order Passeriformes; family Muscicapidae; genus Oenanthe; species Oenanthe melanoleuca. The sequence goes on from NC_079339.1 coordinate 17,442,103, forward strand.
ATTGGAATCATCACCTCTGCAGAGAGGAGCAGTTCCCACACCATGCCCCTCACCAGCTCCAACACTGTTAAGAGTAATGATTCAGAAAGCCAAAAGCCACAGAACATCACTGGCACAGGCTGCCATCTCTTGGATTTAAACTTATTCCTATCACCACATTTTAGAGAGACTCCATGGCAAAAGCTGTTCCAGGATATTTGTTATTTGGGGCCCAGGACATCATTCTTAGAGTAAGAAGCTCGAACTGGTCTTGCAGTCAGCTTTAAAATGGGGATGGAGTGACAACTAGTGGAGATTTCCCTCAGTGCACTGCCATGGATTTTTCTGCACGATGTAATCTGCACCAAGATCCCGTCTCACTGAAATAACACAGATGCAATCCAATTAGAGAGAAAAGCTTCCCAGAAAAAATGTGCACACCTAAAAAGACAAGGGGAATAGAATTTGTTCCTCTGCCTCTAAGCTGTACAGGCACACAGACTCACACACAAACACAAGAAACCAGCCCCACAGGAAGGTGGAAGTGAAGAAGTTTGGAGAAGGTAGCATTACCTTCCTCTCGGTACATCCTTGAAGAGGATGCACATTTCCCTTCCTTAATGGGTTCCAGCTGACTATTAGAAGCTTATGGCTCCTCAGCTAGAGGCTGAGGTTGAACTGTTCTGTTTTACAGCCCATGGATTTCTCCAGTCTGCATATGCATTTACACTCAACAACGTAATGTAGCACTAAGCTCCACAGCTCTGTACCATGTCACAGGGAAATATATTTTCATTTACTTAATATCTACTACTTATTTCATTGGATAGTTTCTAATGCCTTATTTATGAGAAGGTAAACATTCATTCCCTAATTTTTCTTCTCTTCTTTCTTCATGATTCCATTAGCCTTCTGCAACCTCTGATTTACCTCTTTTCCAGGCTGACGAGTCTAGAAATTGATGAATTCACACACAGCAGGAAAAAAATCTTTCATTTTATTTGCCTCTTTAATCACCTCTGAACATGGTGCTTACTCTTCCAAAGACTTATTAGGAACAACTTGCCCAAGGCAGCATTAGTTGTAGGTATGACTGATCATCACTACCCTCACATACTTAGTGTGGTTTTTGGTAGGGAAGAAGGTTATTTTCTTTTTACATGCAATACTTTGTATTCAGGGGTGATTCATTTTAATTGTAATTTTATCACCTGACCACTCAGTACTGAAAGCAACTACAACACTTCAAAATGCTTTTAAATGTGGCTACTGTAATTTTTTTTTATAGCACCATTGTGATTTATGAGCATCAGGCCCTAGTAAAGTACTACAGCATTAACACAGCCATCAAAAACATTAGGAAAATAATCCTCCCACACAAATAGCTAAACAAAGGCAAAAAATTGCAATAAGATCTTTGAGGAAGTTTTGGGAATTTATCCTGCTAAGGTTTCCTGTCCAAAGCACTGTGGTCTTGGTGCACTGGCACTGAGAAAACAATTGCTGATGTTGTTAGAACAACTTCTGAATTTGGTAAAAGGGGGGTGGAAGAGGGGGAGAGAAAGAACAGGGAGGGGGGAAGTGTCAACTACAAATGTTTTTCAAGCATCTTCAATTAACATTATTCACTGTTTGTCACAGAACGCTGAATCTTTAAAGTGCTTTAAATCATAACTAAAAGAATACAGAGAAAGTTGTAGAAATGTCAATTTTTACTACTATTATTGTAGGTCTCTTCTTGAGCACAAGTACCCTATCATTTAAAAAAAAAAAAAAAAAAAAAAGGACAAAATAAGTTTCTGCTTCTCCTGAGTGCAGAAGAAAGCCTGGCAATAATAAGCCTAAATGTTCATAAAGCAGGAGACAAATTAAAAACAAAACCCAATACTGTGAAATAACCTCATGATTTAAAAAATATCTCCTGCTTCTGAAGATATGACTCATCATATGACTGCTTGTGGATTGGCTGTATCATTACAATGAGAGTAGCAAATGTGTCAATTCATTTATTAATATTTGCAGTTTCAATTTTCATGGCTGATAGAGAGATATGAAATACTGAACAAGGAAACAGTTTAATCTCTCTCCAGAACACTTCATGTTTTTAAATCATCTCTCCATTCAGTCGACATACTGAGTGCAGCCAGCTCAATACATGAATGCAATAAATTAATGTGGGCTACAGATAAAATTCATATTCTGCAGAAACTGAGTGCATGTGTTAAAAACAGGAGCAAGGACTTTGCAATCTTGGTGCAAAGCACACATCAGTGGCTCTTGGTTCTACATCTTTCCTTTGGTCCAGCTGCTTGGTTGCTCAGGCTCACCAGATCGCAGAGTTCCCATCAACACTTACCTAACCAAATCCTGAATTGTGACTACATCAGTGAACCACCCTGATACAAATCTGTAATCTTCCTGTAACCTTCCTCCCAGCTGTCAGGGAAGACTGAGATGATGATCTTTGTTTAGCTGTACGCACATCCAAAGCACCCACTCAGCTCCACAGAGGAGGACTGGCTGCCTGTCCACTGCCACATGAGATGAAAAAAAGCCATCCAACACCAAGGAGTAAGATAGAAAGTGACATCCACATAGCCAAGCATAGCAACCACTGGAAAAAAATGGGGATAGAAAAGCCAACCACATACAAAAAGAAGATGCAAAAATATCAGTGGGACAAAAGGTAAAGACGAGCAGAAAGAAAACTCACTATAGCAACCAGGGATTAACAAGGAAGGACCATAAGAGATGAGCAAGATAAGCAAAGTACAGAGTGCCATGTCATCTCTTCACAAACACAGTATTGGGGGAGCTTTGATGCAGATTAAGGGCAGCCACAGTCACCCATTTACAACCTGGCTGAGAGGAACATGTAAAACCCATGGGCACATCAGGGCTGTCTTACAGTGGCTTTTTCTCCAAGGCACAGCTAATGCTGCAGCACTTATTAGCATCAGGCTGCTAAAATATAAAGTGATCACTGCACAGGTGAAAAAAAGGAAGGCTCCTGGGAATACATCTCACCAAGGAACAGAATGATCCTTATCTCATCAAGCAAAGTAAACAGAGCAGCACAGATTCACCAGGAACGATAGGTAATTAGAGGTACAGTCAAAAGCTATGGAAAAATCAATGAAAGATTCAGAGTCCCATGCAGATTCTCAATCAGACCCATAGTTGTGATGCACATATATCAATAACAGAGCTGCATGTAGCATTTGGCCACACAAAAAGGAAGTATTTCCCAGATTAGAACAGAATTACAGTCAGCTAAGGAAAAAGCATTAGGAGCAGATTCTAGCTCGTCTGGGGAAGTGCAACCATTGGGAGGAGGTACAATACACAGTGTCTTATAAACAAAGATTAAAAAAAATTATCTGTGTGAAGCCATATGAGCAACACAACAATTCAACAATGGGGATTTTATTCAATAATTCTACTTTAGTCTTTTTATATATACAAACAACTGGGGCAAATAAAACAATGAGACAAAAAGCCCATAAAATTGTCTACCAAGGGAGTGGAACAGAAAAAAGTTCTCTTTTGGAGGGGGCTTTAGTTGCTGTTAGTACTGAAACCACAGCCAGCACTATTTCTGTCATTGATGAAAGAATGTGCTCTCTCTCTTATGCATAATATAAATTTCACTGTGCTTTTCCATGGCAAGAAAGGAGGACAGACCTTAAACAAGTTTATAGCGACCAGCACTGGAGGTAGTGAAGGAATTGCTGGGCATTCCTGCATATTTTGCTAAGCATCTAGTGGGCACAAAGTTAGGGGGGCATTGTCCCTGTCCTAAAGGACTTGTCAGCTAAGGTCTCTGGGGGATTCACAGTGTGAGGGAGACATCACGATGGCATCACCCCCAGCTCGGAGCTCCTTAGGAAGGCACCCTTCAGTAAAGGCTGAGGTGCCCTGCACAGAGGCAGCCTTGGCTCAGCAGGGAGCAGGCCAGCCCCAGCAGGCAGTGCTCTCCCACCTCCCACACCCCAGTCCTCCCTGGGCAGCCACAGAGTACTGACATGGGCAAAGAAAGGGGGACACGGGCAGCTCTGTCACTCAGCAGCTTCTCCCTTGAGCTTTGCAGGTGCTCCCTGTGCAGCAGCTGTCTCCTCATCTCCCAGCTTGCTGCTGGCACAGGAGAGTGCTATGGGAGGACTGAGAATGAGAAAAGTTGTCAGCTTTGGTGACCTTTAAGTAGAGCTCCTCTTGCCAGATGTGACACGGAAGAAAACATGAAGGAGGTTTTTCAGAACTGCATGACAAATGAAGAGTCAAGGCTGACAGAGCAGATGGGGGTGATGTCTCAGTATTGCACAGGACAAGATGCACAGGGCAGGGGTAGGCTATAAGGAGCTGACAACGAAGATGAGTGTTTTGCACTTGGGTGGTGGAAAAGGAAGCCCTGTGAGCTGGCAGAAAAAATGTTCAAAGTAATAAGCCAGAAACACAGTATTTGTAACCACATTTTTGGAACAGGGAGAAAACATACAGCTCTGATAGACAATGAAGTGTCTCGGGAGCCACATGGGCCAGAATGAACTGCACAACCAGACATTTTGCAGATCACTGCTGCAGAACTGTGCCGTGGCACCTTAACGCTGCCAGTCCTGGGAGGATTGCATTCTAAGTACTGCCTGAGCCTGCAGCCAGCCAGCCACAACAGACCACAAGGGCACAGCTGCCTTCCAGGCAGCCACTGACAGCATTTCAGTTGTTGTCCCACACACAGAAAAGAAACCAACCTTCTTTCATATAATTTGCAACAATAGAGCATGGTCCTCAAAACTCATGTTCTGGCCACTACTCCCCGATACTACACATTTGTTTCTCAAGCCACCCAGGGCAGTCCATCCAGCTCTATAGATTCTGTGGTCAAAATGAGAGACAGCTCAAGAAGCCTGAGAAGAAAAGAACAGAAGTACCATCTTTCTTGCTGTTTCTTGTGAGATAAATACTGTATCTTGACACCCCTTCATTCAGCAGAACTACAGATTGCATCAGCAGACTACAGACAGCATGGCAATCCTGCTACCAATCCTATTCCAGAACCCTGGCACAAAGACTTTATACACTGATCCCAAAACCATGCTCAAAAGTCCTCTCCTTGCTAGCCATAATGTGTAAGTACATTATACTGCTTTCACAACATACCTGCAGCCAACTGAAAATACTCAAAACAGAGAGTGAATAGATTCTAACAGAAGAGCAACTTGTTGCTCACTCCACACCAAATGCAGTTCTGTTTTCTTCATCCAAACCCACTGCTTGGCTCCACAGTAGTCCCAGTCCCTGAAACACAACACAGATGTGACCAGAGAGGGGATATACACTGAGGTATCAGATCCATCAGCAGATTACAGTAAATCAAGCAGGTCTAGTGTATGTGCTGAGGCAGTTGTTCTCCATGTGTCCCCCAACCTGCTGAGGTCACACATTTAAGCTATGCACAATCTATGGCCTCTTACACGTGGATAGACCAGGAATTTGTTAGCACAGCTCTGCCCACAACAAGCTCAAATTCAAAGGCAGACACCAAATTTCCCCCATAAAAAGGCTTTGTCTAATTACCATGCCATGAATGCCACACTAGGAATGATGCAGACCATAAATGCAGGAAGTCACAAGCAGAAGTTATCAATTCCTTATTGATACTCAAGATTATTGCTGAAAAACCATTTATCCTAATAAACACAAGGTACACCTCAAAATCCCTTAAATACATACATGGAATGAGTGAAAAAAAGTAGTAAGCATAAGGGTAGAGCAGGAAATAATCAAAACACCATAGTCTGTATTCAAAAAAAGTAAATGCTAGGGTGGATATTTTGCTTCCAGCCAAAAAGCAGCCATCATATCAGGTCATGTGGGTTTTAAGTTTGATTTACAGTATGATGCTGAGACAATACTTTATCAGCCATTTGGTAAAAAACAACTTGCACAGACAAATACAGACCACGACTGGGATTAAAATCAGTCTCAGCAATTGGAAAAGATGAGTTTTGGGAGCAGCAAGATGATGGCAGCTTTCTTCCTTCCAAGTATTTGGATAAATTTTAAATTTAACCCTAAGCTCTCCTTTCCTACCTCTTTTGTAGCCAGCTTTTTGTAACTGGCACAGCCAACTGCCTCTACAAGTGTCCTGGGAACAGACATTGCAAGCTCCTGCACTTTACCTGGAAAGGACACTGGAACTCTGAAATAAATGTAGAGTTTTTCTCCAGTGTTTAATTGAAGTGGACATGAAAGAAAAGGAACTTCAATCAGAAGGAAATTTTGCAAGCCTGAAAGAACTACATGGATCTGATATGCTTTTTGTTTTAGTATTCCTTCAGCCACCACTGATGCTTTCAAGAAGTGTCTGCTCTTTGTGCTCTTTTTACCTACTATATGAAGAAAAAATTCACAAGTCAAATAAATATTTGTTTTCTCTTATAAGTCACCTTTCGATCACAATTCATCCTGACATCAGGACAAGGAGTTCATTTTAAAGTTTAAAATAATTCATCACTGAGCTAGGATCTAACCTGCACCAAGAATAAATGTGCTTCAAAAATATGTAGTTGCCAAGTCTTTACAGAGCCATTTGAAACATCTAATGCAATCACAGAATTGTAGTTTGCTTCCACTAGAAAGGCTCTTTCATTTACATTAATCTCTGGGAATTGTCCTGCACTACAGAAAACCACCGAGTACTCAGATTATTGGTTTGACCATATTTGAGCTGCAGACTCTGACATTTGACTATGTGCTTGAACAGAAAACTGTGTGTGACAGCTCTGCACCCTGACATAAAGCAGTAACTACCCTGTGATGAGAGTCCCAACTGAGAGCATGTCCCCACTGATTTAGAAACAAATCCTCAGGATAAGTCCCTTGCATCTTTACAAAGACAGACTGGGAGGTAAAAAGAAGATGGAGTATTCTATTGATTTTGCAAAAGAAGAACTGAAGCAGGTGATTTTGATATACAAAGTCATGAATGCACCTAATCCTCTCAAGATCAGTGGGAGTTAGAGATCTATATGATTTTTGCAAATATGGCCACAATAGATATGTCTATATAGTCACACCAATGAGATTTATGCTCTGCTGGGCAGTTGAGGATCGCCCTCGAGCCTCAGTCCTGAATCCCTAACTCTAAGCCTCTGGCTCCAGTCCTAAGAAACCAGATGGCTCTGAAGGTTGTGAAGCTCCACTTGGACAGGAGGGCTGGCTCATGCTGTGGCTCTGCCCCCTCTGCAGCATGGACAACTAACTAACCAGCCCCTGGCTACCAGGTGATATATGTGATTAGTTGCCCCAATCCAGGTCAGGGCCCCCAAACCCTTGCCTGGGAGCTTACATGCTCTCTTCCCACACATATTGTGGAAAGCAGCAGGGCTCTTGTTAAACAGACACTGAAACCCAGTCACTTCCTTACTCTGAAGGGAGAGGTAGAATTGCTCTAGGTCAGGATTAGGAACATAGGCAGACTAATGTGGGAAAATCTGCCCTGTTATTACCCATCTTTTACATCAGCTCTGCCAACTTTCTCCATTTAATCTAATACTTGACACTTCACTAAGCATCTAAGCTTCTCAAGAGAGATCATTACACAATAATCACACTTTTATTAGAGGCTATGTTTTATTTTAAATTTTTGGCCTTCATGTTCATAAAGAAAAACTGAGTGTGACCTTCAGTAGAATTTAATGCAAGATGCCCTGGGAAAGCAGCATATTGTAACTGTGTGATACCTAGAATGTCAGATTTGGGGGTGCTCAGGGACCCATAAGAGGAGGACAGAGGGCATCAATCTCAGAGGTATCTACAAACTAAATCATGCACATAAGAAATCACAAAAGGAAGAATTCAAATCATTGGGCCATTTTAGGAGTGCTTCTATTTGGGTGCTTCATGAGCATGCAGCTAATCAGCCTTGCTGATTTACTACACCTCATGCACATGAGAGCTGGCTCAGTGCATTACAAACCAGACTGTAGCAGATACCATGACATTCAAGGTGGCACTTCCAAGAAAAGGCTCCAGGGCACAGGTTTAGGTATTTTGGGGACACATCCAGAAGAGACAAGAGGTGCAGGCAAGTACTCCAACAAACACAGTGCTCCTATCTATGTACCTGCAGCCTTCCTGGCCATCAAGTTCTTGTGACATTGCAGAAGATCACATCAAAACATTAAGTTTAGGATTTAAAAAGTCATGACAGCAATATGACAGCATTCTGATAGTAAATGCAAACGCCATTCAAAAAAATTCAGGAAAATTCTCACAGCAATGTTAAAAATAACATATGCACCATGTGGATATGTTAATGTGCTGTCTTTCAGCCTTGCACACTGGGCTAAGGGATGGCAGGGCCATTTTTTTGGTGTGTTTTAAAAATCATTATCACCTTAAAAATAATAATTCTTGCTCACTCGCTCTCCTGAGTTCACGCTCAAGATCTCCTGCCCCTTACAGGGAAGAAAATTGTGTTTTGTCCTCAGAATGTTAACAATGCCATTTCAAGCACACACTGCTCTGCTACCAGTGAAAGGTGGCACCCTCACAGCCCCATAAACTGAAACCCTCCCTACTGCAGTGCAGCCACAGTAACACACTGCCCTTCAGCTGCTCTTTGGCATCACCACTGATTTGGCTGCTCTTAAGGACCATTGAACTGCTGACCTCTCCCTCCAGATGACCTGGTGTGGCTGTGCCAGCTGTGCCAACCAGCTGGCCCTGGCATCAAAGCACTGCATTTCAGCCACTGAAGAGCTAGGACATGGCAGGACTGGACAGCAGTGCCATATTAACAAGAAGGAACACTGACTTTTAGGGCTGAAAATCAGGATGGATGCATGGGTTTCTCTTGAAAGCACGCTGTCACTGAACAATAAAACACAGCATGGGGATGGGGTGATTTAATACTGCAGCATTTAACTGTGCTGCTGCTAGAGATGTTCCTCTTCCAGTCTGGCAGAGCAGAGTACAAAGCCTGTAAAATCTCCACACTGACAAAGGGTGCTAGGGGGCATGTTTACACCCTGGACTCCCACTATGCACTGAGTAGCTGTGAAACCTCCCCTAAATCTCCTCACCTGCGTGCCCTGGCCTGTGCTACCCAAAAGAGCTCTGTGCTGCATTCAGCTATGGTTTGATTGAATGAGAAAAGCAGAGTTTTGACAGCAGATGCTACTGGAGTGGATTTTGCAGCAGACCACCAAACAACAACAGGTAGCAGTAATTTCAGAAAAGCACCACTTTAGTCCTCATACTGGCCAGGTACTCAATATTTAAAGACTATGTAGCTGGTCTTTGATTGCTCTCATTCAACAGAGCTCTGAAGAACAAGTACTGCATTACTTTGCCTCACTGAAGCTTCAGCCTGAAGTCCTCAGTACCTGTAAGAGAATCGGTTTGATTTAAGTCCCCTCCCTGAAGCCAAGATTCATCATTTTCAGCAAAAAGAAAGGACAGTATATTTGTTCAGTGCTGAAGCCCCTGGGACTCAGAAGACAAGATGAAATGGAATTTTTTTTTTTTTTTTTTTTTTTTCAGGTTTCTATGACCAGTAGAGTCCAGATGAGACAAGATTGGTTCTTAAGAGGAGAGGTCCCCTGGTACCGAGCACAGACTGAATGTTGCCAAGATGGTACATGCCACTCATTAGGATGCTAATTGGCCCTGACAGGGCTCTGGTGACTGAAGTGAACAGCCACACTGTCACTATCTGGAAGCATTGCTGCAGGGAACAGCTCCAAAGAGCCTAAAGGAAAGAAGTGGGTGTGAGGAAGTGGAGAGATGAGGGATGTTTATAGCTCTCTACAGCTGTCTGCATCACGTATTTAAACAAGAGGGAAAATAATTCAGTCTTTCTATATTGCACTGATAAAAAATGCCACTAAAAATCACTTTAGGTAATTTACATTTAAATGGACTTTGCACATGAAGTAGATTATTTTGCTGGTCATGTTTACAGTTCCTTCCCTGCTCCCCTTTCCCAGGATTTCTTTACTCTTGTCTCCTGCACCATCTTTTCTCTCTGTCTCCCAACCGCTCCAATTAAAACACCAAAAATAAATTAACTTGTCAGATTTCCCCACCAACAACTCTCTCCTACTGCTCTATTCCTGTCAGAGCTTTACCTCATCATGAAAATTCTGGTGTGTTGATTGTTTTTGTTTATTTGCCTAGGTGGCCAGATTTGTAATCCATGAACTAGATTTACAGCACTTTCAAAGCACAGAATCAAAAGTTTCTGGACAGCTCATGGGTGACCATTACCAGTTGGACAACATTCTTGTAAGACTGGGAAAACACCAAAGAGAAGGTGGAAAACTGAGACTAGATTACCTGCAAATTATAGAGAAGGCTGAGAGTTATCAAAATGTGGATTGCTCAAAAATAAATGCTATTTGAAGGTGTGACTTCACTGCAAATAATCAACAACACTGACTCACCAAAGCAGTGACTTGGTGGCCTAAATGTGACAAGTTAGCTGTATCCTTTAAGAGACGAGCTAAGAACAAGACAACCCTGCTGGTGAGATGCCAGAACAGACACTTGAAACACTGGTCTGTAACCCTGAATCACAGGTCTGCATTTCAGGCCCTGAGCATGCAGATGAAAACAGAGAAGCTACAACCACATTTAATCTATGACAAAAGGAAGGATGGTCTGGGGTAACATTCCCAAACAAATAAAAGTGTGTTTTTCCTTACAACCACCATCAGCTGTCTACTTAATCCCTCACTATCATAGTTGCCAAAGTATTATCTCCCTAGACCTTTAGGGGATCCCAACCAGAATCAAAGTAGATCCCCTCTCCACACCAGAAAACTACCCAGGTGTTCTTCACAGCCTGTTATGCCCCATATATGTCAGTTCTGTGATCCAAAAATCTGCTGTGGACGAGAAGATCCTGGCAGAAATTGAGAGCTCCAACATGTGAAGATAATGATAAATATTTGCAAAGCATGTACGTCAACCCTACTCGCCTGCATGCCATGAGGATTCCAAACCTTCTAAAACATGCATACAATGAGATTGTGTCAAGGCTATTATGACTACAGTGAGGAGGGAAGGGGAGAAAAGTAATGTGAAAACTAGCTTCAGTTACTGGAACTCCTCCAGTATCTCCTAAAATGACAGTAGAACACAGAGGAAGGAAAATAAAGGGGGGCAGGAGACAGGATGCAAAGCTCCACATGCTGTGTTTTGTATTGGCATTGGAGGAGTAAACTTTATTCTTGATGCAGTTTGCACTGCAAGCAAACAAAGAATGGTGGTGGAAGAGACACAGAGGTGCAAAGCAGCTGGGATTTCCTGTCCTCTGGCATGAGCTGGGAGAATGGAACCCCATTTTGTCAACCCCTCTGCTCACCTAAGCCCTTGCCAGCAAGCCTCAGCACAACTCTTCCAGATGGACCAGACACACCAGAAGGATCCTGTGGAGCCAAAGAATTTGTGCCTCTCTGCTGTTATGCTAGACCTCCCTCTATACAAAACACTGACTCAAGAGCCTGTGCTTCTTATTGCCACTTCCATCAAGCCCTGCAACCACCTTTGCTTTCCTCTGTAAATAGGTTTCATGCCTTCATAAATTGGATGCATTAGTAATGAACAAAAACCAAAAAGTTACTGGGGAATAAAGCAATACCCAATGTACCACAGTCAACAAAAGACAGAAGGGAAGAAAAATATTAGCTGGAGAGTTCCAAGAAGGTTAGGGTTACAAAGAAGCAAAATATTGTCTCTGACACAGGAAAAGGCGGTTCTGAATACTAATGTGCTCCACACTGTGACAAAGAAGCTATACTTACCTCAAAGGAGATTAAGTAATATATAGCAACACCTGAGGAAAGGGAGGAAAGTAGAAAAGAAAGGCAAGCAAGCATAAACACAAAGAGAAAAGGCACCTGAAGTCTTTTTCATATAGCTTCTTCTCCTGCACAGGGGAGATTTATATCTTTTCCTCGGAAATTCAGCATTCAGGAAAGTGGACTTAGTATAACTCCATAATAATACCCTCTTTTCCAGGCCCCAGGAAACTATAATACTGATTTACTGGTCAAAGAAATAAATGTGCCTCAGAGTTCCATACAAGGTCTTTCTGAAGTTAATCCAGCTCTAAGACGGATAAGCAAAAGTGGAAAAATACCGCAGAAAGTATTGTGTAGATAAAAGGAGCTTTCTAAAGGCCAGTGTTCCTGTCATGATGGAATAATTTTCATTCTCTAGATAAAGAGCTGAAGAATAAAAGTAGAGAAAGTACAGCACACAACCAGCTCCCTGGGCACCAGGACGTGTTTGCCAGCTGGGAATTACACTTAAGTGAAAATGCCTGACCAGTTAAATTTAAAACTGGATATATTTCATACAGGATTCATTTCAGCAAATGTTGACATCAACACCTGACACTACAGTCAGTGGAGAGAAATAGTCACCTCAGGACAGGATTCATCTGTTTCTAAAGCAGGGTCAGATGAAAAATGTCCTAAAATATCTCTTCCCCTTTCCTGTCTGGAACAAGAGCCCATGTAAGTCAGTCAGAGGCAGACAGCTGGGCTATAGGCATCTGAAGCTAATGGTGGACTCACAGCATCAAAATGACTGCAGAGATGAGATTCAAGTACACACATGCAGTTTGCAGCAATTAATCCACTTCTCACTATGACGACTGGAAATCTTACTCTGGAGAACACAAACACAAGTCTCCAGCTTCTATGCAATCCGTGTTGCCATTAAAATGGATCAAGATGCAGTCCTTATAGCTGTAGATACAGCTTTTTAAATGCAAGGATAATGCAAGTGGAAGCAACACTATTTCTGAGCTTACAGATTGAAACAAGTAGGTCTTAGAGCATCAAGAGCTCAAGAGCATCACAGGAAAATTCACAAGACTGACAGTTTTGAATTATTCTCCCTTAGATTCATGTCATCAGAGCTGTCCATAAATTCCTAATCCTGGGTTTAAACGCAGATTCCAGGAGCAGACGGGAAAATCATAAGCCCCAGATTTCTGTTAAAACAACCTTTGTTTTCCTTTTCTTATTAAGTGAACAATGCAAATGAGTCCTTAAATAGAACTTAATAATGTAGACTGCAACATTCCAATATATGACATGGCAGAAGAGCTCATATAGCCCAAACTGAGAAGCCCCTAACAGAAGTTAAACCCTAACCTGTTCCCTCATCTCTCTCCTGACAGGTGCTGACTTGTCCCATAGCAAAGATGGTTGGGAGCAGGTTACAACAATTCACACAGCCCACAGCTCCTCTCCCTGTGCAGCTCCTTGGGGGTCTCTGGGAAAAGCACAGGCAGGACTGTGACCCCAGGACACCAGCAGCCCACTGCTGGTCACTGTCTTTCTCCAGGTGTTACTCAGGGAAAACAGCAGCCTGTGTGCAAGGATGTTTCCCAAGTTTCACACCTGGGACACAATTACAGCTGCTCTACACAGACCAACTGCACAGTGTATGCACAAAGCACAGCTCTCACTGTAAACTGTGTTCCCTCTGTCTGGAAGGGCTGGGCACAGCTAGGATGAAGTCTCTATTCAGGCATGAGCATTTACCAACACAGTGATCAGCTATTCCACATGGGCTGAAGCCTGTCTGATCAGGAACCATTTCTTGTCCTGAAGTTGCACAGTGCTTACACAGCATGAGCTGCCAGCTGGGGTGGGTGAACACTGCTGTGGTACAAACAAATAAAATCAGCCTTATTCAGACCAAATTCCAAAGCAGAGGCTGCTTGATTGCCCACATTCTAGGTGAATACAGAGGGTTGTATTACTTGGATTCTCAAGTCCAAGTAAACCAGACAGTGACCTTCTCTGGCAAGAAAAAAAAAACCACATAGCTATGGGAAAGCTGCTTCAGGACTCAAAATTAGTCATTTATTAAAACAGAGATTACTTCTCCCAATGAAAGAATCATCTCCTCCATCACACGTGAGAAACTGTCTAATCTTAACCTCCATTTCAAATGCTAATTACTTTCCAGAATCCTAACCTGAATTCTTCCCAGCTTCTATGAAGGATAAAAAATAGACATGAGAGATCTTCATCTTTCCCTTTCTAAATTTATATGAATTATGTAATTGCACTTTTAAAGGACTAGTGCAAGTGACTAAAAAAGTAATGCAGAATGAACTAACCACTTGCAACAAAGCAGGAAAAGAATACTTTTAAAAGCAGAAGAGCACTTTCTCCCTTCAGAAAAACGTGAAAAGAGAAAGTAGAAGACACTATAATTGCATATGTGAAAAACTATTCAATGACAGTGGGATGTATGGCAAGTTACTTTAATTGATGAGTTTATGATATTCTTTAAATGATGTAGAAGATTGTATTGTATTGGGGGTCATTTGTAAATACCTAGTACGTAATTTAGACTATAAAAGATAAGTCCTGCCTCTACCAGGCAGATTCTGCCCTAAATGTCTGGCGAGCAGACTGCTGTTTGCTAGACAAAGCATTCCTGAGATAAGGAAGAATAAACAACCATAAAAACCTCTAAGAACAGCCTCCTGCAGTCTCTCATTAATGGGCATTAGAAAGAGCTAAGTTCCAGACCACCTGCATGTCCACCTAAGGTAATCTCAGGTCTAAGGAAACACCTCGGGATGTGACAATACCCACTGGGGTTTTGGTTTTTTTGTTTTTTTTTTTAGAGGCATGGGGTATTTACTCAATTGATTTTAGGACAAATGTATTTGTATTACTACACCTTAAAACAAGACTTTAGAGGAAGGCACTGTGAAGCAGAAGAAAAACAGTCCTTATGCTGAGAGCAACACAATGGTCCCCCAGTAGAAGCTCACAGGAGCAAGATAAACATTTGTAGACTCTCTAATAAGCAAAATTACTGACTCTGAATGTGAGAACAGCGATGTATGAAACAAGGAGCACAGCCTGCCAGAAACTTTGTGTCTGTTGTTCCAAAAAGGTTAGAAGCCACTGATTTAGAGAATATTAGAAGAGATAGTGTGGAACAAAAAAACAGATATTGGGACAGCACAAAGAATGAAAAAGAAAACCACAGCCCTCCTGACCAGCATCCTAAGAAGGAATACTCCCAACAGTGAGAGTGCTGTTTTGCTAGATCAGGTGGGTTTTGGGACCACAAGCTAATCTCCCCTAGCAACCCTGTGTCACCACCCCTGTAAGCCCAATGGCTAAGATGTGAGAGTCTTTGGAAGGGTTTAAGAAGTGCAAGAGCTCAGCAGGGCCAGGCACAGTGTCACTGCCCCAGGTAAAAGGCAGAGCCAGGGAGCGATTCCGCAGTTTGCTCACGGACGGGCGGCACAGCCAGGTAACAAACTCTGACGCTGTGCACAGCAGGCTGTGCCTTGCTCACAACCACATCCTGCTTTTCTCTGGTGCCAGCAGAGGGAAAACAGCACTACAACAAACAGTGGGAGATACCCTCAAATCTTGATGGTATACAAAGCCTGAAGGAATGCGCATTACAGAAAGATTTAGTTTGCTGGCATGAAATCAAACGTATAAACCCAAGATTATTCACAAAGATCAAGACAACCTTCAAAGAAGCCAGAAATCCAGGGGGAAGCAAAGTATTTCCAAGTAATTCCACTTTTCTCACACAAGCCAGGGAATCTCAGAGAGAGGGTCATAAATAATGGACTTTATTTTAATTCTTTGCATATACTCGTGCTGATGTAGTGCCTAGTGTCATCTGGAAATGCAAGCTGATAGAGAGCCATTTTTGGATACTCAAAGACACCTTAAAGGGGACTTTTTCTTGGAATAAGAGTGTTTGATTTTGGAAATACAAACTACTGTAATTTACTAATTGCTTTACATAGCCTATAATTATTAGAGCACTTTTAAGAAAAGATCAGATTAGTGATAATAGAAGCCTCTGTAAAGTAACAAGGAAAGGCATGTCAGGATGCAGTGACTGAAGGCAGAATATTCAAATAAAGCACCTAGTTAAACATCAAAGTAACCAGCCATTGACAGAACTATCCTTGTGCAGAAATAGTCACCATTACTTGATGTCCTCAAAGCAAGACCAGAGGATTCTTCTCAGACATCTATATATAAATATATATATATGCTCATGCTCAAGCCAGTTAATGGTTAGATGTTGAAATCAAGCATTAATGCAAGGCGGCCGTTTCTCACATCTTTATTGTGAGTTGTTCTATCATAGCAAAATTCAAAGGTAATTTACTGAATTGAAAGTAGGTGCATGGAAGTGCTGGTTAGACTAAGAGGCCTATCTCAGGAAAGTTTGACTTAAGTTGACAACACAGCACAATAGAGGACAGGGTCACTGCCTGCAGCACACTTGAGGAGAGGCAGCTGCAAGAAATGCAAAGAGATGTTTAAACCATAGGATTTTCTTGGTGCAGAAATGAAATAAACCAACCATGAACTCTTCTTGGCTGAAAGTCAGAGGAATCTGAGGATGAAGTAGCTGTGATCTGGAGCAGCTTCCCAGTGGGAGAAGTCAAAGAGGAAAATAAATCAGATAAAGAGAGAACCCAAGAATCCAAAGAAAAGGCTCCTGCCCTATGTTCATCCCTCAGGAGCAAGGAGTCTTCCCTGGGACTCAGGCTTGGAAAACCAGGCTGTCTTTCCAGGTCTGAGCTTATACACAGAGTTCAATAACTTTATAACAGGTTATCACTGGATGAGAAGGATTTATATGTTTTGGGGCAGGTTTCCTGTGTATTTCTAAAACAGGAAATTTTTTATTTCTTTAGACACAGAGACAACTTCTGTTTTTCATTGGTTCTCCTAAACTGCAGGAGTACACACAGCAAGAGTAAAACATTTCAAGAAGAGATAATTTAGGATCTCATCTTGAGTAACATGTTCAGTCAGGAGAGCATGGAGGAGAGCTCTACACCACCAGAGGTGAACTTCACAGATGTTCCCCTGTCAAGATCATTCAACTCTTATCAACAGAAGGAGGGAGAACTAAAAGGTACTGAAGAATCAACATCAGAGTGCAAGAGATTCACAGAGCAGCAATGCTCTGCACCAGCTCCTGGGTTATCATTCAGTCCCAAAGTATGGAGTATTTATCCTTCCTCCTACAAACCTGATCCACAGGCCCTGGATTCAGTCACCCTTTCTGCAGCACACTGAAGTCAGAAAGTTAAAGCCAAAAATCAAACCAACCTAGGAATGAAGATGTTGGGGCTGCTCTTGCTCTCTCTGCTTCAGAAGCAGTTTACCACAAAACCATCAAAACACAGACACTAAGAGTCAGGAGAGCTGGATTACCCTCCTGACAGTTTGCCCCAAGCAAAAGTCACAAGCTTTCCATAACCACTTCATTGTCTCCATGCCCTCACTCACCCCCCTCTGTCCACAAGGCTTCCCCTCTTTGGAAAGTGTAGAGAGACTCTTCTGTGTTCAGAACTGTAATGTAAAAACAAAATCGTGTGTTAATGATAATTAAACTGATTTAATGAAACAGTTTCAATTCCACCCTTCCTTCCTCCCAACTCCACCCTCTCCTTCGAGAGGGAAATTTGTTTTGGTTAATAAGGAAGGAGAAAAAAAAGCAAGCTAAAAAAAGCCTCCTTTTGCCTTAAAAAGGTTAAAGCTATGAATAAACAGCCTCAAACAGGAATGCAGTTTATCTGCCCACCAAATTCCTACACTGTTTTCTTGTTCAGCTTTCCAAAACATTTTTATAAGGATCAAACACACAGATCTAGATTTGCAGAGTCAGTGGTGTCCCAGAACTCCCTGCTTCCATGCTAGTACAGTAACTGGTTTGGGCATGAGGAGGAATGGTTTGAGACTGGATGAACCAAAGATATAATCTAGGACCATTAAGTACTAGAATATTTGAGCAAATCTCCTGGCATCAGAGGAATCAATGTGAAAAAAAGTGATAAAAATCCACCAAGAGAACAGAAAAGCCTTTCTCATTTCCCTTTAACTGTGCAACAGACAAATTGCATTATCTCCTAAAAATCTACCTTGCCAGTAAAAGCACTCACACTGTTATCCCTATCTCAGACCCAAGTCACATCTGTCCCTGACAACAACAGCTGTCAACACTGAAAGAGCAGGGTGATCAGCCAGCCTTTTTCACCCTGGGCTGAAAGCCAAAGCAAGGGTGGCTTATGTATTTGCAGTGCAAAACCAAACAAACTCTTTATTCTCTTCCCTGTGCTATGCCATTAGCAAGCAAGCAGATCAGCCCCAGGGAGTATCCTCACAATCTAAATACTTGAACCCAAACTTAATTTTCCCCTAATTCCCTTCCACGGTATCACCAGTGAGCTCCAGGTAATGCCATAGGAGTCATGTGTACTATCCTACCAATGCAGACAGAAGCCTCTTGGCAGAGTCACCTTTCATTCCCAGTTTCCCACAGCATGCTGCCCTGGAGTGCTGCAGACACTGCTATGATACCTGATAGGAGTTACATCTTAGAAAAGGAAGCCACCTCCCTCCTCTTACAGGAGATGAGCCCTCTGGAAGGAGAAAGGAAATGTCTCACTTTCATCTCAGAGTTCAGAGGGAATGTTTTATAGCTGTCAATCCCGTCAAGATCTTATTCATTTGCACACCAGGGACAGTAACAATTCTGAGGTAGGCTGTACAGCCATGAAATAGCCAGATTCTAGAAAGAACTTTGCCTGGTGACATTTGGAAAGCAAGGTGAAAGACATTACTATGACCCTAAAGTAAATAGTGAAAGCCAACATGCAACAGGCAGGTCAGAGGAGTTAAGCCAATGAGGCTACACACGGCAAAGCCACATAAGGAACATGGAAGCACTTGCCAGTGAAATTCCAGGTAAGGAGTGTGAACCCAAGCTAACATCTGGTGTCCCAGGTCCAAGCAAGCACTTTCACTCAGAGAGGAAAGACATCCTCAGTGATCAGAGTGGGACTGTGGATGCTGGGATCTCACACTTGCACATCTGCATCACTGCCATGATATACAACCCTGCATTCTTCATCCCTATACAGTGCTCATCATTTCACCTTGACTGCTAAAAAGACTTCAGGGATGCTACTTAAACTATGCAGAAATATTAGTGAAAGACTTCCTGGTTACAAATTATGTTACTTCTTCAACCACTCTACTGGAGCATTCACTGGCTCTATGCTCACCCTCAGTTCCCATCCAAAGTGAAAAGTGTTCTTCAAATGAGAGGGAACTGGCACAGAGACTAAATCATACTACTGAATTCTCAGAGGGAATCTGTAAGCAGATCATGGAGATGAAAATGGACTTGCAGAGCTCTAAGTTAGCTACCAGACCACTCTCCTTCCAACAGACACATCTGCCAGCATTCACCTGTGCAGCTTTTTCAGGAAGTCTGATGGCTCAACAAAAGAACAATGAAGTGAGAGCAAAACATCCAGAGTGATGTGGGCTAAGAAAGCAAATGCATCAGCAGGGCCACCAGTATCCACTCTGCATCCAGCATTGCACCAGGGCTGACCTGCTCTGACAGAGCCCTGCTCAAGCAGCTACAACTGCAGAGTTCTGCCTTCTCAAGGATGCAGTAGCCAAATGTTGCAGTACACAAAGGTCTTTGACATCACTCATCTGCAACCTCACCCCTCTGTTTTCAGCTAGAAAAACTGGAGGTGGCTTCCTTGGTTTCAAGAGGGATACACTTTTCCCAAGGCACTGTAAAGAATGAGAAGGAAATGGACACTGACTCAAGAGAAATACGAAACAGCCAACATGTGTGGAAACAATTCTGCTTTTGATTAAAACAAAAAAAAAAAAACAAAAACCAAAAAAAAAAACCAACAAAAAAAAAAAACCAACAAAAACCACTTAAAAGAAAGCAGCCTAGGGTGCTTCTTAGCAGAAACTCAGTCTCAGGCTCCTCTACAGCATTCAGCTCAGTGTATCTCAGACTGTGCATACAGTCACTGCCCTCAATGCCACTCCTTTACAGCAACTCTCCTAAGAAAACACACACAATCACCACAGATGATTTGTCAGGAATGCTAATTGACATAAACCAGAATGTCTTTGCCTGAGCCAGTACATTCTGACAATTATCTATCCATGAACCAAGAAGCTGCTCCTTTGAGCAGTGCTCTTCTTCACCAAGTGTTTTGAACTTGGGTGCAGAGAAAGGAGCAAAATTCAATGAGCTAAGAAATCTTAGTTCAATTATCAGGAAGAGCAGTGGTAATGCAAGGTACAACCATGGCCCAGATCAATATTCCTAATACAGAAAGTATGCATCTCAGGGAATGTCTGCAGCACTGGAAGCTGTCTTCCAGCTGAGCAGTTGGTTTTTTCCTTCAATTCAGCCTCACTTTTAACTACTCTTGATTAAAACAATTACTTTCACTCAATATTCAATTTCTGACAGGTAATATTCTCTACATATGTTGCAAGCTGGCTCCATCCTTACAGGCAAAACACAAGAGCTCCCTTGAAGCAACTTTTCTTATTTTGTAAGTCATGTATAATTTATGCATCTGCAATATTGACACAGGCTAGAAACACACATTGTGCCAAAATCATTTCCTAAAAGCTTTCAAGAGATTCGAGGGCATTTTCCTCTTAAGGCATTGGTTCCTCTTGTTATTGCCATCAGTTCTCAGGAGAATCCATTGCCTGAGTACAATTAATTCCTGTACACTCAACCTCATAACCCAAAATCAAGTCCATGTCAACATTCAATGCCATTTAACTGTACAAGTGACTCACAGCCCCTTAAGCACTCTCAGTATTTTTTTTGTTCATTTAGTCCTCAATTTTTCATCAAAACAAACAATTCCACATGCATAGATGTGCTCCCACCTTTCTAGTCTTGCAGATGGATTCCACACAGGACATAAACAACTCTTCCAATTCAGAAGACAATTCAGCTCTTCCAACCAGCTAAATATTGGCTAAATTGGCTGAAAACTGGAGATGGCCTTGCAAGCAACTGTTATCATTGTTATGCAAAATACTGAAATGACCCCAGTCTGTTTTACTGAGTTATTAGCAGAAGAGAATTACTGACAAAAGAATCACAGGCAAGTTATATGTTACATGGACATTCACAGATAGCTGGCAGGATTAGGGATGCACTTTCTTCATTTCCTTTAGGTGGAAACTAAAAGGGAGAATCTGGAGTTTCAAGAGTTTCATTCAGTTTCGAAATTGCACTAAATTAGGTAGCTCTCTTGCACTGCAGAGAAAATTCCATTATCTCATTTTAAGGGTATATCTAGGTACAGACTCAGGAACACTCCAGCACTGAGTCACCCTCTCTTTTCACCTGCCATGCCTATGACTAGATGTCACACAGGTATGATGTGTTTCTGGCACTCTGAACAAGTTTAATCTTCCTTGCTCAAGTAATACTTTTTTTCCATTTTTTATTTAAATAGGTTTTTCTTTCTGAAGGTATTCTCAGGAACAAAATATTTTGTCCAATTCTCATCTTGGCTGCTGGATGAATAACCAGAACACTCACCCAAAGCATACAGTCTTTGATCATTTCCCTCACAAGGTATGCAGCTGGCTAGAAGAATTTGCAACTATGAGCTTCAAGTATGAGGTTTGGAGGATGAGAAGTGTGTGTATCCTTTTGGCCTGTGATTCAAAAATCAAAGCTTTTTGCAGTAGCAAGTGAACTGACAAAGTATAAATAGAGAAACAAAATTATCACAGATTACAGTTAACAAACCCTCACTGGAGAAAACAGTGTGTGTGCAGGAGAAACTCACTGTAACTGAGGGTTTTGCAGATGACACAGATGATGCAATTGGAAGGAGCTCTTGATCTCCCACAGCAGTTAACAGCTGGCCCCTTCAGTGATGCCACTGCAAGACACAAAACAATAGATTCATGAGTAAAACACACAGCTGGTCATCAGAAGTCACTTCAGGAACAAACTTTTCAGTATTACTGCCCCCACATCCCCCTTCACCCCACCTCTGTACTTCCCCACGCATTCTTTAACCTCAGTGACGTTCGTTACTAAAATGAAACTTGTAAATAAACATTAACTTATTGGGGAAAATCTCTTTTTGCTTATTTTCAATACAGAATTTTTTTAAAAGCTTTAAAGCAGGTGACTTTGTCATTGACTCCACTTACAAACGAGTAATGTGAGAGTGAACATGCAATGGCAAGAGAACAAGGCACGCTGGGCATGCAGAGAAAAGTCCAGATAAAGAGTGTCTACAGAACAGCAGGCTGTGACTTACTGTCCACCAGCAGCACAAGAAACAAGCTTTGTGGGCCCCAAGGAATAATGCATAGAAAGCATTCAGAAGAGAGCGTGGCTTCTGTTTCCTATATTGGGAAAACGTCATGGCAAGGAAAAGTGAAATTGGTAAATACTTCTAAACATTCAAGTTTCTGAAGCTGACAAATGCCAAGGAAACAAGCTTAGATTTGTGGAAGCAGTTTATGCAACAAATATGCACAAATAAAAGCATCTTCTTCTGGGAGTGGTAAAACTTCACTAAGTGATGCTGCATGTGGAAAAGTGACTTTATGGCCATATTCAAACGCATAGAAACATTTGAATGCATAATCAGCCAATGCATATCAGGTTAGCTCTACCTACAAAAGCAGCAGTAAGGTCAGAGCTGTAGACAAAACCTTTTGAGAAGAATAATCCCTTCCTTTTCCATGGCAGTTTTATAATTGATAATGAATTACACTGTTTAGTGCCACAAGATTTCTGCTAGTGTATACATTTCCTCAGCATTAAGTTTGTACCTGCAGATAGATTTTCTAGTTAAGCACAGTGGAATTATCTCCACTGTAAATTATGCAGGGTTAAAAAGCCAACCTCTGAAAAAGAACTGTTCTATCCTTAGTGGCCACACACAGCCAAGACTAAGCTTTATCTACCCACTTGAAAGACATTAGGTCTGTAGATCAACTGTGCCTGGCTTCCATAGTTTAACTCCCACCTTTTTTGCAGCTGTTTGTCTGGTTTTTTTAATCTTGTTATTTCAGGTGTTTAATGACACTAATTTCCAGATGGTCTAGAAATCTAACACACCAGCAAGCAAGCTACATCCCTGTTACACACAGGAGTGTCATCGTCTGATATTTCACTGTTATATAAATCAAGCTGGCCCTGAAGAGGCATCAGCAATGCATTCACTAAGCATTGCTTTATTTTGATTTTTTCTAAAACAAAGAACTATGGAAGTTTCAAGTGTTTCTTGAGAAGAATGAGCTGCCTGATGATTTTTCAAATTGTTTTTTTTCTTCCTAAACTTGACAAACACCAGGAGCAACATCACCTTTTAAGGCAAAAGGCATCTGAAAGCAAAATCCTGCTTTTAAGCCAGAGTGACTCATAACAGCAAAGATTCTTCCTATAAAAACAAACTCAATAGTGAAGTAAGAACAAGCTAGAAGCTCTAGTAATAATTCAAACAAATCCTTTTTCTCCATGACTTTTGTGGACTGATATTGACTGGTTCAAGCAGGTGCTCTTGGCAGCTGCAAAAAAGAAAACAAGTAAGACAGACCACTGGCCTGACCCAGCCTTATCCTTCATTTGCATCCCTGGAGAGCATAGCAAACACAAGCACAGATGCACAGGAACACACTGCATGCCTTATCTCTTCCACAGGAATGCAGGATGTCTGTATCCCCACTGCAGTCACTCGTGCTTTCAGCAGAGCTGAGGAGCAGCTCAGGAGATAGGGCAGAGAGATGCAGCAGCACGCACACAACACTGCAGCAAGCCTGGGCACTTGTGCACAGCCCAGTACCACCACATCTCCATCATGCCCATTAAACATGGTGAATAAAGCCATGTGAGGCAGGGCTGATCAGAGTGCAGCCCTGCCTCCTCCAACAGAGGTGTACACTGCCTTCAGAAGGGGCAGCTTTATACTAATGATACTAATACCTTAGCAGAGTAGCCTAGAAGACATCCAAAATCCTCCTCTTTGAGGAGTATCATAGCCATTGCACAGATTCTTCTTGACTCATTCTACATGTGAGCCCAGGCAACTAAATTTTTAGCAAAGAAGGTGGTGGCACCACCAGCAGAGAGTCCAGAGCTCCACTTCCCTCTCCACAAATGACCTGCTGTATAACCCCAGGCAAAACATTTTGTCTGCTTTTGTCCCACCTTCATTCTCAGGCTGGCTTTTTTTTCTGTCTCTTCTTTTGACCAGGGATGATCTTTTATAAGATATCCATATCTGGTTATCATGGTTGCTGTGCACAATGGGGACTTCTCAAGTTTTAAGTTTAGTAACAGAAACCTCAGCTGCAGTGTAATTCCAATTAGAGCTACAAGGCCCCCCTCAAATCCAGCTACTCCAGACATCCTGCTCCAGAGACCAGAGGCATGTTTTCAGTCTTTCTGTCCTGGCTTGTGTCAAATGCTTCCAGGCTCTTTGGCATGTCCCACACCATGTGGAGTCCATCTAAAAATCTCCCTGACAACTCCCAATCATTAAAGAGATTTTTTTTTTTTCAGGCTAACTTTACAAGTTCTTAGTGGGGGAACTACAGCTTAACAAGAGCAGGTGAATTGAATCCTAATGTCAAATTCAAACTGATGAAAAATCTGTCACAAACAGCTCAGCTTTCCAGGAACTTGGGCACCCTGAGTTAGATAAAAGTCCTGCTCTCTGATTTTCTTGCTTTGAAATACCCACACTCACTCTTCCTACTCTTCCATTCCCTGCTGGCACTCCTGTCAAACACAGAGATCCTGCTGTAACACAGGACAATATTTCCTTAGGGTTTGTATTTATCTGCACACTGGTTTCTAGAGGCAGGACACCTCTCAGTGCTCTAGTATTTTCTAGAGCTTGCTGCTACTTCACAGCATCACACAATGATACAGTTGGAATGGACCTTAAAGATCATCTTGTCCAACTCCCCCCACCATGGAGAGAGACACCTTCCATTAGACCAGGCTTCCCAAAGCCCCATCCATCCTGGTCTTGAACTCTTCCAGGGATGAGGCAGCCATAAGTTCTCTAGAAAATCTGTTCCAACCTGTTCCTATCTAATCATCATCATTCTTCCAAATACCTAACTGAAATCTACCCTCTTCCAGTTCAAAACCATTGCACCTCATTCTGTCACTACACTCTGTGTTCATCTTTCCTGTTGACCCACTAAGTACCAGAAAGCTGCTATAAAATCTTCCAGGCTGAACAATCCCAACACCCCCAGCCTGCCCTCAAAGGAAAGATGCTCCAGGCTTCTGGTCATTTTTTAAACCCTTCCTCTGGACATATTCCAACAGGTCCACATCTTTCTGTGCTGGTGGCCCCAGCACTGGATGCAGGTGGAGCCTCACTAGAGCAGACCAGAGGGGAAGAAGCACCTCCCTGACCTGCTGGCCATGCTGCTTTGTGGATACTGGGAGAACTAGGGAAAAAGAGCAGGGTGAATTTTCTCAAGCTACTCAAAGGAAAACAGGAGAGAAAGAATTACTAAGAAAGCCAGAACCTGCTGTTGTGCACAGAAGAGTACATGTGAAATGTGATGTTTTGGTAAAAGCATATTTATAAGAGGTGTTACCCTCCTTGGACCAATGAAATTACTTCTATCCTCAGCTCTATGATCTAGTCTATAAAAGTATAATTGCTTCTTTAATAAAGGGCTTTTGCTTCTTTTCTGCCTCTGAAGGAAGTCATGTTGCTCTATTTTTTCACCACATCCTAGCCCAACAGCAACACTGCTTTGGATGCAGTCCAGGATATACCTGGTTGTCTGGGGTGTAAGCAGACACTGTTGGGTAATATTCCTTTTTGTCATCCACCAACACCCTGCCAAACCCTTCTCCTTAGACTAACCGGATTTTTTGAAGTCAAAGGGTGGGCATGGCAGGAAACACTTGGTACCATGATGTGCTAATATTGCCTGGGTTTTCATTCATCTGAGCTCAATCAACAATTTTTTTCTTCCCCTTAAACAGCTTCATCCCTCCTAATTGAGGCAACACCCAAACTGTGATAAATTCCAAAATGTAGTCGTTTGGGCAGCAATTCTAAGAAACAGAATCATTAACAACAGAGCCATCATCAACGGCATTCGAAGTTGACCCTAAAAACACTTTGCTGTGTGGGTCTTCCCACAAGTCCTTACTATGTGACCTCTTTTTGCCAGCACTCACAGACACCCAGGGTTAGATTTGAACAGGGACAGCAGAGAAATGCTCCAATTTGTGTCACAGCAGCACACAGGACATACATGTGTAGCACAACTCAACTTCCCTGCCATGAAGAGAACACACAGAAGTTGCTAGCACCACACAGATTAGGCACAGTCACCTTCACTGTGGCAAGGGGCCTTTTTCAGTCTCTGCTCTGCTTTCAACTGCTGCAACTAATTCAGGAAATTTACTGACTGACTGAACTCTTGTACTGGCACACAGTGCCTCTAACAACAACAAAAAAAAAGCTATTCTCTGAAGTCCTACTAAACACAAGAGGCTGTGGAACATATATTTTAAAGTAGACATGAGTACTGCTTGCTCTTGTTTTTAAGGGGAAAAAATACCAAAAAGAAATGTCAGCAAGATTCTTCTCTGTAATGCCACCCAGTCTCCTACCCACCCCTGCTTTTTTACTTATGATTTTTTAAATTAAGGTAACATTGTATTTTTTGCCCACATGGTCTCCCCTCAAACAAAACTTCACTTGACAACTTGCAATCACTTGAAATATCTTCCTTCAATTCCTGTTGCTTGATGCAAGATATCCTCACACTGTCAGGAAAGACTATTCTCCTGCCATGCCCATAGCCATCACCATGTACTCAAGCCCCAGCAAATCTGCCAGATAAGCCATCTCCAGCTGGTATCTTATATATATTATATATATATCTATAAAACATGGGGGAATATATAAATAGTTATTCCCTTGCCACCCCTATTTTAGGATTTCCTGAACTCTACACTATTCTTATCCTCCTTAGATCAGCACTAACCCTGACAGCCATATTCCCACAACATTAGTTCACTCTTGTCTCTGTAAACCACTGGATTGATTTTACTTTCTGGAGTTATTCTTGACATAGTCCAGGCCATTTACATATCAACTCTTAGACTGATGAGCACGTGTAACTTCTATTAGAGTTAGTGCAAACAGCAGATTGTCACTCAGGCACTGTGCTTCAAACATCAACTTGCACTCTGCATCCCTCCTGTGGGCTTGAAAAAGGCTTTGTTAAATATTTGCATCCTGTGTTTCTGCTTGCAAAGTCATCTGTGCTCAGCACCCAGCACTGATAGCTGCAAGATCTGTGATCCTCCTTTGGCTGTTCCCAAGTCTCAGCCCAACCAATAACAAAGTCTGCTCTTCTCAGACAGAGCTTTCACTTCTATGACTTTTATTCCCAAATACAGAGCAAAAAGATGACGCTTTACATTGTTCCATACCCTGGTCATTCTAGGTAGAATCAGTAACACAAACAACCCATCCCTTGGGAAGCATGAAAGTGTCCCAGTGCAGTCTAGGGCAGTTATTCCTCAAAGCAGGTAAACAAAGGAGAAACAGTCAACCCCTGAAGGTCTCTCTGCATCAGTCACTGCTTTCCTTCACTGTCATATAGTGAACTCTCAAGGTCTGCCTTCCTATCTAGAATTTCTAGATCCCAAGAAGATCTCTGCAGGACATGCTACATCTCACCAAAGAGCACAGGAGCAGCTCCCATGACACCCTTCTGTATCTACCAAAAAGCAAAATCTTCCTGATGCTGACCTTTCATTCATAATCAAGATAAATTATTAGTGCAGGTGATAATAGGAATACTTTCAAAAATCATAATTAACTTCAAATTACTGTAAGTTCAAAACATGAAACCATAATCAAGGTCTGCAGCTTTAAACTTGGTTTCTGATTTTAGCTGCCATGCCTAAAAAAAAGGGCCAATTCTCCCTGATTGGTAACTATAAAACATATAGATGTTTAGATTAAAACATCCCATACACTAAAGATCAGCATGCAAATTTGTTAAGGAAGGTATACTACAATTCATTTAACTAAGAAGAAATGCAATAAACGATACATGTATTCAAGTTTCATTTTTTTCCATTTTAGATGTGGATTTGCTTGTTATTAAAGTCAGGGTGGGTTTTTTTATTTATTTGTTTCTTCTTTTGTTTTGCTGTGATTTTTTACTTGTTTAACTTTTACTTGGACGAAAAAAGCTATTAAGGGAACTTTCCTGTCTGACCATCCAGAAATCACACTCACACCACTCCAGACTTTTACTGCTGGGACCAAAGTCCCTTCATAATGGGCAGCTGTGCAGAGGGTCAGCACCAGGTCACAGCCCCTTCCCTGGGGTTCCCACCGTGTCCCCCACCCAGAGCACAACCTGCAGCTCCCACTGCAGCAGCACACCCAGCTACCTGGGTGTCTACACCTTAACGAGAGAAGAAAGCAGTTTAAAATTGCATTTTAAATTGTTTTTAAAAGAGTATTATCTATAATGAAAGAAAGGAAGGAAATGTGACTGCTCCTATCAAAATAAAGAGAATATCTCACCATCCCTCATTCAGTCTTTCTTGACTCCCTCCCTGACATAAGCTATATATGACATTCTCAACTCCCAGTCTCACAACCTCACAAGTTACCTGTCATGGAACTGCTTCTGCTGTAGAACTTCAGTGACAAATATTCTCCCTACACCTGCAGAATAGGCTATTGCTCTCACAGGTTATCCTGGCACTGCAATGAACTCTTTCCAGACGATTAGGCCATTGATTTCCTGTGGTTTGAACACTCTCATTTTCCTTTAAAGCCCTAGCCAAATCTGCAGTAGCAAATATTTCTTAATTTAGATGCTATTAAATGGTTAGGGAAAGTTTAAATCTCAACCTGATTTGTCATTATTTCAAATTCACCATTTAAGAGGTTTCTTTTCAGAGGATGTTTAATTGCATATCTATTATATACACAAACAAATATAGACATAGCACTGTTTAAATGCATTGATTCCAATACTCATCCAGTGATTCCTAAAACTGTTCCAGGGCTTTGAGAAATACAGGGTGTTTTTAAAATATGACAGGTACTTAGCTCCTGAGATATATCCCCAGTGAACATAGCCAACTGTAAGCCTTTAAACAGAGATCAGAGGTATTTTCTAAAGGAAATATTCCAATTCCCAAAGAGCTGATATATCTCTTATATATCTCTGATACTTATATCCCAATATTACAGCCATTTGTCCCTCTGTCATCCTTATAAGCTTAAGGACTATTCTTCCCATGCTGTTATGGGTATGGACCTGAGACACCACAACAACACCTGAGATGCACAGCAACATTCAAGCTGTCCTGAGATCATCCTCAACATTTGGCATAGTGCAGGAGGACAGAAGTGACTTTCCAAAGGAGTCTGCTGCACAGCTGGGAGCTGAACCAAGTGCCACTACACTCCCAGTGAGCACCAGGCAAATGTCTTCCCATAGACAAGCCCTGAGCAAACATCTGTAACCTCCTGTGCAGGAGCAAGGTAAACAGGAAAATCAGCCAACGAAGGCAAAGGAAATTTTGGTGATAATAACAACAGTTTACACATCACTTAATTTCCTACCTCAACCAATGAATAAAGCACTTAAGGACATAGGATTCTGAGTTTTCTAGCACTGTGATATCTGCAAAGTCGGAGGGGTGGGGTGTGGGTGTGGGTGTGATTTTTTTAAAGCTTTTTGACTTATTCTTTTAGGATAATGATTTTAAACAGCTGCTACCCTAATTTTGTTGCTGTGGATATACCAAGACACACACTTTTTCTCCCAGAAAATCTCCAAACAGTAAACTACATCATACAAATTTTACCACATACAAGACACACCTCTCCTATCCTTGCCCTTTGTAGTAACTTTAACTTACCACAAACACATTTGTAGTTTTAAGACAAGTTTTGATCTTTTGCTCTCCTAAACCAACCATCCAAAACACACAATGCAAGTGAGTTTTCCATCTTGGACTGCAGCACTCCCTCTGCTCTGCTCTTCCATCTGGCCACAGAGTGGCTGGCAGCATCCCAGGCCCCCGTGCTGGCAGAGCAGCACAGCATCGCTGCAAGCCCATCAGCCAGCCATTACAAATAACACTCCTGGCTGGGCCACTGACACTGCAGCCATGGCACCACTCCTGGGCCATGCAGAGCTGGGAGCAGCAATTTCAGAGCTGTGGTTTGGCAGCAGCACAAAGAGCACTGGATGGGACCCACTCAGTGGGGGAGGACCGCTGGAATGACCACTGTGCACAGGTCCATCTGAGCCAGGACAGCAGCACCCACACTGTCCAAAGAGCAACGCTCCCAAACACACCAGGATCCACACTGTCCAAAGAGCAAGGCTCCCAAACACACCAGGATCCACACTGTCCAAAGAGCAACGCTCCCAAACACACCAGGATCCACATTGTCCAAAGAGCAAGGCTCCCAAACACACCAGGATCCACATTGTCCAAAGAGCAACGCTCCCAAACACACCAGGATCCACATTGTCCAAAGAGCAACGCTCCCAAACACACCAGGATCCACACTGTCCAAAGAGCAACACTCCCAAACACACTAGGATCAGAACCGGTGACTTATCATAGAGTAACTGCACAGAATACATTGGGAATGTGATCTACACAAGAGTCAAATTCTCACCTTCAGACAGGATCACAGTTTATAACCTACACTCACCTGCAGTTAGAAAGCATCTAAATCAATACCTAGGTACTAGGTTTCTATACCAAAGATACTAAAAAACTATACATATTGCCCCAAACATCTTCCCTCTAGAGGATTCAATAAACAGATTTAATGGGATCCTTACCACCTCTAGGTCTCAGGAAAACCAAATGCAATTCATCAAAAAATCAACATTACTTTCTGTGTTTGCTCTAAGTTCAGCTGTAGAAATGCAAGCTGGCATAAACTATTGCAAATACACTGGAATATTTTACACTCTGTCAGGAGACCCTACCTGGGTTTGGAATCAACAACTTTAAATTATTTAATGGTTTTCGAAAGTCTTGTGCTGAATCAGTTACAGTAATGCCACACTGAACCATATTAGTTAAAGAAACTTGAGAGTAGATGCAGTTTTTTACCTCCTGACCTAATTCCTATTACACAGGCAAAGCAGTTACCAACAGGGCTTGGGTCTTCACTTCTCTGCTCCTCAGCTCTCACACATAGAGACAACACTTCAACTTACTGGTCCATCTTGCAAACAAGATCTGCCTTTCAAATCCATCGACCACAATACCTCTTCACTAGGTTTACCTCATGAAATTTCTGGGGTTTTTTGGGACAGACTGGCCAGTATAGCATACAAGTAATTGCTTGCATATACTTCAAAAAATGGGGGGAATAGGAAAAAAATTATATATCATACATACATAAAAATATTTTCAAAAAGCAAAGTTCCACACAAGTCTATGATGAGACAGAACCAAACGTGGAGCTTCAGAAATTCATAGAAGACAAAGAAGTATCCACCTCCCAAAAAACAGAAGTTTAAAGCACTTTGGTTGTCCTTCTGTCTTACAGTCTGCTACAATCACAGAAGAGCTGCCAAAGTAGATTAAATGCTACAGGTGGAGAGTAAACTTGCAGGGATAACAGCTGTTCACTGGCCACTAGCAGTCTTACAGCATTATGGCTAACCAGCACATTTCTTGTTAGAATCACGCCAGGCCCACAAGTCAATAACAACGATGATGTCTTTATCTTTGCCTCTCCCCAGCAGCTTCTGCCATCTGCCTTTCTTCTTTAGACTCACCTTCAGCCTGGCACAGTCTAAAACTACTCTCTAGTTTATACTTCATACATTTGTGTTGTTATTCCCTTTGTACAGCTAGTGCTGCACCTATCCATTGGCTGATGCCCATCCATTACTACACTGGAATGCACTACTCTAATGAAAACAGATTTTATTTGCATCTATAAGAAATGCTGCTGTGGCTATCTACACTGAGACTACACTAAAGAAATATGCTGTGGCTGTATCAAAACCTTGTATCACTTAAGATATAAGTAAACTCCTGCTATGAAGATAACATCCTCTCACTTTTGATCTGCTTTAGCATCAGGCAGTTCATGGGAGGATAAAGCAGAAGGACGATATCTCACAGCTGGACAGGAACAAAAGCCGAAAGTCAGCCACAGGAAGTCAAGCAAATTCTGGACCTGCCTGGAAATAATTCCTCATTACAGGACAGGTTGTGAAGTATTAAATGATCCAAATTGCTCATGTTTTACAGAGCAGGAGAGGCTTAAGAAACATCATCCAAACTTAGAAATACAAGTTTTTTTCTTGTAACCCGTCCATGCTTTACATGATATGCCAATACCGTAATATTCCCAACACTAAGCCAGGTATAGGATTTCATCTCCAGAACACAAATCCAGCCAGCAGCTTTACACCAGCTCCTTTCCAGACATTAATCTCCCAATGTAGGTGATGCATATCAACTCATATGGAAGTCCCCCCAGTTCCATGAAGCAAGGTCAGTTGATACAGATTAATGATCTGGCTCAACATACCCAAGGAACTGACGCACTCATTAGTTATCCTAAACAGCAGGATATTACAGTAAATTATGACAGCTGCTGTGTGTAGCTTTTCAAACCTATTTTCTATGCCTTCAAATACAGCTAGCATTGGAGGTGTCCTTTACAGAGAAAGAAAAACCATCTATAGATCAACACTCTGTACAGAGTTCAGCAGTCTGTAAGTGCTACTTGCCAGCATTTACAAAGCAGTGACGCACACAGCGTAAAGCCTTTTCTAACACCAATCCACATGGAGTGCCTTCAGTAAAAGCAGACACAAAAACCACTCTCTTCTCCTTATTTTCCCCAAAGTAAAGCCTGGCATCCTTCCTGCCTCCTCTATGAATCCCTCGGCTCTCCTTTCTGCCTTCATAATGTTTATAATTTCTCTTACTTTTTAAAAAGCATGTGAATAGGGGCATAGCTTGAATTCATGAGGGGAAAAAAATGTTTTCCTACACCTTCTAAAATCTCTCAAAATCTAAATATTTAAAGACATTCTCTTATGCCCCTCTATATAAATATGACTTCACAGACCTCAAAAATGTCATTCCACCTGGCTGCTTCTTCCAGTCTCTCCCACATCCATGCTGCTGTACTTACCACAAGAGAGTTAGCAGAAGGCAGCAGACAGGACAGGATAGCTTGGACCCTTTCACCTCCTGTGCATTTGCACAATGTGTACTGTTCCTGCCTCAAAGACATCACAATTTAAACAGATGAGGCTGGAAGAAAAAAAAAAAACTGTTTACCTCATTTATAGGTTTTCAGGAGACTAGGAACCTTACTCATGATCACAGAAATTTATGGCAGAAGAAGTGAACTCATACATCTCAATTCATTAGTATGACTCCAGTAACATCTCTGCTTTCAAGAGCAGTGTGTCCAGTCATTTCTCACCATGTGAGGTCAAGAACGACTTCAGCTACAGACAGATTTTTCTCTTTCTCTCCCTGACCTGAGAAGAAGTGATGTTTTCCTGGATTTCATTACTTGAATGCACATACATGAACAGTTACAGCAAAACAATGTTAATGCAACAAACAAGGTGTGTCCTATTCATACCTGTGATAACAGCTGTCTTGGGTACTCCAAGAAATAGCCTCACAAAAAGATCCCAGACTCATTTCCCTGACTGTTTACCTCCTGAATTAATGGATTTGAAAATACACCAACACATGGAAACTGAGGCACATATAAGGAAGAGGAATAGTGAAAAGAATTCCTTCAGACCCATTCCTCTTGGAAACTCCTTCAGTTGTGTCTGCAAGATAAAATAAACTAACAATCTAAAGGTTCAGTGGAGAAGAAAACACCAACCAATCAGGGCGACAGGGTGGGCAAGTAAGAAAAGCACACAGCAAAACAAGCTGAGAAAGCCCTGCTTTGACCCCCTCATGGAGGCTACCTGAAGGGAACCCAAGGCTGATACCTTTCTGAGAAGAAGCAAGCAATGAAAGAGGAGACTGAAGCCCACTGCCTCTTTTTTCTCATGCTGATGGAATGCAGTAGGAAGCTCGTCTCACAGCTGTGCTCTCATAGCTTGAAAACAACTTCACAACTTTGTGCAGAGGCTCGTGCCACACATCCTAACCTCCTGTGAGAGCAACAGACACTAAAGGCATAAATCCTGTGCTGCAGAGCTATGGCTCAAGGCAGCATGCTGCAAGGGAGAGGAAGTGATTCTAATAGTAGCTCTGATCCCTTTGCTCCTGCTTGCAAGAGAAGTCAAATTTAAGGAATCTGCTTAACCAGTAATGCCTTTGCCATGGTAGCCAAAAGCCACCCCACTTCAACATTCTGGACTAGCCAGGCAGTGTAGTACATTCTTCATCACCATACCCAGGAGCCTCTCAGCAACTCTAGCTGGCCATAATTACCTGTAAACTTATACAGAGAACATGTCAGCCAGTATTGAAATGGGAATGA
Source organism: Oenanthe melanoleuca (assembly GCF_029582105.1). Lineage (NCBI taxonomy): Eukaryota > Metazoa > Chordata > Aves > Passeriformes > Muscicapidae > Oenanthe > Oenanthe melanoleuca. The sequence goes on from NC_079339.1 coordinate 17,476,478, forward strand.
AGTTAGCAGATGATCAAACTTGAGGACAACCTCTGTAATTTCTAAGTAAGCGCCTGCAAGACAATGTAAAAACCATAATGCACTGCTTCAGAGAATTTTCCTTTCAAGAGGCTTTGTCAGAGTAACAATCCTCATACACACACCCCGAGTCACCAACTGGAGACATTTCACATGCCTCAGTTCTACCCTCATGTCAACAAATCCAGTCTGGAAGTCACAGCAGAGAGAGAACATCAAACAAATCCATCAAGCTCCTCTCATCTCTCACTTGCTAAAGAGAATTATATTTACACTGGTTAGCAGCATCTGTCAGGGAATTAATACAAAAGCAAGAATTGTTTCAGACAATTTATCAAATAGCAAGCATATTTCCTGAATAAACACTTCCACTGCCCTATTAGGTGTACCCATTTAACCATTGCACCAGTAAAGGCACACAGGAGTCTTTTTTCTTCAATAAGAACCATCACAGGAATGAAGCAAAAGGATTGTAATGGATATGAGAAATAGCCCTTTTAGAAAAGCATCAATATGTTTAAATAAAGATACTATCTTAGAAAGAGCAAATAAACTGGAGTATTTTCCTTCAGATAAAAAATAACCAATGTTTAAACAAGGTAGTCATTTTGCACTGATGGAATCAGTCCAACCACTGCAAAGTAGCATTTTACTGAAAGAGCTTTCCAGTACATAGCCATTGGTATTATTATCCCAGAATAAGAATGCTGGAAACTTGTATAGTTTGTAGTACTACAAGAGAAAGTTAGAGTAGTACACTTACAATGCTCTGAGACAGCAAATGTTATAGTCTGTTGAGTACAGTATCCACTCTCCCCTCAATCATAGATGTAATCATCCTCACATATTGTAGGATGGTCCCACTTCCAGGCAAGGGAATGCTGGACAGTATGGATGTGAGGAGCTAGATTCCACAAAATCCAGCCACTGGGGAAGAGAAGAAAGCATGCTCTACCTTCTGGTTCCCACTTTATTCTTAAGGGGCATGAAACTTTTGTGGTTCTTGCTACTGGGCACATTTTGTAGAGCAGAGTAATTCCATTACAGATTTATCTTTTTCTTCTGTTAATGCTTCCTTTGTAAAATCAGCAAGTAAAATTTCTGTAAGGTCAAAATTGGCTTTTCACCCTCTAGAGACCCAACTGGTCTTTTCAAGAGGCTTAATAGCCTTTATCTCTTGAAAACATTTCAGTTGTATGGGTGACTCTTCTGATTGCCCTTGCATTATAAATATATCTGCATGCCCTCCTGACAACATGAGGCACACATTATACAGCATAGCCACCAAGTGACATTTTTCTGTTGAATACACAGAATTATAGGAGCACATGCCAAGGATAACATCTATCCTCTAATGCCTACAATCGCTAAGGAGACTTTGAGCCAGCTTGCAAAGTGGCCAGGCTGATTCTGTGACAATATCCATGCAGCTTTATCCTTACTCCCCCATGAGGTGCATCACAGACCATTTTCCAAGACTAACATTCCATTCCTAACCATTCCAGGATTCTACATCCTACATGGAAGCATGACTCCATTCAGGCCACGGTAAGTCTTTCAGTCTTTCATTTGGGGCTATTAAAGTGTGAGCAGGTCCTGCTGATCACACCTTGGCTCTCCAGATAACAAATCTCCATAAGGACAGGAACCACAGGGCCCTGCATGCTGTTGTGGTAGCAGTCAGTTCCCATTGCTCCCCAACCCTCAGCAGCCCCAAAACAGAAGGGTCCTCTGAGAGACTGCTGCTCAGTCTCCCTCCCTGAACCCAAGTGAGCTCCCCTTCTGCAGAAACCTCCAGTTTATATACTGGGCATGATGGTCTATGGTGTGCAATGTCCCTTTGGTCAGTTCAGGTCACCTGTCCCAGCTTTTTTTTCAGGTCACCCTTCCAGCTTTTTTTGCAAACCTCCTCACTCAACCATGCAAAGGAAAAAAAGTCCTTGACTTAGGATAAAAATGACTTAGCAAAAAACCAAAACATCCCTCTGTGTTACCAACACCAATCTCATTCCAAATCCACAACATAGCACTGTAACAGCTACTGAGAAGAAATTAACTCTACCCTAGCTGAAACCAGGACAGCAATAAACATACCAAAAGGTAGGTTAACTATCTCCAGTCAACATATGCAGGGAAAAAAAAGGAAAAACAATTTTTACTAAGTGTCATCGGTTATGCAAAGGTGCAAACAAGGTATTTCCAGTGGAGATTTTTCTGTAATTAGGTCCAACATCTCAGAATTATAGAAAATCCCTAACCACACCAATGGCATATTAGGGGCAGGATTTTGTGATCCAAGCAAACAATTTTTAAGAGATCTACAGACAAGGAGCAGTACAAGATACTTTTAGAGATTACATCCTGCTGCAGTCACTGCGCATGAAGCGCTCTGATTATATTACAAGGAAATATTTGTTCCTGATGAAGATTTTTTACTTGGTGTGGCTTTGATTTCCCCCTAGACACCTTAACAGAGCCTGAAAAATGCAAACCAGCTTCTTGCAAGCTTATTTGGATGTTGAGTCTTTCAAGCTCTAGGTACCTCAAAACTTTAAATACAGCAAAACAAGTTGAATGCTATCATCTTACTTCACTTTGCTGACTGCAGAAAAATATCCTAGAAACCCATTTCCTCACACAGCTAATTCATCTTCCCTGTGTGGGAAGAAACCCGTTTCCTCAGAGAACAGAACAGTGTGCCAGAGACAGCCACTGATGTACTGGCTTTTAATGTTGATTTCATATATCTTGTTGGACTGAAGCCACGACAGAGGCATTTGTTATTCCTTCCCCTCCAAGCTTGTACCGAAACACAAACAAACAAGGTCTTCACCATAAGACCAGTAAAAAGCAGTTAGCTTATTTCCTTAGAGCAACATGAAATGTCTCCACTTAGTTCTTATTTTTAGAATCGAAACCCAGTTTTAAGTTTATGAGGATTTTTTAAGAGGAATCGTATTACAACCTAATTCTTCCATATTCTATTTAGGACATTCAAGTAACCTTTCAAGTACACAAGAGAACAACGTCCACCCCAAAAAAATTTCAGTGATAGAAGGTTCTTTTTAAAGCTGCACACATAATGGAGCTTTGACTTTTGAGGTTAACTCGAGCTTTACAAATATAGCAGTGTCAAATACTGCTTTCATTAAGTACCAAAGAGTGAATGATCCTATTTGCATTTTCCCCAAATGTCAATACTTCACTTGAAAAACAGAGTTGAAAAGTCAGGATAGTTTGTTTCTCTTTCCAGCTGTACAGCTACAAACAAGGTGGGAAGACCAGAAACCTACTTGTTCTATAAACCAAAACGTCACAGGACCTGTGTTTTCTTTAAAATAGTGCCTAGCTGCATCTTCTAGTGTAAAAATACTTTTAGTAAGTCAAAGCTCCCACTGACCAAAACCAGCCACCTAGTAATAATTATGTTTAAAAGTTAGATAATATTATATACAGGACACAATATGATAAAATGCATCTTCCTCCCAGCCCCCTTTTAAACAGCATTCAAAATAGCAAAGGTGGGGAAGAGAAGGTCACGGGAAAATTAATTAAAGTAAAACTAAAATTAAAGTATTGAATGGGTGTCATTTCAGTCTCTATTCAAATGTATTCAAATCACCAGAAATCAATTCAGCTATAGCAACCAATGACAAAGCTACTTGAAAACAGCAAACAATGAAAGATTTAAAGGGTCTACTTAAGTTTTTTATTTGCCACCAGAGATCACAGCCACCATCAGGGTTCTGTGTTTCTGGCTTGAATCGTTGTCCTCAGTTTCAAACTACAGCCATATGTTACACATTAAAATGAAGGACAACCAAGTGTCCTTGAAGGATCAGACACGGTTCTCTTCTAAAAATCATGCACTCATCCCATGGTTGCATAACCAGGCACGAATGGACCTCCTGCATTCTCGTGATTTCCCTGTTGCTGCTAACATCTGACCCTTTCCATGCTGGACACCAAGACACAAGGAACAAAAGCAACATCTCAAAATAATGGGGAGCAAATGACATCTCCAAAGTTGGCAATGCAGAGGACTGAGATAGGTGAGCTGGCTCCCAGCCTGCCAGCACTTTGGCTGTGTCAGCCAGGAGTGATCTGGAAACCTCTGTTTGTTACCACAGACCTCCACCAGTCAGGGAGTGTTGTTGAGCTATTGAGAAACATTTAATGAGAACCACATGTTTCCCAAGTGTTCTGGGATGTAACCTCTCACAAGAGAAAAACAAGAAAGTTCAACAGACAGCTTTTATGACAATACAAGCATTCTGGCTTTTATGTGTGTCATGCAGTAAAACATGCAGTGACCCATGCCCTCTGCCAGCTCTGGAGAGCCTCTGCCATCAGTGTGACTGATCACACTGCCAGCAGTAAATCTGTCACCCCTGCTGGGATGAAACACTCCCATCTTAGCTACAGCCCTGATCTGCAGCTGCCTTAGGACACACAAATCTCTCTCTGGTGTTGCAGGGCACATGTGGAATTTCTGAGGATACCATTTCTTTAGATGCAGCTGCATCTAAAGACTTGTCATGAACATGAAGATAGGTAGCATAAGAGGAATGCTAGCAGAGGGCCCCTTTTTCAAAATGTATTTAGAGAATTAAAAAAAAAATGACACTGATTTAAGAGTTTTCAAATCAGGCCAAAAAGAAAAAAAAAAAATTACATTCAAAGAGAGCAAGCATCCTACACCTTAGTTCACAGAGCAAATTAGGAGCAGAGCTAAAAGTCTGCTCAGCCTCAAAAACCCCCATTCTCACTGCTACAGCTGCAGCAGCTAGGCAAAAGTTATACACAGCCATATGTATTTACAACATTACACAATAAACCAACATAAAAATCAACACTAGGTTATATTGTGGGAAGTGCCATCCAGATGGCAGGCAGATCTCAAGTTATTGCTGCAGGCAGTCGGTAAAAGATCCTGGATGGAGGGACAGTGCACTGGCAGGCAGATGAACCAGCAGCTCTCAATCAGCAAGACCTGCCTCTTCAGCAAGGTGCCAATGTCATAGAGATGAGATATTGGTGACAGTTGTACTCCTGGCACCAGGATCTGAAGTCAAGGCATCTCTGCAGGGTAATTCAAGGTAGAAGGGAAGTGGATTCCACAAAGGTGAGGAGGAGAGAAAGAGAAAAAATTTAAAAAACAAATAAAGCCAAAACAAAAATCACTTTTCCACCAGAAAGGCAACAGAAAAACAGGAGACATGGAGCAGAAAAACCTGAACAGTTCTCCTCTATGCAAGAGTGAACTCCCAGATAAAGTAATACCTTTGTGTATGCAGAGCAATGTGCTTATCTATGTCTCAGAAACAGAAATAGCTACAAGCTACCTGATATTATGCAGAAATCAGATGAGATTTTACTGAAAAACACATCACCCTGAAGTACAAATACCCACTCCAAATCAACAGCTCTGACTGAGTTAGCTCAGTATTCCCACAACCTCTCTCCCACCCCCTCTTCACTCCCTGCATTTACTGCCCCTTGCAATCAGACAAGACATTTTTCCAGCCTGGCTCCTCACTACAACGTACAATAGTCACCTGCCTTCACAGCTAAAGGCAGCACAGCTTCCAACCCTGCTGGGATAACACAAGCCTAAGTGGCACAGGCTCCTTTGACTGCCAAGATTCCATCCCACCTTGCACAACTCAGGAACAAGTGCAGTGGTCCCACACAGGTCTCTTTCCAGGGACTAACTCGAAGTTCAGCAGCAGCAGGGGTCAGTGCAAAGTTCCAGGTGGTTCAGACACTTTCACCTTTTTTCTCCAAAGCTGTCAAAATAAACTGTCACCAACTCTCAGAAAGTCTCGGATACTACAGATAAAAAACACTAAGCAATAATAGAAATGGAGAAATGAGATAATGTCTCAAAGAGACACAGAGAACATCAGAAGTAAAAAGACGAGAGCATCACTGAATTCAGCTTCCAAAGGTCTCTCTTTTAATCATCCACTGTGGGCCCCAGACAAGGAATACATTACTTTTTACTGCTAACTGGTGAGGGTAATATCATTTTCTATAAGGAGCACCCATAAGACATGATGGAGCAAATGTCAGGAACAAAGTAAGTAGTGTGTGGTACAAATTTCAGAGACAGCTATTTTCCAGCAATCATTTTAACACTTGCAAGGTTTTATTGCATTGGGTTAATAGCGTTTAGATAATAGATTTTACATTACTATACGTAATAGATTTTATTAAATAACCAGAGCCCTACCAAAATGCAAAAACAATCACTGGGAAAAAATAGCAACTGGTTCTCAAAGCTTAATTGGGAGATCAGCTTTCTCGAGATTTATTCATACTCTGCTTCCATTTGACACTGAAGTCCTTAGAATTTTCACTTTAAAAATAAAATTCATAGTGTATTCTAGAAGTTGAAATCCTTTACCCTATTTACTAAACTAGTATGTTTGCTAAAATTTTCTTCATGATCCTTAGTGACATCATTCTCGTACTCATTTTCCAAAGAACAACAAAAAAAAAACAAAAACAAAAAAAAAAAAAAAAAACTTACTTGGCAATAAGAAACACTGGAGACAACTTCTAACATGAGATGCAGCTTCTTTAAAGCAATGGACCAGTTCCCAGCTATCACACCAAACCTCATTATACTCACTGCTTGGCAAGCACTATTTCTTGCATATTTATTCTGGCAATCTCTTCCAAAGCTTACTGGAGCTAATGGGTTTCAAAATCAGGTTCTAAAAGGGAGATGGGTCCTAAAATGAGAAGCCCAAATGTAAGTTATTCAAACCAAACACACTGAAGGAATTAAACCCATCAACTTTTTTGCTCTGCCTGAAACTTAAGAGCTCTTTCCCTCTAGCCCTGAGCTATCATCACAACAGGACTAATTCCAGCTCTGAGCCAGGGAGGAACACTTCTGGGTAATCTCAGTGTGCCTGCTAGATTTCAAGGATAAATTAGTGCACTATTTTTGCACTAGCTCTGCCATTCATCTCCACTGTTAAGTTACTCAGCAGGCAAGAAACAGAAATACCAACACTAAGGTAATCCCCTCCCTCTAATATACATGTCTGGTTACTATCATGTGTCTTCCACTGCCAGGAGAAAGTGAGGTTATGATTGTGTGTGAGCTGTGTGGTGCCACAAATCACAGTAAGCCTATTTTAACAGCCAAGGAAATCAGAGCAAACCTATTTTAACTGTCTTTTTTATACAAACTTTGTTCAAGGAAGGGATTTTCTCAGAGTGAGAGCAGAACACCTTCTTTGCAACAGGACAGATGTCGATTACAAAATCCACAAGCCCTCTGTGTCTAAAACAATTATTCAGAGAACATCCTACACCTGCACTATTGAGGGTCAGATTTAATACTGGGACCCATTTGCATTTACAGAGTTACAGTGAGCATGCAAGTCTCCCAGCTGCAATAAATACAGCTACAGAAACATGGACAGAAAGCAGAGACTTCAGACCTTGTTCAAGTCCTGAATGCTGAACAACAGGCTCTAAGGATTTGCAAATTTATTGGGGAGATTAAAGGCACACAGACATTTAAAGGGATTTTGAAAAGCACCTAAGCAAGTTAAAAGCTTTGAAAATTTTACTAAGCATCTGTTCACATCTTTGCAAACTTAAATACATTTGAAATCCAACCCCAAGAGCAAATTAAAGGCAAATTCAATCTGAGGAATTTAACAAGCATGCTAGACTTCATAGTCTCCCAAAACTGTATTTATTCACACTTGTCTTAGTTGAAGAAAGCTTTTAAGACGTCTCTCTTCTAGACTCCCTGGCATGAGAAAACAGGAAAATTATTCATGTGAATGAGTGATGAACATAAGAACAAGAAAAGACAGGTCAGTCTAGGGGACAGCATCCTTGCTACTGGGGATCAGAAGAAATGCAGTGAAGCAATGTGACCTGGACAGTCATCTTCCCACTCTGAGCCACTATCTTATCACGTTTTTCAGCCTGCTGAGCTTACATGCTTTTTTGGATCAGAGAATTTCTTTTACTGTATACCCATACAGGGGCTAGTCCCTAGCCTTCGTGCCCTCTAGCAATGCCTCTAAACACTCTGCTACAACCTGATTCCTAGATTAATCCATCAGCTCTAGATCCATTTTCTGATGGGAATTGGTTAACTACATAATGCTTAGAGCAACCTGAGCCTACCACTGGGTACAGTTTTTCAGTATATGTCTGTATATAGAACACTAATGTTCATAATAAATGGTCCTTAAATATCTAAAACATATGTAAACATGTTTTAATACGCCTTTATATATAGATATATAGATACAGAAAAATGCAAGCACCAAGCTCTTGGGTATGTAAATGGCATTTTATAAAGGTCACCTTTTCATGCAGAAAGAAAGACTGATGAAGGTTAATTAAATTAAATTCCACATTTATTCAAACTCTCCAAAGCAAGGACTTTAATAGCATCCTTAAATAACAGCCAGCAGTTTTAAAATATCTTTGAGAACATGATGAACAGATAAGTCTTGGAGCAAGGCAGAAAAAAATAAACTGCGCTGTACATGTTGTGTTTCTCTGTTCACTTGGAGAAGTTTGCAGAGGAGTGGGGGAAGGGGCTAGTTGTTTTGTGTTGGGGATTATTAATTGAAAAAAAAAAAAAAATGCGAGGAGTAGTTTACTGTTTCTGAGCTTCTGCTGCTCCCATTCCAAAACTTGTGTGTAACAATAACCATTCGTAATTTAGCCTGTAGAGGCCTTCAGACAGCAATGACAGCCTTTCAGTCAGGACCTCTGTGCTCATGAGTGTTAGCACAAAACACAACAGAAGAACTCCTGTAGCAATAAAACAGCCAAAATCCTGTCAAACCCCGAAGTAATTTCAACCATTACATTCCTGGCTGCTTGCTGTGAGCATGCAAGAAAACACCAGCAGGGTGAAGCGTGTGAGAGCTCACTGAATTCAAGACAATGCATAACACCTGAATCCCAACTGGATCAGGATGCTCCACGTGCCCATTCAGGCCCATAGTTTTTGCACACTCTGCACAGGAAAGAAGCCCTATGATGGCATCTGCATGCACCAGGCAGGCAGCAAAGACCAACTCTCAGGGTAGTAAGGACACAAGGTTACACAGTTCCCAGTGGAAAAGGTCAGAGGACACTGCCACTGCCCCATAAATCACACACTACAAGCTGACATTAGACAGCTGGAATTTTTAGTCAAACTTTGTTACGCAGCAGTAATTCTCATGCAGTTGCTATCTCCACATCTGCAAACTGACACAAGGAGACAGTGCCCTGCACTGGCACCAGGAAAAAAAGGGAATTTACAAAACATGGCTTTCCAACCTTGCAATTTAAGCATATTGTTCACAGAAAGAGAACAAAACTAAGGTAATAGCCCTGAGCAAAGGACAGCTATCACAAAAGAGAATTCATCATTCTGCAGGAAATTATGTTTTAAACGTCTTTGCTCTTGACAAACCTGACAGATAACATACAAGGCGATGAGTGAACAACAAGCAACCACCTGCTTCAGACATCTCTCCAACCACACTGTCACGTCAACATGTAGAGAAGCAATGCCTGAGAAGGCTACTGAACCAGGAGAATGACATACCCTTTTCACAATTTCTTATGAACAGGATACAACAGGATCTGGTTTCACAACAAACTTCAGCAGAGTCAGGGGAGCAGTCATATAGTTTTACCACCTAGAGAAACCCTGGTAACAAACTGTGTTCTCAAATACCCAGCTGCTCCCATATAATAAACATACACAGAAAGCCCATCAAGGGTACACAGAGCTCAGAGCATTTAAACTGTTACAGTAGCACTGTTAAAAATAGGCTACTTATAAATAACAATTCTGTACCACAGATTTCATTAGCAGCAGACATACTGGTAAGAATCAGTTATCTACTGTCCAGACCAATTAAAGCAATTAAAAACTCTGTTTCTGCAAAGAGGAACTTCATAACCTCTGAGAGGCACAGCACATCCAGTGTAGGCCAGACCCTAGTGTATGAATTATTAGGGGGTCACTAATTTCATTAGGAATCTGCTGATTCACACCAAGAGGGGAAGTCTCTCATTTCCCATGGTGCTGTAAACACTCCATCTTCCCATTAGCTCTCCTCATTCAATTAGATCCCTCAGCATAGTGAAGGAATTCACTGCGATTCGTTGAACTCTGTGTAGCCAAGACACCAAATCTGCTCCTATTCTCAACAGGAGACAACAGCCAAATCCAGAATTTGCTCCCTAGGACCTGCCCTTCCTCAAATGCTGCAACAGAAGAGGGAGAGGATCAGCAATAATTTACCTCCCAGAATACCATGTGTACCCATATAAATCTTCATTAATACCTTGTGATTTACAGGGAGTGGAAGGAGATGATTTATCATGCTAGTTCATCAGATCAGGACACAGATATGTGGTCCCTGTGCTCTGCCCAGGTCAGTCTTCAGCTATGGGCCAGTATGCCTGACCAAACTATAGAACTTTGTTATCAGGCATTGATTCCTGAAAGTATAAACACTTCCTGAAAGTATCAATATTACTATAAAAAGACAGTATGAATATATATATGTATATATAAATACTTAAAATATGAAAATATAATGTCATGTAAGTAGAGCCTGCATTAGTTCATTAGATGTAGCTGCATTTCATATCATTTTGTAAAGGTTTACTTTTACTTAAAAGAAATAATGAACATTTGAAAATATATTTTCTACTACATACTTCTCAGTAATAAAATACAACAGATACACTCATACATTTACATTTGTATTACCTTTCACATCCCTGTGCAGACTTGCCAGTCACCTTACTTGCCTGGAAAAGGTAACCTCAGACTTTTCTCTACTAAAGAAAAATTCTCTTGGAGTATCCTTGTCAGAAGCTAAGGATGAGAATTCTTGTTATTCCCCCTGTGCTTGTCCTCTTGGAAACTCTGTCCAGAGAAGTACAAACCCTGCATAATCTCTCCAAGCTTCAGGCAAACAATATTTTCACCAAAATAAGGTAGTGAAAGAATACCTGACTAACCCAAAGCTATTGGTGCATTTAGGTTAAATTTGTCAGGCTTTGTTGGCTTAGGAAAAAAACAAAGCCTGAGCAATAGACCCTCTCTCTATATCCCTGTTGTGCCTCATTGTTTGATTCTTAAGCCTCCCTAAGTGTGAGATGAAGTTGATTCTTCTCCCACAGCCAAAATAGTCATAACATCTAGGTCAAATCCTTCCCATGTCACCACAGAGCAGGGATCTGAACCCAATTTAGAAGAGCACATTAGCAAGTGGGCAGTTTGGAGCAAGGTTCACAATTGCTCCCAGAGAAAATGAGCTATTTGGCATAAACAACTCCATACTTGGCAGCCAGAGGAAACAGGGAAAAAAAAAATTAACTCATGGCCAGTCATCAGGATGTTCATTTCAAGGTAAGAATTCATGTCAAAATCTTTGCCATAGATGACCACTCTAATGTGGAGACAGATGTCCTTTATGCAGCTCTAGCCATGCTCCCATTAGAATTTAAATTGAATTTGCAGTGCCAGATCCTCACATACAAAAACAAAATATTGAAGCACACTCATTTGAGCCAATAGGGCAATACAAACACTTAAAAATATTGCAGTTATCTGCTTGGCTAAACCAGGAGTGTCTGTCTTCTCTGGAGCTCTGGGTGTTTACACCATTTAAACAACTGACCCCTCATTTTCATCTTGGGTCAAAAAAACCTCTTAAATATGTCAACTGGAATAAAGCCACATCAGTCCTAAACACAGAAGAGAAAACAATATAATCCCTGATGTTTATAACATGCACTTCCATACTTCTCTACTGCTCATTGGGAATGCTAATATTACTCCCTCGAGAGCCCTGCTTCACTAATAGCAAATGCTTCCCAATGAGCTGCAAGAAGACAATTTGATTTTAGAGGGATTGCCAACCACTGGCATTTGGCATAAGACCAGTTCACTTGTTTGCTGTTAATAAAACATGCAGAGGAAAAAAAAGGAACAAACTGTACAAAGCTGCATGTTAAATCATGTGACTTTACATAGGTAGTGCATGCAACTCCTTTAAATGTACAATTATAAGGAAATCCCAGAAATAGGAATTTGATCCAAAGTCTTCATTTTCCTCAAGTACATATGTCCTTAATATAAAAAGCAACATTTTCTTCCTCATATACATACTCAAAGACATCACTAAAACTCAATATCTATCACACTACTCCAATTAAACTCCAAACCAGTAAGAGCCATTTAATTCTCCCTTTAAACACACACATTTAATCACTCTTCTTTCCATACACAAATGGAATCAATTCTTCAGGTGTTTTAGAAAGGTTTTTTTGTTTTCTGGGTTTTTTTGTGGGATTTTTTTAATGTAGTTGTAAGAGTTACACCATTACTGGAAAAGTATTATCATTGTAAAGTGCAGAAAAAGCTATGAAATAGTAATGGGGGGAGAAGAGGGAGGCACACCATAGATGGTGGAAGCACAGAGAATGTTATGCAGCCAAACCTACTGTATGAAGAGAGAAAAATATAAAAGAAAACAATAGAATAGCTCTAAAAATGTTTTCAAATACCAGAAAGGCAGCCTTTAAGCACTAATGAGTTCAAATTCTCCCAAAGATATGAGTCTTTGGGGGCAGACTCTCAATACACCACCTTTCATTTTGACAGTATCTTGTTAAGGTCATAGCCTGATATTGTGCTGAAGTATGGTTTCCAGACTTCTAATTTCCACCCCACATTTAGTTATGAAATTGCATCTGATATTCTGCTTATTAAATTATTTTTAAAAAATTATTTCTTTTATATGCTTTTGTTAATATTCTCATCTGGTTAATATCAGGGCACAAAAGACAGAAAACTAATAAAGCACAGATCTTGTTCTCAAGTTAAGAATAACCTAGAAAATACACTACACAGATATCTAGTTCAACTTCTCAATTCATACTTTTCAGATTATAATAATAGCCTTGATAACCACTGTTCAATGCTGAGCCTTGACTGGCAAGGAAATATATGTATGTAGTGATTGTTGGAGAGGAAGGAAGGAGGAAGATTTCCTAGCATTGGGTATTTTAATGTATGTCAAGATTATAAGGCTTTGAAAGCATAATATTGCTCTTAGGAAGAAGGGCTATTCATATGGTAAATAATAATTGGAGGAAGGAAAACCCCCAAAAAACCTCAGCCAGTGCTATCACACATCCTCCTCCCACCTTTCTCATTTTAAAGAAAAAACAATCTACATGCTAGTACCACAAGCCACAGGTGGAAGTTTTCTAAATGTACCCAAAATACCAAGTGTTCCACTACCTGAAAAAGCAATCTATCAAAGCTGCTTCCACAGGTCAAACAAGCAGGAATCTGGTATTCTCAGTTGTATTCAGGGCTCAGCTATCGACTCACCTTGACCCTGGGAAAGTCACCTAGAACAAATGAGCAAAATGCTCTGCAACAGCTCACAGCACAGCTTGTGGAGGCCCTGCAAGAAGCAATTTTCAGAAATTTGTATGGGCAAAAGCACCCAGAAACTAGGCCAAAAGAAAGCACAGCAGCAGCACTGTCATGTGTGCCAATTCTGATTGCAGAAAGAGCACAAGTCCATTAAGAAAGGGCTCCAGCTCTACTGTGCCACCACCACCCACGTGCCTCCAGACGCCAGTTTATCGCTACTTCACTAACTCTGCAAAAAATATCAAAAGCATGAGGGGTAGGAGGCCTCTTGCCACAAGTGCGTTTCATAAATAAATCCATAATGGGGTATAAATTGGGAGATCAGTATTAAGTACAGTTTCTAACAGTGCAAGCTCTAGAAAAGCACATGTGCATCTCTGCCATTTTTCTCCCACCCACACAGCACTTGTGAACCCAAAACACAGTAAAACACACACAGTTGTCCCTGCTCCCAGCAGGCACCAGGAAAGCTTTGCACAGCAGTGGGAGGAGTATGGACAGACTTTCTCAATAAGATACCCAGCACATACCTTGAAGAAAATCAAGCTGCACCTGACAGGTGCTTCTACCCCAACATCACCTCCTTCATCCCATAATCACTACAATCCAAGGCCAGGATCAGGACAAATGATCAGTGTACACACAGAACTGCCCTTGGTAGTATTGATGGGATGGGGGGAGTCAGCAGGAGTCATGTATGGGAAGCAGGGAAATCCTACAAGCAGAATGAACCTACTCTCCAACACCTTTGCTGTAAAAGGTCACAAAAGGCTGAAAGTTTCATGATTTCAGCAGCACCCACCAAGCCCTCAGTTACCTGTGACACTGTTCTGCAGGTCTGGGCAGCTCAGGCAGCTGGAGCAGCCAAAGGCCCTCTCCCTCTGAAGGTTTTCAGCACTGTATAGCAGCAGCACTGGTAGGTCTTCTACAGCTGGTCACCTTCAGTAATGTGGAAGCTATGAACAGACTGGGAATCACCCAGACCTCCCTCCCATGTTCCCCAGTTCAACATCATAACAGCATTTACAGCCTCCTCCCACTCTTGCTCACAGACAATTGAAACTTGAGTTCTCAGCAAAGGCTCAGTGGCCAGAGCAAATCGAATGCATGTCCAGGTTTGCTACCCTTGACATTCACAAGAAAATAGAGAGTCTTGCAAACACTCACACAGTTCTGAGGAGAGACATGCCTCATACAAATGACCAACACACAACTATTTCTACATACACTGTGTTTTGGTCTGCAACATGTTAAACCATTGCACACATCCCCGAGCACGTGTACAAAACCTCTGTGACCACAGGTGCCCTCTACTTCTCCTTGTCGGGATCTCCTACTCAAAGCAAAAGGTGCTGAGCCAGCATTCACCCTCCCCTTTTTTCTCTGTTCTTCAGTTCTATAATCTTTTTAGCTCCTTTTCCTTCAGAGGAGAGAAGGTAAGTACATACAGCCTTTACACAAAAATGCATGACTCTAAAGCAAGCCTCAAAATGATATGGAGACAAATACTCTGTCCTCTGGGATAGTCAAAAAGTTTCAAGCCACCTTGTTCATCTCACTTTCACAAGCTACATAGAGAAAGACCTTGGTAGACCACTCCCTTCCTCCAGTTTGACCCATGAGTTACTAAACCTGTGAACTGGTAACAAAAAATGCCGAGACAAAGCTGTTTGGCACATAGCAGCACACACCAATTCTGCATGACAAAATTTAAATGGTCAGGGCGAAAGTTTTCAAATTCCCACCTCACTAAGTTTATTCTCATGAGAAAGGGAAGTCTCTTTGGTGTTCCATCCAAACACAAGTCAGCGTGTGCCTAAAGGGATTGAACGGGTCCATAATGAGCAAAGCATCCAGTGCATTTCTGGGCAGCTGTGTGACACTGAAGGCTGAACCAAACCAAGGTGCAGAGTAACAACACCTCTGCAGAAAGGCAGGGAAGCCTCAGAAAAACCTGCCTGCTGCATGTCCATTGAAAGCCCTGCACGTGGCACCTGATGACAACAAAAAGAAGAGCCAAGAAGGACCTACTGGGTGTTATAACTACAGATAAGAAAGAGTCAAGGACAAAGCACTAGTTTTAGTCACAAGTTTTAAAGCTGTTTGTTTAAACAGATGCTCAGCATCACTAAAATGAATGATACATCTAAGAGGGTGACTAGCAGCTTTTTAAGCCAAGGCAAGACATGGATTTTACAATAGCTCTTATATAGATCCTACTTCCATTTAGCACCCACGGGGTAAATGAACTCTGTTCCTTTTATTTGTACAGCTCCATTGCTAACAGTAAAAACAGCAGATAAACAATAGATCATGATCCTGCCCCACAAAAAAAAAAAAAAAAAAAAAAAAAAAAAAATCTTCCTCCTGTGTAAGTGACAAAAAAAAGCTCCAAGAAGTGATACTCCATTTTGCTATTTTCTTTAGCTTTACTACTTTAAATCTGCCTTTACAAAGATCTTAGCAATAGCTGCATTCCTTAGAAGTCAGGTGCATTGAAAACTTTCTCCTCTCCCCATTTCTATGAATGGCATCTTGCAGTGATAATACATTTATTCTTATATTTAATGGACAGCCAAACCAACTTGTTCCAGCTGACAATATATTACTTAACACTGTATAGTGAAGAAGCTTGGAAAATGACATCTGCAGGAACAAAGCATAGAGAAAGCCTGCTTCTGTACAGAACAAGCTCCTGAGGGTTGAATAGGTAACAGCAATGCACTGCTCACACACTTTTATATCAGGGGAAATGGACGGCATTTGGTTGACCTAGAGTACCAGTCAATCAAAAGTCAGTGGAGAAAAAGCAGTGGGAGGGGGGAAAAAAGAAGCTTGAGCTGCTGCAATCATTTGCAGAGAGAATTATGGCTGAGACAATGGTCTGATCTTGTGGGGATGGCTGCACAAGCTGGCTTGGGGCAGTGGGGTGGGCCATCTTCTGGTGCATATCACAGAAATTTTTTCTTCTCAAAGGAAAAGGCAGAAGCTCATAGGCAAAGCATCAACATGTGCACACATGTGTGTAAGAAAAACAGAACATGACTGGCCTGCAGGTCAGATCTGGCCCAGCTGTTAACACAGTTGAACCTCTGAGTTACATCACTCACAGCTCAGGCCTGTGTTTTTAATGCCCTTCCTATCTCCGATTACATTAGTAATTTTTAAAAATCTGTGCATTAATACCCACCAAATTACAACTCAGCTCAGAGTTGAAGATAATCTTTTCTCTCTAAAAGCTCCTTGTTAGAGCTCTGCTGTATTATCTGGGGTTGTGTGCTTCATTACAAACTGCTATCACATGCGCCACGACCACACATTCAAGGTTGAAATGTAGAGAAATAAGAGAAAATGGATCACAAGAATAGAAGAGAAAGCTGTTAGGTGTCTGGTCAGCGTGCCTGCCCTCCCCCACTATGATAGTTTGCTGCTTTTGAACGATTTATGAAGACCCACAAAACCCCTGCTACACAGGCAGCTGAACATCATGGCAGTAAGTCAGATAGCAGTGCCTGAAATCCACTGAAATCTAATGACTGATGGCCACTGACTCCAGTAAGCCTTGGATCAAGCCCAACCCCTAGGTCTCATTAAACTCATCTTTATATAAAAATCAATAGCCCTTTTGCCTCCTCCTCCAGCTGGGAGGGAAAGAATGGAAGCACTTCTACAATCAGAATTACATCTTACACAGGCTAAAAGAGTGAAGAGCTCCACAATGAAATTAATCAAACTGAAGGAGTTATAACAGGCTTAAAAATGAGAGCACATTAATAACTGCTCCCTTGTGGTAAACAGAGCTAATCAAGCACAGGTCCAGCAGAACCTATCCACAGCTGAAGCAGAATTTGTTCTGTAGCTACATGAATGAGCAAGTGATGGGCTTGGACAGTCACAGGTGAGGGTGGAAGGGCTCTGTAGAAATTCAATTCATTCATCAAAAACTCAGAAGAGAAAGACACTCTTCTCTTAGAAAAGAGATTACATTTGTCGGTCATTCCAGAGCAAAGATCAGGTTGCTGTGTCCACCATCAAGACATTTTGCACTGCCAACACCCAGACCAGCAAGGATGATACAACAGCCCCAAAAGCAATCTTTTCTCACTATGACTCCAGGCTTAGTACAGGATCCCAGTCTTTAGCTGGAATGTTTCTATGATTATTCAGAGCAACCCATTTGTGAAGGCCAATTGATAAGTGTCCAGTCTTCCTCCTCTATTCCAGTGACAAAAACATATACTGACAGCTCTTTGCTGCCTTTGTCTTGGGTCAGGAAATTCGCCCAGAGAAAACTCACTCTCCTACTGACCTTTCTTTTGTCAGCTTAGTAGCCTATGATACCATGATGCTTTTTGAAATTTAAACAGAAAAAGCAAAACATGTAAGTTTTCATCTCTATTCAAGTTGTAATTTGTCAGTGAAATATCTGCAGAATCTTCAAATCTAAAGCACTGACGTGAAAGAGAAGAAAGTAGGACTTACTCTTCACTGGACATTTTGGTCATACAGGAACATACAATACCTTCTTTCTCCATCCTGCTATGAGCACTTGGTACATGAATTTAAAATCCTGACTCCTACCTTCAGAAGCCCCTTGGAGGTAGCTGTCTGTCTTTCACTGACAGGTAAGCAATACCACAGACCATCTGGCTTTATCAAAGTCAAACACTGAGTCTGCAGCTCACCACTGAGCTGCATGAGACTGACTTTTGATTTTATGTATCTACCAATTTTGGAATTTTTTTAATCAATTTTTAAACATACATTCATTTTAAAATAAATAGTTGGAGGCGAATAAAGGAAGAAATGGAAGAGTATGGAGGGAAAAAAAACACACGAGAGGCTAAAAAACACTACTGACTTTGATGAAGTCTTTATAGCAGGGCCCCTTGTGCACTCTTTAACCAGCTCCAGGACACAAGACCTGAAGTGAAAATATACCCACACTGACAAAAAATGGTAGAACTGCTAAATAAGCACTCACTCACATGGCTGACCTTCCAAATGAATGGCAAGCTGCCAGGAGCAATGTCAGCTGGAACCCAAAAGGTTCTTGCTCTGAGGCCGATGCTTGGGATTCAAACAGCACAAACATCTCAACACAACTTGAGTCACTTACTACAGTCAGTCTCAGGGGGACATCTGGGTTCCCTGCACAGCCAAAGGAAAGAAGCAGTAACTGCAGTATAGCCTGCTAGAGAAACTGCCCTGTCTGACCAGCCAGGAGCCACCCTGGCAGTCACAGTCCCACCAAACCCAGACTTTCACTGCTGGGACCAAAGTCCCTCCACAGCCGGCAGCTCCAGTGAGCCCCTCCTGACACCCTACACACCCAGCTGTTGAGCCCATAGACTGTAAGGGTGTCACCCTGCTGAGTCCAGTCACCTGGCCGCAGGTCACACTGTCATGGTCCTGTTACTGAGGCTTCCACCATGCCCCCCAGCCAGGGCACAACCTTCAGCTCTCACTGCAGCTGCACACCCAGTACCTGCTCTCATCTATTCCTCAACAGCCCCATTTGAGGTGGGATGAATCTCACTTTTGTTTCCCCTGTCACCTGCAGAAGAAAGCCCTAAATTACTATTTAGATGTCTACTTAGATTCTTAGACAGCTTTAGCTACACAGAATTAAGTTGAAAGTTTTATGCTGATGAGAAAAGAAACTGCTCCACAGACACCACAGTCCCTGTTAAGTCAAGCATCTCCCTTAAAAGAAAATAAACTTCTTGATAAAAAAAAATGTATATATATCCCAGATAACAGGCAAAACACAGGTTTAAGTTCTAAACAGAAAATTATTTCAGTTCTTCCCCCAAAGTAATGCCTCCCTCCCAAGCAGTCTTCAGACTTGGAGCCAGAACATTAAAATAAAGATCAAGGCCAATTATAAATATGATGTTAAGCATTGAGTCTCCTTGATCTTCAGAGAGTTTACTTACTACCTGAATTGCCTTATTTGCCAGATTCATATTATGAAGATTTTCAAAACACCACTTTGTTCTTAAGTGATAAAAAAAGCTATCACTATAAACAAAATGCTCAAATGTTGTTTCACCTACTGACTAAGATTAGATGCCAATTTAGATCATAGAAAGCTGTAACACTTCAATTTCTGTGTACTATGATATTTTTACTAGGTTGCAAAGATTACCTACATAATTCTCTCTTTATTTTTTTAAAGCATAAAACTATCTTCTGTCATATTTATGTGATACCTTGAACAAAACTTTTCAAAACTAAGCTACTGGAGCTTGTTCACACTATACTTTGTCTTGCTTCTGTCATTTTTATGTTGCCCTTCCAGCACAGCTGAGATCAGATGTCCCGATTCAAATGCATGACTGTGATCCTTGAAGAAGGGTTTCCATAAAACAGGGTTAAATAAAACAGAAAGCAGGTAAGAATTAAACTGCTGCCTTTTCTGCACACAGGACAAGAAAGTCACAGCAGAGAAATTCATCTAAGAAAAAATATCTCCAGGTAATTGTCAGTTTGAAGACATTATCATATTTTAAAACAGTACTGGCTTCAGGCCTCAAAAATAAGTAAGAGACTCTTTGAACAAGACATAAGGAAATGCTATCTTTGACAAGAAATCAGCACAGCAACGTGCCCAAAGTGCTAACATACAGTGCCCATGCAGAGGTAGCATTTTTACAGATCAAATTTCTTAAATGAAAACAGTACTTCTAAAGCTCAGTCTTTCAAGGCTAGGAATAGAAATTCTCTATTAGGAAATGCTTTCAGAAATGAATTTGAAAATCAAAAGTCCAGATTGGACAGAGCAGCTTTGTTATAAGGGGAAATGGGAAACCCATAGTCTTTTAACATCTTTCCTGTTCTCTAAAAAAACTATGTAACTGCAGTTGACTTTAGAGTAAGTATTTGAATTTTACAGAAGAAATAGTGACCAAAAATCTAGTATATAAGGCAGATACTCTAACACCAGCACCCCTTGCAATATCAACAATTATTCTTCAATTGACAGCATTTGCCACTGCAAACCCCAAAACCTTGCTATAGTCTACTCTGTCAGCACTATGGAGGCAGCCTTTTTTTACCCCTACAGATACACAGCTGATAAAAAAAGCAAACCATTTTTCTCCCTTGCCTGTAAGGCCCCATGAATTGCTTATACAGCACTGCCAGCATCTCCAGAAGGATGCTGTAACAGCATTCAGGCTCCCTCCAGATAGCCACAGTGAATCATGCCCCAAGGAAAGCAGTGACAAGTAGGTTCCTAAATCCCAACACGAGTTTGTAGAAATCCTGTCTGTAAAAACCAATCAAGAAATTGTATTGTATTATCTCAGAAAATCAAGCTTGCTTTTAGCAGCAAACAGCACAGGGAAGGCAGAAGGCCAGCTTTGCTGAGGTGAGTTTTCCTGGCAGAGATAGCTTGCCTCAATCTTAAAAAGAACTACCTCTCTGCATTTTGGCATTTGGAGCCACAAGGTGCTCTAGCTTTATTTACAGAGTAGCTGGGGGGTATGGAGCAAAATGCTTTTGGCTCAGGTGCTCATCCACAGTGGTGCTCCAGAGAAATACCGTGGTGAACATCAAACACATCTGCTGGCACAGACACTTCTCTACTGTGCTGCAGTGCTCCTGACACTGCCTGTGTCGCTGTCGTATCCCAGTGCCTCCCAGCAGTGCACTAAGTGCTGCAACTAATATCCAATGCTCAGTTTATTCCCCTTCCCTGAGGGAGAACCATATGCACAGCAGTTTTGCATTGTTTGGAGAGAACAGCTTTTAAACAGGTACAAACAGCTTCTGCTGGAAGCTGAAATTGTGGGCCCTGGATGAAAGGTGCTCAGGCACATCATGTTCAAGAAAAGTTCATTTCACAGACTAGAATAATATCTTCCTCTGCCTTCCCTTAAAACAGTCTCTTCTGCAAAGAATGGCTTTATCCTTTTGCAACAATATTCTACTGAAGTAAACGCCAAATCACAGAACATTTTAGGCTGGAAAAGACCGAAGATCATCAAGTCCAACCATTAACCCCAGCAGTGTCAAATCCAAAAATTCATAAAATGCCTCTAGGAATGGTGGCACAACTACTCCCCTGGGCATGTTCATCAACAGCTGTCCTACCATAAACGGCCTTGGAAATTTTTACAACACACACAAGTGCTGAATTACACCATCACTTTACAACCGGATCATTCACTGATGCTTGTGAAGTATTTTGGAATTCCTGCATGAGAGGAACTATCAGTTTATTATCCAATATAGTATATCAGCCTTTGTTTCCTCTCTGCTTTGCAGACTCCCACATTTTCACGTCACCTGCAACAAAAGCTTATACTCTTCTTGAACTAGAACAACTATTTTCTAGTTCCTTAGCAATACTCTACTTCTTACTGTAATTTGGCTTCCTCACCAAGGAGGTGTACACATCTCTCTCATTACATCCAGCTCCTGAAACAGGCCTGCCTAGAGTATTTAATAAAATCTGAATGAAATTGCCTGGATAGTAACGTTATTATGAGAATGCCATATGTCTAGGGAATGATACAGTAAAGTTTTCTTAATAACTTGTGCACTCGATGCACAGAAAACACTTCCTCCACAGAAATGAGCCAAACCAAATTAAACAATTCCAGTAACACTGGAACAACGAATTAGATTTTTTCAATGCAGAACTTCTGCATAGGACAAGAATGGTCTCCAGAGGTGATGGAGGGTTTTGTTATTGTTTATTGAGAAGTCATCAAAATCTACAGCCCTTAATACTAAAAATTCTTTTCAGACGAAATTTTTTCTGTATTGGAGAAAGAAAAAAAATCTCAGGAACAATTAAAAGAAGAATCCTACAGAGAGGACATTAAAAAAAAAGTAATCTGTTCTGCTCAAAAAGATCTCTCCTCGAATTCCCAAGTGGACCGACAAACAGCAACTGATAAAACAGTTCCTAACTCTCTGTTGGTGCAGCTTTCTTTTCCATGAAGAATTAAGAGTGCACACTACCAGCAGAAAAAAAAGAAGTTACAAGAAAAGAGACAACTGCATCCCTGTAGTCCTAATACTATTCCAGATTTCCAACAATAAAAAGTCTTCTAAGAGCCAGAAAGTCACATTTAAGTCCCACATGTAGGTCAGAGACAAACTGTTCTTTCTAAAATAAATTAGCAATTAAAATTTAGAGATTTGATATCACTTCACACAAAAAAGTTTCCAGAGAAGCACATCTGCCATCTCTGCTATGTTGGTGGCCTGAGATGCTGTGAGTGCTAGAAGCACTGTCAGACAGAAACCTAGAGATCCTGGAGGTCCAGAGCTCAGCCCGCAAGCTGTTACAGTCCAAAGTCACTGCGCCAAGTTCTGGTGACAAGCAGATGTTTTAAACTGTAGGGGTCCTGCATGAATAACCATTTGATTTCCATGGATGAAAACACAAGTCCAAGGTGCATAACATGTGCTTATCACGGTGGCCTTCTCTAGAATGAATACCTCCAAGTCTCAGCAGAGGATTTTTCTTGAGAATTGTGGCAGGTGGAAGTGTCAGCCAACACGAGCAGGATAGTGGAAAGGGTGAAGATATGCAAGGAAAAAAGATTCTGCTTAGATTTTGATGAGTGCATTAGAGGAATAGGATAGAAGTAACTCAGAAACACTACAATCAAACAGAAAATTCCCAGGGGAAGCATCTATCTCGAGTTAAAATTCTTCTGCTGTACTCACTTTGAATTTTCTATTTATCTGTCTTGTCTATCACAGAGCCAGGCTGATTTCAGAAATGCTTAACACGCAAAGAAGTAATATCCCTATGTAAATAATAGAAATACTTTTCTTGCAAGAAATATTCAAAATCCCAAACATCTGCAAAATGCTAGCACAGATTTACACATATCTTTTAGTTCTGATGGCATGACAATCCACTCTGAATTGGCTCCCATGGTAACCGCAACATTAAGGTCCCCTGAGAGTCCTCTCACACAAACACATACACAGAGGATTGGAAGGGCTCTGTGCAGAGACAGAACACAAACTTATCCAATTGCAAGGAGTTTCTCCACAGCACCTGCCTTCCAGCTAAAAGGATTCAGAAAGACACCCTTTCTTTCCCTTAGGAAAGGAATTCAGTTCTCACATCATCTCTTTCTCCACTCCATCTGGCAGCACCTGCATTTCATGCAGGTCTCAGTCTAATCAGAACTCAGAGGTTCCCAAGGAAAGGAGCAGGATTCAAAAACAACACAACACTCCAAAGTTACACTGTTGGTACTTTCTGACCTCTAGTTTGCTGTGGTATACAAATAATGACAGGCATCAGGGATCTTGAATGGAAAAAGATCTCTTTGTATAAGGTACATTTATCATCCTTTTCTTGGGATATCCCTTAAAAATTTAGATAAATAGTCATAAAAGAGACACCTTCACAACATCCCATCGACAGGCACAATTCCATCAGCATCCCTCCTTTCCAGCCTGCTATAACTTATTAAGTGTCATAATTTTCAAACTCAGCCTCTTGCAAAACAGAAGGAGGCAGCAAAGTAGTTTGAGTGAGACCTATAGCAATGAGAAGGAAGTGTTTTTCAAGAGAAAGACCAGAAGGTGATGGTTCATTCTTTGCCCCAAAAGAGATTGTGTCTCTTGGCAAACTAAACTCTTTTGTTCATCTTCCAAACCTATTTTGGCCAACCTTCCAACTTCTAAAAAGGAGGCAGGAAATAGCAAATTAATTATAGTATCACTAATACAATAGTAGCCTAATACAGTTTTTGTTTAAGGTTTCTGTTGAAAATAAGAGGTTTTCTAAAGTTATGTTTTATAGAACATTGATAGAACTTCAATTACTTGTAGATAACAAGCACTTAACAAGCACACTATCTAATGAGAATAACTATGAACACTACTCCTCCTTCGGGAAAGTATCTTCAAGTCGATGAGCCAGAGATACTTGCGCAAGCAACAGGTATTTTTGATTCAGCTTCTCAAAAGTGAGAAACAGAAGAGAATTTAAAATTCCTACCCATTTGGCAGAGCACACAGCTCTTTCTGCCTCCCGTTCTCTCAGAGACATGACATGGTAATTGACAAAGTGAATTCAAGTCCTAAACATATCTGCTACTTTACATCTGGTTCCTGTTATTTTAACCTCAGAAGCAAACTGAAAAAAAAAAAAAAAATTCCTATTACTGCTGATTGCTTATACTTTCCGAAAATTCTCTTCCTTTGTTCTATCAGCCAGGTTATTTAGAGGATATTACCCTAATCCAACAAAGAACTTAAGAATATTAATATTTTCAGTGAAGGCAAAGGCTTTAATGGATCAAATATGCTTTATTTACTACATTTCATCAGCTCTTGCTTCATATTCTAACTACTCCACTGAAATACCCTTACAGCTTCATTATTCTGCCTGCAGTATTAGTGGTAAGTAAGGTATGTAGCACGTAGGCTCCACTTGGGAATTCATATCTACCTTCCTAGGGACAAATTTTCATACATCAGCCACCTCTCAAGTTATTAACACCTGACACCAGGCCAGGTGCTTCCCAAGAACAAGAGGTCAGAGTGCCCCCTGTCTTCCCTGGGGACACCCAGAAAACTAACAGGACAACAGTTCTATAGGAAACAGCCAGTCAGTTGCCACTCTTTGACCTCAGCACAGTCATGACTGCCCAAAGGTAAAACAAGACAAGACAGGAGCAGGCTCTCCTCAGTCACAGCACTGCAGTCCTACTCCCTGCACTGGGCTGTGCAATTCTACATGGCCACAGACTCAGCCAGTGCAGCTACACAGCAAGACCTGCCAGTAGTTAATGAGTTTGCAAGGCCATGTTAATCACTGCAACAAGCACTGGCCAAAACTCCTACGACTTCATTTGTCACCTCTTGTGTTGCTCAGTAGAACATCACATGAACTGGGAACCAACCAACGGCATCAGCATTGCAACACTCAAGAATTCAGGAGAAATGCATGGCTAAGACAGAAGGGCTGTTCCTGAATCACTGCTTGCTTGCTGTGTTTAACAACAGCTGGCAGTGCTTTCACAGGACTTTCTCTGATCTACTCTTGTGCCATCCCATACCAGTTACCCAGCAGGTAACCCAGGAAACATCACCTCTGAAACACAGGAAAAGAGATAACTACAAACTCCCCTGGCACCTTCTTTCTCAAAGTCATATTGCAATACCTCCACAGCAGCTTCTGCTTCTCGACCTCCTCTAACTATGAAAATAAAAAGCACAATCTTTATTTCCTTGACACCTGCAGACAATCTCAAAGCTAAGAGAAGCAACCTTCATTTGAGAATTCCGTGCAGACAATCCTATGGGAAAGACACCATAGCTAGGACTCTGCTACCACCTCCTCCTAAGAGGGACATTCTACTGAAGACATGGCTGTGGCATGTTCCAGGCACCAGTGCAAGCACCACTGGCCAAAGCAGATACCCTTCCTTCTTTTCCTGCACCTAACTCCTTCTCTCCCAGAAACACTCCCTCGTGAGGCTGCTCATGTGTTTCTGTTTTGTTAAAATCAGCATCTTTCCCAGAACAGAACTCCCCAGAAAAGGGCCTAAAGAAAGAGTCTGCAATTAGCAGGAATGAGGAAATACACATCTTCCCCGTGGAAAATCTGAAGAGGAACTGCAAGTTCATAAGTTAGCAGAAACACACAGCTATCCCCAAAGCTAGCATCTGACTCTTCTCAAAGTTCTCAGGTTCCCCTTCTGCATTTTCCTTTACAAAATTGTACAAAGGACCTTACTTTCTCACAAGCAAGAGAAAAAGGAGCCCAGAAATTGAGGAAATACATTGGTGCAAAAATATTTCAATTAGTATCTTTGAACAACTAATACAGAATTCATTTATTGATGGCAGAGTGACAAAGTCCCAAAATACATCAGTGCTTTTCAGAAAGCAAAGAGGCAACATGCATCCTCTTTATTCCACCTTGTTCATTTAATCCTGAACAAGAGCAGGTACTTTAAGTGAACAAGATATTTTTCAAGCATTTCCTAAAGTAATAACAATAAAACATCAGATAACGAAAACTATTTTACATTAAATGGGGGGAAAACAAAACAAATTCAACCAACAGCCAGGACTTCTCAGCAAAAAGATTAATGTATGTAACCATGGTGGTGAAAGGGAGGTCAGGAAATGGGATGTCACTATTGCATATTTAATGGAGTGGAAGATTTTTCTGGAAAACCTACTGGATTTTGAAAGCCTGACCATCTTCCTTCTCTCCCTTCAGGACCATTCCCCTCTGTGATGCAAGGGGGAACATGGGGGAGGGCAGACTACAACACCCCACTGCCTCCTAGCAAGGCTGCATTTCCCTTTCCAGGACTGTATTCCAATTCCACAGTCATGTACCCTGCAGTTTATTAGCCTCTTCTCATCCCAAAACACCAAATCCAAACCATAATCCCCTATTTTACCAAAACAAAGGATAACAAAGTCTGTACTCCCATGTGTCCCATGAATCTTGCAAAGGACGCAGACCAGCCTTTATCAGCAAAAGTGAATCCTGCAATCCCTGAACTGTCTGACTGGCCTCACTGATCTGGTGTCAGCATTGGACTAGACATGTTGTCTGCTGTCCCATGGCCATACAAGCCAGTGGTCTGGAAAAAAAAAAAAAAAAAAGTGGTGGCTGGCTTCCATGAAAATCAGAGAACAAGAGGGAGAACTTTATTCAAGGCAGTGCAAGAGTCATCACCACTCACCAAAACAGGTTACAAGCTTCCTTGATTAAGGCACACAGACTGATCCTGCTGTGAGTTTTGAATAAGAAAATGTTTTTCCCTCCTTTTATGCCAGACCACAATCAAAAATTACTCATCTTTACCACTGCAGCAAGAAAAGACAGTTAAAATGCTGACAAAAATGTTGCTTTCGTTTCAAGGGACTGCAGCCTCAACTCTCTTCCTTACAGCCGAGACTATTTTCAAAATAGGAAGAAGAGGAGGAGGAAAATAGTAATATCATACATTCACAAAACATGTTCACAAGGAGAGTCAAACTTCGAGTCTCTCATGTCCAAAACATACAAGGATACTGACACCTATTAGATTTTCTATGCTGCCACCACTGCAGTAAGGTCAGCTCTTTCACAAAGCTAAAGGATGTCAGGAGGTTACTTGGATGAAAAGATGGGACCCTCACCTTCTGAAAATTTTAATTAAAACTGGCTGACAGAGTCAAACATTACAAGCATGTGGTAATTTTCTGCACATGCCCAACAACCTCACAAAAAGCATGATCATGGAAGCTTATTTTTTCAAGCGTAGTTTCCCAAGGAAATAAGTGAGGGAAAAGCATTTCCCAAGTTTCCCAAGGAAACAGGTGAGGGAAAGGTATTTTTACTAGCACTCCAAGCAAAAACAGAGTTTAATCTGGCACCCTTCACAATTACTCAATTAGCTTCCAATTGAAGAACAGAAAAGAACAAATTAATTGACCATCAAAGTCTTAGAACAAGCCTGGTACTGTGCCATGAAATGGAAATGAGGGGAATTAGGCTACAAACAGCCTTGCTGCAGGCATCCAAATCTGCCCTCTGCCAACACTTCCCCCATGGGACACCTTTGGTTCTCATCAAGAGAGCCAACACAGTAATTGCAAGACAGACAGTAGATTTGAATACACGTACCAAGAGAATTTCCAGCAGTCAAAACACACACACATAACCAGTGAGCTAACACAGTCATGCACAGATCAGTCTACCAAGGGGTCTGGCCTACACAAACACAAACCAAAGCACAAATCAGAACTGTGACATGTTAAACAAAAGAAGATGGACAAAAGCCACAAGAACACTGCATCTTGAAATTCATCTTTCCACAGGAGATTAATCAGAATGAGTGAGCGAGTGAACGTGTTCACCTTTGTGAGTACAATATTCCCCAATGGTTAAATCATTACAGCAAGAATCCAAGCCTTTAAATATACATCTGCCTAAGAAGCTGAACACTTCAGAGAGCAAAATTAACTTGCAGGTTAGCTTCCCTTCCAAAAGAATTGTATTAGACAATTACCTACAGAAGTCAAAATCAGGCCAACATTTAAGGGCCACAAGGGGAATAATATGGTGATTGCAAAGGAGAAAAGCAAACAATGGCTAGGTGCACACATTTGTTGGAGTCATACACATGATGGTATTCATAATTATACTAATTCTGAGTTCTGCTTTATAAGGCATATTCCTAAAAGAAACTTATTTTCTAATTATGAGCTCCAGTGATCATGCACATTAAACAATGAAAACAAACGGCAGTAGATATGAATGTTGTGACAGCCCCATTATCTCTCAAGCAATACATGAGGCTAAGCTGTTAGCCATCCTCATAGGCAAAATTCACTTGAAATGTCACTTCCACAAAAATTCCTACAGCTGTCACTTTACTCTCCCTCTATCCATACCAGAAGGCAGCAATTAGAGAAAACTGAATTTAAGACAAAAATTCTTACTTACGAAGAATATTTATAGTTTAGAAATTGTATCCTTAAAATAGTCTTGCTATCTTTATAAATCAAAAACGCGAAACATACACCATCAAAAGTGATTGGGAAATGACTGGAATTTTTTCCTTCATGATGCTGAACTTCTCAGGGATTCCCTGCTCATGTCCTTCTTTAAAATGCAGGGGAAGCAAAGACCTGATCTTCTAGCTTACATGTTCATCAGCACACGAGGTACTGCTGTTTTCCCACAGAGCACTTAATGCTTCCAACAGTCCTTCATTACCTCCCCAGGAGCCTTCATTGGCAAACAGCAGCACTGCAGTGCTCAGATGAAAGCTGTGAGAAATATCTTCTAGATGTCACCTCTGGGTTCAGCTAAGTCCACAAGCAAAAGCAGAAGCTTGATGCTCAAGAGCAGCAATACACAACTCCTTAGACAGGGTGTTATTTCCTATTTTGTCTAGATGCATTAAGCAAGAACAAGAGATACACCACAGTTTCCACAGAGTCACAGCTTTAGCCTTGCAGCAGGTCAATTACAAAGCCAAATGATATTACTGAGAGCAAGAAAACACCACCTGACTTAGAAGCAGCAGGAAAGGAATGTATGTGCAGCCTATGGTGAAGCTACAACACCCCCTCGTAAAACAAGACCCCCTGTAAGGAGCTAGGTTGGGGCTGTTCAGCATGGAGAAAGGAAGGATGTGGAGACCTCACATCAATCTTCCAATATCTGAAGGGGGTCTGCAGGGAAGCCAGAGAAGGACTCTCTGTCAGGAGCTGTACTGTAAAAGGACACAAAGTAATGGAGACAAATTGAAAAGGGAAATTAGGCTTAGATATCAGTGAGAAATTCTTTACTGCGAGGACGGCGAAGCACTGGAATGGGTTGTCCAGAGAAGCTGTGGATGCCCCGCCCCTGGCAGTGTTCAAAGCCAAGTTGGATGGAGCTCTAAACAACCTGGTCTAGGGGGAAGTGTCCCTGCCTTTGGCAGTAGCAGGCTGGGAGTAGATGATCTTTAAGGTCCATTCCAACCCTAATATTCTATGACTCAGAAAACCATGTTACATAATGGGTTTGTGCCTCCTGTGTTATTGCCCTCACAGCATCACAAGTGATTCCAAACAGACATCAAGCCTACAAAGAGAACAAAATTCCAAAAGTCCCAGAGAAGACAAACCATAACGCTCTATAAGTGGCATAACCCATAGGTATTCCTTAACGTGGCTTTTAGCTTAAACATGCAATAACTTGCACAATCCCATCAACACAGGGCTGAAACAAAAAAATTAAGAGTGCTACAAGACTGCTCAGAGAAATCACTTGGACTTCTCCCAGGACAGACACAAGGACAATATCTGGGAGACATTCAAGTTATCCCCATGGAGTGTAAGCGAGGCTTGCACTGAGAGCAGAGCAGCTCATTTGAATTATGGAAGCAGGACTGCTCAGTTACCCCTCAGTATCCTAAGAAGTCTTTCAGTGATTACACAGAATAGACGTTCAAGGACAATAACATGTGATGAAAGAACATTCAGAGACAAGACTAACTCTTTTTGCATTCTATGCATTGTTCCATTTTCTTGTTAGGGGTAAAAGGATGCAAAAGCTGGCCCTCACCTTACTCTGAATTCCTGAACAGAGACATAAATAGCAGTAATACATATATACACTGAAAAACCACATTCTGATGCTCATTCATACTAAAGCTAGGACAGATAATGACATATTCTATATAAAGCAGCTTAGAAGTCTTGAATGAGACATCCAATTTCTATTTCTTTTAATAAAAATAGATCTACTTTATTCACAATTGCTGCTATTTCTAAATTCCTGGAGTTCGTAAGAAATGCAAATTCACAGAAAAAACGCATTATTCACTTTCAGAGTGTGAATGAAGATATTTGCATAGAAACACAATCAAAGAATGGGTAAAGGTTGAATGGTATCACAGTGAATAATTTAGTCCAATGTTCCTGCTCAAGCAGCTCTGCCCTAGAGCCCGTGGCACAGTATTGTATCCAGACAGTTCTTGAGTATTTCTAGTGAGGGAGATGCTACAACTTCTCTGGGCAAACTGTTTCAATGCAGTCACTCATACAGTAAAGTTCTTCATGTTCAGTTAAAAATTCCTGTACATCAGTTTCTGCTTGCTGTTCTATGACCTGTTTGTTGGCACCACTGAGAAGGGTCTGGCTTCTTCCTCAAGACCCTCCCTTCAGGTACTCATTAAAACACTGATGAGGTCTCCTCTCACTCCTCTGTTCTTAAGGATGGACAGTCCCAGCTCCCTCGGCCTTTCCTAAGAGAGATGGTGCGCTCTCCCAGTCGTTCTCTATTTCCTGCCTCTGGATCCATTCCAGGAGTTCCATGTCTCTTTTGTACTGAGGAGCCCAGAATTAGATACAGCACTGCAGATGTGCCTCACCAGGGGCAGGATCACCTCCCTCACCTGCTGGCAATGCTGTTCCTAATGCCCCCAGGGTACCATTGGTCTTCTTGGCCACAAGGGCACTGCTGGTCATGGACAACCTGCTGCCCACCAGCACCCCCAGATCCTTCTCCACTGAGCTGCCTCCCAGCACATCAACCCCCGCCTGTGATGGACCAGGGGGTTATTCCTCCCCACGTGCAGGACCCTGCACTTGCCTTTGTTGAATTTCAGAAGGTCCTTGTGTCCTTCTGAAGGGCTGCACCATCCCAGCTTTGTGCCTGCAGGGAACTCGCCAAGGAGGCTGTTCTACCCCTTCATCAAGTCATTGGTGAATTGAGTTAAACAGTACTGGGCCCAGTATTGACCCCTGGGGGACACCACCAAGTGACAGGCCTCCAAACAGATCCTGTGGCACTGGTTACAACCCTCTGGGACCTGCCATTCAGCCAGTTCTCATCCCACCTCACTGTCCACTCATCCAGCCCACACCTACTGAGTTTGTCTCCCACATCCTCCTAAACAGTGTTGAAAGCCTGGCTAAAGTCATGGTGGACAGTATCCACAGCTCTCCCCTCATCCACCCAGGTAGCTGTTTCATTGTAAAAGGCAATCAGGTTGGATAAGCATGATTTAGCCTAAGTGAATCCATGCTGTCTGCTCCTGATCACGTTCTTGCCATCCATGTGGACAGAATGAGGCACTCCATCACTTTTCCAGGGACTGAGGTAAGGCTGGCTGGCCAGTAGCTCCATGGGTCCTCCTTGCCCTTTCTGAAGGCTGGGCATGACATTGGTTTCTTGCAGTGCATAGACACCTTTCCTGATCCCCACAACTTTTCAAAGATGATCCTGAGCAGCCTGGCTATGGTAGCCTCCAGCTCCCTTAGCACTCCTGGATGCATCCCACCAGGGCCCATGGACTTGTGAATGTCAAGTTAGCCTTGCTGCTCTCTAACCCAATCCTCCTCGACCAAAGGAAAGTCTTCCTTCCAGCATTCCACTAACTCTGGTTTCTGGGTCAGAGATCCAGAGGGCTGATCTTGTCAGTGACGACTGGTGCAAAGAAGGTGTTCAGTATCTCTGCCTCCTCTGTAACCAGGGTCCCCCCTCCATTTAGTAACTGGCCCATTTTATCCTTAGTTTTTCTCATTATTGATGCATTTGAAAAAGCTCTTTTTGTTGTCCTTGACACCCTTGACCAGATTTAATTCCAGATGGACCTTGGCCTTCCTTGTCTCATTTCTACTTACTCTGACAACCTCTCTATATAAATTCCAAGTGGCCTGACCCTGCTTCCATCTCCTGTGTATTTCTGCTTGCGCTTGAGTAATGACTATTCCTTTCTTTCATAAACACAAGTTTCTTGCACTCTTTGCCTAATTTTTTGCTTACAGAATGCATCCCTCAAGGAAACAATCCTTGAATATCAACAAACTCTCTTGGCCTGTGAGAAGCAGTGTCTCCCTTTAAAGCACAGATTCAGAAACATCTATTAATTACTTTAAAATACCTTTTATAGAAAGTATTTCCATTACCTTCAATTAGACTAGGCATTCAATTAGGCATTAGACTAACTTGGAAGCAAGTTCAACTGCTGCCAATCACATGAAAAATTAATCACATCTACTCATCACACAACAGCATTGACTGACATCGTGGATCAAGTGAAATATATTGACACTCCCAACATATAAAAATTTCTTTTACTATGTGAGCACATAAGTGTAGCCTAGCAACAGCCAGAGCCAGCACCCTCTTCCACACACATCTGACCCCAATAAAGCACATCTTTTGTCCCAAGCCCTAACAGGCTTTTCTGGCAGAAAGTAGTTAAAAAACAGCACTCCCAATAAAACAATGAACTAGACACAAACATGAACACATTAAAAGGTTTTGCAAATTTGGTTTTCAATGTAACCTTCTCTGGTTGCTCAGTGTATATAATCAAAACCCTGTTTAGCTCCAGAAATGCCTAGTGGTGCTTCATTTCTACTCCAGGAATGCGATCCTGCTTTTTGTTTTACTTCCTCCACTCAGGATCCTGAGCCCCATCTCATGGCCACTGCAACCAAGGCTGTACCCAGCTTTTACATCCTCAACCTTCCCTGTTTTTAGGTATGTATGGAAGCAGAATGCACTTTTGCTCCATACACTGCTTGTTCACAGCACTTGCATTGTCCTCCCAGCCCACATAAGCACCACCAATCTTACACAAGTTATTCCCATCAACCAGAAATAGAAGTAAGCTGTCTAGGACCAAACCTGTAAAGCAAAGAAGCTGCTCCCAAGGACCTCATCATCCACATCATTCACAGTTTGAGATGCGGCACTTGGACTAGACTAGTGCCATATGTGCTCCTGGAACAGAGCTTCCAGTTTAGTTTTATCCAAAAATGAATCAAATACACACTCTGAAGCTACTCCATTATTCAAGTGCAGTAAGGTGGGATAAGCAGAAGAATTAGCTTCAAAAAACACACTGGTCATGCAACTTCACTGTCCAACATCAGCCCACACGCAGCAGCCCATAGTCAAATTTACACTGGTTTTGTTACATATTTGGAAGGTGCAAGATGCTCTGTAGAAAGCAATGTGAGCCAACCTGAACCCCAAGAAATCTTGTCTCAATTTCCACAATATAGGTATCTGCTCAAAACCTCCAACACACAAAAGGTTTGGTGTACCTTCCAAAACACTTGTTTAGAAGTGACTGAACAAAATTATATCAAGTAGTATATTTTAACTGTTTCACACAAGTGCCTTCCAAATTATTTTTATGATGTAGAAGCATTTGTTTTCACAACATATAAAGGGGACACAATCAGGTTAGAAGTAAGCAGGCACACTAAGTGGAAGTCAGGCTAAATAAAGATACATCTTTGGCCACTAGTCCACTGTTTTATTTGGAGAACTAGGCAACATTTTGGCTAATTTACTAATTTATTTTATGGTAATATAAAATGTCCCGTCCTACAGCCAGATACATTGTTTGGGGTCTTGACAGGAAATTCTGCCAGAAAAGGCTTTAAGGCAATTGCCAGTGCCTTCTGTGTGCACTCTGACTAGACAAAAAATGAAAATTAATATACCCTTTCCTACCCAAAGCTTAAGGCTTGCAGTGTATAGTAAATATACATGTGGGGAGCAGGTTTGTGCTCACACACATAGCATTGGGTTTTACTAAATGAAAATCAGGTTCTTATTTCCATGTTTAAAGGTCACGTTTTCAAGAGCCCTCACTGTTTACAGGACAGACTTTGTACAGCAGATAGATCTAGCACACAGAGTGCTTCTTAAATTGCACACTTGAATAAGAACATCTGCCTTTTAAAGTTTAAAAGTCTCAATGTGGTGGGATGATGCCAGGTGCACACCAAGTTGTCCTATCACTTCCCTCCTCAACAGGACTCAGGGAGAAGAAAATAAGATTTCTAAAAATTATGGGTAATAAGGGCAGTTTAATAAAGCAAAAACAAAGGCTGTGTGTGGAAGCAAAAGAAAATAAAATACTTACTCCCTCTTTCACATCAGCAGGAAATATTCAGCCACTTCCCAGGAAGCAGGGCTTAAGAATGTGTAGAGGTTTCTCCAGAAGACAATTGTCATAGTAACAAATGCCACCCTGCTTCTCCACTCTCTTAGCTTTTATTGCTGAGCAGACACCACATGGTCTGGAATATCCCTTTGGCCAGTTTGGGACAGCTGGTTCTGGCTGGTCCATCTTGGAGCCAGCTGGCATTGGCCCTGTTGGACATGGGGAAACCTTCTGGCAGCATCTCACAGAAGTTACCTCTGTAGCCTCCCACCAGTAGCCAAACCTTGCCACACAAACTCAGTGCATAAAAAAAGCAAGCAGTTGGTTTTATGCACATATTTCTAGATGAGGAAAGTAAGAATGACTAAAAAGCCTCACCTAATAAGTACAGTTGTGTTTACCCAGAAGTCAAACATCTCCTATTTCTGTATACAAACATACATTTGAGAGGCAGTGGGAAATCCCAATTGCAGGTATCATGAAGGAGTTTCTACACTTAATGACTTGTGCCAGCTGTTTCAAATACCTTGACCCAGTGCTTTGAGAAATGGTCAGTAAACCTACACAGATTAAGAAATGAGTTGGTACTTTACAAAAGAAATTGTTGCAGGCCAAAAGGGCAAGAAAAATCCTTGGTCTTCTTCATCCTAGTCTTTTCTGCTTTTCCCTAGCATAAGGAAAAGAGAAGTCAGCTACATCAATAGGCGGTCTGTATGGGAATTCAATACTGAAACAGTATTTTAAAAAACAGTCAAATCTGCAGCCTGGGGCAATTTTGGAAACCTAAGTAAGACATTTGTAAGCCTACCTCCTCCAGACTTTGTGCCAATCCACAAGCATCAGGAAGAGAATCCCAGCTTCTACCAGGAACCTCAGGTCTTAAAGATTTTCTTTCCATTTACTTGCACACCAAAGTTGTAAAATTGTCCAGCTGAAATTGCCACAACATAATAGTTATTTCCAGAGAGCAGCAGCTAAAATATACAACACATAAAAACATAAAAAGCAAGCAGGCCAGCAAAGAGTGCCACACAAGACTATGTGCCTATTAGAACCTGTGAAGTTGGATAAAGCATTCAGGAGACCTGGGTCTATTCCCAGCTCCAGGTATGCTAGAGACAGTCCCTGCCAATCTTCTTCCATTCAGAGGATATATTCTCCAGACCTTTCAGAAGAGCTTTCTTCTCTTGTGCAGTGCTTCAATGCTTACCAGGTCTCCAACAAACAACAGAGCAAAGACTATTTCCCTCCTTTCCATGCCTGCAGCAGGAAGAGGCTGACAAAACTGCAAGCCATCAGTAACCGCAAATAAGAGAGAAAAATACATAAAGGAGGCAAATTACATTTGGGAGAAAACATTGAAGGCAGAGGAACAAAACAGCACTCTCTCATCAGCTGAGACGTCACTTAGTCATGATCTGGAGTGTTCACACCTGCTCTGCTCTGTCACCAACTCCCACAGCTCCGAGTGCGCCGCAGCAGCAGCAGCACCCCGACACCTCTCCTTCTGCCAAGCCCAGGCAGCGGAACGGGATCGTTTTGTCATTCAAGTTCCCACTTAGTTAATCGCTGTGACACCTTCCAAGCTCTGCAGTGTATTTCACACAGAATGTCTGCGCAAAGCAAAGCAGCCCCACCAGCCCAGTGCAAGCTCCTGCCCCTAGGAGCACTGGGCTTGGCATCCTAACTTACCTTGCTTGGCCCTACTCACAACCCTGTTCTGGTCACTGCTCCCCAGCATTCCTTTCTTTTTGATCTGCGATATCAGAAAGGCCTCAGTTCAGAGAAATTCCTTGGCACATGCTGCTCTGCCTTGGCTAAGGCAGACCCATGCAAGACAGATCTCAGAGCCAAGGAAAGGGACTAACAAAGACTGAAGAGGAAATTCTCCATGGACCTTTTAGATACAAGGTATCTAGAAAAAATACACTTTGAAAGTCCTTTGAAGTGCTGCTCTCAGTGCCTTCATAGACTGGAAAATCTTTGGAAATGTACCTCTGAACGCTCAGCTGAACAGGGATTTATTACTATTTTGATGAATAGAGATCCAGATTACAGGGGCATAAACGATACAGGGTATTTACTTTCTGTTCTTTGAAAATTTCTGCCCAGTTCCCCTTTATTCACCACCTCAGCAACAGCAATTTATCCATGTTACATCCATGTGGACCTGTTGCATTCAGCTCCTTCTCTGTTACCATGTGTTTGGCAAGTTATACAAGGAATGTTTTGTTTTTGTGATAAACATTCTCTCTCGCTATATGGCATTTTCAGCTACTTAAACAAAAAAGCTTATATAGCACCTTCCAAAAGCAAATTGGTCCTTTCTTTGAGACACACTGGTGACAGGAAAATACAGCAGCATGACACTTCATTCCCAAATACGACTACACATAGCCACATGGATTGGTGCAAATAAAACACAAGCTCCTGCCTCCCTGGAAGTAAAAAAACTTCTACAGCCTGAAAATGGAGGATGAATAAACAGAAACCAATGTCAGGTCTTGTAACTCTTATTTGTGCCTGCACGTGGTTGAGCGTTGACAGTTTCCAAGGCAAAACAAAGGGCAGATTTATAAACATATTTTTTAAATTGCAATATAATTACTGGATTTATGGTTTTCAACCCCGACTGTTCCAAAAGTCCTTGGTACTCCATCCTATTTGGTCAGACATCCTTTTTTGACTCCACAGTATGGAAACCACAGCACTGTCCTGATTCCCAGCTCCTGGTCTTCTGCCACAGACTGTGAACAGTTATCCAAATGATCTGGGCAAGCACAGAACCACCCCTCCACACATCCAGAAGCAGGGTGTTTATCCAAGCCAAACACTATGGCTCTTTCTACACAGCAGCTTGTAACCAAGCTGGTAATGAATCTTTGGCAACTAAGTGCTTAATTTATGGACAGCTCTAGTTTATGCTGTTGCAAGGCTAAGCCCTGTACACAAACAGCCGACCAGAATTATTTTATGTCTGTACAGTGAGAACTTTCAGCTCCCATACAATTGTAAAGCATGCTGATCTGAATGCTATAGCAAGTTATTACCACCCATTTATGTGCAGTGTGTTTTTTCTATCCACTGCAGTGCTAGAGTGCTGCCATCAAACCAATTCAGAAAAAAAATATTACTCCTATTATTCAGCCTTGAACACAACATACCCACCTTTGCTCATCTTACTTCAATCACTGCACAAAATCTATAAAATCAGTTAATCCCATGTCCAGCACTTGTTCTACCAGACATCCCACAGCAAAGCACTGAGTAATATGCTGACTACCCCCAAAACTTACTAATACCCACCTCAGGTAGGCTCAAATCCCAGTTTGAGACCAGCAAAATCCCATCTCACCACTTATGTAAAGAGCACATAAGCAAATGCTGGAACCAAACAATGCATCCTGCTGCTGGTGAATTTATCTATTTAATGACAAAGCACCATTCAGCATAACCAGGTACCAATTCAAAGCCAAGTCAACAGGAAAGACCTCCTGGTACAGGTCAGATGTTACACCAGCAAAGAAAGCTACAACATGGATACCATCACCTGCAAACCACAGATGTCAACCCTAGATGGCTGGAAGATGGAAAAAACAGAACTATCCTACAGCAACAGACATTAATATTCTGGACTTTTTTTTTCTGGACTAAGTCTATGAAAGAATTAATTCAATTATTTTTCTGTACTGCTGATTAACCACCCAAACATAAAATGCTGGCTATTACAAAGATTTGTTCTTCCCTTGTCTTTCAAAAGATATTAGCTACAGTCCAGATACTTATGTATATAAATTCAGCCAGGCATGTTTAATGAAAGTTTTACCTTCTATCCCTGTATTTTTAGAGCAGTGAATAGGCTTTTACCTTTCAGCATCATAATGAAAAATTAACTCGTTCCATGGAATTGAAGAAAATGCTGTGGCCAGCAGAGCCCTATTGAGAGGCATATTATTTATCTACTTGGGTGTGCATGCAAGAGCAAACTTGTCACAACTAAGGGGAAAAGGGAAAGGCAGCAAAGCTGCTATGCTAACATTCTTCTCTTCTAGCCCTCCACACAGCCCAGTGCACTAAGAGGTACGGTGTTCAGAAACAGCAACAGAGCAAAATCAGGCTGGAGAATTTGCTGGCCTCTGAACAGGAACTCCTGGCAATCCTGGTGCTGCCTGACCACAGCATGCTCCATGGTCAGGAGTGGGGAAGACACATTCTAGGTGAACAGCCTGGAAAGGAACACGATGCCCTTCAAAACAAGAACAAAAACTGCAGCCACAAACCAAAACAAGTGTAACCAGTGCCAGCTTTCCAGGGACTAGATGTTGCCTGGAGCTGTGCATGGCCCAGAGACACCCAGTGGTTGACAGGTACATCACAAGCACGTAAAGGAGATTTAATGGCCCAACAACAACTCATCATGGCATACATGCAAAACAAAAGGCATCCCCCTTCCTATCACTAACAGCATAGAATCAGGCTCTAGGAAAAATAAAAAAAAAAAAAAAAAAAAAAAAAAAATTAAAAAAATAGATGTATCCTGAAAACAGCTTTTAGTAGCTCTACAAAAGTATAAGCAGAGTTTTCTTTAACCCAAGTAGCACCAGAGCTGCAGAAAGTGACAGGCAATATGGGCCTCCCATGCACTGCTCTCCAACA